>NC_058522.1:162259398-162882398 GCF_904849725.1 Hordeum vulgare subsp. vulgare
TAAAGGATTACAGTGTCACTTGTGACAAAGTGCCTGTTTATTGTGATAATGGAAGTGCAACTTCGATCTCCAACAACCCGGTTCAACACTGCAAGACGAAGCACATTCATATTCGTCACCATTTTATCCGGGATCATATCAAGCGTGGGGAGATTGATCTTATTCACCTAAACACTAATGATAAACTCTCATATATTTTCCCAAAGATATTGGATGACGCGAGATTTCGCGAGTTAAGGCATGGGGTAAATATCATTGATTCAAGCAATGTGGATTGACGTTAGGCACACCACACCACTCTCTTAATACTATCCTATTTAGATGTAGGCATGGACTTAGGAGGAATGTTGTTCTCTCAATGAACTCTCCATCCCCCTATTATGCATAAATTGATGAAGTCTTTCACATTAGTCGTTCTTGATGACGCATGTGTTTACAAAGATGAGTTTTGGTCTTGGACCCAAGGTTAAAATCTTCGCGGTGCCATACCAATTGACTCAAACATAGGCGGCTTCGTCCACCACCACCTCCTAGTGAGGCATTTTCTTTCTGAGTACTTTTTGTGTTTTTGTGTTAGCCCAAGTTGAACATTATCTGGTTTAGTTCCTCACAACTTGGTGTGTCCCCTTCTCATGGTAGTCTCGTGGTTTTGGTCAAACAAACTCATGTTTTTTTTAATTTCCACCTCATGGAGTCTCCTTGGCGTCACCTGGAGTGGTACTACCGCGACACTGAGCAGTACTACCTCGGATAAGAGGTAGTACGACTGCCAATAGCGGTACTACCGCAAAGCATTACTACCACTCCGAGAGCGGTACTATCGCTCAAGAGAAATCATAGGAGGTTACGGGGCATATGCATGGGCAGTTCCTACTCCCAATGCCCATTCATCCCCACTCCTCCTCATGTGTTTGACTCTCCAAGAGACCCAAGGGCTCCGGTGGCCGCCACAGATATCTGTTTTCGGCCATTCTTCCGTGATTCCAACCGGTGGAATCGATCCCCACCCCTTCCTCTTTCCATGGATGTCTGTATTGCCCCTGATCTTCTCTATTTTTGGTCTCCTTCTTCAGATCTCTGTTTTGGGCAATATGAGTTGCATTCTTCATTTTTTTGTCAAAATCGAAGCATGAGTCACATGTGGAAGGAGGTTAGGGAGTAGAATTGATTTTCTAGTAGGAAACAAGTGCTCTTGGCATACCTGATTGTGGGGAGCCCGACTCATAAGTCATGATCACCGGTTGCACGTGTATAGTGATCCCAAAGATCAATGCTCACTGAACACACAGAAGCTGGATAACAAGAGTTTTACATCCATACATACCGTCTAATACAAATAGAAACCATTAAGGTTAAGTCTTACATAGACAGGGCCTTGAAGGCCAACCCATCAAACTTAAGTAGTAGCGGAATTCTTGAACGAAAACGTGAACCCATCTCATCTTCTTTAACCCTACAAGCATTCTGACTGGGAAGCGTCCTAATTTGCATGTTCTTCACCAAGGAACTCTTCTCCATATTCCTCCTCTTCCATGCCTGGCCAATTAATTAACTAGTGGCAATCCAATGACTACATTGAATATACCCGCAATCAACCCATGTCATGGAACAAGCTAAAAACAAAGCATGATATAACCCTAAATAGGTAATTTGCAGAAAGCTAATTTTAAGTGCAATGAGACGATCAATATCTTGGATAGTATGCATCATAGGTTAACCATTATCCGTACAAACAGGTTACACATATCAATATCAACTAAGCGTTGAAGATTCCATGTCCAACCATCATGCCAAGTCGTCGGACTTAGCTCATGAATCACATTGCCATCTTTCCAACACGGTTATATGTCTCACACAAGCACACTTGTTTTATGCAAAAACTTTTAGACGTACCTTAACCAGCACCATCCAACTGTCCTTGACCATGGACACGGCTATACAAATAGTTTTACACTCTACACAGGTTTGCGCGGTGTACCCACAAGACTCTGGGTACTTCCATGTTATCCACGACTCGGGGTATATAACATACCCGATGTAACCACCTGAAAAATGCCTTTCCCTTGGCGACACTAAACAAAGAGTCCACTCATTTGCGCACGACCTCATGATGTCCATCATACGAGCCTCTCTCAAGATCGTACCATCCCCGAGGGAACACAACAATATGCCCGCTGTCTCCAAAAACAACCCATGCTAGCCTATCAGGTAGGACCCTGTCTCGAGAGGGTGACTCGGCCGTCCCACCACTAGCAATGCGGGCTCTCTGCTAGCATCGACCAAGGTAATCAACAAAGCCCCATCCCATAAAGGGGTATCGTGGTCGCACATGTAAGGTTGGGACGATCGACAATTCTTAGATCTCTCCTATTTTCGAAACCACTCACACAACATGCCTTAGTACACCACTTCTTTCTCAAGTGCTTACCAAACTTAACACGATCTCCCTCGGGCATTAGTGGCACCCGATGGTTTTCAAGAATTCTTTGAAACCATTTCCTTCATCATCACCATGCATAATCCCATCCCATTTGCATAGCAACTACTAGCAACCTGACTACTTCCCAGCCGCACTGCCCTCATAGGAAGGTAGGGTCATGCATATGTGCAAGTGTGAACTAGGAGTCATCGGAAACAACCCACCAAGGTGGTCACCAATCCAACATGATTTAATGCATCGGATCAGAGTGCTATATATGACATGCATAAAAATAGTTTCTGAGACATGGTCAAAGGATTTAATGCATCGGATCAGAGTGTTATATATGACATGCATAAAAATAGTTTCTGAGGCATGATTTAAATAAAACCAGTACATAAAAGATTTTGAAAAGATTTCAAAAGTGGCATCATTAAATAGTAAATATTAGAATTCTATTAGTAATATTTTTCCGTACCAAAAAAATTTAACTATAATAACTAAATAAACTATTCCAATTAATAGATTGAAAGTTTTTGGTAGTTATAGAGTCCTCATACTTCTTCGACTCGAAGACCAAAATATGATTAAGTGGAGGAATATTTTAATTTGGATAAATATTTATCTATGGGGAATTTTTGCAAGTCTCCGAAAAATAGAAAAAGGAAAGAGGCATTGTGCCTCTTGGGCCAGAAGCTGCTCGCCAAGGCGGCCCAGCCAATGAAAACAGCCGAGGCGGGCCAGGCGCACGCACGTGCCAGGGTTTAAACCCAACAAACACGGCCGAGTCGCTAGGGGTAGAGAGGGTAGGCTAGGGAGCGGTGAGCATGACAGGCGGCCCCCACATGTCATCGTCAAGCTAGAGAGAGAGGGCGGCAAGCTCACCATCGATGGCAGATGGCACGACGAGGGCAACCAGGGGTGGCAATGTGTCCATGGGCAAGTCGTCATTCGAGTGATGGTGGAGGGAGGAGTCCCCGTTGATGAGGTCTTGTGATGGAGGTGCTTTGGGAGTTGGTCGCCGGTGTCGATTCCTTCAGCAAAAAGGTTGGGGAGAGGGGAAAATGCATGAGGAGAGCAAGGCAGGGCCACTTGAAGAAGAAGGAGGGTTGGAGCGGCTTACTAGAGTTAGATCGATGGCAGATCGAAGCGGCAGATCTCCGGCTCGATCTCGAGCTCAGGGAGCTTGGGAGGTGAAATTGGAGCACTGGTGCTCGATTAGGAGGAAGTGAGAGAGATCAGAAGGGAGAGGTGGTCTTGGGTGGGGGGCTTTATATAGGCGGGGCACGAGACCATCATGGACCCATGCACCGGAGTTAGCTACAGCGGTAACTGGGGCACATGAGGAGAAATAGGCGGCTCGGTGGTCTTCCGGTGGTCGTCCATGACCACAAGGAGAGAGACGATAGGGGGCCTGTGCTGGGGCGAGCCATCGGAGAGAGAGGGAGTAGGGGTTGGCAGTCCAGCGTGTTGCAGACGCCAAGGCACCTCGACTGGCGTGAGGGGAGTAGCTCGAGGCAGCTAGGCGATGGCCACAGAGTAGGTCAGTTCTCAACCCTCCATGTAGTGTGCTCCATATCGCAACTTTGGCCGGCATGATTGACACACTGACGCGCTCTAGCACAACCACTTGTGTTCAAAAGTTGATGAGGGAAATAAACAACCGGAACGTGCTTTTGGTTGTTCTGGAGTGGCCATGGGTGAGAGAGAAAAGAGGGAGAGGGGAGAAAATATGCTCTCCAGGGGGTTGCGAGTGGGGTTTCAACCCTACAATCGTGGAGCTGGGTGCCAAGAAACTTAATGGGGGCGCTGGAGGTGTGTGTGAAGCTGTGGTAAAGTTTTCGGGTGAAGGGGAATAACTTTGGATGCCCTAGCAGTAGTTTTAGGATATCGCGAGAAGGTTTTTTGATGGAGTTTTTAGCTAGATTCCTTTGCCCAAATGATGTGAAACTTAACAAGATATAATTGTGGGTAAAATCAATAGGGATAACCAAGTTTGAGCTCATTTGAGCAAAGTTGGCAATGTAAACATGAAAATCCATAGAAATAGACAGAATCAGATTCCTATGGTCCTAGGTGATCAAATTAACTCCCACAAATGATAACTTGGTGTAGCATCCTTATTTGAGGGCTAGATCACTCCTGTACAGTTTGGTATCAATTGTATAAACTTGGCAATGTAAAGTTGCTCAAATTTTGTTCTAGACAAAGAGGGTCTTGGGGTATTTTGGTGAACCTAATCAACTTGGATTGAGATGAAACTTTGCAGGATCAGCACATATATCATGTGTGACTTGCGAGAATTTTCCTGTAATTTATTGAGAATATTTCCTATGGAAATATTTCAACAGCTTGAAATAGGCACAAAGGGTTTCAAGGGGTTCTGTCCAATAGTTTGAACATGACCATGCGTTGAAACTCCATTTATGGGAAACATATGTCCACTGGTTTCCCTATGTTTTCTCAAATATTTTTGAAGCAGGAAAATAATTTTCATCCAAAAAAGATCATTTCTAGCCTCAAAAAAGGTACTTAAATAAAATAGGACAGTAACTTTTGAAATAATTATTTGTTGTTTTGGGATGTATTTTTAATTATATGATCCAAATAAAATGTTTGGGGTAAAACATCCCTCCTAAATTGAGGACTTGTAGTACAAATCTCAACTTAGGGGTTTTTGAAAGCTTACAATAAATGAATGCCTTTTTGTTGAAATAATAGTTTATACAATTAGTTTCTGGTCCTATACACATGGCATGATCAATTGGGCAAGGCTTTGGGGTCATGGAGAGGAGTTCTTGTGAGGAGAATATTTTTTTTGATTTCAACACAATCAAACACACAAGGAGGTAGCAACGAGATCAATCATCACAATCACACAAAAAGTTTTAAATGGTTCTTAATTTTTGTAAAAACATAATGTGGGAAAGTGGTACAAACACAGGGTGTGACACTGGTAGTACCAGACCTAATCAACGGTGGTAGCCACCCCGTGGACCCTTCCCCAAGCGATACTACCGCTCTGTTGGCCGATAATACCACCAATGAGGAGTAGTACCGGTCCCGACATCGGTACTAGCGCTCAGGTCTGACAATCACACATGTCATCTCCTATTTCATCAACTTTTTCCCAAGTTTAGTTTCTTGTTGGCATATGCATATCATTTACTCTCGTGTTTTCCTATGGCCCGTGTTTTGGATCTCAGGAGGTGGCATCTCTTCTCATCAGGAGCGTAGGCTGAAACCCAGCCATGGAAGCTCGAAGCATTACCGCACCGCTAAAGCAGATAGCTCTAGCCAGCCACACGAGAATGTTCCAAAAGAGAGTGCTAGTCACCAATCTTACGAGTCCAAGGGGAAGCGGCCTGCTGTCAGGCCATTGAAGTCCCAATCCATGGCCACTCTGAATGCTTGGGATTTCTGGTTGTCTCACAAGGCTTATCCCTATGGGGAACCTTAGCAGCCATCTATGCACAACCGTCCCTTCTCGACCAAGAAGCAAGTGTCAGTCTATAATGATGTTCTGCACCAGAAGGAGAACTTGTATGTTCCACATGTCAAATCCATTGAATTGAAATATATGCAGCACAATGTGAGGTACTTCAGGACTTCCCTCTCAATTTTTCAAAAACTAGGCATTCTCAACATTATGCAGTTCAACAAATGTTTTTATGCCGAGATTGTTGTTGTATTCTTAGCCATGATGCATTTGGGGACTAATGAGGACAATACCTTGACTTGGATTACCAATGACACGCTGCTTTCTGCTCCCTGGAAGACCTTTATGAATGTGCTTGGCTATGAGGACATTGGACTTGTGATATCTCTTGGTTTCTGTCCCCACAAGGAGACTCCTTCAACCCACAATTGCCACCTTTACAAGTACAGTATGGAAAAGATCTCCTGCACCACAAGAAAGTCCACTTGGGTGTTGGAACCATTCCTAAATATTATGCACCACATTTTCCAGCACACTCTCTTTCACCGTGTTGGGAATCTGGACCAGGTACACTCGTACTTGGTCGATATGCTCCTTTTGTGCGAGCATCATAAGTTCAAGGTTAATGTGGAGCCATCAGATGTTTCTCATGTTATGTGGTCTGAGCTCCATACTGCAGTTTTTGAGTGTAAGTGCCCCATCTATGGGCTCTATCTAATGCATCTGATTGAAAATACTTGGGCAACAACTTTTCCTGACATTATGTTTGAGTGTGGAGAGATGGTATCACATAAGGTGGTTCAGCTGCGGTAGAAGGATAAGTAGGCTACTCTTACTGCTCCTAAGCACGATCTGCCAAAGGATGTAGAGGATGAAGATAACGAGGAGGATGAGGACTCTGCGGCGCCAAGTGGCTCTACCCCTAGTGTGCGCCCCCTTGTGCTGAGCCATCTTAGGCTAAGAAGCTGCAGGACTAGATGATGAAACTATTTTGTATGCAGGCAAAGGGTCAGTACAGGTCTCACGCTGCCGAGAAGGCATCTATTAGTCGTCACAAGGTTATGGGAATGAAGACGGGAGTACACATTTCTAGTGGTGTGCTGTCAGACTCGCTCATGAAGACACTTGGATCATTGAAAACTACCCGTGGGATTCCGATGCTGAGCTGCCTGGATCACCTGCACCTTGTGGCTCCGAGTCTAGAGAGCATTAATGTCACCCACTGAAGTTACCACCTTCCTGGGTCCGCTTAGTTCTATCTGCCCTTTTGGTGTCTTGCTTCCAAAAGGGGGAGAGAGCTCAGGGATTTGCGAGAGTCATGAGTGTGTTTTTCACTGCCTATGTTTATTTTCGCTCGTGAACTATTCTATCATTTGCTTAGCTTGCTTTTATGTGTGCAAGAATCTTTAGACTACGTCATATAGTGTGAGACATATGCTACCGTAATTTTATCTTATGTTTTAGTCTGTGAGATGGTTATATTGTGCCCTAGTATCAGTGCTCACATCACTTCTTGCATATATATTGCTTTCATATGCTCTTAGTGCAAGTAGTGCATGTCTATAAAATATAGGGGGAGTGTTGATCCTAGTGTGTGCACTTTGCATTCTAGAACCATAATAAAATAGTGCATACATCTAGGGGGAGTGTGCCTATATTTTGTAGATAGTAGGGTTTGCATTCTTTCTTGTGTATATCTTGTGTGCAAATCCCATGTTATCATCAATCCACCAAAAAGGGGGAGATTGTAAGGGCATATTTCTACCATAGTGGTTTTGGTGATTGATGACAATTCTTTTGCGGACAAATCGTGTGCACTAAGCCTTTCAGGTATTTCCTCGCACCCGCTTTCTCTCCTCAATGTGACCCTAACCTTGCCCGTGCCCTGCCTGGAAAGATCCAAGCAGTAGTATCGCTCCCTGGAGCGGTACTACTTGTTATCCGAGGTAGTATCGCCTTGGCCTTGGTAGTACCGTTGTGCGGCGGTAGTACCGCTCTCGGGCGGTAGTGCTCTGGCCAGTACCACTGGCTAGTGCCATTGCCCGTGGGTCTCGACACTTTTCGTGGTAGACTCGGTGATTTGTGGAGTGGTAGTACTAGGCAGTAGTACCGCCGAGTGAGTGGTAGTACCGCTTATTACTAATGCACTAGGACCCTTCATTATTTTTGGACTAGGCCTGCAACAAAGTCTAGAGCGGATGTAGAAAATGGTACTACCCCTTATGGGTGGTAGTACCATTGCCGGCAGCGGTAGTACCACCCCGGTAGTACTACCAACCTCTGCCTCCTGTTGACTGTTGTTCTTTGCCTTAGGAGTTCTACTTCTTCCCCTGCAGCGGTACTACCTGTAATGGACGGTAGTACCGCTCCGGAGTGGTGGTACCGCTCATGTGTGAGCTGAGTAAGTGGGTAACGATTGGAAATTCCCCCACTGTGTAAAGGAGTTCTTCCTCTATGAGAAGTTTACCTTTTCCAACTCTAAGCTCCGTTGTTGCCCAAGCTCCATTTTCTCCCGATCTCTCTCCCTAGTCAACAAAACTTGTTGATACTCTAGCGTTTGCTTGAGGGGGGCGTGATCTACACTTCTACCAAGATAAAGTTGATCCCCCCCATTAATACCTCATGGGTCTTATTACTCTTGGGTGTTTGAGTACCCTAGACAGTTGAGATCACCTCGAAGCCATATTCCAGTGTGGTGTAGCTTCGTGGTTTTGTAGGGAGACTCATACTCAGTTGTGGACATTGCCCCAACCTTGTTTGTAATGGTTCGATTGCCGCCTTCGAGGGCACCACTAGTGGAATCACGACATCTCGCATTGTGTGAGGGCATGAGGAGAATACCGTGGCCTTACTGGCATATTAGGGTGCATTGTGCCTCCACACCGCTCTAACGGAGACTTACTTCTCCTCAAAGGGAAGGAACTTTGGAAACACATCCCCATCTTCATAGTTTCCACTTCTGGTTACATATTACCTTTACTTGTGTCGGTGTTGTGGGAATGGGGGTACCCAGACCTACCTGCCTGTGGCCCAGGGCTGGCGCGCTTCATCCGAGCGCGACACCACCCAAGACAAGGCCCTCGCAAGGGTCCAAGCCTCGCGAGGGAGAGTGGCTTCAAGACCCACAGGGGGCTCCTCAGGACCCCTCTGGAGCGGCGGAGATACTGAGGCAAGGCCCGTCCTCAGGAGTCGAGGATGACATGTAGGAAGGATAGGCGAGCAGCAGGCAGCAGGGCGGAGCAGTTTCCCCTTTAGTGCACAGAGGGCAAGGACATACCGGGGTTCCCAAGGCATCTTCGAAAGGTTTCCCTTCTGGTGAAACGAAGCCGTCGCCGCCTGCCAGAAGGACGGGCGTCATCCCTGTACCCGGCGTTGTTGCACTGGCAGTCACTTTGCAGGCGAAGACCACCTTTGGGTAGGGGAGCATGTTCCCCTGTTCCCCTTCAAAATCGGTCATTGTGGGATCCCTTCCCGCCGAAACGATAAGGGAAGAGAACCCCGGCCACCACTATATATAGAGGATAGGTTACTTCATAGAAGAGGGATCAGATTCACTCGTCCACCCACTAGCTCCGCACGAATCCACCGAACCCCCCGAGGCCCTCAAGAACATTGTACTAGTTCATCCACCCACCTCCAAGAGAGGCAATTCACCAAAGCAGGAGTAGGGTATTATGCTTTTCAGTGCCCAAACCTGGGTAATCTTCCATGTTCTGTGTCTTCTCACCAACGAGTAAGTTTCTTGTTGTCGTCAGTCGAGTAGCAAGATAGGTAAGGTGAGCCAGTGAGAGATCTTTGCACACGCCCCTGAGTTTGAATATTTACGGTTTTGCGGTGCCCGAAATCTCACATTTGGCGCACCAGAAAGGGGGCGTGTCGAGGTTTCTTCCGAGCTCCGACTTCACCAAGCTTCGCCGCTCCGATGGCTGACCCTACAAGGCTCGCGAGCGCCGCACTGCCCGCGTCGCTCAGACAACGCCCGCAGGACCCACCGCCGCGCACCCGTCACCATCGGCCGTGGTGAACGCCGCCATGGACCCCGACACTCAAGAACAACATGGTTCCTCCCAGCCGGCTACCGAGCACCCCGACGGCCGCACTGCCACTCCGTCATTCGTCGGGGCTTCCAGGACGGCCTCACACGCCCCGCCGTCGACTCCGCAACGCTCTCCTGTTTGTTTTGGCCCCAAGCGTCCCAAGAAAACGAGGAGGAACAAGATGTGTCGCCCCCACCACCACGGCGATACGTGTGTCCCGAGCCCAGGCAGGAAGTGCGTCCCCCCGACCAACCTCATGAGCCTAGAGCGAGGCCAGGTGACGAAGCGAGCTCTTTGGTGGTTCCTCGACCGCGCGCCGACACGGACCGCGAGCACACCCTGCCGGAAATAGACCTGTTGGACCAACAAGGACTGGTCGCCCCCGCACGCGCTGCGCCCGTCGGACCGATTGGATGCCTCACCAGCGCCCCTGAACTCTACCCAACTACGTGGACCTGCAAGTTCAAGCCCGACCTGCCCCCGCACTATGACGGCACCCTAGACCCAGCAGAGTTCCTGCAACTCTACACACTGAGCATCATGGCGGCAGGAGGAGGCAACAAGGTTATGGCGTGCTGGTTCCCTATGGAGATCAAGGGTGGCGCGCTTTCTTGGCTCCTCAACCTCCGAAAGGCGTCCATCACCTCTTGGGATAGCCTGCACGAGCGCTTCGTCGCTAACTTCCAGGGCACACGTGACCGCACCCCCACCGTGTACGACCTGTGACGCATCAAGCAGCAGGAGGGGGAGACCTTGCACAAGTTCATACAACGCTTCACGGTCATGCACCTCAAGAACCCCAAGGCGTCGGACGAGGTCGTCATCTCGGCCTTCTCCGACGGAGTCACCGACCTCAAGATGAAGGAGGAGCTCGCCATGCGTGATGAGCACCGTACTGGAAATGTTCAAGCTGGCAAACAAGTGCGCCAGGGCTAAAGAAGGTCGCATGTCTGTCCTCAGACCTCAGGCTGCGGAACCAGAAGAGAAGAAGCCCAAGGCCAAGGAGGTGAATCGCAAGGCTCCTGCGGTGCTCGCGGCCAAGCCTGAAGCAAAGTACGACCGAGGAGGAGAGCGACCGTCAGGAGGGGGGCCAATGTGCATCTTCCATGGAACCAGTGGCCATGATACCTCCGAGTTCCAAGAGCACTGGCTGGCCCGTGCCAAGCACTTCAGCAGGCGCCCTCGACGAGGAAACAGATGCCACGCCCCCGACGGAGGCTGCCGCGGGGGCCGCTGGGACGACCGAGAGCCGCGTCAGGGGTGGCGCGAGCTGCCTCATGAAGACCGTCGGCGGGCCAGCCTGAGGGGGATCGCTGGCGCAACAACCCTCAGAAGGGGCAACAAAGCAGTCAGCCTCGAGAGGTTCGCCCTCGTGAGGCTGGACTGCCTCCTCTGCCTCCGCCACCCAGAAGGAGGGATAAAGACAGGTAGGACGATGGGGATGGGGGCTTTCGGGATTTTAGGGCGCCTAGACCCCATCCTCCAACCGCCCCTACAATAAGTTCGCACGACAGGTGAATGGCGCTCTCCCGAAGCCCGAAGCGATGCGCCCCCTCAACTGGTCCCAGACCACCACCACCTTCGACCCAAGTGATCAGTTGAGGTGCTCGTTCATTGCCGGCAAGCTCCCCATGATGTGCACCCCGACCATCGGCAACGTCCTCGTCACCAAGAACCTTATCAACAGTGGAGCGGGGCTCAACATCCTCTTAGTCAAGTCCTTCTAGAAACTCTAGCTGCCATACGAACAGCTCCTGCCGACCAAGCCCTTCTCAAGAGTCACGGAGGGGTCCACCGTGCCCATCGGGCAGGTGCAACTACGAGTCACCTTCGACGAGCGCAAGAACTACCACACTCAGATAATCATCTTTGACGTCGAGCACATCCACCTGCCGTACAACGCGATCCTTGGATACCCGACCCTCGCCAAGTTCATGGCAGTGACCCACCATGGCTACAACGTCCTCAAGATGTCGGGGAGCGTCGGCGTCATCAGCATTGCCTGGGACGAGAAGGATGTCGTCTAACACTCGAGCACGCCTACCGCGCAGCAGCGGCGGAGCGCTCCAATGACGAAGAAGACGAGCCGCCTCACGAGGACCCACGCAAGAAGAAGAAGAAACTCCTCCCCACGGAGCGCCCTGGGGCTTCGGGCTCCAGGCTGGGGGATGGGGTTGTGCCTCCGATCGCATAGGAAGGCGCACACGGCGCCCCCGTTGGGTCAGCGCTGGGGGCTCCCACCGGGGATGTCCCTGGCTTAACCAGTGAGGCGAGGGTGGCGCTCGAGCACAACCCGAGGGTGATTGCAATCTCTGGCGATAGCTAGACGAATGCTGATGACAACAATCCTTCCCTTGCAACGGCACCTGAAGAATGCTGCTAGCACTCCCCGGCAATGGACCGAGAAAAATGCTGATTGCAATCTCTGGCGATATCTAGACGAATGCTGATGACAACAATCCTTCCCTTGCAACGGCACTAGAAGAATGCTGCTAGCACTCCCCAGCAACGGAACTAGAAGAATGTTGTTGATTGCCCACCAGCGCGTGGGTTCGCGGCAGTTTTCGAGGGTAGAGTATTCGACCCAAATTTGTTGATAAGTCCATCAGGATGTGAGAGAATACTCTCGAGTATTAGCAGCTGAATTTGTCAGATTCACCCACACCTGAAAGATTAGTATCTGCAAGCACAGTAGTAACAGCAAAGCAATATGATAACAACGGTGTTAGAAACGATCTGTTGACCGCAGACTATTCCTAACGATTGTATCAATGGCGCCTCTGCTGCCGCGTTGACGGAAATTGTCAGTTCCCGTCAACGTCCAGCGAACCAACAGTGTAGCAGGTAGCGGCAGTGTAACGAGCGATAGCAGTGGCAAGGAACAGCAGTAGTGATAGCAGTAGCAAGTAGCAACAGTAGCAAGCGACAGTAGTAGCAACAGCAGTAGCAGCAGCAGCAGAGCAAGACAAGTAACAGCAGTGGCAATAGTAGTAGCAGCAGCAGAGCAAGACAAGTAACAGAAGTAGCAATAGTAGTGGCAGCAGGAGAGCAAGACAAGTAACAACAGCAGTAGGACAAACTCGTAGGCAATGGGTCGGTGATTTGTTTGGATGATATTCATCATGCAACAGCTATAACACGGAGAGATATGTGGCTAGCTCCCGTTCGTCAATGTGATGTAGGCATGCATTCCGTGTGTCGTCATACGTGGTTAGGGAAAAGAACTTGCATGACATCTATTGTCCATCCCTCCCGTGGCAGCGGGGTCCAAAAGGAAACTACGGGATATTAAGGTTCTCCTTTTAATAAAGAACCGGACCAACGCATTAGCACTTGGTGAACACATGAATCCCTCAAACTATGGTCATCACCGGGAGTGGTTCCGGTTATTGTCACTCCGGGGTTGCCGGATCATAACACATAGTAGGTAACTACAACTTGCAAGATCGGATCTAAAACACACATATATTGGCACTCGGGCCCTAGTGACAAGCATTAAGCATGGCAAAGTAGTAGCAACATCAATCTCAGAATGTAGTGGATACTAGGGATCAATCTCCATCAAAACTAACTCGATTACATGATAGATCTCATCCTACTCATCACCGCCCAACGGGGCTACGAATAGATTACTCACGAACGACGAAGAGCTTCATGGAACTGGAGAGGGAAGAAGGTTGATGATGACGATGGCGACGATTTCCCCTCTCAGGAGCGCAAGACGGACTCCAGATCTGCCCTCCAAATGAAGAACAGGTGGTGGCGGCGCCTCCATATCGAAAACGCAACGGAAACTACTCTTTTTTATTTTTTCTGGGACGAAGGGCAACTTATAGAGCTGGAGTTGGGGGCGGCAGGGCCGTGTGGGCCCCACAAGCTTGCCCACCGCCACCAGGGGGTGGTGGCGGAGCAGGGGCTTGTGGCCCACTGGCCCACCCCCTGTGATGGAACTTGGCGCAGATATTTTTGATATTTTCCAAAACTGGTGCTCGTAAATTTTCAGGACGTTTGGAGAACTTTGATTTCTGCACAAAAATAACACCAAGGCAATTCTGCTGAAAACAACATCAGTCCACGTTAGTTCCATTCAAATCATGCAAATTAGATTCCAAAACAAGGGCAAAATAGTTTGGAAAGGTAGATACGATGGAGACATATCAAGTCCCCCAAGCTTAAAACCTTGCTTGTCCTCAAGCAACTCAGTTGACAAACTAAGAGAGAAAGAAAAACTTTGACAAACTCTGTTCGATCTTGTTGTTGCAACTATGTCTAACTCATAACCAGAATTTCAGCAAGATCACAAGTTAACCACATAAGCAAATGAGTCAAAGGTCTCACGGTAAGCTAATGTCAATGGCATAATCAGCTAACAAGCAAATAATAATGAGTTTCAAATACCAACACTTCAATCAAAACAAGCATAAAGCAATATGAATCGGTGGTATTTAGCTAGCTCTTTCTGAGACCGCAAAACATAAATGCAGAGCACTTTCAAAGATCAAGGGCTGACTAAACATTGTAATTCATAGCAACGAAGATCTAGTCATAGTCATACTCAATATCAATCAAAAGCAAAGCATAAAAATGACAGAGGTGCTCTCTAATTGGTGCTTATATAAGAGGAGGATGACTCGACAGGAAAATAAATAGACAGGCCCTTCGCAGAGGGAAGCATTGATTTGCAGAGGTGCCAGAGCTCAAGCTTTGAAAACAGAGATAATAATTTTGGGTGGCATGCTTTCACTGTCAACGCAATGACCAAGAGTTCTCAATATCTTCCATGCTACTCATGTTATAGGCGGTTCCCAAACAGAAAAGTAAAGTTTCAACTCCCCCACCACCAATCAATCACACTCCACGTCAAGCCGAATCCTCGGGTATCGTCCATACTAACATCAATCCGGGGGGAGTCTTGTTTTACAGTTATGATTTCGATTTAAGCGTGGAACTGGGCATTCCAATTACCGGCCCCTTTCTCGTGAATGACAGTGAATGAACACATGTCGAGGATAACACTCCTCGCACGGAAGATACCAATAGCCCTCTATCACCACATGAGCGGTTCGGGCATGCAAAACAGATTATTCCTTCAAGGTTTAGAGAATGGCACATGCAAATTTACTCGGAACGGCAGGTAGATACCGCAAATAGGTAGGTATGGTGGACTCTCATGGAAAAACTTTTGGGTTTATGAAAGTGGATGCACAAGCAGTAATCTGCTTAGTACAAGTGAAGGCTAGCAAAAGACTGGGAAGCGACCAACTAGAGAGCGGCAACAGTCGTCAAGATGCAATGAGTTTGACTAACATTGAATGCACGCATGAACATGATATAAATCACCATGAATATGAACATCATAGTGGATATGTTGATTTTGTTTCAACTACATGCATGAACATGCGCCAAGTCAAGCCACTTGAAACATTCAAAGGAGAATACCATCCTATCATACTACATCATAGTCATCTCAAAATGTATGTTGGCATTCAAGACAAACCATTATAAGCTCTTAGCTAAATAAGCATGGCATCAGAAACTATGATCTCTAAGTTGTCATTGCAAACATTGTTCTCTCACAACAAAGCTAAATCTGGGTCGACAAGCTAGTCATATTTACAAAAACAAAATAGATAGAGTTCATACCAGCTCTTGAGTCTGAGTCACTTCATCATATACCATCATTGTTGCCTTTCATTTGCACGATCGAACGATGAAAACGATAATAAGCGCATTGGACTAAGCTGAGTCTGCAGGCAAACACAAAGGAGAAGACAAAGTAATATGGCTCTTTGAAAGCTAAACAGGTAAGCATGTAAGAATCACTAAACATTATAACCAATATCTTCTACCTTGACACAAGGAAAAACAAAGATATTTACACGGGAAATCTCCCAACAAGCAAAAGAAGAAAGAAAAAACTTTTTGGGTTTTCTCAGAAGGACACAAAACAAGAACACAAGAAAACAAAAAGAAACTAGCATGGATAATACAGTGGCAAAGTGTAAACACCGGCTAACAAAGTGAAAGCATAAGCATGAATGTAAAGTCGGTGAGAACACGTACTCCCCCAAGCTTAGGATTTTGGCCTAGTTTGGTCTACTCCCAAGGATGATCCTGGCGAAACCCAAAATCATAATGGGTGTTATACGGAATCGCTGCAGCCACTGCCTGAATAGCTGCCTCACGAAGTCGAGCAGCAGTCGCCTCCCTCTCATACTCCTCGGCCTCTCCTATGGTTATGGAGTATCTTCGTTTAACCTGAAAGTCAAACAAAGCAGGAGCAGGAAAGGTAATATGGAAAACACGCTGCCGGATAAATATCAAGTGGTATAGGAGGGATCCATGATCTCTCTCAAGGAACTGGTAGCGTGTTAGAGCGACACGATCAAGGTAAGCTGTACAGAGAGGAGGGTCTTCTCGACGGATGGATACTCCAAGAAAATTTGCTAAGCGTGTAGCATAAACTCCACCAAAGAAATCCCCCTCACTGGTATTTTTATTCAGCCTCCTTGCTATTATAGCTCTCATATTGAAGCTCTTTGTAAGTGCATCTAGTGCCCCTTAGTGATTTTGGTGGTTTGAAGACTTATAGGTTAAGTATCTAATGTGTTTTTAAGTGTACACAGGATCTATAAGTCATTGAGGAGTTTGAGATATTTGAAGAATATCGACCCCTAAAAATATATGTCTTCAGTTGAAGAAATTGGTCTGAAGCTGAAGAAATGAATCGCGAAGAATTTGCGATGAAATTGATATTCCTCATGAAGATATTGATATTGAGAAGATCGGTGGTTCCTGAAGAAAATCGTTCTGAAGAAATTGAAGCATGAAGATTTACGTTTTCTGTTTTACTTTCTTCGCATTTGATGAATAGGAACACCGTACTGTTAAAGGGGGTCAAAGTAACACTATGGTATGGATTTCCTCATGATGCTCAACCCAAGCCAAATCCTACCAAAAGCCTCAAGTGAGGAATATGAGTGACATGAGGACTCTCACAGTTGAGAGTCCCGACCGTTTTGATAAGCCACGCCAAGTCACTGATCTTATCGACTCCAACGGTCATATTATTTAAGGGCATTAATGTCAAAGCATGTCGGGATGCTCCCAGGCTATAAATAGCCGCCCCCAACAACCACTAGCTGGTTCGCTGCTCCGCTAGAAACTGACACTTGTCATAAGAGCAACCCAATTCCTCAGAGCTTTCGAGAGTAAATCATCAGTGAGGAAATACACCACCCACCGAAACCACAAGCCAAATCTAGTGATTGAGCAT
Source organism: Hordeum vulgare subsp. vulgare (assembly GCF_904849725.1). Lineage (NCBI taxonomy): Eukaryota > Viridiplantae > Streptophyta > Magnoliopsida > Poales > Poaceae > Hordeum > Hordeum vulgare. The sequence continues at coordinate 162,276,570 of NC_058522.1, forward strand.
CACTGAAGAAGTTGTTCCTGTGTGGGACGGAAGTATTTTACCTTTGAGGACTGTGCATCTTCCAGACGGTTAGGCGTCATGGTCTAGAGCAATCCAGCAGTCAATTGTGGATCGCCGGGTGACCGAGTTTGTGAGGGTTTGGAAGTCTGCCCTGAAGACTTACCACGAGTGTTGGGCGAGGATTGTGTGTCCTTAGCTCAAGGAGAATACGGTAGGGACTGTGTGTCCCGGGACTGGGTGTCCTTTGGTTTAAATACCAAGCCGCTCCAAACCAGATGTACAACTGTCACAGCAGTTGGAACTGGGTCATCAACAACAGTCTTCACCAAGAATCGGGTTCTAATTCCTCAACTCTTTACATTCTCTGTATTATGTGTTGATGACTTTCACTGTGACTGTTTGAAGAATTTGCTGAAGACTTTCTCTGAATTTCCTCAACCCCAAATTCTTCACTTGAGGAAATCATCATCTGTATTCTGCGTGCCTGCTTGCTGTGCAATCTGTTTTCATAATCTTCACTCTGTAATACTGCCATTGTGAACGATTGCACAACTGATCCTTAACTGTTTCCGCTGTAAGTTAGTCATTAGTGACGAATTTCCTCAAAAGGAAGTTCCTCAGTGATGAAATTCTAAAAATCTCCTATTCACCCCCCCTCTAGTCGATATAACGCACTTTCAATTGGTATCAGAGCAAGGTACTCCCTTGTTCTGTGTGATTTTGGTTTAACCACCTGGAGTTTTAGTTATGTCGACTGCAGGCATGTTCAAGGTGACTGCACCATGTCCCACCTACGAAGGGAAGAAGTTTCCTTTCTGGAAGAACAAAATGCAACTGCATCTGCAAGCAATTGACAATGATCTCTGGTATATTGTGGAAAATGGCGTTCCCCTCGTTTCTGCTAGTGTCACTGCAGCTGATGTGAAGAGATTTAAGCAACTCGATTCTCAAGCGAAGAACATCATCTGTGGCTATTTGAGCCCAGGTCAGTTTGGAAGAGTAAGTGCTTTGGGATCTGCAACACCGATCTGGGAGAGATTGTGCAAGGTAAATGAAGGAGTATCAACCCAGCGTGACTCTCGTGTTGATATTCTTCGCAATCTCTTCAATCGCTTCAAGAGACATGACAATGAATGCTGCCAAGACACCTTTGATCGCCTCACTGATATATCAAATGAACTGCAAGCACTGGGAGCTCGAGACATCACTGATCACGAAGTTGTGAAGAAACTGCTGAGATCCTTGGATCCTTCATTTGACACTCTAGTTCTGATGATTCAAGAAAGACCAGACTACAAGATGCTAGATCCAGCTGATATTCTTGAAAGGCTAAATACTCATGAATTCCAGCAAGAAGAAAAGAGAGATCTATATGGACCAAGCTATTCCAGACCACGAGCACTGAAGGCTAGAGCAATTTCCTCATCTGAAGAAGAAACAGAAGACATCAGTTGTGACCCTGAAGAATTTGGACAGGAGCTTGCAATGCTTGTGAGGAAATTCCAGAGATTTACACGACGAGGCCAGTTCGGTAAATCATCAAGAAGAGACATGAGGAAATCAGAATCTGCATCTGAGGACTACAAGAAACGGACCTGTCACAAGTGCGAGAAATCAGGTCATTACATTGCTGATTGTCCTCGCTGGGGAAAGGAGTCAAAGAAGAAGAAATACAAGGATGACAGTTCTGATGACTCAATGAAGAAGAAGAAATCCTCAAAATTCTCATCTTCAAAGTCGTCCTCACACAAGAAGACTAGCTTCACAAAGGCTCGGGCACTTATTGGCAAGGAAATGGATTCCGAGGCAGAATCAGAAGAATGTGATGATGAAGAACACTACTGAAATTCAGAAATTTGCCGTCTGCCAAGGCAGACGGCAAAGGGGGCAACCACACACGGCAAAGGCTTTGCCGTCTGCCCCCTCATGGCAAAGTAGACGGCAAAAAAAAATCCGGTGAAGAGGCTCTTTGCCGTCTGCTTTCACAAAGCGGACGGCAAAGAATCTTTGCCATGAGGGGGCAGACGGCAAAGTAAATGGGACGGCATATATTGCAACGTCCCCGTTAAGTGTTAACGGCAGGCCTCCTCTCTTTGCCGTCTGCCTTCCCCCCTTTGCCATGTGTTGGCAGACGGCAAAGAGGGGAGAGAGAGGGGGCAGATACCCTCTTTGCCGTCTGCCTTCCCCCCTTTGCCATGTGTTGGCAGACGGCAAAGAGGGGAGAGAGAGGGGCAGATTCCCCCTTTGCCATGTGCCTTCCCCCCTTTGCCATGTGTTGGCAGACGGCAAAGAGGGGAGAGAGAGGGGGCAGATTCCCCCTTTGCCATGTGCCTTCCCCCCTTTGCCATGTGTTGGCAGACGGCAAAGAGGGGAACCAGCCCCTTTTTTATTTATTTTTTGTTATATCCAGCATTTTTAACAATAATCAGGATATATATATATATTTGACATAAATAAATTTATTTCCGTACTCATAACCATATTAAAATAACTCTCATCGATAGTGCATACATATTATGCAAGTTACATCCGTACGAAACCATATATTACACCAGTTTCATCCACGTGCATACAAAGTTTCATATATTTCATATACTACAATAGTTTCAATACAACGCATGGTACAAGAAATCATCTTCAAGCATTCCATCAACCAAGCTTCCCGTGAAGTGAAGGTAATCTGCAAAATGACAAATAAGAAAGTTAGAAAAATAATACTGGATGAAGTAGTGTATATATAGGTTATTTCGGAAAGAAATTAGCTAAGTATAGACCATTTAGGAGCTAAGTAAGCTAATTATGTCATATTAGGTGGAACCCTAGCTAACTATAGGAGAAGAGAAAGAGAAGAAGAAGTAAAAGGAGGAGGAGGAGGAGGAGGAGGAGGAGGAGGAGGAGGAGGAGAAGGAGAAGGAAGAGGGGAAGAAGAAGGAAGAGGAGAAGAAGAAGAAAAGAAGAAGGAGAAGGAGAAGAAGAAGGAGAAGGAGAAGGAGGAAGAAGGAGGAAGAAGAAGGAGAAGGAGGAGCTCCTTCTCCTTCTTCTCCTCCTTCTCCTCCTTCTTCTTCTCCTCCTCCCTCTCCTCCTTCTTCTTCTCCTCTTCTTCTTCTTCTTCCTTCCTTTCATTTTTCCTCTTTTTCTCTTCTTGTCCCCTTCTTCGGGCTAAATTGGCTAAGAATGCCTTTTTGGAGCTAATTATGTCATTTCGAGGATAATTAGCTAAGTATAGGTCATTTTTTATTAAATAGGTCATTTAGGAGCTAACTAAGCTAATTATGTCATTTCGTAGGATAATTAGCCAATTTAGCCTTTTTTGGATGAGTCTAAGCTACGTAGAAGAAGAGATAGAGAAGAAGAAGTAAAAGAAGGAGGAGGAGGAGGAGGAGGAGGAAAAGGAGAAGGAAGAGGAGAAGAAGAAGGAAGAGGAGAAGAAGAAGGAAGAGGAGAAGAAGAAGAAAAAAAGAAGGAGAAGAAAAGAAGAAGGAGAAGGAGAAGAAGAAGGAGAAGGAGAAGGAGGAAGAAGGAGGAAGAAGAAGGAGAAGGAGGAGCTCCTTCTCCTCCTTCTCCTCCTTCTCCTCCTTCTTCTTCTCCTCCTCCCTCTCCTCCTTCTTCTTCTCCTCTTCTTCTTCTTCTTCCTTCCTTTCATTTTTCCTCTTTTTCTCTTCTTGTCCCCTTCTTCGGGCTAAATTGGCTAAGAATGCCTTTTTGGAGCTAATTATGTCATTTCGAGGATAATTAGCTAAGTATAGGTCATTTTTTATTAAATAGGTCATTTAGGAGCTAACTAAGCTAATTATGTCATTTCGTAGGATAATTAGCCAATTTAGCCTTTTTTGGATGAGTCTAAGCTACGTAGAAGAAGAGATAGAGAAGAAGAAGTAAAAGAAGGAGGAGGAGGAGGAGGAGGAAAAGGAGAAGGAAGAGGAGAAGAAGAAGGAAGAGGAGAAGAAGAAGAAAAAAAGAAGGAGAAGGAGAAGAAGAAGGAGAAGGAGAAGAAGAAGGAGAAGGAGAAGGAGGAAGAAGAAGGAGAAGGAGGAGCTCCTTCTCCTTCTTCTCCTCCTTCTCCTTCTTCTTCTCCTCCTCCCTCTCCTCCTTTTTCTTCTCCTCTTCTTCTTCTTCTTCCTTCCTTTCATTTTTCCTCTTTTTCTCTTCTTGTCCCCTTCTTCGGGCTAAATTGGCTAAGAATGCCTTTTTGAAGCTAATTATGTCATTTCGAGGATAATTAGCTAAGTATAGGTCATTTTTTATTAAATAGGCCATTTTGGAGCTAACTAAGCTAATTATGTCATTTCATAGGATAATTAGCCAATTTAGCCTTTCTTGGATGAGTCTAAGCTACGTAGAAGAAGAGATAGAGAAGAAGAAGTAAAAGAAGGAGGAGGAGGAGGAGGAGGAGGAGAAGGAGAAGGAAGAGGAGAAGAAGAAGAAAAGAAGAAGGAGAAGGAGAAGAAGAAGGAGAAGGAGAAGGAGGAAGAAGGAGGAAGAAGAAGGAGAAGGAGAGGGAGGAGGAGAAGGAGGAAGAAGAAGGAGAAGGAAGAAGTAAAAGAAGGAGGAGGAGGAGGAGGAGGAGAAGGAGAAGGAAGAGGAGAAGAAGAAGAAAAGAAGAAGGAGAAGGAGAAGGAAGAGGAGAAGGAGAAGGAATAGGAGAAGAAGAAGAAAAGAAGAAGGAGAAGGAGAAGGAGGAAGAAGGAGGAAGAAGAAGGAGAAGGAAGAAGTAAAAGAAGGAGGAGGAGGAGGAGGAGAAGGAGGAGGAGGAGGAGAAGGAAGTCTAGCAATTTTTGAGCTAACTAAGCTAATTATGTCATTAGATGGAAGTCTAACTATTTTGGAGCTAACTAAGCTAATTATGTCATTAGATGGAAGTCTAGCTATTTTTGAGCTAACTAAGCTAATTATGTCATTAGATGGAAGTCTAGCTATTTTGGAGCTAACTAAGCTAATTATGTCATTAGATGGAAGTCTAGCTATTTTTTATTAAAACACTAGAAATAACATACCTAAGTTAGGGTGAAGCACGGTGGCTCATGGATAATGTTGGACAATTCGAAAGGATGACGGTTATAAATATGCAAAGAAATGTATATTTATAGATGTCGCCCTTTCGAATGGGAGACGCATACTGGTCACGCATACTCATGATTGAAGAAACCTATACCTAGCAAGTTTCATCGGCACGAAGACCGGGACAGAGCAAATTAAGGGGGTAGGAGGAGAAGTCATTTGTGCTCACCAACAAACGCAAGGGCGGAGCTCGTCCAACGCACGTGGAGGTCGTCGAACAACTGCACATTGAAATTCACCCGATCAACACAAATATGATGTTTTTATAATTAACATAACTATATGACCTAACTCATAACTATGTGGGTCAGTGTCATCGGGGGTCGAAGGTCACTGGCGTCGGGGATTGGGGTCTTTTCGGTCAACAAGAGGCCGAAGAGGTGTCGGGGCTCGGGGGTTGGGGGTCAGTGCCGTCGGGGGTCGGGGTAGGGGGTCGGGGGTCGAGGGTGAGTGTTGTCGGGGGTCGGGGGTCGGGGGTCGAGGGTCAGTGGCGTCGGGGGTCGGGGGTCAGTGGAGTCGGGGGTCGGGGTAGGGGGTCGGGGGTCGAGGTTACCTATAAAACTTTCCAGGTTACCTATACTACTTTTCAGGTTACCTATAAAACTTTCCAGGTTACCTATAAAACTTTCCAGGTTACCTATAACTACTTTCCAGGTTACCTATAAAAGTTTTTTTGGTGGGTTAGTTTGCATCTAAACCAAACTAGCCCATGTGTTTGGATACTTTGGGAGCTAGTTCAGCTCCAACTAGCTAAAACTAGTTTTTAAAGAATTGATTGTCTTTTTGTATTATTTAGATTGGACATGTAAAATCATATGCACTCACTAGAAATAAATAGCTAATGTTACATCACGTAGTCCATGTGAGTGTCCAAAACAACACTTATTTAGGCAGTATTATATTTAAAAAACTATTATTTATAATAATATGTTTGTTTCCTTCATAGTAATTTTGGTCTACTCAATTTAGTAACTCATTCTAGAAAAAACTGAACAAACATATATACTATCATGCTTGATACTTAAATTGGGGCAGTATTTCTTTCTCTTTTCTGTCTTTAACTGTATATTACATGTACATTTATATTTATTTTTTATATATACTAGCCGTGTCCCCGATGAGCTGTTTTTGGAAAAAGCCGTATCCCGTGTCCCCGTATGCGTGTCGCCGTGTCCGTGTCGCCATGTCGGTGCTTTTTAGCCTAAAACAGCACAAGGTTGTGGACGAGAAACGCCGCCTTTGCATCTACAAAGTGTACAACACATGTGTTGAAGGAACTACTTCAACGCATTGCCCTAGATATCATTCTAAAAGGCAAAGATAACACATATGGCAGCAGGAATTCAATCCAAAACTCCTGGAACACAAGATTTAGTCCAAGATCTAAGATAAGAACACCAAGTTCTGTTCAGAATAGTGGGTACAGAGTCTCCACTACAAAATTAGAGGGCTTTGTGAAACCTTCACATCTCAACTTAGCTAAAAGACCTAGAAAACATTACTTAAATAAAGGTTAAGAAAACAAATTAACATACTCCTATGACTTAAGGGCCAGCTTTCCAGAATGGAAAACAAGTATATATAAGTCAAAATGGATTTGCCTATTGATATTTTTTCTTTATTGTCCCTCTTCAATCTATTTCGTTTGACCATGTGTATCGACGACATTACAGGTAGCTCACGCAGGTCCAAACCATCGAGCGCACGGCAGGAGTGATCCATGACACGGCAGGGGACATTGGGGTTATTTTTATCTTGGGCAGTTGGGCCCGATAAATCATGTTAAAATCCCCTGCTACCTGCAAGCTGCCTCCTTGCAGTGCAGTAAATTGTGCCTTCTATCATTTGATTACTTCTACATTCATCCAGTTTCCTTTTGTGTGTTACTCTGGTTCAAAGAGCATTAAAATTTTCCTTTAGGATACAATTGCAGTTGAGTTGCACAGGAAAGTTTCTCTAACTCGGAAGTAAAACTAATAGTTCTTGCTTCCAAATTAAATCAGAATAACAATGTTTCCTGGAGATTTAGTGCAGTTATTCTTCTAGCAAAGTGCATCTGGCACAAGATTTGGAGAACAGCAACACTTCTGAAATATGAAACACGATCTGGATTTGGTCCAGTTACTATTCTAGCAAAGTGTCTTGTTTGAAACTTATCACAAGATTGCAAAAGTAAGAATCTAATAAAGAACTACTGAGATGATAAGCCAAAACTTACTTGGGCGCAGACGGGACGGGGCAAGGACGACGCAAGCTCAGCCGGGACGGGGCAAGGACGGGCGGGGCGGCGGCGCGCAGGCGGGGCGGCGGCGGCGGCGCGCAGGCTCGGGGCGGCGGCGGCGGACGGACGGGGCGGGGCGCAGACGGGGCGGGGCGCAGACGGACGGGGCGGGGCGCAGACGGGCGGGGCGGCGGTGGCGCGCAGACTCGGGGGTGGCGGCGCACAGACTCGGGGGCGCGGCGCGCAGACGGGGCGGGGCGGCGGTGGCGCGCAGCCGGGACGGGGCAAGGACGACGCGCAGGCTCGACGCGCGCAGCCGGGACGGGGCAAGGACGGCGCGCAGGCTCGGGGCGGTGGCGCGCAGGCTCGGGGCGGCGGAGCGCAGGCTCGGGGCGGCGGCGCGCAGGCTCGGGGCGGCGGCGGCGCGCAGACGGGGCGGGGCGGCGGTGGCGGCGGCCGACGGGACGCGAGCTGGTACGGGACGCGAGCTGGTACGACGGGACGCGAGGTAACGTTGAAAGACTGCCTTTGCCGTCTGCCTTAGTTTGATTTGGGGTAACGTTGAGAGAGAGAGAGCGTTTGTACTGTCGATGCAAAAAAAAAAAAACTGGGTACTAGCCTTTGCCGTCTGCCTTAATTTTCTTTGCCATCTGTGGGCACACGGCAAAGAGCTGGCACCTCTTTGCCGTCTGCCTTTGGGATATTTGCCATACGTTAGCAGACGGTAAACAAAAGGCACATGGCAAATCATCTCTATGCCATCAGTCTTTTCTTTACCGTCTGGCAGTTGTAAGCTGATGGCAAAGAAATTCTTTGCCAACCGTCAGCGCACGGCAAAGATTAGGCACATGGCAAATTTTCTGTTTCCAGTAGTGGAAGGCTCTGGAGAAGATTCTGAATCCGGACAGGCTAGTCTTGCACTAGCAACCAATTTCGTCAGCAAGTCAATCTTCAATATTGAAGAAAATGAGTGCACCATCCATACTGATGACTATGCTGATGACTTTGCTCCAACCTATTGCTTCATGGCAAAAGGTTCAAAGCTATCACATAATACCTCCTCCTCTGATTCAAGTGACTGTGAACATGATGATTACAAAAAACCCAGTTACAGTAAACTTGCCATCATTGCCACTAAACAACAAACTTCTCTGGAAAAGCTTCAAAAACTGCTAGACAAAAGTGATGATCTGTTGAATGAAGAAATGAATCTTAATCAAATCCTCACTGATGACATGAAAAATCTTCAGTCTAGATTTGATATTCTTCAGGATCGTTATGATACACTCCTCACTGATCATGAGAAGCTTTCCTACGAATTTCTTCAAAGGAAGCTTGATCTTGAGAAGCTGAGGATGTCTTATGATGATCTTCGTATGGAAAATGATTCATTACTAGCTCAACAGATCAGCGCTAGTCAAGTTGAATTTATTCCTCCATGTCTTAAATGCATTGATCGTGAAACTGCTAATTCTTCACCAGAATCTTCAAATGCTACCACTGCTACAGATTCTTCAACTGCACCTGTTGTGTCAATTTCCTCACTTGAGGAAAACACAAATGTCACTGATGAAAATGCAGGGTTTAAGGAATTGTACGTGACAGGCATGTACAAAAGCCTCAAAGGACATCAAATCCTTTGTGATGTGCTCAAAAAGCAGATCCTGAACAGGAACCCGAGGAAAGAAGGAATTGCCTTTGAGAGGAAATTGAATGCTGATGTATCTTATTGGAAACCTGAGCAGTATCCCAGAACCTCATGGGTTGCTGCTACTCGGCCTCCTTTTGATCCATCTAATCTAACTGGCTTCTCATGTGAATTATCCTATTCCTCGGATGAGTCATTTGATTCCAACTATAAACTGTTCAAAGATCAATCTGGTAAAGTATTTGCTCGATATGTTGGAACTAACTTCAGGAACGGCCCTCCTCTGAGGAAAATCTGGGTTCCCAAAAGCTGTCTTGAAAATCTTCAAGTGAATGTCCTCATGACATCACCTCTGAAGAATCTGAACCCAGATCAAATTCCTCAGGAGGACCAAAGTCTTCAAGAGGATCAAAATCCTCAACTAGTTAAAACTATGCTCATACCCGTGCTTATACGTCGAACATGCAAGGAAACTACAAGGAATATGATTATGAGTGCTACTCTTCAAATCATTATGTTCATAAATCCTCAAACCAGTTCTCTGCATACTCATATGAGTACTTTAACCCCCCTACTGTTAAGAGAAGTGCATTAGCTTGAACGCAACCTTTCTCATATGGTGCTCGCAGGATGTTGAACGCTTTCTCACCCCTTCAGATGTGGGTGGTGAAGAAATCAAACTAATCACTTCTGCAGGTCAGGTCTCCAGATGAAGATCATCATCTGAAGAATTTGCTGGAGACCTGAGGAAATGCTTGATAGGACGCAAGCTAATGATTGATGAAATAGAAATATTTCACACGTCCTTACATTTCTGTTATGATGAAATTAGTATCATATTCTTCAAACTTGAAGCATATGAGATGGTAAGCTGTACTAATTCATCAGCAGGATGACAAACCCAAAAATACTGAGTGGGTTCTCGATAGTGGCTGCACACATCACATGACTGGTGATAAAAGCCTACTGATGAATATGCCACTAACTCCATCACCTCTGAAGCAAATCACATATGCTGATAAAGGTAAAAGCAAGGTATTGGGACTTGGCAAAGTAGCTATTTCCAAGGATAGGCATATGGACAAAGTGATGCTTGTTGAATCCCTTGGTTTTAACCTCATGTCAGTCTCGATGCTTTGTGATCTTGATATGATTGTTATCTTTGGAAGATATAGATGTGTAGTCATCATGGAATCTGACACATCCAAAGTCTTCGAAGGTGTAAGAAGAGGGGATTTGTACATTGTTGACTTCTCTACAGGTCCTCAACCGGCCACTTGCTTACTAGCAAAAACCTCAGAAGGATGGCTGTGGCACCGAAGACTAGGTCATGCAGGCATGAGGAATTTGCACACACTTGCGAAGAAGAAGCATGTCATTGGCATCGAATCTGTCAAATTCCTCAAGGATCATCTTTGCGGTGCTTGTGAATCTGGGAAAATGACCAGATCCAAGCATCCCTCCAAAACTATCATGACCACTACCCGTCCATTTGAATTGCTTCATATGGATTTGTTTGGACCTACTCACTATGCAACACTAACCAATGCAGCATCTCTATATGGCTTTGTCATAATCGATGATTATTCCAGATACACCTGGGTGCATATCATAGTGTATAAAACCGAAGTGCAGGAAATCTTCAAACGATTTTCTTCAAGGGCCTCGACGAACTTCGGCATCAAGACCAAACATATTAGGAGTGATAATGGAACCGAGTTCAAAAACACTGGTCTTGATGATTATCTTGATGAACTTGGTATTACTCACGAATTGTCTTCTCCTTATACTCCTCAGCAGAATGGTCTTGTCGAAAGAAAGAATAGGACTCTGGTTGAAATGGCAAGAACTATGCTTGAAGAATATCAGACTCCTCGTCGCTTCTGGCCTGAAGCAATCAACACTGCATGCCATATCATCAACAGAGTATATCTTCACAAATTCCTCAAGAAAACCTCATATGAACTCCTCACTGAGAAGAAACCCAATGTAAGTTATTTCAAAGTCTTCGGTGCAAAATGCTAGATTAGAGATCCTCACCATAGCTCAAAATTTGCACCTAAGGCACATGAAGGTTTTATGCTCGGTTATGGAAAGGACTCGCACACCTACAAAGTCTTCAACAACTATCACAACAAAGTTGTTGAGACTGTAGATGTGCGGTTCGATGAAACTAATGGCTCGCAAAGAGAGCAATTGCCTTCTGATCCAGATAAACTGTCCCCTGAGGAAGCAATAAAGCTTAAGCCTACTGAAGACATTGTTCCCACTGAGGAAATTGAAGAAGAAATAATCCCTATCGCTGACAGAAACCAAGAAGATGCACCTGAGGAAATTGCAACAACACCACTTCCGCAGCCCAGACAAAATCCTCAACCAGCTCATCCGAGGATTGCAAATGAAGTAGAACTTGACAAAATCCTCAACGACATCAAGGCGCCAGGTCCTCTCACTCGCTCAAAAGCTTCACACTTAGTTAACTTTTGTGGGCATTTCTCTTTTGTATATATCACAGAACCCTCAAAAGTTGCTGAGGCTTTTCTGGAACCGGAGTGGATCCAAGCCATGCAAGACGAACTTCTTCAATTCAAGCTGAATGACGTATGGGAGCTCGTCAAACGACCCGATCCTCGCAAGCAAAACATCATCGGCACCAAGTGGATTTTCCGAAACAAGCAAGATGAGGACGGTCAAGTGGTGAGGAACAAGGCACGACTTGTAGCCCAAGGCTACACCCAGGTTGAAGGAATAGATTTCGATGAAACTTTTGCACCTGTTGCTAGACTTGAAGCTATTCGAATTCTACTTGCTTATGCTAATCATCATAACATCATCTTATATCAAATGGATGTGAAAAGTGCATTCCTCAATGGTAAGCTTGAGGAAGAAGTATATGTTGCTCAACCCCCAGGTTTTGAAGATCCAAAGAATCCAGACAAAGTCTTCAGACTCAAGAAGGCTCTGTATGGCCTCAAGCAAGCCCCTCGGGCATGGTATGATACATTGAAGGAATTCCTCATGAAGAAAGACTTCAAACCTGGGTCACTCGATCCAACTCTTTTCACAAAATCTTATGATAATGAACTGTTTCTATGTCAAATTTATGTTGATGATATCATATTTGGTTGTACTGACAAAAGATACAGTGATGAATTTGCCTATATGATGAGTGAAGAATATCAGATGTCTATGATGGGGGAGCTGAAATTCTTCTTAGGTCTTCAAATTCGTCAACAAAACAATGGAATCTTCATATCACAGGAGAAATATCTCAAGGATGTTCTGAGGAAATTCGACATGCATGAATGCAAAGGTGCCAAGACTCCAATGCCTACCAACGGTCACCTCGGCACTGATGAAAATGGTAAAGATTTCGATCAGCAAGTATACCGTTCTATGATTGGCTCTTTATTATATCTATGTGCATCTAGGCCAGACATAATGCTTAGTGTTCGCATGTGTGCACGTTTTCAAGCAAAACCGAAGGAATCACACCATAAGGCTGTGAAACATATTCTTCGATATTTAGCTCACACGCCAACACTAGGATTATGGTATCCCAAGGGCTCCAATCTTCATCTGGTAGGGTATTCTAATTCAGACTATGCTGGTGACCGTGTGGATCGCAAGTCAACATCTGGCACATGCCATTTCCTCGGAAGATCACTTGTTTGCTGGTCGTCAAAGAAGCAGAACTGCGTATCACTCTCCACTGCCGAAGCTGAGTACATTGCTGCTGGTTCTTGCTGTGCTCAATTACTATGGATGAAGCAAACCCTCAAGGACTACGGCATCAACATGAAGAATGTGCCTCTCTACTGTGATAATGAGAGTGCTATCAAGATTGCCAACAACCCAGTACATCACTCGAAGACCAAGCACATCCAGATTCGTCATCATTTTCTTCGGGACCATGTCCTCAAGGGCAATATCCTCATCGACCATGCGAAGACTGATGATCAACTGGCTGATATCTTCACTAAGCCCTTGGATGAGAAAAGGTTTCGCAAGTTGCGGTGTGAGCTAAATATCTTAGAGTCTTCAAATGTTTTGTAAAAACATGCACACATCCTAACACTAATGCAAAGTTGATGACTTAGATGTGCAACACATGATGAAACGATATTCTTCAACCGATGAAGAAAGTCACTCTGAATGTGAAGAAACTAACGAAGAAATTGATTCTCAGGGCCCTACGACAATTGTACGCGGCGTCTGTAATCAAATCTCTTGTATGGTGGGCAACACCACCGCCCAAAGTGAAATTCCTCAAGTTGATTTTCTTCAAATGATCAAATTCCTCACAATGCATTTTTCTTCAAAACAATTGTTCTTCATTGTGATGATCTATTGCAAAATCTTCAAAAACACTTGATGACTTTCATTTGCCTAGGTAGACTGAGATTTCTAGTCCTCAACAGCATTCACTTATTGCTATTTCTTCAAGTTGATGTTTTTGCTAAGTGAATGTGATGGGACCCGATCTTCCCTCTATGCTATACTTATCCAGTCTATTCAATTCTTCATATGCGTTGTACTTGAAACTTTGTTCCAAATCCTCACTGCATCCTTGTGAGCTGATGATTTTGTAACGAAAATCCTCAAATCTTCGAAAAATTGTTTTCTTCAAAGGAACAGTAACTGAACCCCCACTTCCCACGATTGGATAGCCACGATCTCCACTATCTCCACCGCATCGTACGGGAGCTACACGTGTCCTGCGGAGACGTAGAGGCAAGGGCTATTCGGTCCGAAACTTTCGCGCCAAACAGTAACTTTCGGGCTATAAATATGTACTTAACCCCCTCGGTATCATCTTCTGCGCCTCATCGCTCTCCTGCCACAGCACACCGAACCCTAGCGCCACCGCTGGAAGTCTTGACGCCGGCAAGGAAGAGCTTCACTGCCTCAACCTTCTCACTGCCAGGATCACGCCGGAGACGGAACATCTACGTCCGCCGCCGCCGTAGACGTCCTCTGCTGCCAAGTTAGGGTACATTGGACACTTGACCGAAGAGCCTCTTCAACGCCACCTTTTTTTGTTCTTCGTTTGCACCTTCCAGGGTAAATATATCCCATTTTTACAACAGATTAGATCTAAAATTTTACCTCTCCCTTGTGAAATCTGTTTTTTCTTCAAGATACGATGCGCACATGATTCCTCACACACTATCCATCACCACAATCATTGATGAACTAGCTAAGCATCTAAGATTTTCACGAGATTCCTCAATTGTGCGAATTTTTGGATCTGTACAACTCTGGAACCCAAGAACAGAATGCTTAAGCAAATTCCTCAACCACTGGTTATATTCCTCAAACTGTCAAACCTTTCCTTTTTATTCAAATTTGAGAACGCATATGACCTCTCCAAATTCCTCGCAACTATACTCTGTTCACAGGTACACACATGTCAGCTGATGAATCTCTCGGTTCTCATCACATTAACTCATTTGCAGCATTTCTGGAAGAAACTCTTCAAGGCTCATCAGAATCCTCAAGAGTTCAAAATCCTCAGAAAGTTCCTCGTCTGAAGAAAATGGAGGAAGAAAGGAAACAGAAGGGAGGAAAGAAACTGGAGCAGAACACACCTGTGGACATTCCTGATGACATATACATGGACTACTGCACGCCTGATGATGAACCTGAGACTATGCCTAAAAGGAAGATTAGGCTGCAGAAAATTGAACGCAGATGGGCAAAGGAGTGGAAGGAGTACAGGTTTGTGACTCCAATGTATGCGAAGAAATTCGCCTTGAAGCCTCCTGGCAGAAGGGCCCTGCTTGAGGATCATCAAGTTGCTCATCCCTCAAGTCTTATGACACTTGATGACTACCGAGAGGAAAAAGAAAGGCATCTGGCCAAGCTCAAGAAGCAAGCAGAAACAGCAGTGAAGAAATTTCATGAATCTTCAGCTGCTGCCTCCGGTGCTGCTCATTCCTCAGCAGCAGAAACCTCAGGCTCCGAGATTCCTCAACCAAAGTCTGTGCCAGCAAAGGCAAAAGCTTCAAAACCCCAAGAAAAGTTTGCACAGGCTTCAGTCACCAAACCCTCAGCTACAAAACCCTCGGTTCCAAAACCGCCCACACCAAAACCATCAGCGCCAAAACCCTCAGCACCAATCTCATCTACACCAAAGTCCTCAGCTCCACCTCCAAAGCCAGTACAGAAGAAAGTCGTGGAGACTACGACTGCCAGCTCTAGCTCCTCACTCCCAGCTGCAACTAGCTCGGAGACAAAGTCTTCAACACCCCATGTGAAGACTTTGGCTACTACTGAACCTGCACCTCTGCCCAGCCCAAGAAAAATCATCACAGTCCCGTCTGCATCAGAGGGAAGTGAAGAATATGATGATGCAACTCTGGAAGCCATCATTAGGAACAAACAAGAAAGGGTAGCACAAGCATCAGGCAGTGCTATTCCTCTGGCGATGGACCCCAAGGTCCTCCTCGATTTCATCAATGTGTGGTATGAAGACCCAAACACACCCATTGATGATTTGAAACTTCCTCCTGGTGTTAGCCACAAGGTGGCTACTTTCATAAACGAAGCCAAGTGGAAGGAACAGAAGGCCAAGCAGGCAAAGATTGCAAAGGCCAGAAAGGAGAAATTCCTCAGGAAAAATGTTCTCAAACTGACGCCTGAAGCATTGGTGTCCACCCAGGCAGAGCTGCAAGTCCTAACTGACAAGTGTGAGAAACTGTCAGACCGCACAAGCATCAAACGCAATTTCATCAAGCTAGCCACTAGTGCTGTCGATGACTACAACAGACGTCACCCCCCACCAGCACCAACTCCTCAGCCCCTGGTTGAGCAGCCAAAAGATGCATCTCCTGTTGAGGAGGAAATTCCTCAAGCTGAGGAACAACACCAAGAGCGCCATGCTGATGAGCCGGCCATTGAAGAGATCATCATTGAGACCGCTCCTGATGAAACTGCTACTGATCCAGCTGCTTCACCAAAGCAGGCTGATGACTCTGTTCCAGCTGGTTCCTCACTGCCAGCTGAAGAATCTGTTAAGAAAACACCTTCACCAAAAACTTCAAAGGTGAAGAAGTTAATCCCGTCTGCATCAGACGCGAAAAAGACAAGGGTTGCTGAGAAGGAAGCGAAGAAGAGAAAAGCTTCCTCCGTAGAAGAAAAGATTGAGGCAAAACGCCTCAAGGAAATTGAAGAATCTGCCCCACTGGATCCGGTGTCTCTTAATGTTGCACCCTCATTTGAAATGGTCGTCGTTGGTGACCACACTACGAGGGAAGATGAGGAAATGAAGGATGCTGCCTCTGAGGAGCATACTGATGAGGAAATACAGATTGATGACAGTCCTCAACCTCATATTCCTCAGAAAGAGACTATTGAAGCCTCAGCTGCAGCAGCTGATGAATCTGCTTCTGCCACAAAGTCAGCTGATGAAAATCAAGCTGAAGAAAATGTCTAGTCTGAGCAGGCTCCTCCCACTGAACAAGCTGATCAAACTCCTCAAGCTGAGAAGGATGAAGAAATTCCTCAGCCTGATGCTCAGCTAGAACAAGAAATTCCTCATCCTGAGGAAACTGCTGAAGAAAATGTTCCCGTCCCTGACAATGAATTCATTGTCCTCAACCCAGAATCTGCCATGGTTGTTTCCCCTCCCATTCCTCAGCACAATCTAAATCCAGTTCAGCGCCTGCCATTCTCGAAGAGGCCCAAGTTTCAGAAAGAGAATTTCTTTGAGGAACGTCTGTATTTCATTGGAGAGAATCCTTATGACAAGCCTCAAATGAGGCATCTGAATTTTTGGAGAAGGACGAAGATGAACTACTATGCTTCTGTGCTCTGTGGCCGCAACAAGATATTCCAGCACAGGCACATTCCTCATGCTGACCTTGAAGAAATTCCCTGCATGGAACCAGTCCTCAGTGTACTACATGATGCAGGTTTGCTCTCTATGTGCTCCGACATATCAGATTGGAATAGTGAGCTAATTCTTCAGTTCTATTCAACTCTGCACATCTCGGGCAATGCTGATGACATCAACACTTGGGTGTTCGACTGGATGACTCAAAATACTCACTACAAGGCTCCAGCGTCTGAACTCCTCAGAGAACTGCCCGTACCAATTCCTTCAGAAGGGGCAGTGAAGCTTTATGGTGAGCGTGAGCTGCCAAATGGAATGATGGAAGTCCTCATGAAGCCTTTGGCTGCTGGAAAACCCTCAAGAACCACATTCCTCGTCCATGAGCTAAAGTACACACCACGGTCTTTCTACCGCATTCTCTGCAGTGTGCTAGCGCCAATCAAAGGCCATGATGATGACGAAGATGTCGTCGGCCTCATGAAGAACATCCTCTTCAACATCATTCACGGTATCCCCGTGAATATCCATGATTTCTTCTTGAGGACTTTGCCTGACAATGCAATGTGTCCCTATGATCACAAAATCTATGCACCATGGATCATGAGATTCCTCAGGACAAGGACAGGCATCAACTTTCACGCAGATTTCCAGAACCATGTTGGTTATATGCCTCCTATCCGGGTCAACAAGAAGACTTTTGAGCCCATTGAGGGAAAAGGAAAGTCTGTGATTGATGAAGGAAGCAGGCCCCTTGATGGCCAGTTCAAAGAACCAGATGCATATTCCTCATGGGATGACACTGAGACTCGTCCGCCAAGCCCAGTTCCTCCTCGCGTGCTAACCACCAGAGAACTTCTTCTAAGTCTTCATCAGAAGGTGGATCACAATCACAAATGGGTCAAACGCCAGTTTGGTGCCATTGTGAAAACCCTCACTGAGACACAGAAAAGTGTGAAGCTTAATCATCACTATCTGCATGAGGTTTTTGATCGCACCTGGGCTACCCTTGCACATCTGAAGACCCAGACTGAGCTTGAAGAATTGAACTTCGAGCAGGACTTTGACTGGTCGTGGCCTCCCAAGAAAAAGTTCAGGCCCATTCCTGTGCCAGATCTTGAAGACAGTTCCTTCTCGTCCTTTCGCACCGCTGAATCTGATGAGGAACAACTTGACACCGCGACAGGCCCAAGGAAGAAGACTACACCAAAGAAGCGCCAAGGATATTCATCAACTGCCAAGCAATGAAGTCTTCACGGGCGTTAGTCCTCAGTTTGTCCCTTTTTTGTCCCTTGATGACAAAGGGGGAGAAACTTGAGAGTTAGTCTTCAAACGGGAATTATTTTTGGGTCTTATGAAATATATTTAAGTTACAAACTCTTGGCTCTTCTGAAGTTTTTAAGTAATGAGGTGTAACTTAAGCCCGATGGTACTCTGACGCTGTTTGAACGTTTTTCTTCGCATGCTTATTCCTCAAGTTTTAATGCACGCATGCTGGAATTCGTCAGATACCATTTGCCATCATGCATCTTCATTTTCTTCATATGATATGTTATATGTATGCATGATTTACAAGATTCAGGGGGAGATCTCCATGATATAAATCATCAATGTGCATATGCTATAAAAGCAAAATCCTCAAGGTATGCACATCTTCAGGGGGAGTCTCTGTGAATCTTGTTTTCCAATTCCTCAAATGAGTATTTACACTTCATATTTTTGATCCCTGTTGAAGACTTAACCTAATTGTCATCAACCACCAAAAAGGGGGAGATTGTAAGTGCATCTAGTGCCCCTTAGTGATTTTGGTGGTTTGAAGACTTATAGGTTAAGTATCTAATGTGTTTTTAAGTGTACACAGGATCTATAAGTCATTTAGGAGTTTGAGATATTTGAAGAATATCGACCCCTAAAAATATATGTCTTCAGTTGAAGAAATTGATCTGAAGCTGAAGAAATGAATCGCGAAGAATTTGCGATGAAATTGATATTCCTCATGAAGATATTGATATTGAGATGATCGGTGGTTCCTGAAGAAAATCGTTCTGAAGAAATTGAAGCATGATGATTTACTTTTTCTGTTTTACTTTCTTCGCATTTGATGAATAGGAACACCGTACTGTTAAAGGGGGTCAAAGTAACACTATGGAATGGATTTCCTCATAATGCTCAACCCAAGCAAAATCCTACCAAAAGCCTCAAGCGAGGAATATGAGTGACATGAGGACTCTCACAGTTGAGAGTCCCGACCGTTTCGATAAGCCACGCCAAGTCACTGATCTTATCCACTCCAACGGTCATATTATTTAAGGGCATTAATGTCAAATCATGTCGGGATGCTCCCAGGCTATAAATAGCCGCCCCCAACAACCACTAGTTGGTTGGCTTCTCCGCTAGAAACTGACACTTGTCATAAGAGCAACCCAATTCCTCAGAGCTTTCGAGAGTAAATCATCAGTGAGGAAATACACCACCCACCGAAACCACAAGCCAAATCTAGTGATTGAGCATCACTGAAGAAGTTGTTCCTGTGTGGGACCGAAGCCTTTTACCTTTGAGGATTGTGCATCCTCCAGACGGTTAGGCGTCATGGTCTAGAGCAATCCAGCAGTCAATTGTGGATCGCCGGGTGACCGAGTTTGAGAGGGTTTGGAACTCTGACCTGAAGACTTACTACGAGTGTTGGGCGAGGACTGTGTGTCCTTAGCTCAAGGAGAATACGGTAGGGACTGTGTGTCCCGGGACTGGGTGTCCTTTGGTTTAAATACCAAGCCGCTCCAAACCAGATGTACAACTGTCACAGCAGTTGGAACTGGGTCATCAACAACAGTCTTCACCAAGAATCGGGTTCTAATTCCTCAACTCTTTACATTCTCTGTATTATGTGTTGATGACTTTTGCTGTGACTGTTTGAAGAATTTGCTGAAGACTTTCTCTGAATTTCCTCAACCCCAAATTCTTCACTTGAGTAAATCATCATCTGTATTCTGCGTGCCTGCTTGCTGTGCAATCTGTTTTCATAATCTTCACTCTGTAATACTGCCATTGTGAACGATTGCACAACTGATCCTTAACTGTTTCCGCTGTAAGTTAGTCATAAGTGAGGAATTTCCTCAAAAGGAAGTTCCTCAGTGATGAAATTCTAAAAATCTCCTATTCACCCCCCTCTAGTCGATATAACGCACTTTCACTCTTGTCACCTGTTACTGCGCTCTTAAGGATACTAAGGTCGGAAGCGCATAGGTGACAATGTGCACCCTTGCCGTTAATGCACCTACCTTTGAAGAGGGCAAGGTAGTGCAAGGCAGGGAAATGGATGCTTCCTATGGTGGCTTGCGTGATATCTCTAGTTTCTCCAACAGTTATACTGGAAACAATGTCTGTCACCGAAGACTTAGGAGGATCATTAACACTACCCCAATAGGGTATCTTGCAAATCCTATTGAAATCCTCCAGATCCACGGTATAGGATTTATCGTACAGATCAAACAGTATGGATGATCCACGGTCAGCTAAAAATTTAAATCTACGCATTAAAGAGGCAGTGAGCATAGCATACTGTTCACATTTATCTGAGAGGAATTCTTCTAACCCGGCATTGCAGACAAGTGCATCAAATTCATCCTTGAAACCTGCTTCGATCATGAACTCGTCGGAAGGCCATTCACATGGTTGTACCGGTGCGTCCCTTAGTTGAAAAGGTTCGGGCTCCCGAAAGGAGAGATGAGGACCCTTCTTACTTGAGGAACCACCATGAAACTTCCTCCTGAACATAATTTCCTTTTGCTGAAATTTTTGAACTTCAAGAGAAAAGTGAATAAAGACCCACCACACCTTGTAGCAACTACTCCTACTAGTGCCTAGAGACCGTATCACGCGCTAACACTACTTGGGACCAACTAAAATCAACATTTATAGCTCAAGAACAGGGTCACCAAGGTAGCAAGAATTCGCGAAGGATAAAGCACTAGAGAAAAAACTAATTGGACCAATGGAGGAGTCACTTACCAAGGAGTAATTTCCCCCAAAACGGTTCAGAGAATGGTGCTTTGAGCAAGGAGATCGAAAATCACAGCCAAATGAGCAAGAACACGGGTTTGAGCTGCGAAACAATTTCTTTCTGGAGGTGGAAGAAGAGGCTGGGAGCTAGAATGAGTGGAGGGGGTCCCTGTGGGCCCCACAAGCTTGCACTCCGCCACCAGGGGGTAGGTGGCGGTGGTAGGGCTTGTGGCCCATTGGTCTGGGCCCCAGGCCAGCTCTGAGGCCCAGAAATTTTTAAAAATTCTAGAAAAAATCATACTAAATTTTCAGGACCATCGGAGAACTTTTATTTTCGAGTATTTTTCTCCCGGACGCTAAAACAGAAAACAGGAAAAGCTAAACTAATTCTATCATTTTTCTTCTAAGCAAAGAAAAGCAAAACTCAAAACAGAGGTATGTGACTCTTTGATTCATCTCTTTCATGGTCATCGAAAGAAATCCGTCAATGGGATTAATCAAGTCCTGATGACAAAACTTTCTCGGATCTTAAGAGGGAACGGAGAATTTTCGAATAGCCACTAACTCACCTCAATGGGGATATGTATCTCCCCAACAAGCAAATCATACTTCATCTTGACACGAGGAATAGGGCATTCGAAGCTCCCAATGAGAATCGATGAAGTCTTTTCGATAGCATTGATGCAATGTACTGGATATCGTTTCTTCGGAAAGTGCACTGTGTGCTCATTACCGTTGACATGGAAAGTCACATTGCCTTTCTTGCAATCTATAACAGCCCCTGCAGTGTTTAAAAAGGGTCTTCCGAGGATGACAGCCATGGCATTGTCCTCGGGAATATCCGAGATAACAAAGTCTGTTAAGATAGTGGTGTTAGCAACCACAACAGGGACATCCTCGCAAATGCCGATTCGGAAAGCAATTGATTTGTCGGCCATTTGCAGAAAAAATTTCAGTGGGTGTCAACTTATCCAATTCAAGTCTACGATAAAGAGAGAGCGGCATAACACTAACACCGGCTCCAAGGTCACATAAGGTAGTTCTTACGTAGTTTCCTTTAATAGAGCAAGGTATAGTGGGCACTCCGGGATCACCAAGTTTCTTAGGAGTTCCACCTTTGAAAGTGTAATTGGCAAGCATGGTGGAGATCTCAAGATCTGGTATCTTCCGTTTATTAGTCACGATATCTTGAGCATACCAGTTAACCACATCTGCAGAAAGGCGGGTCTTATCATGTCAACAAAGCGCTCAAAATCCTCATCATCCTTTTTCTTGGATGGCTTAGGAGGAAAGGGCATAGGTCTCTGAACCCATGGCTCTCTTTCTTTACCATGCTTCCTAGTAGTGAAGTCATTCTTGTTGTATCTCTTAGGTTGTGGATTATCAGGATTAACCGTAGGTTCAATCTCCACATCCTCATCATTGCTAGGTTGAGCATTATTATGAACATCACTGTCCATATTGTCACCAGGTTCAAGTTCATCACCAGATTGTGTTTCTGCATTAGACGTAGAAATATCATTAGGTTCTTCAGGTGTGACAGTATTTGGTGAACTGGCGTGTAGGCTACTATCATCCTTCTTCTTCTCCTTAGGATGATTAGGTGCATCAGCATTGATTCCTTGAGAATCTTGATCAATTCTCTTAGGAGGACCTTCAGGATACAAAGGTTCTTGAGTCATTTTGCCTCCTCTAGTAATGACTCTGACAGAGTTGTCATTTAATTCATTGAGGAGGTCATTCTGAGCTTTAACTACTTGTTCTACCTAAGTAGTAATCATAGAGGCATGTTTACTCAAAAGCTTCAGAGCATTGACATTTCTGTCTACACAAGCACTTAAATGGCTAAGCATACGAGTATTTTGTTCCAAATGTCTGCTAACATAATAATTGAAACTCTGTTGTTTCGCAACAAAGTTGTCAAACTCGTCAAAGCATAGGCTAGCAGGTTTATCAAAAGGAATATCACTCTCATCAAACCTAGGCAGAGAATTCACTTCCACTACCTGTATCGGGTTAAAAAGTCCATGGATCTCTTCGATAGGTGGTAGATTTTTGACATCTTCAGATCTAATGCCTTTCACTTGCATAGATTTCTTGGCTTCTTGCATATCTTCGGGACTGAGGAATAGAATACCTCTTTTCTTAGGAGTTGGCTTAGGAGGTGCTTCAGGAATAGTCCAAGCATGATCGTTGATCAAGAGGTTATTCAGTAGAGTCTCAACTTGTTCTATAGTTCGTTCCCTAAAAACACAACCGGCACAACTATCTAGGTGGTCTCTAGAGGCATCGGTAAGTCCGTTATAGAGCATATCAAGTATCTCGTTCTTCTTA
Source organism: Hordeum vulgare subsp. vulgare (assembly GCF_904849725.1). Classification (NCBI taxonomy): domain Eukaryota; kingdom Viridiplantae; phylum Streptophyta; class Magnoliopsida; order Poales; family Poaceae; genus Hordeum; species Hordeum vulgare. Next base: position 162,299,664 of record NC_058522.1, read on the forward strand.
AGAGGGTGATCAGGCAAAGCATTATGTACCTGGATGAGCCTCCCCCAAGCTTGTGGAAGACTGTCTTCTTGGAGTTGAGCAAAGTTGTATATTTCCTACAAGGCAGCTTGCTTCTTATGGGCAGGGAAATATTTCTAACAGAAGTAATAGACCATCTCCTGGGGACTACGCACACATCCAGGAGCAAGAGAGGTGAACCAGACTTTAGCGTCATCCTTTAGAGAGAAGGGGAACAACTTAAGGATATAGTAGAGAGAAGCGTCATCTTCTCCTCATTAGTGAAAAGGTTGGCTATTTCGGATAGTTTCGCAAGACGGGCTATGACCGTCTCAGACTCATAACCGTGAAAAGGATCAGATTCGACTAGAGAGATTATCTCAGGGTTGACAGAGAATTCATAATCCTTATCGGTGACAAAGATAGGCGAAGTGGCAAACTTCGGGTCATTTTTCATCCTAGCTTCCCGAGATTTTTCCTTCCACTTGAGAAGTAATTTCTCAGCGTCGTAGGCATCCTTACACGCAAGAAAAATCCTCAGCTATCTCTCCCTCCATAACGTAACCCTCAGGTATATCAGGAAATTCTTATCTAGGAGAGCTAGATCTAGGAGGAGCAAAAGCAGGTTGTATCTCAATAGTATCGGCAGTATCAGAAGCATCACGAGCATTGGCAGTAACTCTAGCAATATGAGCATCAAGGAACACTCCTAGTGGAACATCAGGCAAAGGAGTATCTCTAGCAGTATCAAGCATAGCATCATCAGCCAAAATAGCATCTCTAGCACCATCAGGCAAAGCAGTATCAAGCATAGCATCTCTAGTAGTATCAGGCATAGTATCTCTAGCAGTATCAGGCATAGCATCAGACATAGTATCATCAGGCATAGTATCAAGCATAGCATCATCATGCATAGTATCAAGCATAGCATCTCTAGAAGTAGCATCATAAGCATCATCAAGCACATGCGACATATCAAGATTTCTAGCAGGAGGTGATGTCGCAAACTTACTCATAACTGAAGGTGAATCAAGTGCAGAGCTAGATGGCAATTCCTTACCTCCCCTCGTAGTTGAGGGCAAGACTTTGGTCTTCGGATCCTTTAGATTCTTCATAGTGATCAGCAGATATAAATCCCAAGTAACTCAGAGAATATAGCAATACCTCCCCAGCAACGACGTCAGAAAAATGTTGATTGCAATCTCTGGCGATAGCTAGACGAATGCTGATGACAACAATCCTTCCCTTGCAACGGCACCAGAAGAATGCTGCTAGCACTCCCCGGCAACGGCGCCAAAAAAATGCTGATTGCTATCCTTGGCGATAGATAGACGAATGCTGATGACAACAATCCTTCCCTTGCAACGGCACCAGAAGAATGTTGCTAGCACTCCCCAGCAACGGAACTGGAAGAATGTTGTTGATGGCTCACCAGCGCGTGGGTTTGCAGCAGTTTTCGAGGGTAGAGTATTCGACCCAAATTTGTTGATAAGCCCGTCAGGAGGTGAGAGAATACTCTCAAGTATTAGCAGCTGAATTTGTCAGATTCACCCACACCTGAAAGATTAGTATCTGCACGCACAATGGTAACAGCAAAGTAATATGATAACAACGGTGTTAGAAACAATCTGTTGACGGCAGACTATTCGTAACGATTGTATAAATGGTGCCTCTGTTGCCGTGTTGACGGAAATTGTCAGTTCCCGTCAATGTCCAGCGAACCAACAGTGTAGCAGGTAGCAACAGTGTAACGAGCAATTGCAGTAGCAAGGAACATCAGTAATGACAGCAGTAGCAAGTAGCAACAATAGCAAGCGACCGTAGTAGCAACAGTAGTAGCAGTAGCATCAAAGCAAGACAAGTAACAGCAGTATCAAAAGTAGTAGCAGCAGCACAGCAAGACAAGTAACAACAGTAGCATCAGTAGTAGCAGCAGCAGAGCAAGACAAGTAACAGCAGTAGTAGAACAAACTCGTAGGCAATGGGTCGGTGATTTGTTTGCATCATATTCATCATGCAACAGCTATAACACGGAGAGATATGTGGCTAGCTCCCATTCATCAATGTGATGTAGGCACGCATTCCGTGTGTCGTCATACGTGCTTAGGGAAAAGAACTTGCATGACATCTATTGTCCATCCCTCCAGTGGCAGCGGGGTCCAAAAGGAAACTACGGGATATTAAGGTTGTCCTTTCAATAAAGAACCGGACCAACGCATTAGCACTTGGTGAACACATGAACTCCTCAAACTATGGTCATCACCTGGAGTGGTTCCGGTTATTGTCACTCCGGGGTTGCTGGATCATAACACATAGTAGGTAACTACAACTTGCAAGATCGGATCTAAAACACACATATATTGGTGACAACATAATAATTTCAGATCTGAAATCATGGCACTCGGGCCCTAGTGACAAGCATTAAGCATGGCAAAGTAGTAGCAACGTCAATCTCAGAACATAGTGGATACTAGGGATCAATCCCCATCAAAACTAAGTCGATTACATGATAGATCTCATCCTACTCATCACCGTGCAGCGAGCCTATGAATAGATTTGTCACGAACGAGGAAGAGCTTCATGGAATTGGAGAGGGAAGAAGGTTGATGATGACGATGGCGATGATTTCCCCTCTCCGGAGCCCAAGACAGACTCCGGATCTGCCCTCCAGATAAAGAACAGGTGGTGGCGGCTGCTCCGTATCGAAAACGCGACGAGAACTTCTCTTTTTTATTTTTTTGGGACGAAAGGCAACTTATAGAGCTTAAGTTGGGGGCGGCAGGGCCGTGTGGGCCCTGTAAGCCTGCCCACCGCCACCAGGGGGGTGGTGGCGGAGCAGGGGCTTGTGGCCCACTGGCCCACCCCCTGAGGTGGAACTTGGCGCAGATATTTTTGATATTTTCCAAAACTGCTCCCCGTAAATTTTCAGGATGTTTGGAGAACTTTGATTTCTGCACAAAAATAACACCAAGGCAATTCTGCTGAAAACAGCGTCAGTCCAGGTTAGTTCCATTCAAATCATGCAAATTAGAGTCCAAAACAAGGGCAAAAGAGTTTGGAAAAGTAGATACGATGGAGACGTATCAGAGGGCGAGCTCCGGCACGCGTCCACTCAGCTCCCGTGAGTCCGTCATCAGAGCAATCCAGGAACTTCGAGAGGCCCAGGCCGTGCGAGGCAGGGACTGCCTTGCACCATTAATCGTAGCCGCCGTCGTCGGCATGGTCGACCGGTCCCGCATCTGCACGAACGCGCTCGCAGCCGACAGAGTCGTGGCTCAAGGCCTTTTCTGGCCCGCGCTAGCTGACCATCGGTGGGTGTACTTGCGTGCCGGCGAGCTCATGCCCTTCAGGCTAGGGAACGCGGCAGCCACTTACCAGCAGCTCCAGCGGGCCATGCTCATGACTGGCCTGCTGGGGCGTGGTGAGGAAGAGGGGGAGATGTTTGGGCCAAGTGAAGGCCTCGAGCCTTGGGAGATGGCGGACCCGTGAGTGTCGCGACTGTCGAAGCAGGAGTTCGGGCGACGACGACGCTTTCGGCGCTTCAGCGACATGGCCGCCAGGTGACTTTTTCTTGGTTGTTGCCAGGTAACTTCTTGGCTCACCCTGGACAAGGCACCCATAGGGCCATGCGGCCTCCAGGAGCAGAGGGCACTCCCATCAGCTACTTTCATTTAAGCATCTTTCTGTTGTTTCTATCTCACCCGCTTTGAACCCTAACGTTCTACTTAGCTTGCGTCTTTGGCAGGTCGACTGCAACTTCGGGGCTCCGGTCGACGCTTATCCTTGCAGGCCACCTGAGGCATCAGACACCCGATCTCACTCCCAAAGAAGAAGAAATTAACAGGGATTACCAATGACCGAAAACAAGCTCAGTCCACCAATGACTCGGGGGTAGGGACACTCGCGAGGACAAAGCGTCTTCCCGACCTCCCAGATACACCCCACCGTGACACTCTCACGTAATAATGAGCCGAGGCTGTATACGCCCACGCCCCCCTGAGAACGTGGAGGGATCCATCCCACGCCTAGTGGCAGCCCTATGCTCTGCGGTCGGGAGAAGCTCAGTGCACCTATGACTCGGGGGTAGGGACACTCGCGAGGCCAAAGTGTCCTTGCGACATCCCAGATACACCCCGAATTGTGACACTCTCATGTAATAATGAGCCGTGGCTGTATTCGCCTAGGTCCCCCCGAGGACGCGGAGGGGTCCACCCCACGCCTAGTGGCAGCCCTACGCTCCGCGCGGGGGAGAAGACGGAGGGAATCAACATAGTCCACCAATGACTAAGCCCACAGCTGGCCAGAAAATAAACATACTCCACCAATGACTAGGCCCACAACCGGCTAGGAAATCAACACAGTCCACGTGTGACTACGCCCACGCCCAGTGCGTGGGACAGATAAGTGGAGGTACGAAACTGCTCGTACGTCAAGGGGGAGTCCTGAGAGTTGCGACTATGGAGCCTGAACTGTGCTGGTAGCCCCTTCCCCTTTGGGTCGTCCTTGGTTTCCGGTCGGTTCAATCGTAGGGAGGTCTGCGCAGGGCGGGCCCTGCTGACGCACAGCTTAGTGTGCTCGACAAGCCATTCCAAATCTCTTAGCAAGGACATGGGAGTCGCTCGTACGTCATAGGGTACTCTTGAGCATCACGACTCAGGAGCCTGAACTGTGCTTGTAGCCCCTTCCCCCTTTGTTCAGTCCTTGGTTTCCGGTCGTTTCAATCACGGGGAGGTACGCGCGGGGCGGGCCCTGCCGACGCAGAGTTTTGAACATGTTCCAAAGTTCTAAAATCCTCGTTGGGCTCCCCTCGTGAGGGCAACTCGCACGTCAAGGGGGGACCCCTGAGCATCGCAACACAGGAGCCTAACTGCGCACGTAGCCCCTTCCCCTTTTGGGCCGTCCTGGAATTCTGGTCGGACCAACCGCGGTGAAGGTACGTGCAGGGCGGGCCTTGCCAACGCAGAGCCTCACGGCAAACATGATAGGAACGAGGCAAAGAAAACATTCATGCATTTAGTTATTACAAGACTTGACAAGTTCATGAAAACGCAAATGAGTTTGATGCCTCCACGAGGCACGATGTGAAGGAGCTGCGACGCGGGCGAACCTCTTCACCAACGCCTCCACGGGGCCTTTCACCGCCTCCGCGGTACTCTGACGGTTCTCAGCAGGGACCGGCAAGATCACGGAGCCTAGGTCAAATCCCGGCTCATGACGATGAAGGTGGCTGAAGACGCGTGTTGCGACCACGAAGAAGAGTTCGGGGCAGTCCCTGTCCAAGATCTTGTCCACCTGGACGACAGTGTTCTCCAACGCCACGGCGAGCTCCACCGCAAGCGCGGCGAAGCCACCCTCTAGGTGGCCAGAGGCTCATCGAACCCATCTCTGCAGAGGGAGCGGAGCGCTGTGCGAAGCCAGAGCTCAACCTCAAGGAAGCTAACCAGCTCCGCGACCTTCTTCCTCTTGGCCGCGGCAAGGGCTTCCCCGTGGGCATCAAGCAGGGCCTTCCTCAAGGCAGCCTCCTTATCCTGCTCATCCAAACGTGCCAGCTTGGCGCCCAGGCGATACTCCCTCTGGGAAAACTCTTCTTCCCGGGCGGCGAGCTTGGCCTCGCGGGCCATGAGTTCTTCCTCTCGCACGCGACGCAGCCTGGCTAGCCTGGCCTGTTCATCTTGGAGGACCTTCAGGCGAGCCTCCACCCCTTTGCAACGTATGGCAGCTGTCGTGCCTTCCTCCAGCGCCACCTCGCGTGTAGCACGAGCGGCCTTGGCCTCCTCCTCGCCCTTCGACATCGCGACCGCAGCCTTGCTCAGGCCGGTGAAGGTGTCGTACAGGACGCCCTGGGTAAACATCGAAGTCTTTGGAACTTCCTCCTGAGAAGCCTCTAGTGCTGCCGCAGGCGGCGCCGTTAGGGAGACATCATCGTGGAGGACAGGGAGCTCCGGAGGTTGCATGGGAATCACGAGCATTGGCGCGTCGGGAGACCGAGGGGACTCAAGGGTCTGTCCCTCAGGCAACGGCGCCACCACGACCGCCTCAGGGCGCTTCAGGGCTTGGGGGCGCGATGATCAAGGACTGGGACGTCGCCGCGCGAGCCTCCCCCTCTCCGTTGGCTGGCGGCGACGGGTTGGAGAGGGTCGGCGGTGCGTTAGGAGTCGCCTTCGCCTTGATGCATGTCTTCTCCTCTTTGCCCTCGGCGAGACGATGCCCCTGGCCATCAGGCAAAATAGGGAATCAGCCAAGCGTAGACTGCGGACGTGTATGGCATCTCAAGACAAGTGACTCACTCTTCAGGGTCAATCCACCTCATCCTCTTCATCGCCCCTACGCCGGTGGGAGCAACATGGCCCCCCACAGAGGGGGGTGAGCCCGACACCTCAGGCTTTCCGCCGGCGGAGGCGGGACGCGCCAAGGATGACCCAGCCTCACACTTCTGGGGGGAGGGCACACACGCGGACCCCGTGGCGCGGGGCCGACGCGGGCCCTCTGGAGGCCCTGGCCGGGCGCGTTGGGGTCACCACAGAGTCCTCGCGGGTGGCGTCCTCATCTTCAAGCTCTTGGAGAAGGATAACCTGCAACGAGGGAGGCACATTTGCGGGGCAGTCGTCGACGACATTCTCGGAGTCCCTCTCACCGGAGGTGTCACCAAATGACACCTCTACTAGACCGGAACCTCGGCCGGGAGAAGGCCCAACTCATCAAAGACACGCAGCCCGGCGATCAAGTCGGCCCGCTCGTCAAGACGGTACAACAGAGCAAGAGCTTTAGGCAGGTCACTAGGAGCTCGTCGTCACGGTAGTCCCACACGGGCCTGGAATGGGCCCGAAGGGTTGCCCGGTGCTGCGCCAAGAACTCCTTCACTGTCATCCCACCGGTCAGCCTCTTGGCGCTGATGTCATGGGAGAAGCGCTCCAGGACGGGCGCTGCCCGAGGGACAGAGAGCTTCCCCGAGCTCTATGCGAAAGTCTTCTCTGGCTGCCCCTTCGGATCCTCTAGCTGAGGGTTGGCGTCCTTGAGGCTCATGAGAACTCAACACTGCTGGAAGTTCTCCACCTTCTTCCCGACCTTCACGAGGAGATTCCGCTCTGGGCCGCTCCGAAGGAGACGCACGCCGATAGATGGGCGTCGTCGTGCTGGCGCAGGCTGAAGAAATGACGGAAGAGAGCTACAGAAGGCCGCACGCCCACGAAGGCCTCACGGTAGAAAGCGAAGATGGAAAGGAGCAAGATAGTGTTGGGCTGGAGGTGAAGAACCTGGATCCCATAGTGGTTCAGGATGGCGGTGAAGAACCGGGAGAAGGGGGGCACCAGCCCGACAAAGACACTATGGAGGAAGAAGGGGTATTCCACGTTCTACGCGGGTCTCTTCTCTATGGCGCCCGGCCATATCAGGGTCCACCCGTGCTCATTGGACTCGGCTGTGGTCCATGGAAGAATGGGGGTGAGATCCACATACTTGGAGAGGGCGCACTCCAGGAATGGAGGAGCTGGGGCAGGACCTTGCGCCTCTGGCTTCTGCTTGCCGGCATGCACCATCGCTTAACTGGCAAGGGAGCGACGCGGCGCTGGATCTGGGAGACGCCAGTTAAAGTTGGAGACCAAGGAGGAAGAGCAAGTGCGGGAGAAGGGAAAGCAATAATGGACCAATGCAGCGAGTCGGGTCCCTCACAATTCGAGTGAAGACAGAAGGCAAGGGGAACCCGACATCAGCCGCGTGGCACACGCCAGACCAGGCCCACCGGCGCTAAGGTCCCACGGCGCTTGAAGCCGCCATCAAGGCTTCGCCGGGAAGCTAGACCAGTCGCGCCTTGGGCCCGGGACTACTGTTGTCATTCTGGGAATAGGGGTACCTAGACCTGCCTGCTTGCGGCCCAGGGCTGGCCCGCTACATAGACCAACTGAGTGCGACACCACACAAGACAAGGCCCTAGCGAGGGTCCAAGCCTCGCGAGGAGGAGCGGATGCAAGACCCACATGGGGCCTCCTCAGGACCCCTCCAGAGCTGCGGAGATACCGAGGCAAGGCCCGTCCTCAAGAGTCGAGGATGACGTGTAGAAAGGACAGGCGAGCAATAGGCAGCAGGGCGAAGCAGTTTCCCCTTTAGAGCAAATAGAGCAAGGACGTACCGGGGTTCCCAAGGCATCTTCCAAAGGTTTCACTTCTGGTGAAACGAAGCCGTCGCTGCCTACCAACAGGACGGGGGTCATTCCTGTACCCGGCCTTATTGCGCTAACAATCACTTTGCAGGCGAAGATCACCTTTGGTCACGGGAGCATGTTCCCGTGTTCCCCTTCTTAATCGGTCATTGTGCGATCCCTTCCAGCCGAAACGATAAAGGAAGAGGACCCGGACCACCACTATATTTAGAGGATAGGTTGCTTCATATAAGAGGGATCTGATTCACTCGTTCACCCACTAGCTCTGCATAAAGCCACCCAGCCTCCAGAGGCCCTCAAGAACACTGCACTAGTTCATCCACCCACCTCCAAGAGAGGCAATTCACCAAAGCAGGAATATGGTATTACGTTGCTCAGCGGCCCAAACCTGGGTAAACTGTCGTGTTCTACGTCTTCTCACCATCGAGTGAGTTTCTTGTCGTCGTTAATCGAGTAGCGATATAGGTGAGGCGATCCGGTGAGAGATCTTTGCAGACGCCCCTGAGTTCGAATCTTTAGGGTTTTGCGGTGCCCGAAATCCGACAACTTGTATTTGTTACTTGTTTGTTGTTGTTGTAGTTGTTAGCATGATATAGGTTGCTCACTAATTTGCATATCTAAACAACCTATTTGTTGCTAAACTAATTTTCTTAAATAATAGCTTGAAATTAGTAGTTGTCTATTCACAACCCCCCTTTAGTCAACCATATAGATCCTTTCAGCGTTAGTGAAAAGGAAACAAGGCAATCTGAATATGTGGTTGTAAGTCTTTCACTTAACCATAGGAGCTTGACTACTGGGGATAATTTGAGCCTCCTTGCAAATCATGATGTTCGGTTTTACCGCGGTGTAAAAAACCATTATCACTTTTTTCAATAACTCCAAACCTTCTGCATAACGCGATGAACCCAAGTGGCTCTTAGTTTAGTATTTGTACTCGGATCGCAGACCAGTTCTGTCTTATTATGACAGTCAGTTTTTGGCTTTCTCCCCTAAGATACTTGACCAGACCAGCTGGAAGTACAATCACAGCGGTTCTCGCTTTACCATTTTTGACGAACGTGTGGAACGTACAGGGGTAAGCACATGAGTCGGGTAACCAAACTATTGACCCAAGAAATAATTCTGAACCGATGCATATAACGCAATATCTAAGACATCGCACACATGTAATACCAAACAATGTCGGAATGTTGCTAAGGGCGACCATGGCAGCTAAGCCCCGTGTCAATTTAACCAGTAGCATCTAACATGTGTATAAAAATAGGCTTGTGTTGGTGTTGAAAAACAGTTTAGAATAGAAGGAGAAACAAAAAAGATGTAGCAAGGCTAATGAACCATAAAGAGTGTTCCTTATTTTCGATTAATTCGTATCTGTACAATCCGAATTGCATCAAGCAACTCTTTATAAATAGGAAAAAGAAGAAGTTTACAGAGTAAATGTTTACACATGTTTTTTTATAGATCACTTGATGTTCCTTATGATGCCCTCCTGCACGTCTGCACATTCACTCTTGAGGAAGTACTCCTTGAAAGGGGGGAACATCAGCAAGCAGTCCTTCAAAAAAGACAGTCTTGAGAAGCCGCCGAGGTGTGAGTAGCTTGACACAAAGTTGGTCCTTTACGGTACCTACATGTGTCTGAGGACGTTCATGACCATAGTTCGGAGTAGCCGAACACCTGGTCTCATGTAATAGTCCCCATAGCTGCCCATGGTATCTTAAGCGCAAAATTGTGCCTTCGAGGCACATACTTTGCTGGTGGGGAGGTGCTGCATTGGGGAGCGTATCCCTATTTAGTTTCATCATGTCAGTGGTCCAGGAACTACGATGTAGCATGATCTCGTATGGGCTCATTTACGGTTAGTTGTGACTTTAGAGTCGTATTTCTAGCCTGAACTTCAACATCAAGAGCTGCAATATGTTCCTATGTTCGAAGGCACGGTAATGACACCATTAGGTCCTGGCATCTTTTACTTTAGGTATGCTTAATGGGGGACGGTATTAAAGCAAGCGTATGTCGTACGACCGAGGAATGCTTGATACCCGCGGCGGAACACACCAATGTCGTAGATCAAGACTTCACAGCAAAGTTTATGTGGCGAACCGAACACTACTTACACATTTATGGTGACCGAATAACAAGATTCGACGCTAGGGACTATTCCTTTGAAGGTGGTGTTCCTGGGTTTCATCCTTGGTGGATCAATACCCATTTTTCTCATTGTGTCTGCGTAAATTAGATTGAGGGAGCTGCCTCTGTCCATGAGGTCTCGAGTGAGATGATACCCATATATGATGGGGTCGAGCACCAAGCCCATCGAACCCTCATGCGGAATATTGGTCGGGTGATCCGTGCGGTCGTAAGTGATCAGACATGCTAACCATGGGTTGTATTACATGGCTACTAGCTCTATGGCTTATACGTCCTGAATTGCCCGTTTCCTCTTGTTTTTTGGTGTGTGCGCGACTGATATCATGTTCATGGTTTTCACCTAAGGAGGAAATTGCTTTTAGCCCCTGTTGTTCGGCCGCCTAGGTTCTTCATCGTCCTTGCTGCAGGGCTCTTGCCCTGGCCCTCAGCTATATTTTTTCTCTCATGTTTGATTACCAACCAGTTATGGTTGGTGTGAGTAGCGGCTTGTTTTGGGTGCCGTGGATCTGGCAGTGCATGTCAAGTCTTTTTTCCACCATGGTCGGTCCATCCCGATTTCGTTTAGAAGGTTTCTTCCTCGGTCCAGACATGGAGTTGCTGAATCCGGCATTAACTGTCGTGTCATCGGCTTCCCTGCCATTGTATCGACACTTGTTCTTCTTGCACCGTGGCTTTCCATTGCCATCCTGGATTCTAGAAGTGTTGGGGTGTTGCAGGAGGGTTGTTACGACTGGCTAGCCAAGTATCCTCGCCCGCATAGAAGCGGGTCATGAGCGAAATAAGGTCTGCCATTGTCCTCGGCCTCTCCTGTCCGAGCATCCGGGCTAACCATTTGCATCGTATATTGTTTCTGAAGAAAGCTAATGCCTTGCCGTCCAAAAAATCAACAATTTTCTTTTTCTTAGTTAGGAACCTATTCCAGAATTGGTGGGATGACTCATCGGCTTGTTGGATGATATGGCTCAAGTTATCGGACCGAGGCGGCCGAACATAAGTTCCTTGAAAGTTGTCTTAGAAAGCATCTTCGAGCTCTTCCTAATTCCCAATGAGGTTTCTGATAGGGTATTCAACCAATGTCGTGCTGGACCTTTGAGCTTTTTTGGTAATCTCCATGAGCCATATGAATGTGGAGAAGGAAATCCTCAATACACATGGCCGGATATGTTCTCCCATCATATTACTCTATATTATAGGTTTAAACCCTTCGAGGAACTGACGCTGCATCACATCATGTGTGAATCACATTGGGTGTGCGACACCCCTTATCCGAGCTATGTCATGCTCGAAATGGGATGAAACCCTGCCCCGTTGTATTTCCGATATACATCATTCTGATCGAGCCGAGCTTGGTACCCGTCCTGTTTAGCAGGAGTGTGCCCTCTAGATCCATAAATATATATTTCTTGTTCTCTTCTAGCATTCATATTGTGTCATAGGTCAAATGGGTCCCCTGGCTGAGCTCGCTCTCTTTATCTTTCTGTGCAGGTGTTCCGAATGGTCTCCACATTCTGTAGCTATCATTTCCCATCCTGGAGGAGGACAGTCCGGTTGATCGTCTTTTGTGAATCTGGGTAGTGCGGGCTCCAAGGCCTTATCTTGAAACTGTGGCATCAACAGATGACATGGGTAACTTTTATTTTGTCCCCGTCGTTCCTGGCGGTACCCTTCATCGATGGCTAGGACTTCCATCCATCTTTCATTGATGAATTTCCCTATGTTTTAACATAAGGCTCTAAGCAGTGGCTATGATCTGCCCCTTGAATACTTCTTGATCCAGTGGGTCTTTGGGTATCATGAAATCCGCGTCTCCCAAGATGTCCTCCTCTTCGACTAGAGGGAGGTAGTTGCTCTCTTCGGAATCATCGAGATACTCAGGCTTGTCCGAATCTGTGTGCTCCGGCAGATTATCGGGGTTGTTTTCGGGATCCGCGGGTTTGACGGGATTTTCTGTATCGCCAGGGGTGGTGTTATCTCCGGTTTCTGCGTTACTTTCCTTGCCCTTACGAGCCTTAGGCTTTTTGCGTTGGCGTCGACACGTGAGTCATCATCGCTTTTCCCTATGACGCCACTGTCGTTGACCGATGTGTCATCATCGCTCTTCCCAGTGACGCCATCGTCTTTACGGGTGTCCACCATGTACACGTTGTACCTATGGAAGTGGCAGTCCACTGTCAAGTTGCCAGAGGATTGGGTGTATTGATAGCCATGTCCATATATTCGGCTTCCTCTGAGGAGAAGTCTAACAGAACGGTTAGATCATCGATAGTGGTTATCAAGTGGGTGGTGGGTCGGACATAAAGTTCCCTTCACCTGGACTCAAAGCTGAAAGGATCATAAATCAGGGACAAGCCGTCCAAACTATGTGTGGTTTGGGTTCGAACCAGCATCTCGTTTGATAGTGAGAGATTGGCGGGACCAGTTTTCAGAACTTTGGTAGAGTTAATCTCTGGTGCCTTAGCACGGGGAGCTTGTTCGGGCGAGGCTACCCTTGGGCCCTCGAACTCAAAGGTCGGATCCGTGCTTAAGGCCGGATCTGAGGTAGGCACTATCCTAAACTCAAGGTTGGGGAAGGGACCCAAGTCAAGGCTTCGGGATTTCCGGGCTCTTCGGTCGAAGCCGAGTTCCCAACGAGGATCAGATGGCCTTGGGCGTAGGCAACATAATCTAAGTCACCGAACTTGAATCCGTGGCCCAGGGCGAACCGTCAATCTGGTCACGAGGATGAATCGCTTTGACGTGCAGGATAGTACTGCTGAACGCAGAAAGTTGGCCACGGACAAAGATGTCCCCGGTGTTAATGTCTTCGTTGGTGACCGAGTGAGACATTGATACTTTTGACGATCCTTCATTTGAACTCTCAATGAAAGAACGAATGTCCGTGTAAAAACCGATGGATCTCGAGTAGGCGGTCCAAACTATGGATCTTGGATCGATGGTTAAGAGGAGACAAGGGATACGATGTCTACCTAGGTTCAGGCCCTCTTGATGGAGGTAAAACCCTACGTCCTCCTCCTGTCATATTGATGGTGGGGTACAAAGTACAGAGTTGATCTATCTTGAGATCGAATGTGGTGGTATAAACCCTTGTAGTAATGAGCTTAATCTATCCTACAGACTAAAACCCGCTGGTTTATACAGATACCAGCGGCACTAGGGTTACACAACGTTGGTTACACATCGAGGAGGGAATATGCCGATCGCCACATAACCATGGATTTCACGCTAAGTCTTCGGAAGTGTCCATCCTGAATACAATGTCACTTTATGTTTCCATAGCCCAATAATGATGATAGAATCATTGAGGAGTCCGGCCCATGAAAATAGGTAAGTGGCCCGAGGATCCTTTCGTCCCGGATTCCCTAAGCGTCCATTCACGAGGACTCTAGTTATGTGGTGCCCATTGATAATGGGGTCAATTACTAGGGCCACCAAACCCCAATGAGGAATACTAGTCGGGTGGTCCATGCAGTCAAAGGTGATAGGGCATGTTGACCATGGGTTGAACTTCAGGGCCATAGGCTCTATGGCATAGACATCACGAAGTGCACGCTTCCTCTCCTTGTCAGGTATATGTGTGAGGTAGATCATGTTCACAGTTTTGACCTCAGGAGGGAATTGCTTTTGGCCTCTATTGTTCAGCTTACAAGGTTTGTCGTCATCCTCACTGCGGAGACTCGTGCCCTCATCCTTGCCTGTAGGTTTAATCACCCAACAATTACTGTTGGTGTGGGTACCGATCTTTTTTGAGGTGCCATGGATTTGGTAGGTCCTTTCCAGTATTTTGTCTAGCATGGTGAGTCCATCTTTATTCCCCTTAGAGGAATTCTTCCGCGGTATAGACCTTGAGTTGTTGAATCCGGCATTGACTGTGATGTCTTCGGCCTCACCACCATGGTGTCGATGCTTGTTCTTGTTGCGCCACGGTTTCCTATTACCGTCCCGAACTTGAGAAGTGTCAGGGTTTCTAGGAGGCTTGTTTCGATGGGCTAGCCAGCTATCCTCACCCGCGCAAAAGCGGTTCATAAGTGAGGTCATCTTCGAGGGTTTCTAGGAGGCTTGTTTCGAGGGCCGACGTTGTTGTCATCTTATCCTGCCCGAGCTGATAAGCTAGCCGTTCGTCTCAGATAATGTTCCTAAAGGAGGCTAGTGCCTCCATGTCTAAACAGTCGACAAATAGATTTTTCTTGGTCAAGAACCAGTTCTAGGATTGTCGGGATGACTCACCGGCTTGTTTGATGGTGTGGCTCAAGTCATCGGCATCCTAGGGCGGAAATAGGTGCCTTGAAAGTTAGCTCAGAAAGCATCTTCGAGCTCATACGAACTCCCAATGGAGTTTTAGGGAGGTTGTTCAACCAATGTCGTGCGTGTCCCTTGAGCTTCAATGGAAAGTATTTTGTGATATGGAGGTCATCTCCTAGGGCCATACGAATGTGGAGAAGAAAGTCTTCAATCAACACGCTCGGGTTTGTTACCAGTTCAATTGTTCTTTATTTATGGGTTTAAACCGTTGGGGGAACTGATGCTACATCACCTCGTGTATAAAGCACATTGGGTGAGCGATGCCCTTGACCCGAGCTACATCATGCTGGAGTTGGATGGAATCCCGACTTGGTGTTGTTCCTAAGCTCTATCGTTTTGGTCGAGCCATACTTGGTACTCGTCCCGTCTAGCGACAGTGCGCCCTGTGGATCCATAGATGGATCTTGTCTGACTCTTCTCCAGCATTCAAGTTGTGTCACAGGTCAAACGGGTATCCTGGTTGCACTGGATATTTCCTACTTTTGTGTGTGTGGGGGTTGGGCTAGTTCGGGCCGATTTCCAACTTCTGCATCCGTCCTATCCCGTCTTGGGGGGGGGGGTCCGGCTGGTCCCCCTAAGTGTGTCTCGAGGGTGCGGACTCAAAGGCCTCGTCATCAAATTGTGGTAATAATTGGCAGCGCGGGTAACTTTTGCTTTGCAACTGTCATTCATAGCCGTACCCTTCTTAGGAAGCTAGGACTTGAGTCCATCTATCATTAAGGGTGTCTTATTCGGCTTTGATTTTCTTTTGTTTCATCTTAAGGCATCGAGCGGTGCCTATGAGTTTCCGCTTCAACCGTTCTTGATCCACCGGGTCTACTAGGATGATAAAATCCTTGTTTCCGTGATATCCTCCTCGTTAGAACGAGAGAGGTAGTTGTCGTGTCCTCAGGTTTTTCTAGATCCGTACGCCCCTCCGTATCATCAAACTGTTGTTCGAGAGTAGTGGGATCAATATGGTTTTCTAGGTTGTCTGGGGTAGCATTTTCTTCGGTGCCCGTATTGCTTTCCTTGCCCTTGCGCCCCTTGGGTTCTTAGCGCTCACGCTGATGCTTGGATAGCTCATCACCACTGTTTTTTATCGGGGTGTCTTCACCGCTTTTCCCTGTGGCGTCTTCATCCTTATCACCAGGGGTGTGCACCATAAACACATCGTAGGTCGAGGTGGCCATCCATCATTTAGTTTTGCGAGGAGCAGTTGCGTCGACATCCGTGGAGATGTCCAACATATAGGTTAAATCTTTGATAGTGGGTGGGAAACAAAATTACCTGTGACCTGCCTGGAGACCGATTTTAGCATAGGTCAAGGTTAGGTTATCCATAGTTTCTATAGTTTGGATCCGGGCCAACATTTCCTTTGATAGCGAGAGGTCAGCCGGACTATTATTTAAATTTTGGCGGAGTTGATCTACGGGGTGTCGGTACAGGGAGTGCGCTTGGCCAGGGTTGACCCCTGATCTTCGAATGTCGTGGCTGGATCCCTGCTCGATGTCGGATCTGAGGTGGGCTTCACCCCAGACAAGAGGTTGTGGACGAGTCGCGAAGTCAAGGCTTCGGGGTTTCCGGGCTTACTGGATGAAGCCAAGAACCCAATGAGGAATAGATCGCCTCAGGCATCGACGATGTAATCTAGGTCACCGAACTTGATTCTGTCACCTAGTGTAGACCCGATGATCTTGCCGAGGTGACCAGCCGCCTCGACACACGAAACAACACTACCGAATGCGGAGAGCTGGTCGGGGACAAAGATATCCTGGATGCTAATGCCAATGAACGCACCATTGTTGGTATCAAAACAGGGAGATCTCAGGTGTCAAAACTAGGAGATCTCGGGTATGGGGTCCCGAACTGTGGATCTTCAATAGATGGGTAACAAGAGATAGAGGAGACAATATCTACCCACGTTTGGGCCCTCTTGATGGAGGCAATACCCTACATTCTGCTTTGTGTATATTGATGATGAAGTATCGACTACAGAGTTGATCTACCTCGAGATCGTATGAGGTGCTCTAAAATCCTAGGAATAATGATCTTGATCTACCTTACGGACTAAAACCCTTTGGTTTATATAGACACCAGGGGTCCCTAGGATTACACAATGTCGGTTACATCTCGGAATAAACATGCCTATATTATTATATTGACGTGGAGCATACACCAAGGCTTCGGAAGAGTCCGTTCTGGACACGACGTCGTCTGGTAGTTCAGACCTTTAATGATAACCATAGGGCAACCCATGAGCCCGACCCGTGAAGATAGGTCGGCAGCCCGAGAACCCCTTAGTCATGGACTACGTCACTCGACATCCTTTTTACCATCCTCTTTCGTCCAATGACAAGTGAATAAAAACCCATCTTGAGAGTAACTCACTTGGCATGGAAGATACCGGCTGCCCAGCGGTACGAGCACAAAAAACAAATGTTTATTTGAATGTTTAGAGGTGGCACGTGCAAATATACTTCGAACTACATGGTAATACCACATATAGGTAGGTATGATGGACTCATTTGGCACAACTTGGGTTTAGGAATTTGGATGCATAAGCAGTATTCCCGCTTAGTACACAGGAAGGCTAGCAACAGATGGAGAAGCGACCAACTAGAGAGCAAAAACAGTCATAATCATGCATTGAGAATATTTAACATTGAACATTAGCATGAGTAAGGTATCGTGAGTGTGAATTTAAATATCATGAAGGTTGCATTGGTTTTGAATCAACTACATGTTTTCACATGGTCCAACTCAAGCCTCTCGAATTACTAAGAGGGAGATAGCATACTACTATACCACATCATAAACATTTTAATGCATGTTGACACATAATATAAATCATTAAACACTCCTAGCTATTTAAGCATGGCATGAGAAAGTATAATATCTAATTGTCATCACAAACATGTTTACTCATAATATTTTGAATCAAGATTGAACGAGCTAAACATATTTAAAAAAATGGAAAACAAGTAAAGTTCGTACCAACTACCTTTATCGTGATCACTTCATCAAATACCATCATTCTTGCATTTCACTTGCACGAACGGATGATGTGACCATAATAATAGTGCAAGTGTGTCACAACTAAGCTGGAATTTGTCGAAATTGGGGCTCCGCAGACCCAAGGAATGGTTTGAACACTAGGGTGCACTCGCCCTCCAACCCTCTTCAACCTCTCGACCACACGACGGATCTATGGTAGCGCGATCTAGGAAGACAAACTCGAACACATGGCCATTTACCCAAGTTCGGGCCACCTCGCTTCGTAAAACCCTACACTTGCTTGTGGTGGGATTGCTTGAGGTGGAAGACAAATACAAAGGTGCGTTCTCTCCTTAGCCGAGGGATGAGGTTCGATCCCCTTCTATCGAGGTTGAGTCCCTCCTATATAGCTTCTTTGGTCCTCTTACCCTCGAAAACATTGGCGGGAAGGGTTGCCAAAATGGCCATTTTTGAAGGGGGCAGGACTGTAGTCCGTCGTAACAAATGTGGTCTTCGCTTGAAAGGGCTTCTCTTCATGATGTGTTGATGGGCTCGGGGATGATTCCCATCCAGTGGAGCCTCTTGCTTTGGTACCCTTGCACTAAACGGCAAACCTTTGGGACTCGCGTTGTGGGCACGCGAGCTATCCCACCAAACTTAGCACGAAAGGGGAAACCCTCCCATACGTGCCTGGTGACACTGCTCCTGTGCCGCTTGTGCAACCTGCTTCATCCACGTGAAGGACCCGGGTCATGGGACCCTACCATGCCACTCTCGACGGCCCTCTTTGCGAGGGCTTCAGGGGAAGCCTTGCGACGGATGCCCTCCCAAGGCCCTTGGCGACGATCTTCAAGCGCCCGCCTCACGAGGCATGGGCCCTCGCGAGGGTCCTTCTCGCAGGCTCGCTGAAGGGCCGAACCAGGCTTATCCTGCCACGTCGTGATCGGGGTTGCAGGTCGACGGGCCTGGTTCCCCCGATCCCATGGGCCCTACAGTATACCCCAGGCCTGCGTTGGGTACGAATCCTCCCAATGGGAGGGTCCAGACGACGTCGGCCCCAACTTCTTGCAGGCGAGGCTCAACGCATGGTGTCCGACACGATGTGGGACCCTTCCTTCCCTCAACACTTCGGGAACTGCTTTAGGCGAACCGTGGTGATACTCATGTGCAATGCCCGCCGTTATTGCTCCTGACCGATGCTATCCACCTATGTTGTCCTTCCCGTGAACACATACGGTTGGGGAAACGAGATGACACAAGTCGGAACCACCCATGGGTCAATCATGGCACGCAACGCATGACAGGCGCACGTCACCACTACTCCCGCGATGCCTCGGGGGCCGTGATCATGGATATAAGACGACCACCCCCGGGGCGTGCCTCCACACCGCTCCTTCCTTCTTCCTGCTCCTGTGCTTCTCCTCCATCCCTGTCTGAACGCCGCCTCCTTTCTTTCCTCTCTCATTCTATGGCGACTCGAAGGGGCGCTTCTGGTGACAAGGCCTGCGCGGAGCCATCATGGCCGTGGTTGGCCCTACCGTGATGGCGTTGGGCCGCCAGCGATGAGTAACTATACCGCTGTTGTTGCTTCGTCTCGCATGTCTTGCCTGGCGTGACGAACCGTTACCACCGGACATTTCTGGGCGCCGCTTTCCACGGAGGCCTCTTCCTCCAGGCATGGACTGGTGAGGCCCGTGGGACCTGCAATCTCCTTCGGAGCACCGGCCAGGCCCTAGGAGCAAGCAACCCAACTCGCCAAGCCTGCCCCACGGGGCACCGATCGCGAGGTGGCCCCGGACCATAGCGAACCCACTCGGCAGGATCATTGCCTTCCGCTCACGCATGAAGCCCTTCAGGCGGAGACGGGTGCGCTCATGGCCCAAGTGCAGGGTGCTCAGGCCGCACTTCTGGCTGCCTGCAAGGGCGAGGAGGGCACCAAGGAGGAGTTGGCCGCGCTCTAGGCCCAAATTTAAAAAGTCGCCGATGCCGTGCATGCGACCAAGGACGACGCGTCACATGCACGTATGATGGAGGCACAGCATGCCAAGCAGTTCTTGGAGCTCAACCTTCGTGCGAACGGTGCACTGCGTCGCTTTGTCGCGGACACCCCGTAGCTACCCCTGGCACATGATGATGGGATATACCTTGATTTCTTCACCAAGGTGGTGGAGGCGCTAGAGTTGGGCTTCCTCAAGGTGGACGACAACATCGAGTCCAGCGTGCGTGACCTCTTGGGCGACACGCTGACGCGTATCTTCTTGAACCTGCACCGTCGTGATCCTGCATTCAGTCTCCCCTCGTGGTGGACACGGTGCCCGAGGACTTCCGGAGCCCTCTCAAGGACGAGGTGCGCAATCACGTGGAGTCCTTGGTGGACTTGTTCGTCCGAATGGAGACCCCCGAAGGAAGCGGCAGCCCGGGCGCTAGGGCCTTCGAGGGACACGATGAAGAAAGTGCCTCCTCCGCCCAGGCTTCCCTTTTCCTGTTGCATTCAAAATCACCCAGCCACACATGGGGCGTCGAACGTCATGTAACATACCTTTGTTTTTAACAATGTTTGTCTGTGATGCTTGAGATGCCCCTACTCCCCTCGCGAGGCCTTCCGACGCCCATCACGCGTTTCCTTAGTCCCTGCTCGGAGGTGCTGCGGCTCCGCCTTGGCGTCCATTTTTGACCCGGCCTCGGGGGGTAGCCCCCGAACGCCCCTTAGTACTCGCCCGTTCATGGCCTCGCCGTTTCTCCATGTTTCCTTGGTCGTCCTTCCCACGGAGCCCCCGAAGCGGCTCCCGCGACCGCCTCACGGGGATGCCTCGAAACTCCTGACGCCGGCCGTGTGCGCAAGCCCTGTGAGACTGGTGCCTTCACGAGGGCCCTGTCCGCACGATAGAGTGACAAACCGGTCCTAGGCCGCAGCACATACTGTTAGGCCACAACTGGCGCCTCTAGGCTTCCCCGAGCCTTTGGGCCTAATGGCTTGACCCGCGGGTGCACACATCGGTGCATTTTATCTCGTAGTTGGGAATGGAGCAGCGCGGTCCTTCCCCATCAAAGAGTCGCGCACGACATGTGGCAAGCGGCAGGTGTTGGGCACTCCCGCTTACCACGTTGCCATGGTGCCCATCTTCCTATAGCGGCGTAGCCCAACTACCCGCTCGGTGGCCCCATATAAGGGTGACGGGGAGGGGCCTCCTACCCTGACCTTCCCACACTTGTTTCCCATACCTTCTCACTCCCGTTGTGTTGATGGCGCCAGCGAAGAGGTTCCTCGGTGCCGAGAGGAAAACGATAGTAAAGAGGGGAGCGGGTGTGCGATGGTCGACAGCGGAGAAGGGCATCCTCGTGCACCTCTTGTCACACTCGAGGCGCCTCCCGGGGGATACACACGCTCCTTGCCGGCGGCCCGCGGCGCCCTTAGCATCCGTGCGAGGGGTGTCGCCCGCGGGCGTGGTGGTCACGCTGGACACGGTGGACGGGGCGACCTCGGACAGGCCAGGAGGGCGGCGCATGCGTCTGACCCCCAAGTCACGATGCCAGTCCGCCGATGGAGCCTGCGAGTTCATCATGCGGGTGAAGGGCAGGCCTCGCACCTGGCTCCAGCTTTCCGACTTCTTCATGGTGAAGATGGAGGAGCTCGCACCCGTGGGCATGTGTCTGCTACCACATTGGTGCTGCAATGGGCCCAGCTGGGTGGTGACGTAGTTCAACTCCCTCGTCTTCTTATTCCTTGCTCAAGGTTTGCGGGACGGGCACGTACTCCACTTGAAATTTTACGGGGCCGTCACACTCTTCATGAAGGTCTTCGGGAGCGTCGGTAGATTCCTGGACTGCTGCATCACAGAGAGCAGTGGCTTTTCCAGCACCGATGACAGCGGCAACAACCCCTCCTCCTCCGGTGGTGGGGATGACGGTTACTCTGAAGGATCCCTGGGCGCCCGCATGAAGGAGGAGAAGACCTCCGACTGAACGCGCGCGCGTCACCGGCGCCGGAGTCTCCAACTGTGGTGCTTCGATGGCCCGTCCGTCTTTTCTTACATCGTCCTTATTTCCTGTAATGTAACACCGGCGCCGGAGTCTCCAACTGTGGTGCTTCGAGGGCCCGTCCGTCTTCGAGGGTGCGACTCGCGAGGTATGTTTTTTGATTGATCCCACGCGCGATGCAAGGGCTTCCATTATGGCGTGGGCATAGTCGCGTTCGACAGTCATTCCACGAGTGCAGAGCATAGGGACTTCCACTTGGACGGGGGAGGGGCCCTCCACCATGGCCATGATGCAGCTCGTCGTGGGGTTACACATTGGAGGCACGGGCTTTTATAGCCCCATCATTATTACGTGAGAGGGTCGCAGGCGATGATAGCTACGCAGATACCCTAGGCACAAGGCTCGGGAGTTCCTAACCCGGTCTTCACGTGTGCTCCTCAGGCCCAAGCATGAGTGTCGTTCAGACCCCACGTACCCCGAGGAGCGCCATTGTGTGCCCCCAAGGCTCAAGCATGAGTGCCATTCACAACCCGCGTGTCCGAGGAAGCACGTTATCAGGAGGGTTGCCGCATGGAGCCGCAAGGCTCCAGTCCAGCTCCGAGACGCGTCTTCTCTACCTCTCGTGTGAAGGATTATCAAGAGGGTGTGACACTAAGGACCTCAGCAAGATGGCTAACACGGGTTGCCAGCCCCCCAGCGAGAGCTCGGTCGCTTTCGTTTGTCGGTGCTGTGAGGACGAATCATGCAAAGACACCATGTCTAGCCCCTCACCGTCGATACTTCCTCGTGCAGTCGCATGGGAGAGTCATTCCCCGGTGGCATCGGAGCATCAGAGCTTAAAGTCTAAAAAAACCATACCATCTCAACTGAAGGTTAATCGGGCTTTTATATATTCAGAAAACACCCGCTTGAGATGAGACAAAGTACATAGTATTGCCCAAATTAAGCAGACCAAAAAATCACCTAGCGACCATGGTGTCGTGGAGCATTGAGCTTCTTGATGACATGCAGCGCCAAGGTCTGCCCCAAAGGGAGTGGAGGGCGACTAGCCCCGAAAGATGCAGCACCATGCAAGGACGACTCGTGAGGCAACGAGGGCATGCGAGGCTAGGCCCCTAATGAAACACCCATGCTCCCAAACTGTGCTTTTTGCCAGACCTTGAACGACGACCTCCCATGTCCCCGGCATCCCACACCATGCTTCCGGGCCAAGGTGGTCCTCCATGTTGGCAAGGCGATCCCCAGGCAGGAGCCCCCGTGCCCGACCCAAGGATGGAGTCGGGCGTGGCCCCCTATACTGGAAAGAAACACACGCTGGTCGAAGGTGTGAGGCGCGTGGCACCGGCATGTGCCGCGGCTCTTCGAGGACTGTAGACATGAGCACGGGCACGGTTTCGGGCCACACGCATTTCGAGTAGGCCCATGCGCGGGCCTGACGGCGACCCTGGGCTGGCCACTGGGACCCGGAGGAGCAAGAGAATGGAGCCGGACGCGTCTCTCTCGAGCCTCTCGAGCTGAGACCTAGGTGGGTCGCCACGAGGCGGTGAAGGCAGTTCGCCACCTAAGACGCCTACTTTTGGCGCCAGGTGTCGGCGGTGCAAGGTCGGCACCTATGGCAATCTACGTGAAACCCTTGTGATCGTAGTGCAGGGAGAGGTGATGTGAAGAGCAGAGCTAACGACCAGCACCCGACAAGCCTTTTTACCCTGGTTTGGCCGCTTACGCGTAAAACCCTACGTCCTGCTTGTGTGGCTGTATTAAGCGTTTTTGTTGTTGATTGTTACAATGAATGTTGATGATCATCTTATGAGTCAATGTCCAAAGAGTCTAACCCCTTATGAATGAGCTAAGGGGTCACCTACAATGCTCGATGGTAGGTTCACGAGGAGTTAAAGTGAACCTAGAGCGGTGCTTATCTATCTACCATTGTCAGGTGCATTAAATGCACGCCTTGTCCTTGTCAGCGATGTGCTGGTGAAGACACGTATCCAGGTGTTTCGACACCTCGACACTTTGCTGGTGCATGCAGAATGCGCTGGAACTTGGATGGCGGTGGCACTGTGGCAAGGGTGGTTGCCCTCCAGTGCCCAGCCCCATCATCACGGGAAGGAGCTTGCCGGGGCCTTGGGTCTTCGTCCCGGCAAGGGAGCTTGCCAGGGGCTTCAGTCGTCATCCCGGCAAGGGAGGCTTGCCGAGGTCTTGTACTTGGTGAGTTCATCATGCCCACCAAATGGGCGTTGCCTTGGTCATCTTCTCGGCAAGGCGGGCTTGCCGAGGCCTTCGATAATCTTGGGGGTGTATCTTGTCTGGGTCCTGCCATGCCCTGCCGACAGGGGCTCTTCGCGCCTGTGCACAAGTCTGGGGCACTAGGGACCGCAGTCTTTAGTGCACCAACACCGGGGGATGAAGCAGAGCGCCAAGAACCTGCTGGCGATGATGAAGTTCCCGGTGATGCAGTCAGCCCATGCATCGTACTCTCTGCCGGTCGGGCGGAGGCGAAGCTACTCTCCCACCATGAGCAGGGCGTCCTACGCATTCAGATCTTCCGCACGGGTGCAAGTCGCGGCGTCCGTCGCAGGGGCCTTGATGAAGCGGGCGTCCTGCCGCATCGGAGGATATGACGGGCCTTGTTGTATGTAGGCGGCGGCAGTGGCAGTGGTCACGACGCGAGTGGGCCAGTAGCTCCCGCCCGATGCCGAGCCCCCGGGGTGTGCGTAGCAAGCGTCGGATATAGAGTCAGTTAAGCCGGAGTGAAACTAGAGCGGGAGAGCGGCTGTGCACCCCTACCTGGCGCGCCAAATGTCAGAATCGGGGCTTCGTAGACCCAGCGAAATATTCGAACACTCGCAAGCCAATGAGTTCGCAGGGGCGTCCTAGTTCGTAGGGGCATCTTCGAAGACGTAGCCATCTCCAAACTCCGGTCTTTCCATGTGTGGTCAATAATATAAACAGTGGCAAGCCAATGAGTACTTTTGAATGTACTCGCAAACGTCCCATGATATGAACAATGCAAGTGAAGGATAACAATAACATGCTTCTTTGGTGGATATCTCTTGGTGGTAATAAACATGATCACAGGTATGCATCGCAAGTTAATAACTACTTTTGAAGAACAAGTTACAGATATCAATATATCTGCCCAGGGCTGAACCACCTGGGTTCACCCTATATGCCAAGTCACCAAACTGGATCATATCCTTACTTTCATAATAACTCCTTTTTATCACAATTCACACACACTCGGTTTATGCGGAAACAACTGGACGTAGTTTAAGCAGGATTACCCAACTGTCCTTGACCATGGACATGGCTATTCGAATAGTTTTACACTCTGCAGATGTAGTACGCTGGACCCATGAGATCCGACAAACTTCCATGTCATCCACGACTCGCGGTATATAACATACCCGAGGTAAGTACCCGATCAATGCCTTTCCCCTGACGATACTAGACAATAGTTCCACTCGATTGGTACCCAGTTGTGACGCCCTCAGTTTAATCATACGCTAATCATACATGCAAATGCGTATGATCAAACTCAAGGACTCACGGGAATATATCAGAACACAACTCTCGACACAAATAAAACAAATATCAGCTTCATATTCCAATCCAGGGGCCTCGAGGGCTAGAATACGGAAGCTCGATAAACACACATGTTAGCAGAAGCAACAATATCTGAGTACAGACATAAAACATGGGGTGCTTTAGAGAAGGCTAGCACAAAAGAATCACGATGGAACTAGGCGAGGCCTCCTGCCTGGGAACCTCCTAAACTACTCCTGGTCTTCAGCGGCTTCCACGAAGAAGTCACCATCGGGGTGGCAAGCGTCGGAGGAAACTCCATCTCCTGGGCTCCATCATCTCGTCACAGCAACGGATAAAGGGGGCAAAGGGGAGCAAAGCAACGGTGAGAACTCATCAAAAGTACTCGCAAGCCTTACATCAGAACTATACCAGTATGCATCAGTATCAAAGAAGGGGGGTGGTTATATGTGGACTGACTGCAGCAATCCGAGAATAGAGAGAGAAGGTCTAGTCCTATCAAAGACTAGCATCTTCAGGGTCTTGCAGCAATAGACGAGAGTAGAGCAAGGTAATACAATTAATAGTCATATTGTTGCAGCAATATTAATAAGAGGTCGCGCCCAGAGAACCCCCCTCGACTCCCTGCGAGGAAGCAATCCTGGGGCAACTAATCCAGTTAAGTAACAATTGTAGTTGTATAAGATCAGGGCACAACTCCAAGTCATCCTGTAACCGTGGACACGGCTATTCAAATAGATAAGTTCTTCCCTGCAGGGGTGCACAACATATTCCCCGACGCGCTCGATAACACTCTGGCCAGACATGCTTTTCTGGGTCATGCCCGGCCTCGGAATATCGACATGTCGTAGCACCACCTAAGCACAGCACAGAGGCCAGCCCGCCGGTCTAACTCCTAAGCACAGAGGGTTCATGGGCCCACTTGGCTTCCGCGCTCCTACATGATGCGAGGGCGGCCGATGTCAATCCTAGCACCCCTTAATACAAGAGCGATGCATCTCCGGACCACTCGGGCGAGCGCTGCTACATCGCTCACGTTTGAAGAGCTTCAGCTGATACCGCGACGTCGAGTACCCGTAATTCTTCCCACGCAAACGGTTAGTGCGTAATAAGGCCATCCGACCAACCGAGATCAAATACCTAAATCCGTTATCATTTTAATTAGGCCATCAACACAAACACGCGGGAATCCACCCGCCTAACCACTGCCCAGGATATGCTTGACACTTCAAAAGCACCTCAGAGCGCACCAGCATGCCGTGGCATGCCAAAATCCGTTATCAAATACCTAAATCCGTTATCATTTCTGGCGGCGCGCAGGAGGGAGCTCTGGAGGCGGGGTGGTTAGCGCGCTAGGGTTCCTTGGAGGGGCTCGGTGGGTGTTGCCGGCTGGGCCTCTTTGGCCCAGTCGGGCCAGGTTTTTTTTGTATTATTTATTTATTTTATTTATTTATTTCGAATAGTTCATGTTTGGTAATATATAGGGTTTAATACTTTAAAAAATGTTTGTTTCATTTCTATAATTTATTAGGGAATTTTTATATCTTCCCGGACATTTTCATCTTAACATTATAAAACGTTTCTCGTTTGACTTATTTTTAAACTTTGAATTTTGACTCGGTTCTGAACTAACGCGAGAACAACGATCGCAATAACGACGATGTGGCATCATTAGCGTGAGCTCACTGTAGCTTAATTACACCCGATACTGTAGCAAAAGTTGAGGATGTCACACCAGTCCACATGTTGTACGTCTTACGAGCACCGACTCTGGACAGTATCAACCATGCGGGGACCAACGGTGTGCTTGGAACACGTAAAAATGGCATAGTCGCCCTACCTGGCATGACCCCATCACGAGAGTGACCAAATATCACTCCCGCCACTAGTAATGTGGCTCTTCGCTAGCACCGACCAGAGTAATCGACACAGCCCAATCCCATAAGGGGTAACATGGTCGTACATGTAAGGTTGGGATGGTCGACACATCATTAATATATTCACATTTCCGAAACCATACTCACACAAATACCCGGTGCACCACTTCACCAAAAGTGGCCACCTAACTCATCATCACCCTCGGGCATTAGTGGCACTCGACGGGGTTTTCATAAACATTTGATTTATACCATCAACATGCTCATGCTAATATTATTCTAACTTTACATGACAACATGATATTAGCATGCCCCTCATGGGTGGTAAGATCAAGCTCAATGCATGTGCTCCGGTGGAGCCATTGGTAACATCACTTCAATGATTCATCAGGACTTATGATCATATGCAACGAAAATACTTGCGATACTAACATACAATATATCATATGCTCAGCCATGGTCAAAGGGCTACTTGCCTTGGTCATTTAGGTATCCGGAGTCTTCGAGGTCTTACGCTTCGTTTCCCTCGTCACATGGATTTTCTATCGTCGTCAAGAGATAAAATAAGAAATAGCTCACTCCAAAACAGATCCCAAAGTCATTTTAAAAATCTTGATTATTTCTGATAAATCTAGGTCGTTATTTGAAAAATATTTGCATGTGATTCCAATGAAGGAATATCTTTAAAATCAACTAAACAGAAGCAAAACTATTCCAATTTAATCTTTTTATTATTATAAAACAGAATAGTTGCTGCAAAAATTCAACCAACGGTTTTATTAAATAATACATATTTTTAGAAGAATAACTGTGAAAAAATTATGTTTTTAGACTGGTTAAATCTTTTCATAAAATCTTTGAAATCCAGTTTTTAAAATAAATAAAAAGGGCTACAGCCCCTGGCCTGGCTCGGCCTCGGACTGGGCCGACCCAAAGGCCAGCTAGCTAGCTTGCCCAGGCGCACGCACAGTCAGGTTTGAACCTGACGTGCGGGCCCCTGCAGTCAGCGGCTACGGGCAGCGAGGGAGAGAGAGATGGCCACCAACAGGTGGGGCACACCTGTCGGGGTCGTCTCCTACCTCTGGCCAGAGAGGAGGAGCAGCACGCCGGCGTGGCTACCGACGTCCTCGGTTCCTAACAATGACGGAAATGGTTCCGGCTCGTCGTCGGCTACCTGCTGGTGGTCAGAACAACGACGGAGAGGATCAGGTTCACCGGCGACGAGGAGGCTGCGGTGGAGGAATTTCGGGCGAAGGTCGAGGGGGTAGCTAGGGGCACGGATTAGCTTGGGAAAGTTGGGGGAAAGCTCCCTGAGGTCAAGGGGAGTGGTTTGGTGGGCAGAGGGACACAGGAGCCGTCGTGTAGCCGGAGATCAACCGGAGCTCCGAGTCGGAGGGGCCTCGGTCGATCTCGAGTACCGGGGCTCTGCTGGCTTGCTCATGTGGCTAGGGAGGTGCTAGAGGTCGCTGCGATGTTGTCTGAAGGGTGCTAGAGCGAGGGGAAGGGCTATTTATAGGCCCGTGACGGTGAGCCAACTCGGGAGCGTCGGTGACTCACCGTGGCGTGCATGGGGGTGCAGAGAGGAGATGTGATTTTGGACTGCCATGGCTCACTGCAAGGAAGGGAGACGGAGGAGAGACGAGCATTCGTCGCTACGCAACCCTGGCCGGTTCTGCTGCACGCGGGCACGCGTCACACCAGCCCTTAGCGCGGTAGAGGAGGGGCCCTGTTGGTCGCTTGATGCAGAGGGGTTGTCGGGGAAGAAGTTGGACACCTCGTGGGAGGCTGGAACTGGCCGAGGGCGTCGCCCCCACCTTGGATCTCTTTGTAGTGTGCCCAGAGCGTAGTTTTGGCATGCCATGGTATGCTGGTGCGCTCTGAGGTGCTTTTGAAGTGTCAAGCATATCCTGGGCACTGGCTAGGAGATGCCTAGCCATTGGAGACCCGTGGGAGATTCGGTTGGTCAAGGGAGACAAGAGAAACAGGTGATGTCAGCTTTGAGCTGAAGCTTAGAATGGAGATTTTGGCATTTCTACTTTGAACCACAGAGGGGCCAGTTGGCTGGGGCTGGGCATTGATAATGGCCACCTAATCTGAGAGTTTGGGGCAAAGGGCTTGGGCTTAGCTATGGTGAGAGGGGCTTTTACCCATCTGTCAGAACGTGCTCGACAATGGTTTGGGGTGGTTGCACCCCACCACTAGTTCTTCAACTTAACAGGATTGGGTTTGGTGCTAAAACATGGGGTTTTACTAAGTTGGAGCTCCATTGGACAAGTTTAGCTTTGTAAACTTGAAAACTTCACCATTTGACCACATCTATTCCTTCCAAAGAGAGTGTGGGCAAACTAAGTCCCACAAATCCCATTTTTCGTGTGGAACCCTCATTTGAGGTATTAGGCACTCCTGCAAAGTTTCAACATCATTGGACAAACTTTGCTATGTAGAGTTGCTCTAACTTCAATCTGGACAAAAGGGGTTTTGCAGTTATTTGGGGTCCTTAATCGCCTTGGATCAAGGTGAAACTTTATGTTGACACCAAATATGGCTTAGGGATACCACTGGAATTTGCTAGGAATTTACTAAGAATATTTCCTTTGGAAATATTTCAAAAGGTCAAAACATACACAAATGGTTTTCAGGGTTTTACACAAATAATAATAATATAAATATGGGTTAAAAATCTTATGTATGGAAAATATATGTCCTTCTGATCATCTCCAAATTTAATCATATTTTTCTAAGGCGGAAAAGTATTTTTCCATATAGGAATACCATTTCTGGCCTCAGAAATGGATATGCAAATAAATTAGGAAAATAATTCATAAAATAATTATTTTGTGGTTTTGGAGTACCAAAATAGTACTAGAATCAAATCACCAAGTTTTGGTAAGAACACTCCTTGCCATGAAGGGCATGTAGTGCAACTCAAAGGAGGGTTTTACTTTAAACAGAAATAAGAAAAGGATTTGAAAATAATTTGATCTTGAGAAATGTGGTTTTTCATCACATGATCAAGCACACAAGCATACAATGACAATCGTGGCACTCATAACATTAGTTTTGAAAAAGATGGAAGTGAAAACAGGGTGTGACAAACCTATCCCCCTTACAAGAATCTCATCCCCGAGATTCCTAAGCTAGGTGCTAAAAAGGTTTGGAAACTCAGATCAGAGATACTCATCACGTTCCCATGTTTCTTCTGCTTCGGTGTGGTTGCTCCACTGAACCTTGAAATATTTGATGGTGCGTCTTCTGGTGCAACGCTCTGCTTCATCCAGGATGCGGACCGGCTTCTCACGGTAGGTGAGGTCTGGCTGAAGGTCTATGGCCTGATGGTCATTGTCCTTGTATAGATCGGAGCGGTTTGGCGCTTGATGAAACTTCCGAAGTTGTGACACATGGAAGATGTTGTGCACACCCAAAAATTCCAAAGGTATCTCCAACTGGTAAGAAACTTCTCCACGCCATGCCGTGACCTTAAAAGGTCCAAAAACCTTGGAGCAAGTTTCCCTTTAACGTGGAAAAGCTTGGTTCCCTTGAGAGGTGTGACACAGAGGTATACCAAGTGTTCAAGGTTAAATTCCAATTCTCTGCGGTGAGAACCCGCATAGATCTTTTGTCGCGACTTGGCTGCTTTTAGGTTCCCTCGGACAAGCTGCACCTTCTCTTCCGCCTTGTGCAAAACATTCGGCCCGAAAATCAACCCTTCTCCGGTTTCGGACCAGTTAAGCGGGGTGCGGCACTTTCATCCGTACAACACTTCAAATGGGGCCATCTGGAGACTCGACTGGTAGTTGTTGTTGTATAAGAACTCAGTGAATGGCAGTCTGTCTTCCCATTTGGCACCATGTGCCAAGACACAAACGTGGAGCTTATCTTCGAGTATCTAGTTTACTCTCTCTGTTTGTCCGCCCGTTTGCGGGTGGAAAGCGGTGCTGAAAGAGAGCTTGGTTCCGAGGGCTTCTTAGAACTTCTTCCATAATCTTGAGGTAAACTGCGTGCCTTGTTCAGATACAATCTCCTTGGGAACTCCGTGAAGGCTCACAATACGCTCAATATAGAGACTAGCCAACTTGTTTCCATCATAAGTGGTGTTGACTGGAATGAAGTGGGCCACCTTGGTCAGATGGTCGACAATGACCCATATGGACTCATGGCCTTTGCTATACCTTGGTAAGACGGTAACGAAGTCCATGCCTACCTTGTCCCACTTCCATTCTGGCAGTTGAAGTGGTTGTAGCAGTCCAGCAGGTCGCTGATGCTCAGCCTTGACTCGCTCGCATACGTCGCACTTGGCAACATAAGACGCTATTCCCCTCTTCATGCCATGCCACCAAAATCTTTCTTGGAGATCTTGATACATCTTGGTACCACAGGGGTGAATAGAGTAGGGTGTATCATCTACTTCTTGCAGGAGAAAATCCTTGAGTTCTGCCTTGTTGGGTACACATAATCGTGTCCCAAACCACACTACTCCTTGTTCATCCATTGAGAATTCTGGGGCCTTGCCTTCTTGGATCTTCTTCTTGATGCCTTCAATGCTCTTGTGCACCTTCTGGGCCTCCTTGATATCATCAACCAGCATTGGTTTGACTTCGAGGTTAGCTTGGAATCTTGATTCTACTAGCTCCAACCCGAAGTTCTCCATTTCTTCATATAAGGCAGGTTGCCTTTCCTTGAGCATGACGTTCAAGGTGCTGGTCTTCCTGCTTAAGGCATCAGCCACTACATTGGCCTTACCCGGGTGATATTGAATGTTCAGGTCGTAATCATTGATTAACTCCAACTATCTTCGTTGCCTCATATTCAATTCCCTTTGGGTGAAGATATACTTCAGACTTTTGTGGTTGGTGTATATTCCACATCGCTTCCCCAGAAGGTAAGGTCGCCATGTCTTTAAAGCATGCACCACGGCTGCTAACTCGAGGTCGTGGGTGGCATAATTCTCCTCATGCGGGCGCAGTTGTCGTGACAGATATGCCACAACTTTGCCGTCCTGCATTAGAACTCCACCGAGCCCGGTTCTGGAGGCATCACAATATATCACAAACTCCTTGTTGATATCTCGAGTGGCCAATACCGGGGCGGTAGTTAATCTCCTCTTCAACTCTTGGAATCTTGCTTCACACTCTGGCGTCCATTCGAACTTCTTGCCCTTCTTCAAGAGCTGAGTCATGGGTCGAGCGATGCGGGAGAATCCTTCTACAAACTTGCGGTAATATCCCGCGAGTCCGAGGAAGCTCCTGACTTCCTTCACATCAATTGGTGACTCCGAGTTGGTTACCGTAGTAATCTTGGAGGGATCAACTTCCAATCCACTTGTTGTCATGGTATGACCCAAGAATCCAACTTCGTTCAGCCAGAACTGGCACCTGCTGAATTTGGCATACAACTGGTGCTCTCGAAGCTTTTCCAATACTAACTTCAAGTGTTGCTCATGCTCTTCTTCGGACATGGAAAAGATTAATATGTCATCAATAAATACGACGACAAACTTGTCCATGTATTCCATGAAGACCTTGCTCATGAGGTACATGAAGTAAGCTGGGGCATTAGTCAACCCGAAAGGCATGAGAGTGCATTCGTACAGACCGTACCGGGTCATGAACGCAGTCTTGGGTATGTCTTCAGGTCGGATCTTGAGTTGGTAGTATCCAGATCGGAGATTGATCTTGGAAAATACCTTGGGTCCGTTTAACTGATCAAACAAGTCTTCAATCTTGGGGAGTGGATACTTGTTCTTGATCATGACCTCATTGAGGGAACGATAATCGACACAGAGTCTGATAGTCCCATCCTTCTTGTACACGAACAGAATAGGTGATCCCCAAGGGAACGCACTCGGACAAATGAACCCTTTCCTAACTTGCTCATCCAACTGCTTCTTCAGCTCCGCTAGCTCTTCGGATCCCATCCTGTAAGGCTTCTTATAAATAGGCCTTGACCCGAGCATGAGTTCAATGATGAACTCGATGTCTCGGTCAGGAGGCATCCCTGGTAGCACATGAGTAAAGACGTCCTGGTACTCATAGACTATTGGCACTTGATCGAGCTCTACCTTTGACAGGTTGTTAACCCGCGGTACTCGAGTGATTACTTCCCTAGAGAAATACATGACTTTGACCCCTTGGTTTCTTGTCATGGTAATAGGCCTGTTGGCACAGTCCAAGATGCTCTGATGTTTGGCCAACCAATCCATGCCAAGAATTAGTTCTAGGCCTTGCGAGTTAATTACAATGAGGTCTGCTGAGAAGCTTATCCCATTGATAACAATCCCGACCTTCCTACATCCTAGGTTGATCCTTAACACTGCTCCCGGGGTTTGAATTGCCATTTGCCCACTAAGGAGAGTAGGCTTTAAACCACATTTTTCCACAAATCTTTGTGTAACAAAAGAATGCGAAGCACCACAATCAACAAATACTGTTGTTGGGATGGATTTGACGGGAACGTACCCAGAATGCAGTCCGGGTCTTCCTCTGCGTCTTGTGCAAATATATGATTGATCCGCACGCTGCTGTGATACTGCTGATTGCGGGGAGCTTGGTTCCTGCCTGGTGCTCCTTGGCCTTGGTTTGGCGCATCGGGGCGCGGTGCGTCGGGATTCTTGTTGGGACACTGCCTAGAATAGTGACATGTCTGTCCACATCCAAAACACGTAACTTGTGCTGGAAGATTGGTCTTGACTCCACTGTTGTTCGGTGGGTTGAATGTTGGCTTGGTGTTGACTTGCTGCTGAGGTTGGTGGTTCTCATGAAATGTTGGATACTTGTACTGCTGCTGCTGATAATTGGGTCTTGCTGGAGCTGACTGCCATGGGCGTGGCTTTGGGTTACTAGGTCCTCCACTACCCATCATCTTGCGCTTAAGGGTGGCGTCCATTGCACGACGCTTATCATCCAACATAAGGGCCTTATTAACCAGATCGCTCAAGGTCCGGCATTCACAAACGACCAGCTGATACTGGTGTGACTGCTGCAGTCCTTCCATAAAGCGTTGCACTTTGGCGGCCTCAGTGTTGACATCTTCAGGTGCATATCTTGACATGAGGTTAAACTTCTGCAAATACTCCTTGATGGATCCACTGCCTTGCCTTAAGGTTCGGAATTCCCGCTTCTTGATGGTTATCATTCCGGGAGGAATGTGAGTAGCGCGGAACCCTTCTTTGAACATAGCCCAAGTGATGACTTGCCCTGCTCGCATGATCTGAAATCCATCCCACCAAGCTCGGGATGTGCCTCCGAGACAGTGAGAAGCATAGAGGACTTCCTCACGATCATCAGTGCATTTGACCAGCGCAAGGAGATCCTCGATAGTATGGATCTAGTCATCGGCATCCAATGGTTCAGTCGTCTCCGTGAATATGGGTGGTGTAGTTCGCATGAATGGATATGCACCTCTGTGTGGAGGTGCGTTGGCCGGAGAATGCGTTGGAGGCCTCGCCCGAGCCCCCAGGAACACCCTCAACATCAGCGCACTATGCCAGAGCGGTGCGTCAGCCTCGTTCCTTCAAGCTCAAGGTCTCCTTCCCCCCTTAGCCTGCGTTCACGCAGCAGGGCACACGCGCAGGCTTCGGGAGGCCTTTACCGAAGTAGACCGGCCACCGCTGCGCCCTGCTTTGAGGGACCGCAGTGGTGGGCTCAATCTTCCAAGATCCGACGCGAAACTTGCTTGAATCTGCGAAGAAGCTCTCAACCAAAGTCCTCCTCCTACTTGGCACGCTAAAGATGTCGGGGAAAACCAACACCTATCGGAAACTCGAGGAGTCCCTTGATCATTTGGCGGGGAGAAGGAGGTATGGCATCGAGAGCGGAACTAACGATCAACACCGGCAAGGTTCCTTTACCCACGTTTGGGCCGCTTGGTGCGTAAAACCCTACTCCTTCTTAGTTTATATTGCGGGCTTACTGTAGGTTGATTTTGCTACAGTAACATAGTAGGTGATTAGGGAGTCTCTTATCTCCAAAAGGTCCAATCTCCCGAGAATGAGCTTTGGGCCTCCTTTCATAGGCAAAGGGGTCACCAATTGTGTGCTCAGAGGAGGTAAAGTGAACAGTGTTCACCGCTCTACTTCTTCGGTGGTGTTAGGGGCAGTAAATGCCTCGTATGGCCCCTGACCTGCCGCGGGGGGTACCGACACGTACCCAGGTGAATCGACACCTGGGCCTTGCGCTGGCACACGAGAGATGTGCTGGAGCGGTTGGATTGCGGTAAAAACTTGTGGGGACACCTGGCGAGAAAACAGGGACTTGCTGGCCTAGAGCCTCCTTCGGGTGACTTGGTCACCTTCCCGGCAAGGAAGGCTTGTCGGGGGCTTGAATACTTTCGCGACAAGGAGGGCTTGTCGGGGGCCTCGAGTCTTCCCGGCAAGGGAACCTTGTCAGGATCTTGCTGATCTTCGGGTAATCTTCCCGGCGATGTGGTCTTGCCGGGGCCTTGGGCATCTTCCCGACAAGGAGGGATTGCCAGGGCCTTGCGTTTGGAGCCCTTCTATCCCACGCCCCTGGGAAAGGTGAAGGGTGTGTTCTTGGATTGCCTCCGTTCTGTCTTTCCGGAACACAGTTTTTCGGGGGCGTTGCTGATGCCCGTGCACAAGTGTGGGCACGAGGTACCCCAGTCTCTAGTGCACCAACACAATGCATGGATGAATATGATAATTAATTTCTTAACAAAGAAAATTTTAATAATCATGTTAAAGATTAACTACAACAAAATGCTATGATGATTGATCGCTTGAGTGACTTAATGTTTAGAATTGCAAATGATGTCAAAGGTCTTGGTAAACATGCTTCCATGGTTCATACTCAACTTGACCATGTTGCTGATATGTCTCCAACGTATCTACTTTTCCAAACACTTTTGCTCCTCGTTTTTGACTCTAATTTGCATGATTTGAATGGAACTAACACAGAGTGATGATGTTTTCAGCACAACTACCTTGGTGTTGTCTTTGTGTAGAAATAAAAGCTCCCGGAATTGGACAAAACTTTTTGTGAATTATTTCTGGAATATATAATGAATTATGGAGCGAAGATCCACCAGAGGAGGGCTCACTGTGAGCCACAAGCCAACTCGACCCCCACCACCCTAAGCGTGCCCTGTTGGCTTGTGGGGCCCACGTGTCTCCTTCGACCCTAATTCTAGTCCTACAAATTCACATCTTCCGGGGAAACACCAAAGAGAAGATTTCATCACGTTTTACGAGACAGATCATCCCGCACTAATACATCTCCAATGTGTCTATAATTTCTGATTGTCCCATGCTGTTATATTATCATCCCAGGATACTTTTTGGGTCCTAATTCACCAATTTATATTATTTTTGACCACTAACCTATTAACCTAGTGCGCAGTGCGAGTTGTTGTTTTCTCCGTGTTTTTTGTTTTTCAGGTTTTGAATACCAAACGAAGTCCAATTGCATGAAACTTTTTTATGATTTTTTCTAGACCAAAAGAAGATGTGGAAGCTTTGTGAGGAGTCGTGGATCCACACGAGGGAGGAACAAGCCAACAGGGCGCGGCGAGGGCGTGGTCGCATCCTCATGGCTTGTCCCTCCGGGTGGCCCCTGGTCGTGCCCTCATGGCTTATCCCTCCCCGGTGGCCCCCTTACTCCGTTCTCTGGTCCAGAAATTCACATATATTCCAGAAACCCCAAAAATAAGAGAGAAAAACTTTTTCGGCCACCGCAAGTCTCTATTCCACGGCGATCCCATCTGGAGCTCTATGTCGGCACCCTGTGGGAGGGGGGATCAATCTAGGATTGCCTCTTCATCAACCTTGTTGCCCTTGTGATGATGTGTGAGTAGTTCACCATGGACCAACGGGTTCGTAGTTAGTATCTAGATGGCTATCTCTCTATCTTGATCTTCGATACAATGATCATCGCATCTTTGCTTTGATCTATCCGATGTAATTCTTTTGTATGGTGTGTTTGTTGGGATCCGATGAATTGTGGGTTTATGTTCAGATCATTCATGAAAAGTATTTGAGTCTTCTATGAAATTATTATGATTCTTATTTGCATGTTCATCATAGCTTTGTAATTATTGAGTTCATTTGGCCAAGTTGTTTGGTATTTCTTTAGTGACACGGGTGCATTGCACTGGGTTCAACCTGGCATGTTTCTATATCCTAGTGATAGAAGGGGACAAGTTGTATCTTTGTGTTGCTGTCACTAAGGATAAAATGATGGGGTTTATTCATATAGGTTGAGTTTACTTTGTCTACATAATTTCATCATTCTCCAAGCATTACTTTGTTTTACTTAATATTCTAGATGAATGCTAGATAACAGTCTATAGGTGAAGTAATAGTAGAACATGCAGGCAGGAGTCAACCTATTTTCTTATGGACATGATGCATATATACACATGATCATTGACGTGAAAATCGCATAACTATCACAGGTCTTGTGAATTCCCCATTAGTAATTTGTTTACCCACCATATGTTGCTTTAATGAGAGATGCCACTAGAGAAAACTATAGCCCCTCGGTCTATTCACTTATATATTCAGAAAACTCATAATTTCCTTGCTGTTATTATTTGTATTTTATTTTATTTTGCAAGTTACAATTATCTAAAATTATCTGCACACCTCATTTCGTCGGTGCACTAGTAACGGGGTACCCACTGCCCCTGACTTTCGCACAGGCGTTAAGAGCATAACCCCTCAAAGGCAACCGACAAGCCAAACAAATAGCTGGAACCAGACGCAGGGAAGACCTACACAAGTAGCCGAGGATAATCCCAAGAAGGGACAAGAATCCCCAACACCTACCGAGGATAAAGGCACAAGCATCCTCAATAAGACCCAACAAGTCGCCCTACGACAAGCGCGAGCCAATCTGCCACCGCTCTACCTCATCGCTACAACAGTCACTTATCGATAAGTTGTCAAGCTCCTAGATGACTAAGTGGATCTCACTAGATACATGGCGACGCACCGAAAGACAGATTACGACCAGTTGACACCAGGCGTGTTAAGACACCAAGCCATGGCCAGCTAATAGGTAGCAGGAGCTAGTTGGGAACGCACCCCCGCTCGCCACCTAAGGCCGCATTTATGGCACTTTGTCTTAAGTGCCAAAGTTAGGTATGATAGCACAATTAGCTATCTAATCATGTTTCTTAGCCCCTTTGGATGCCCCTTGAGTTATAGAAGGAGGCCCAAGGCAACATAGCCAAGGACTCGGACCCAAGGGGATTAGAACCAAGAATATTTCTATGCACATAATAGCTCTACGCGGCAACACTGGCTGAGGCACAGCATCGTGCGAGCTTCATCTTCCTCAATCAATCCACCAAAGTAGGAGTAGGGTCTTACACTTCACAGCAGCGCGAACATGGGTTACCGCCCCAAGTCTCATCATCATGCTGCCTTGTAGTTTCTACTCTTTGTGCCACACGATCTCCGCGTTGAACCACGAAGGGTCCAAAGGTCCCATAGGTGATCGAGTGCACACAACTGCACCAACATCTTTGGCGCACCAGGAAGGGGGCTTCATTCGCACAAACCTGAGATTATGAGCAGCGTGTTGATCTTCATCATTGTTTCCTTTTCATCATGGATCCCAAGAAGAAGATCGGCGCAGACGCCCATCCTTCTACTTTGAAGGACATGGTGCTTGCTAGTGTGGACACTGTTGGCGCCATGGCAATGTCTGGCGATGCGGGCGCCACGGGCGGTGCGGTCAGCGCAGGAGGTGCCACGATCGTGTCCCCCACAGCCGAAGCGAGAACAAAGAGCGTCGGGGGCGAGCAGCGGCAACGTCGTGTGGAGCTTGGCCCTGGTGCTGCAGACGAAAGGGACACCCAGGTTCCACGCTTCTGCTACATTAGTGGCCCAACCACAATAGTGGCGCCTAATCTGAAGCTAGCCGTGATCCACCGGTTGTGCCTGTCACGGGCGCTCGTGCCGGGTGCGTGCCTCGTCTAGAGCAAGACGTAGTGCCGAGCGGGGCCACAATCAGCGAGCTTAGCCTCCCACACGTCAGGCTGCTATGGCTACCGGTGCATGACAACAAAGGTGTGACGATAATCGTCTTGGTTCCACCAAGAGTTGAGAAATGTCGCGGTCCACCTCTCTGCCCATGCCGGACACAACCACGGAAGCAATGGCGCTGGCTCAACTGTTGTCGAACTTTCCACCAGCGATTGACAAGATGGACGAATGGAGGGCCACCATCCAGAGTTTGATCGGCACCGTCCCATAGTCCAAGGACGGCAATGGAGGCCCGTACTGATGGTTCTCTTGAGGGGGCCACACCAACTGTGCACTCCGTGCTCGATAGCAAACTCAAGGGCAGCCGCAACAAGCTCCATGCACTCACGGGCCCAACGAGGCATTCATGGACTCGTCTGGCCGCACAACCAATGAGACCAGCGGCGTGTCCTAGAAGACTGACGGAAGGAGGACGCGCATATCACCATTGAACGACGCCGGGAAGCACACTTTCAATCTGACAGGCGCAACAGCGTAGACGCTGGCGACCCCACGCCTAGTGCTGGCGGATACCTACGTTACGAGGTCGGGTGTCCCGCCTTCACTCGCGAGCTGCGATGGGTCTGGTGGCCATCGAGTCGAGCTTTGAAGCCCGAATTTACAGATAAGTATGAGGGAAAGCTCAACCCCGCAGAGTTCCTGGGCATCTGCATGATAGCTGTCCAAGCTGCCGGAGGAAGAGATAAGAAGGTGCTCGCCAACTATTTCCCTTTGTCACTCAAGCCAAATGTGACGTCGTGGCTTATGCACGTGCCAGAGAATTCCATTTCATCATGGGCTGACTTGTGTAATGATTTTTTTGGAGCCTTCATGGGTAACCACCAAGAGACATGACAGCCCAACGACTTGCAGGTCCTCCCGCGGAAGGAGGGGGAAACCTGCGGAAGTTCATCGATAGATTTAGTAGAGTGCACCGCAACATTCTCGAGATCCACCCTGCAGCCATGATTTCAACGTTTCATTCGAACCTACGCAACAGGAGGATGTGGGAATGTCAAACTCCCCATGATTGTCAACGAGTTGTACACCTTGGAGGACAAGTGTGCTCGAGCTGAAGAAGGAAGGGGACTCCCTAGAGAGGAGGCAGGTGTTAGAGTCGACTCTGATGACGACGTCGATACACCTGGGTCGAAGGGGAGGAACCAAAAGCGCAACAAGAAGCGCAAGGGAAAGCAGTGTTGGCCGTCGAAAGTCCTTGTGATCTCAGTGCCGACACGAAGGTGAAAGCCGAGACCCCCAACAAGGGCGCTGCCTCGTGCGTTGATTGCCGGGACGCCGCAGCGGCAGAGAAAACCGGAAAGTGTGATTGGCCATATAGCAAGATCCATTGCAGCAAGGGCCATGATCTCCAAGAATGCCGCCAAGTTGAGTAGCTTGATGAGAAGAAAAAAATCAGAGTACGAGAAGCGCGACAAGGAGAACGGCCAAGATGCTGCTGCCAGGAAGGGTCGTGGTGGTAGAGTAGGCCGCCACGGAAAGGCCCCGCGGCAAAAGGAAAAACCTGTCAGAGGCCTTGAGAAGAAAAGAGAAGATGGCGAGAGTGATGATGAAGACAATGGAGAGGATTCCAGTGATAAAGAATTCCAGAGGGTGACCAATGCCATGTGTGTTGAGGGTGGTGCATTCCTGCACTCCTCTTGCTGCCATCTCAAACAATGGGTGCACGAAGTTAACGCCATGGAACCACCGGCAAAGTCTCGAAGACCGCTTGAATGGACCCGCACACCTATCATCTTTGACTGGGAGGATCTCCCTGCTCGCATTATTGTGGTTGGGTGTCTTCTAGTGTTGGTTTCTCCGACAGTCCGCAACCTCAGAGTTAGTAAGATGCTAGTTGAAACTGATTTCCCCTAAGGTGGTCAAGAGGTTGCAAATCCATCACAACGAGCTCAATCATACGGATTCATTCCTAGGAATTAACCCCGACAGAGGCCAGCCCAAGGGGAATATAACTTTGCCTATTATGTTTGGTGGAGAGTTCAACTACTAGACCGAGAAGGTCGTATTTGATGTAGTCGAACTCTCCTTAACATTCAATGGAATTATTGGTCGCCCAGCCTTGGAAAAATACATGGTAGCATCCCACTATGCTTACAATGTTCTGAAGGGAGTAATCTCCATCCCATACGACAAGAAGGACACAGTGATTTACGTAGACCAGATGTATCGAGATGCGATGGCAGCTGAAGTCATAGATGGACCCGCTCCTGCCAGAAGCCAAATGAAGGAAAAGAAGTATAGCGATAACA
Source organism: Hordeum vulgare subsp. vulgare (assembly GCF_904849725.1). Taxonomy (NCBI): domain Eukaryota; kingdom Viridiplantae; phylum Streptophyta; class Magnoliopsida; order Poales; family Poaceae; genus Hordeum; species Hordeum vulgare. The sequence continues at coordinate 162,340,899 of NC_058522.1, forward strand.
CCAGCAAGGACTCCAGGAAGCACGCCTCCGTGGAGTGCTTTGCGCCTGTTGATGACCTTCTGGAGAGTTACACTAGCAGGAAATCGAAGGTCTCCTGCCCCGTGACTAAGAAAATCCCGACAAGGGACGATGGCTCTGTCGGTACATTTACCATCAGTGCCACCCTTAATAGCAAATAGGAAAGCGCGCTCGTTGCCTTTCTGCGGGCGAATGTTGATGTGTTTGCACGGCAACCTTCTCACATCCCCAACGTTCCTAGAGAGGTAATTGAGCACCACCTTGATGTCTGCCCTCACGCCAGACCCATCAAGCAGAAGGTTAGGAAACATGCCTTGGAGAGACAACAGTTCATTGCTGAAGAGATCAAGAAGCTAGAACCAGCTGGTTTGGTCCGATGATTATTGCATCCAACGTGGTTAGCTAACCCGGTAGTGGTGCGCAAGGCAAATGGGAAATGGAGGCTTTGCATTGATTTTACTTACTTAAACAACGCATGCCCGAACGACCCATATCCCTTGTCGCGCATTGATCATATAGTCGATGCCACTTTCGGGTGCGATTAGCTTTCGTTCTCGATGCATATTCCGGATACCATCAGATATTCATGGCCAAAGATGATGAGGAAAAGACCGCATTCATAACTCCATGCGGCATGTACTGCTTTGTATGAATGCCCTTCTGGTTAAAGGGCGCTGGTTCTACATTTGTCAGAGCCATGCAAATTGGATTTGGACCCCAGTTGCACAGAAATCTGGAAACTCATATGGATGACATAGTGGTCAAGACCAAAGACGAAGCTACCCTTGTACAAGACCTAGAATAGACTTTTGCGAACCTGCGCAAGATCAACCTGAAGCTCAACCCTGGGAAGTGTGTGTTTGGTGTTTCGTTCGGCCAGCTACTTGGGTTTTTTGTGTCTCAGCAAGGAATAGATGCCAATCATGAAGATATCAAAGCTATCAAGCAGATACAAGCACCCAAGACAGTCAAGGACGTGAGACATGTGACCGGATGCATTGCCGTGTTGGGTAGATTCATCTCCAAATCCGCTGAACGGGCCTTGTCATTTTTCAATTACGTGAAGAAGTCTGGCCCGATGAAGTGGAACCCGGAAGCAGACGCAACGCTACAAGATTTGAAAACATATCCTTCTTCTGCTCCCACCTTGTTCGCTCCCAAGCCAGAAGAGTCATTGTTGCTATACCTGGCGGCAACGAATCAAGTGGTTAGCACGACCCCCATGGTGCAGCAGGAAGTAGATAAAGATGCAGCCGCTGCGGTAGATGTTGCTGGGGATGAAGCCAAGGTATCCGCGGCAACGCCCAACACAAACTCAAAATAGCACCAACAGGCTAGCACAGGGGGTACCAAAGGGATGGCAAAGAAGAAAATGGTACAACGGTTGGTTTACTTTGTTAGCTCCTTGTTACACAGGCTAGGTCCAGGTACTCTGGTTTTCAAAAGTTGATCTTCGGCCTCATCATGGCCTTAGTAAGTTGTGCCACTACTTCTAGGCCCATGAGATCACGGTTGTCACCTGTTTTCCACTGCAACGTATCCCGAGGAACCCCGAAGCCACTGGTAGGATAGTCGAGTGGCTCCTGGAGCTATCAAGTTTTGGGTTGAAGTACGAAAGCACTTCCACCATTCAAAGCAGAGCACTGGTAGAGTTTGTAGCCGAGTGGACGCCCACACCAGATGAAGAAGTCGAAGAAACCATTCTCCCCGATAGGGAAGCACCTAAGGAATGGGTCATGTATTTTGACGGTGCGTTCTCACTCCAGGGTGTCAGGCGGGTGAGCTCCTCAATTCCCCCATCAAAGAGCACCTCAAATACGTGGTCCAAATGCATTTCCCCGGGAGGAAGCTACCAACAACACAACCGAATATGAAGGACTCATTGCAGGACTCATAATCACGTTGGAGTTGGGAATCAAGAAGTTGATCATCAGGGGAGACTCTCATCTTGTTGTGAAGCAGATCAATAGGGATTATCAGAGACTGTTGATGGAGGCAGTCTTCTTGAGGAAGGTGGAGGAACACTTTGACGGATTGCAGGGAGAACATGTGCCACGTGCACAGAACAACATTGCCGATTTGTCAAAGTGTACCGCACAGAAACTTCTTGTGGAACTAGGAGTTTTTGTCCTTCACCTTACTCAACCATTTGTATCCCTTGAACAATGACTAAAAAAGAAGAAAGGTGAACTCTCGCAAACATTTCTCGACAGAGCGTCTTGAAGGCCCCGGTAGAGAAGTTACCATAGGTGGTATCGTTTGGCCTGGTGAGCCGATCCATCCCGTGGAACCCTAGGTTCCCGCGGTAGAGGTAAACGCTCCCACTAACGAGGAGGTGCCTTTAGTCCTTGCTTCCGAGCCACAGGCTCTAGCTTGGGTGCAACATATTGTCCGATTCCTTCAAGCAGGAGAACTTCCCGAAGAGCAAGAAGAGGCTAAAAAAGTAGCCCGTCGGTCTAGTATGTACCAGTTTGTCAACGACACTTTATACAGAAGGAGACCCAATAGTGTGTAATTAAGGTGCATCTGCTGGGAGGAAGGACTAAAGTTGTTGGCAAAGATTCACGGAAGCATATGTGGGTTACACATAGGATCAAGGGCCCTTGTCAGGAAAGCTTTTCGGTAGGTTTTTTATTGTTGGGGAACGTACTAATTTCAAAACAATTCCTACGCATCACAAGGATCTATCTAGGAGAAACCAGCAACGAGGAAGGGGGTAGAGCATCTTCATACCTTTCAAGATCACTAAGCGGAAGCATTACTAGAAAACGGTTGATGGAGTCATACTCGTAGCGATTCAGCTCGCGGTGGATTCCGATATAAGCGCCGAACAACGGCGCCTCCGTGTTCAACACACATGCAGCACGGTGACGTCTCCTACGCCTTAATCCAGCAAGGAGGGAGGAGTGGTTGAGGGAGAGCTCCGGCAGCACGACGACGTGGTGATAGTCGGGCTGCGTGGTACTCCGGCAGGGCTTCGCCAAGCGCTTCAAAGGACGAGGAGGAGGAGAGGTAGGGCTATGCCTTGGAGGTGGAAGAACTTGCGTCTAGCAGCCCCAAACCTTTGTGTTTATATAGGAGGAGAGGGAGGAGGGTGCACCACCTCTAGGGTTTCCACCCTAGGTGGTGCGGAAACACTAGATGGGGTGGGCCGGCAGCCAAGTGGAGGAGGAAGCGACGCCCTAGGGTGGCTTGCCACCCAAGGCAAGCCCCCACGCCTAGGGTTAGCCCACCCTTCCCTCTTGTGCGCCTTGGGCTGAAGGTGGGTAGCGCACTAGCCACCTAGGGGCTGGTTCCCATAAACTTTTGGCCCACTCAACCTTTCTGGGCTGGTGGCCCTTCCCGGTGGACCCATGGAACCCTTCCTGTAGTCCCGGTACAATACCCACGTTCTTCGAAACTCTTCCAGCGATTAAAATTCCACTTCCTATATATGAATATTTACCTCCGGACCATTCCAGAACTCCTCGTGACGTCCTGGATCTCATCCAGGACTCCGAACAACCTTCGGTAACCACGTATACTATTCACCTAATAACCCTAGCATCATCGAACCTTAAGCGTGCAGGCCCTACTGGTTCGGGAACCATGCCGACATGACTGAGACACCTCTCTGGTCTGTAACCAACAGCAAGATGTGGATATCCATGTTGGTTCCCGCATGTTCCACGATGATCTCATCGGATGAACCACGATGTTGGGGATTCAATAAATCCCGTACACAATTCCCTTTGTCTACCGGTATGATACTTGCCCGAGATACGATCGTTGGTATCCCTATACCTTGTTCAATCTCGTTGCCGGCAAGTCTCTTTACTTGGTCCATAACACATCATCCCGTGGCTAACTCCTTAGTCACATTGAGCTCAGTATGATGATGCATCACCGAGTGGGCCTAGAGATACCTCTCCGTCACACGGAGTGAAAAATCCCAGTATCGATTCGTACCAACCCAACAGACACTTTTTGAGATACCTTTCGTGCACATTTATAATCACCCAGTTACGTTGTGACGTTTGATACACCCAAAGGACTCCTACGGTATTTGAGAGTTTCCCAATCTCATGGTCTAAGGAAAAGATACTTGACATTAGAAAAGCTTTAGCAGACAAACAATACGATCTAGTGCTTTTCTTAGGATTGGGCCTTGTGCATCACATCATTCTCCTAATGATGTGATCCCGTTATCAATGACATCCAATGTCCATGATCAGGAAACCATGACCATCTATTGATCAACGAGCTAGCCAACTAGAGGCTCACTAGGGACACATTATGCTCTATATATTCACACATGTATTACGGTTTCCAGTTAATACAATTATAGCATGAATAATAAACAATTATCATGCACTAGGAAATATAATAATAACCACTTTATTATGGCCTCCAGGGCATATTTCGAACAATTTCCCACTTGCACTAGCGTCAATAATCTAGTTACATTGTGATGAACCGAACACCCATAGAGTTCTCATGTTGATCATGTTTCGCTCGTGGAAGAGGTTTAGATAACAGATGTGCGACATTCAAATCCATATGTACTTTACAAGTATTTATATCTCCATCCTGGATGTATCCACGAATGGAGTTGAAGCCGCTCTTGATGTGTTTGGTCTTCTTGTAAAACCTGGGGTCCTTGGCAATGGCAATAGCACTAGTTTTGTGACAAAAGAGATTCATTGGGCTCGACGCACTAGGAATCACTCCTAGGTTGGTGATGAACTCCTTCATCCAGACTCCTTCCTCTGCTATTGCCGACGTTCTGGGAATGGGGGTACCTAGACCTGCCTGCCTGCGGCCCAGGGTTGGCCCACTTCATCAGCCAAAAACCAATAGGCCTCGCACTACTCAAGGCAAGGCCCTCGCAAGGGGCCAAGCCTCGAGAGGAGGAACGGAATCAAGACCCACAGGGGGCCTCCTCCGGACCCCTCCGGAGCGGCGGATATTTTGAGGCGAGACTCGACCTCAGGAGTCGAGGATGGCATGGCGGAAGGACAGGCGAGCAGCGGATTGCAGGACGGTGCAGTTTCCCCTTTCATGCAAAGGAGGGAAGGACTTACGCGGGTTCCCAAGGCATCTTCCAAAGGTCTCCATTCTGATGCAACAAGGCCATCGCCGCGTACCGGGAAGATGGAAGTCACCCCTGGACCCGTCTCTACTGTGTTGACAACTACTTTGCACGCGAAGATCACCATTTGGACAGGGGAGGCATGTTCCCCTGTCCCCCCTTTGAAATTGGCCATTGTGGGATCCCTTCCTGCCAAAACGATAAGGGAAGAGGACTCGGGCCGCCGCTATATATAGAGGATAGGTTACTTCGTAGAGGACCCCCGATTCATTCATTCGCCCACCGACATCACACAAAGGCCACCCAGCCTCCGGAGGCCCTCGAGCACTGTACTAGTTCATCCACAAACCTCGACGAGAGGAAATCCATCGAAGCAGGAGTAGGGTATTACGCTTCTCAGCGGCCCGAACCTGGGTAAACTGCCGTGTTCTGTCTCTTCCTCACCATCGAGTGAGTTCCCTGTTATCCCCAGCAAGTAGGAAGTTAGGTGAGGCGAGCCCGCGAGAGATCTTTGTACACGCCCCTGAGTTCGAATCTTTAGGGTTTTGCGGAGCCTGAAATCCCATATTTTGCACGCCACATAGGGGGCGTGTCAAGGTCTTCTCCGAGCTTCGTCTTCCCTAAGCCCCGCTGCTCCGATGACGGGCACCCAACAAGCTTCTTCGAGCCTCGTCTTGCTTGCTTCCAGCCATCATACCACAACAGCCGGAAGCGCGTGTACCGGCCTTGTGGTACCAGGCGGATCCTACCAGATCGTCAACATCGTCTCCATCGTCGCAACCACCCGCGCCACCCAGGGGCACGGCGGCTGGGCGGCGCCCCCGGCATCCACGACGCGCCGCATCAACTTGGGGGACCTATCCGCGCATGACGCGCTGCAGATGGCGAGCGAGATGCTCTGCCAACGACCGACACTAGGGGCTTCGACGCCTGGGCGGACCACATCACCTCGTGCCGGTCCCCAGGCATGCAAGCAGCGGGGGCCCTCCACCGCTGGGTGGGGCCGAGAGAGACGCATCGCTTGCTTCCCTCCTCCTCCTGCAGATTCCGGTGGCCGGCCTCGAGGAGCAGCATGCCAGAAACCACAAGGGGCGTGAAGAGAACGACACGACGTTTGATGCACACACCGGCGTGCATCACCTAGACTAGGTCGGCCCCCTACAACCCGGTGCGGGCAGGTAGGAGCGCTCCTCACCCGCAGCGAGCAGCGTGCGGCAGTGGCGTCGGCACGGGTGAACTACAGCAATGGAGACACGCCAGGGTACCAAGGGGGGAGTCTGTGATACATCCATTTTGCATCAAGTTTTCATGTTGTTATTTACCGCTTCTTGGGCTGTTATTTCACTTCACGGTACAATTCTTATGCCTTTTCTCTCTTATTTTGCAAGGTTTACATGAAGAGGGAGAATGCGGGCAGCTGGAATTCTCGCTTGAAAGTGGAGCAAGTTTGAGATACCTATTCTGTGCAACTCCAAACGCCGTAAAAATCAACGAGGATTTTTTTCCTGATTTATAAAGAATACTGGGCCGAAGAAGTGCTAGAGGGGCGCGTGTAGGTGGCCACAAGCCTGCATGGCGTGGCCACCCCGCAGGCCGCGCCATGAGGGCTTGTGGGAAGCCTGCTGGCTCACTGGGCCCCCTCTTCTGCTATATGAAGGGTTTCATCCAGAAAAAAATTAGGGAGGAGCTTTTTGTGGATTCGCCGCCGCCACGAGGTGGAACTTGACCAGAACGAATCTAGAGCTCCGGCAATATGATCCTGCCGGGGAAACTTCCTTCCCGGAGGGGGAAATCTTCACCATCGTCATCACCAACACCCCTCTCATCGGAGGGGACTCGTCACCAGCAACATCTTCATCAGCACCATCTCATCTCCAAACCCTAGTTCATCACTTGTAACCAATCTCCGTCTTGCGACTCCGATTGGTACTTGTAAGGTTGCTAGTAGTGTTGATTACTCTTTGTAGTCGATGCTAGTTGGATTACTTGGTGGAAGAGTTTATGTTCAGATCCTTGATGCTACTCATTACCTCTCTGGTCATGAATATGATTATGCTTTGTGAGTAATTACTTTTGTTCTTGATGACATGGGATAAGACATGCTAATAGTAGTTATGTGAATTTGGTATTCGTTCGGTAATTCTATATGTTGTATGTTGTTTTTCCTCTAGTGGTGTTATGTGAACATTGACTACATAACACTTCACCATTATTTGGGCCTAGAGGAAGGCATTGGGAAGTAGTAAGTAGATGATGGGTTGCTAGAGTGACAAAATCTTAAACCCTAGTTTATGCGTTGCTTCGTAAGGGGCTGATTTGCATCCACTAGTTTAATGCTATGGTTAGACTTTGTCTTAATTCTTCTTTCGTAGTTGCGGATGCTTGCGAGAGGGGTTAATCATAAGTGGGATGCTTGTCCAAGTAAGGGCAGTACCCAAGCGCTGGTCCACCCACATATCAAACTATCAAAGTAACGAATGTGAATCATATGAACATGATGAAAACTAGCATGACAGAAATTCCCGTGTGTCCTCGGGAGCGTTTTTCCTCCTATAAGACTTTGTCCAGGCTTGTCCCTTGCTACAAAAGGGATTGGGCCACTTTTCTGCACCGTTGCTACTTTTGTTACTTGTTGCTTGCTACGAATCATCTCACCACACAATCACTTGTTACTGACAATTTCATTGCGTGCAGATTTTACCTTGCTGAAAACCACTTGTCAGATCCTTCTGCTCCTCGTTGGGTTCGACACTCTTACTTATCAAAAGGACTACGATTGATCCCCTATACTTGTGGTTCATCAAGACTCTTTTCTCGCGCCATTGCCGGGGAGTGAAGCGACATTGGTAAGTGGAACTTGGTAAGGAAACATTCATATTGTGTGCTGAAATTTATTGTCACTTGTCACTATGGATACTAATCCTTTGAGGGGCTTGTTCGGGGTATCTTCACCTCGAACGGAAGCACAAAGAGTTGCTCCTCAACCTTCTGCACCTACTGAAAATATTTTCTTTGAATTTCCTTCGAGTATGCTTGAGAAACTACTGGCTAATCCTTTTACACGAGATGGAACATCACATCCAGACTTGCATCTAATCTTGTAGATGAAGCTTGTGGTTTATTTAAGCTTGCAGGTTTGCCCGAGGATGAGGTCAATAAGAAGGTCTTTCCTTTATCTTTGAAGGATAAGGGGTTGACATGGTATAGGCTATGTGATGATACTGGATCATGGGACTACAATCGGTTGAAATTGGAATTTCATCAAAAGTTTTATACTATGCATTTAGTTCATTCTGATCGGAATTATATTTATAATTTTTGGCCTCGTGACAGAGAAAGCATCGCTCAAGCTTGGGGGAGGCTTAAGTCAATGCTATATTCATGCCCCCATCATGAGCTCTCGAGAGAAATTATCAGTCAGAACTTCTATGCTCGGCTTTCTCATGATGATCGCACCATGCTTGACACTTCTTGTACCGGTTCTTTTATGAAGAGAGATATTGACTTCAAATAGAATTTATTGGAGAGAATTAAACGCATCTCTGAAGATTGGGAGCTTGAAGAAGGTAAGGAGTCAGGTATGAATTTCACATTTGATTGCGTTAAATCCTTTGTTGAGACAAATACATTTTGTGACTTTAGCGCTAAGTATGGACTTGACTCTGAGATAGTAGCTTCATTGTGTGAATCTTTTGCTTCTCATATTGATTTCCCCAAAGAGAAGTGGTTCAAATATCATCCTCCTTTAGAAGTCAATGTAGTTAAGCCCACTCCAGTTGAAGAGGAAGTCAGTGCCTATAATGATCCTATTGTTCCCAGTGCTTACATTGAGAAACCACCTTTTTCTGTTCGGATAAAGGATAATTCTAAAGCTTCAACTTTGATACATAGAGGCTATATTAGAACACCTACACCCCCTGAGCAAATTAGAGTTGAACCTAGCATTGCTATTATCAAAGATCTTCTGTGCGACGATGTTGAGGGACATGATATTCACTTCTGTGAAGATGCTGCTAGAATTGCTAAACCTCACGTTAGAGACAAACATAGGCCTGTTGTTGGCATGCCTGTGGTTTCTCTTAAGATAGGAGATCATTGTTATCATGGTTTATGTGACGTGGGTGCTAGTGTTAGTGCAATACCTCAATCCTTATACGATGAAATCAAAGATGAGATTGCACCTCTTGAGATAGAGCATATTGATGTCACTATTCAGCTTGCCAATAGAGATACTATCTGCCCTGTGGGGATTGTTAGGGATGTTGAAGTCTTGTGTGGTAAAACGAAGTATCCTGCTGATTTGCTCGTTCTTGATATCGCACAAGATAGCTTTTGTCCCATCATATTTGGCTGACCTTTTCTCAATACTTTCAATGCTCATATTGATTGTGAGAAGCAAACTGTCACTGTTGGCTTTGAAGGTGTGTCACATGAGTTCAATTTCTCCAAGTTTGGTAGACAACCTCATGAAAAATAGTTGCCTAGTAGGGATGAAACTATTGCCCTAGCTTCTATTGTTGTGCCTCCTACTGATCCCTTAGAGCAATACTTGCTTGAGCATGAAAATGATATACATATGGATGAAAGGGATGAGATAGATAGAGTTTTCTTAGAACAATATCATATTCTTAAGAATAACTTGCCCGTTGAATTGCTTGGGGATCCACCCCCACCAAAGGGCAATCCTGTGTTCGAGCTTAAACAGTTGCCTGATACTCTTAAGTGTGCCTATCTTGATGAAAAGGAAATATATCCTGTTATTATTAGTGCTAGCCTCTCAGAGCATGAATAAAAGAAGTTACCAAAAACTCTGAGGAAGCACCGTGCTGCTATTGGATATACTCTTGATGATCTTAAGGGCATTAGTCCTACCCTATGCCAGCACAAGATTAAAACTGATCCTGATTTCAAACCACTTGCTGATCATCAAAGGAGATTGAATCCTAAGATGAAATAAGTAGTAAGAAAATAAATACTAAAGCTCCTGGAAGCGGGTATTATCTATCATGTTGCTCATAGCGATTGGGTGAGTCCGGTGCATTGCGTTCCTAAGAAGGGAGGCATTACAGTTGCCGCTAATGATAAGGATGAAATGATCCCACGGAGGATTATTACTGGCTATAGGATGGTGATCGATTTCTGGAAATTGAATAAAGCCACTTGTAAAGATCATTACCCTTTGCCTTTTATCGACCAAATGCTAGAAAGACTACCTAAACACACACACTTCTGCTTTCTAGATGGTTATTCTGGTTTCTCCCAAATACCAGTTGCACAATCTTATCAGAAGAAAACCACTTTCACCTATCCTTTCGGTACCTTTGCTTAGAGACGTATGCCTTTTGGCTTATGTAATGCACCTGCCACCTTTCAAAGATGTATGATGGCTATATTCTCTGACTTTTGTGATAAGATTGTTGACGTTTTCATGGATGACTTCTCCGTTTACGGGTCTTCTTTTGATGATTGCCTCAGCAACCTTGATCGCGTCTTAGAGAGATGTAAAGACACCAATCGTATCTTGAATTGGGAGAAGTGCCACTTTATGATTAATGAGGGCTTCATCTTAGGACATAAAATTTCTGAAAGAGGTATTGAAGTCGATAAGGCTAAGGTTGATGCAATCGAGAAAATGCCATAATCCACAGATATCAAAGGTATAAGAAGTTTCCTTGGTCATGCTGGTTTCTATAGAAGGTTCATGAAAGACTTCTCTAAGATTTCTACGCCTCTTACCAATCTCTTGCAAAAGGATATTCCTTTTGTTTTTGATGATGATTGTGAGGAAGCCTTCGAAATACTTAAGAGGGCTTTGATAACTACACCTACTGTTTAACCACCTGATTGGAACTTGCCTTTTGAGATCATGTGTGATGCTAGTGATTATGCTGTTGGTGTTGTTCTAGGGCAAAGAGTTGACAAGAAGTTGAATGCTATTCACTATGCTAGTAAAACTATAGACAGTGCCCAATGAAACTATGCCACTATGGAAAAGGAATTTTTAGAAGTCGTGTTTTCATGTGAAAAGTTCAGGTCTTACATAGTTGATTCCAAAGTCACTATTCACACTGATCATGCTGCTATTAAGTACCTCATGGAGAAGAAAGACTCTAAACCTAGACTTATTAGATGGGTTCTCTTGCTACAAGAATTTTATTTGCACGTTGTCGACAGGAAGGGTGCTGATAACCCAGTAGCACATAACTTGTCTAGGTTGGAGAACGTTCTTGATGACCCACAACCTATTGATGATAGCTTTCCTGATGAGCAATTGAATATCATCAATGCTTCACGTAGTGCACCGTGGTATGCTGATTATGCAAACTATATCATTGCCAAATATATACCACCTAATTTCACGTACAAGCAAAAGAAGAAATTCTTCTTTGACTTGAGACATTACTTTTGGGATGACCCTCACCTTTATAAGGAAGGAGTAGATGGTGTTATTAGACGTTGTGTACCTGAACATGAACAGGGACAAATCCTACAGAAGTGTCACTACGGGGCCAACGGAGGACACCATGCGGGAGATAGAACTTCACACAAGGTATTGCAATCAGGTTTCTATTGGCCCGCTCTCTTCAAGGATGCCCGTAAGTTTGTCTTGTCCTGTGACGAATGTCAAAGAATAGGTAATATTAGCAAACGTCAGGAAATGCCTATGAACTATTCTCTTGTCATTGAACCATTTGATGTCTGGGGCTTTGATTATATGGGACCTTTTCGCAAATCCAACGGGTATACTCATATCCTAGTTGTTGTTGATTACGTCACTAAGTGGGTAGAAGCTATCCCCACTAGTAGTGCTGATCACAACACCTCTATCAGGAAGCTTAAAGAAGTTATTTTCCCTAGATTTGGAGTCCCTAGATATCTAATGACCAACGGTGGTTCACACTTCATTCATGGTCATTTCCGTAAAACGCTTGCTAAGTACGATGTCAACGATAGAATTGTGTCTCCCTATCACGCTCAGTACAGTGGTCAAGTAGAGCTAAGTAATAGAGAGATTAAACTAATTCTACAAAAGACTGTCAACGGGTCTAGAAAGAATTGGTCTAAGAAGCTCGATGATGCACTATGGGCTTATAGAACTGCCTATAAGAATCCCATGGGCATGTCTCCGTACAAAATGGTGTACGGTAAAGCATGTCATTTACCTCTTGAGCTAGAGCATAAAGCTTATTGGGCAATCAAAGAGCTCAACTTTGATTTCAAACTTGCCGGTGAGAAGAGGTTATTTGATATTATCTCGCTTGATGAGTGGAGAACTCAGGCATATGAGAATGCCAAGCTGTTCAAAGAAAAGGTTAAGAGGTGGCATGATAAGAGGATACAAAAGCGTGAGTTCAATGTAGGTGATTATGTCTTTCTATATAACTCTCGTTTAAGATTCTTTGCAGGCAAGCTTCTCTCTAAATGGGAAGGTCCCTATGTTGTTGAGGAAGTATATTGTTCCGGTGCTATCAAGATCAACAACACGGAAGGTAATTCTCCAAGAGTGATAAATGGGCGGAGAATCAAGCATTATATCTCACGTACTCCCATAAATGCTGAAAGCAATATTCTCAATACCATAACTCCGGAAGAATACCTAAGGGATATTTATCAGCCTGTTTGAGACTCCGAAAACGAAGAGGTACGTGATTCGGTAAGAAAACAGAGTCCAAAGCTTTTCCAGTCGGAAATTCTCTCCGTTTTGGAATCTTTGAAAAATACAAATAATGGAAGTAGTCCGGAAAGTGCGCGAGGAGGCGACAAGCCTGCATGGCGCGGGCCCACCTCCTGGCTGGGCCGTGAGAGCTTGTGGCCACCTCGTGCGCCTCCCGGGCTCCGTTTTCATGCAATGTACACCTTCTGGTCTAAAAAAATCATTATATATACTCCCGTTTGGTCTGAACCCTGCATCACGCATATTTCCTCTGTTTTTCGTTTCGAGCCTGTTTTCTGCCGCAGATCTAGGTCAAGATGTCTTCTCATGATTCAGAGGGGGAGAGATATGTGGCTGATTACCTTGCTAACCCCAAGGTCTATGGGGACTTTGATCCTTATGGTTGGGCCTCTGATGAGGAAGAAGATTATGATCCCAAGGGGAAGGAACAAATGAGTTCCGATGAAGAGGAGGCTCCTCTACCTCAACCTCGACGCACGCATGTGGAGTTCGAGAAGTCGAGCCTCCCTAACTCAAGGAAGAAGCCTAAGACCTTGTTTATCCCTTCTCGTTTCTTGCAGGAGATTAAGCAGGAATTATGCCAAAGGGTGTTGCAGCTTGAAGAAGAAAATGATGATCCAAGGGAGCAGAATTTTATGCTCAAGTGGAAATTAAACAAGCTCAAGACCTCTTCAACAACTCCTCCACCTTCACCACCAAAGGAAGATAACTGAGCATTGGTATGGGCAATACCCTTGGCTTGTGCCAAGCTTGGGGGAGTTGCCCCGGTATTGTATCACCATCACATCTTTTGCCTTTACCTTTGTTTTAGTTTGTTCCTTTTCAGTTTCCTTTTTCTCTAGTAGATTAAAAGTCTTAGTGTTTTAGTCTTGAGCCTTGCTTTGTGTCACCCCTGATTTATTCAAGCTCGTGAGCCATATAATAAAGAGTGTGTTAGTTGAAGGACTTTGCCTCTTGCCATGATCAAAAGAGTGAGAATAGAACAAAAGCATGAAAGTTCATGTAATGATCTTATGCGAAGTGATGGCTTCACATATAAAAAGAATGAGGATTGAAACTTGTTGAGGGTAGGAAAACGTAGACCTTGGTCATGGTTGCAATTAATACGAAGTGATAAATAAGGAGAGGTTCACATATAAATATATCATCTCTTACACCATCTATGATTGTGAACACTCACTAAACTATTGCATGCCTAGAAGTAGATGTTGGACAGGGAAGACAACATAATGAATTGTGTTTGCTTGGTTCCGAATAATTTTATATGATTAGAGATCCCTTAGCATGTGACGATTGCTTCCACCTCACAATAGCCAAACCTCCCACACTAAGTAGACATACTACTTGTGCATCCATAAACCTTCAAACCAGTTTTGCCATGAGTGTCCACCATACCTACCTATGGATTGAATAAGACCGCTCAAGTAAATTGTCATCGGTGCAAGCAATAAAAATTGTTCTCTAATATATATGATCTATTACTTTGTGGAAAATAAGCTTTGTACGAACCTGTGATGAGGAAGATATAAAAGCGACAGACTGCATCATAAAGTTCTTTATCACAGGAGGCAATATAAAGTGACGTTCCTCCGCACTAAGAGGACACGCATCCAAACCTCAAAAGCGCATGACAACCTCTGCTTCCCTCTGCGAAGGGCCTATCTTGTACCTTTACTTTTTGTCCTTGAAAGAATCATGGTGATCTTCACCAATTCCTTATTTTGCCTTTATCTTAGCTAACGTCATATGGTTGGGAAAGATCTATATTCATATGTCAACTTGGAAGTAAGTATTCATGAATTATTATTGTTTACATTACCCTTGAGGTAAGCAGTTGGGAGGCAAAACTATAAGCCCCTATCTTTCTCTGTGTCCAGCTAAAGCTTTGATCTCATGAGTACCACGTGAGTTGTAGCTCTTATTTGACTTTACAAGCTCTTATTTTACTCTTTCTGATGTGGTGATAAATTGCAATTGCTTCAATGACTAAAGGCTATCGGTTGTTACTTCTCGGTAAGGTGCTTGTTCCATGCTTTACTTTGTGAAGGAATTATCACTTTAGCATGAGACATTATATGTTGGCATTGCTGTTCTAATCATGATCATGATGCCTGCATGTTCGTATCTTGTTTTGTCGACACCTCTCTCCCTAAACATGTGGACACATTTATTGAGCTAGGCTTTCGCTTGAGGACAAGCGAGGTCTAAGCTTGGGGGAGTTGATACGTCCATTTTGCATCATGTTTTCATGTTGTTATTTACCGCTTCTTGGGCTGTTATTTCACTTCACGGTACAATTCTTATGCCTTTTCTCTCTTATTTTGCAAGGCTTACATGAAGAGGGAGAATGCCGGCAGCTGGAATTCTAGCCTGAAAGTGGAGCAAGTTTGAGATACCTATTCTGCGCAACTCCAAACGCCATAAAAATCAACGATGATTTTTTACCTGATATATAAAAAATACTGGGCTGAAGAAGTGCCAGAGGGGGCCCTGCAGGTGGCCACAAGCCTGCACGGTGCGACCACCCCCCAGGTCAGGTCATGAGGGCTTGTGGGCAGCCTCCTGCCCCACTGGCCCCCCTCTTCTGCTATATGAAGGGTTTCGTCCACAAAAAATCAGGGAGGAGATTTTTCGTGGATTCGTCGCCGCCACGAGGCGGAACTTGAGTAGAACCAATCTAGAGCTCAGGCACGACGATCCTCCCGGGGAAACTTCCCTCCCGAAGGGTGAAATCGTCGCTATCGTTATCACCAACACTCCTCTCTTCGGAGGGGACTCGTCACCATCAACATCTTCATCAGCACGATCTCATCTCCAAACCCTAGTTCATCACTTGTAACCAATCTCCGTCTCGCGACTCCGATTGGTACTTGTAAGGTCTCTAGTAGTGTTAATTACTCTTTGTAGTTGATGCTAGTTGGATTACTTGGTGGAAGAGTTTATGTTTAGATCCTTGATGCTACTCATTAATATGTTTATGCTTTGTGAGTAGTTACTTCTGATCCTGAAGACATGGGATAAGTCATGCTAATAGTAGTCATGTGAATTTGGTATTCGTTCGGTAATTTGATATGTTGTATGTTGTTTTTCCTCTAGTGGTGTTATGTGAACATCGACTACATAACACTTCACCATTATTTAGGCCTAGAGGAAGGTATTGGGAAGTAGTAAGTAGATGATGGGTTGCTAGAGTGACAGAAGCTTAAACCTTAGTTTATGTGTTGCTTTGTAAGGGGCTGATTTGGATCCACTAGTTTGATGCTATGGTTGGACTTTGTCTTAATTCTTCTTTCGTAGTTGCGGATGCTTGCGAGAGGGGTTAATCATAAGTGGGATGCTTGTCCAAGTAAGGGCTGTACCCAAGCGCTGGTCCACCCACATATCAAACTATCAAAGTACCGAACGCGAATCATATGAACATGATGAAAACTAGCATGACAGAAATTCCCGTGTATCCTCGGGAGCGTTTTTTCCTCCTATAAGACTTTGTCCAGGCTTTTTCCTTGATACAAAAGGGATTGGGCCACTTTTCTGCACCATTGCTACTTGTGTTACTTGTTGCTTGCTACGAATCATCTCACCACACAATCACTTGTTACCAACAATTTCAGTGCCTGTAGATTTTACCTTGCTGAAAACCACTTGTCAGATCCTGCTGCTCCTCGTTGGGTTCGACACTCTTACTTATCGAAAGGACTACGATTGATCCCCTATACTTGTGGGTCATCAGTCTGCACCAGGCAATGTCGAGACCACCCAATGGCGGCAATAGAAACAAGAGAATTCGTGCGGAGGCCCATCACAAGAAGAACTCCGAGCAACGTGACCGGGGGGACGTGCCCCCCCCTCGCTGCAGAGAGGGACCGCCACCGTCGTGCTGCTGAACGGCTTTGGAGGTCGTTCGAACACCTAGGCGGAGCCTTATGTACCGTGTTATGTAACACCACCTGACCCTCCCGTCGAGGAAGAGCCCCACGCGTCCACCCCAGGCGTCAGTTCTCCTCAGGACTGAGGAATGCTCGGGGGGTCCCCCTTGAGCCGCACCCTAGGGCTCCGAATGGCGGAGAACTGGGCCCAAGAGGTGCAGGCAGGGAGGCGCCCCCAAGTCACGGGGCATGACGCCAACCGCCGCCCCCGCGGAGGAACTAGGAAAAACCGGGTCCCTGGCCTCAGGAGGACGAGTCGGAGAAAGCAACGAGACAGAAGTGGCATGGGTCACCCACGGCGCGTACAGTGCTGGTGTGGGCGCCTAGGGCCGGGCCTCACGAGGCGCCCCTCAGGCACGAAGAAGCTATGCGAGGTAATTGTCTGGTTCACCACTCTAAGGGGTGTCTGCTAGCCGCATGAACCTCAAGTGTTCGGGGCACATCTCTACCCATCATATCATTTACGCATGATCCCATAACTTCTGCTGCATCCATTCGGCGATCAGACATCTTACCTTGCTTGCATCTTTGGGCAATCTAACCCCCCCCCCGCTCGAGGGCTCCGGCCGGTGCGCATCGCCCCGTTGCGGTACATTGCGAGGCCCTTTGGCTCCGCAGGGCCAGAATCAACAGGATGAAATGGGGTCCGGTTGAACGTCAAAAGGGGGCTCTTGAGCATCGAGCCTCGCGGGCCTTACCGGACATAAGGCCACCTGCCAACCTTGATTTTGTCCACGGACATTCGGTCGTTACCAAGGGTGGCAGGGCTTTACCCCGTAGGTACATTTGTCCATTCGGTCGCAAGCAACGGCGGGTTGGGAAATGTGCGGGACCGGGTATTGGTGATGCAGAGCCGCTCGAACGTTAAAGAGGGCTCGTGAGCATCGTGCCTCACGAGCCTTATCGGTCACAAAGCCATTTGGCCACCCTTGTGCCGTCTAGGCACATTCGGCCAGTATTAGGGGTGTCAGGGCCTTTCCCCATGAGGCGCCTCACGACGGTAGGGAAATGTGCGGACTCGGACCTACCAACGGAGAGAAGTAGAAAAGCCCCCAACCAGTATCAGGAGTAGGAGGAAACTTCGCGAAGCCGGAGTGCCCTCGCGTTCGCCCTACAGTCCCCGTGGGGCATGCATCAACCCGTGGCACCTCTGGATCGTCCTTCAATCCTTCCGGTACCTACTTCATCCCGTGACACTCTCACATAATAACGAGCTGATGTTGTATACGCCCAGCTGCCCCCCCCCCCCGAGGACGTGGAAGGGGTCCATCCCACTCCTAGTGGCAGCCCTACGCTCCGCGCTCGGGAGAAGACAGCGCCAATCAACACAGTCCACCAATGACCCAAAAGGAATCAGGCACCTATGCCTCAGGGGTAGGGACACTCACGAGACCGAAGCGTCCTCACGGCCTCCTAGACACACCCCCACAGTGACACTTTCACGTAATAACGAGCCGAGGCTGTATACGCCCAAGGCCCCCCAGGAAGCGGAAGGGGTCGACCCACGCCTAGTGGCAGCTCTACGCTTTGCGCTGGGAGAGGACGGAGGCAATCAACTTAGTCCGCCAAAGACTATGCCAGCAGCTGGGGGAGATGGCGGTGGATATTAGCCTAGGTGCCGGCCGCGGCGGTTGCTTGCTTCATCATGGAGCTTGAATTATCCACTACTGGACTTAAATTTGCTGATTTCAGAGTTGATGTTTGAAAAACAAAATGGGGGGGCTCTTGCGCTTTCTCATTTCGCCGACTTTGAAGCCTCCTTTTCTGCATGATATTTTCTGAGGAGCTGAACGCTCCCCACCGCCCTAAGTCGCCAAGGAGCGTAAGCGATGACTTGCCGCCCCTGGTGCCGTCCTGGAGCTCTGGTCGGTGTCGGTGGCGGCGGGGCCCCGCCCCGTGAAGTGCGTCGAACCTAACGGCGATGGGGAAATGTACAGGACCGGGGCGAGTCTACGTAGAGCGGCTTGAGTGTCATGGGGGGTCCTGAGAAACATGCCTCGCGGGCCTTACTGCTTGCATAGCCACTCGGCCACCCAGGTGTCACCCATATCGGCACCCAGGGCGTTGGGACTTTGCCTCATGAGGAACAACCTTGGTAACGGGTCGCGCCTCACGGCGGCAGGGAAATGTGCGGGACTGGGACCTGCATACATAGAATGCCAAAAGGGTCTCCACCCCGCACCACCGACAAAGCAGGAGCTAGTCAGGAGGAGTTGCGGAAGGGACCTGCGTGAACCCACGAGCTAAGTACCCTGCTATCTCAGACGGGGGCCATCAGGTTTCGCGTCTAATCAACAACAAATTGAAAACACGCGTACTAATGAAAGGGTGCATGGCCTAAGGACTAAGCTGCGACGAGGAACAAGGCCATCGACCAAGCGTATAGCGGCACAAATGATGCCTTGGGAGGATGGGACCTTCTAAGGGCCCTGGCCGCTGTTGCCCCCAAGCGACGGCTGGGTCTTCGTCGGCCCCTATGCGAGGGAGCCAAGACGCAACGACTACCAGCAAGCAGACCATTGATTCAAGATCGAAAGGAAAAAGGGAGAACGACGAAGGTAACATATAAAAGTCTGATGCCCGACAAGGCACAGTTCATTGTCCGACATTACAAGGAAAGGAAAACAGAATCATGGGGACGCCTAGCGGGAGAGGTCGTCGACACCGCCCTTGGCGCCGGCACGTTCGGCGTTTGAACCCTCCTCCTCACTGTGAAGGTCACCCGGACGTACCGCTCCACCAGGCGTCCACACGAGGGCGCACTTCGTCCCTGAGAACACGCCAGGACTCAGCGGGCACCGGCTCGACGACATGCTGGAGATCAAGCTGCGGGACGAGGTAGTGCAGGTTGGAGAAGACGAGCATCAAGGCAATGCCCAGAAGCTCGTGCGCGTCAGACGTGTTGTCCTCCTCCATGCTAGAGACACCGGCCTCTAGCGTCTCCACTACCTTCTGGAAGAAGGCGAGGTAGCCCCCATCGCTGCTCACCTTTGGTAGCGCCAGGGCATCCCCCACGAATCGGTGCGTTGCGCCTGCCGCCCGGCCGTCGAAGCTCGCGAATTACTTGGCACGCTGGGACTCCAACATCCGGGAGTACGCCGCCACATCCTGCGCGGCCTGAACGGCGTTGTCCGCCTCCTAGACCTGTCTCTGCAGCAACGCCAACTCAGCCTTGACCTCCGCTTCGGCCTAGCGGGCGGCCTAGAGGGCGGCCTCGGCACTCTCGAGCAGAGCCCGGAGCCCCTCCGCCTTCTCCTGAAGCTCGCCGACCTTGAGCTTCTTGGCTGTGTGTTCTCTGGAGAAGAGGGAAGATTAACCACCAAGAAACAGACGGGGAAACAAGGAAATGGGGTTCAAACGAGGGACTTACTCATCGGTTAAAGCCCAGAGGCGGCGGACGCGCGACGACCCTGAGGACCCTACGCTGCTGCTCCCGAGGGCAGACGAGGGAGCGGACGAAGCCACGCATTTCCCCCTGCCAAGATCGCCTCCTAGAGACACCATGGAAGATGAGGAAATGAAGGGGGGAGAAGGTTTTTCTCGGCGAAGCAAAGGAAGCAAAGAGGAAGCTCAAGATCGCAGTGCCTCCCCCTTGCCACAGGCGGGGCAGATTTATAGGCGAGCCACGACCACCAACCATCATGGGGCCACGAGCGTCGCACGCCCATCGGGGGCCGCGAGGTGGGCCGGCGGGCACATTGCCTCCCACGTCGCCTCACCTGACAATCGAGCGGTCAAGTCCATGAAGGCCGTTGAACGTGGGTAGACCGTGCATATGCCATTCAATTGTAACAATGATGGCCAGCACAATTCTTGGAGATCGTGCCGTTGTGGTCTGGTGCGCCCCGGTCGCCTCGAGGTGAAAGAGCGTCGCCGCATGGCGGCTGAACATGTGTGTCGCCTGGCCCGTTGGCATTTGGGGCCCGCGATGCTTCAGGCCGCCCTCAAGGCTTCGTCGAGAAGCCACCCTAGGCGTGCCTTGCGCCCGGGGGCTACTGTCGGCGTTCTAAGAATGGGGGTAACCAGACATGCCTGCCTGCGGCCCAGGGTTGGCCCGCTTCATCAGCCAAAAACCAACAGCCCTGGCACCACTCAAGGCAAGGCACTCGCAAGGGGCCAAGCCTCGCAAGGAGGAACAACATCAAGACCCGCAAGTGGCCTTCTCAGGACCCCTCCAAATCGGCGGATATTTCGAGGCGAGACCCGGCCTTAGGAGTGTAGGATGACACAGGAGAAGGACATGCAAGAAGCGGATTGCAGGATGGTGTAGTTTCCCCTTTCGTGCAAAGGAGGGAAGGACGTACGATGGTTCCCAAGGTATCTTCCAAAGGTCTCCATTCTGGTGCAACCAGGCCATTGCCGCCCGCCGGCAGGACGGATGTCACCCTGGACCCGTCCCTGCTGTGCTGACAACCACTTTGCAGGCGAAGACCCCTTTTGGATAGGGAAGCATGTTCCCCTGTCCCCTCTTCGAAATTGGCTGTTGTGGGATCCCTTCCCGCCGAAACGATAAGGTAAGAGGACCCGGGCCACCATTATATATAGAGTATAGGTTACTTCGTAGAGGACCCCCGATTCATTCATTCGCCCACCGGCATCACACAAAGGCCAGCCAGCCTCCAGAGGCCCTCGAGCACTGTACTAGTTCATTCACCAACCTCCACGAGAGGCAATCCACCAAAGCATGAGTAGGGTATTACGCTTCTCAACGGCCCGAACCTGTTTAAACTGCCGTGTTCGGTGTCTTCCTCACTATCAAGTGAGTTCCCTGCCAGCCCCAGTGAGTAGCGAGTTAGGTGAGGCGAGCCCACGAGAAATCTTCGTACACGCTCCTGAGTTCAAATATTTAGGGTTTTGCAGAGCCCGAAATTCGACAACTGGTTCCAAAGTAGCTATGTACTCCGCTTCACATGTAGATGCCGCCATGAGGCTTTTCTTGCAACTGCACCAGCTGACTGCCCCACCATTCAAGATATACACGTATCTGGTTTGTGACTTGGATTCATCTGGATCTGTGCCGAAGCTAGCATCAACGTAACCCTTTTGCGACGAGCTCTTTGGGACCTCCATAAATGAGAAACATATCTTTAGTCCTCTTAAGGTACTTAAGGGTGTTCTTGACCGCTGTCCAGTGATCCACTCCTGGATCACTTTGGTACCTCCCTATCAAACATATGGCAAGGTTCACATCAGGTCTGGTACAAAGCATGGCATACATAATAGAGCCTATAGCTGAAGCATAGGGGACGGTAGTCATCTTTTCTTTATCTTCTACCCTGGTCGAGCATTGAGTCGTACTCAACCTCACACCTTATAATACAGACAAGAACCCCTTCTTGGCCTTATCCACATTGAACTTCTTCAATATCTTGTCAAGGTAGGTGCTTTGTGAAATACCTATGAGGCGTCTCGATCTATCTCTATAGATCTTGATGAGTAATATGTAAGCACCTTCTCCAAGTTCCTTCATTGAAAAACTCTTATTCAAATAGGCCTTTATTATTTCCAAAAGTTCTATATCATTTCCCATCAACAATATGTCATCCACATATAATATGATAAATGCTCTTGAGCTCCCACTCACTTTCTTATAAATACAGGCTTCTCCATAAGTGTGTACAAACACAAACACTTTGATCTCCTCATCAAAGCGAATGTTCCAACTCAAAGATGCTTGCACCAGCCCATAGATGGAGCGCTCGAGCTTGCATACCTTGTTAGCATTGCTAGGACCGACCAAACCTTCCGGTTGTATCATATACAATTCTTCCTTCAGAAATCCGTTCAGGAATGCCGTTTTGACGTCCATTTGCCAGATTGCATAATCATAAAATGGGGCAACTGCTAACATGATTCGACCGACTTCAGCATCACTACGGGTGAGAAAGTCTCATCGTAGTCAAGCCCTTGAACTTGTCGATAACCCTTAGTGACAAGTCGAGCCTTATAGATGGTCACATTACCATACGCGTGAGTCTTCTTCTTAAAGATCCATTTATTTTCTATGGATCCCCGATCATAGGGCAAGTCCACCAAAGTCCATACTTTGTTCTCATAGATGGATCCTATCTCGGATTTCATGGCCTCAAGCCATTTGTTGGAATCTGGGCCCGCCATCGCTTCTTCATAGTTCGAAGATTCACCGTTGTCCAACAACATGATTTCCATGACCGTATTGTCGTACCACTCTGCTGCGGAACATGTCCTTGTGGACCTTCGAGGTTCAATAGCAACATGATCCGAAGTATCATGATCATCATCATTAACTTCATCTCTTGCTGGTGCACGCACCTGAGAAACACTTTCTTGTGTTGCGCTACTCTCCGGTTCAAGAGGAGGAACAATTACCTTATCAAGTTCTACTTTCCTCCCACTTACTTCTTTCGACAGAAACTCTTTCTCTAGAAAGGATCCATTCTTGGAAACAAATATTTTGCCTTCGGACCTAAGATAGAAGGTGTACCCAATAGTTTCCTTAGGGCATCCTATGAAGACGCATTTTTCCGCTTTGGGTTCGAGCTTCTTAGGTTGAAGTTTCTTCACATAAGCATCGCAGCCCCAAACTTTCAGAAACGATAGCTTAGGTTTCTTGGCAAACCATAATTCATACAGTGTCGTCTCAACGGATTTAGACGGTGCCCTATTTAAAGTGAATGCGGCAGTTTCCAAAGCATATCCCCAAAATGATAGTGGTAGATCACTAAGAGACATCATAGATTGCACCGTGCGATTACGACAATCAGACACACCGTTACGCTGCGGTGTGCCAGGCAGCATGAGTTGTGAAACAATTCCACATTTCCTTAGGTGCGTGCCAAACTCGTGACTCAAATATTCTCCTCCATGATCAGATTCTAGGAACTTTATTTTCTTGTCACGTTATATCTCCACCTCACTCTGAAATTCCTTGAACCTTTCAAAAGTTCCAGACTTGTGCTTCATTGAGTAGACATACCCATATCTACTTAAATGATCAGTGAGGGTGAGAACATAACGATAGCCTCCGTGAGCCTCGACGCTCATTGGACCGCATACATCAGTATGTATTATTTCCAACAAGTTGGTTGCTCGCTCCATTGTTCCGGAGAATGGAGTCTTGGTCATCTTGCCCATGAGGCACGGTTCACATGTGTCAAATGATTCAAAATCAACAGACTCCAAAAGTTCATCTGTATGGAGTTTCTTCATGCGCTTGACACCGATATGACCAAGGCGGCAGTGCCACAAGTATGTGGGACTATCATTATCAACCTTACATATTTTGGCACTCACACTATGAATATGTGTAACATCACGTTCAATTGACTAGCGGGGTATCACCATAAAACATACCATTCATATAAATAGAACAACCATTATTCTCAGATTTAAATGAGTAGCCATCTTGCATCAAGCACTACTGGAATCAAAGAATTTGCCATCTGCCGGGTCTTTGCCGTCTGCTGGCTGATGGCAAAGAAGCTCTTTGCCGTCAGCTACCAAAAAATAGATGGCAAAGATCTGACAGATGGAAAAGAAGTGCTTTGCCATGAGTCGCTTCTTTGCCGTCAGCTAGCGGACGACAAAGATGGACCAAGGTGATGGCAAAGAAACGGCTGACGGCAAATATGACCCATGCAGACTGCAAAGAAAAATCACAGTTGTAGCCATTACGTTTGCCATCCGCCGTGTCTTTGCCGTCCGGCAAAAGCTCCTTTGCCGTCTGCCTTGGAGCACAGCGGACGGCAAAGACATCGACCCCACTAACGGCTGCCCACTAACGCTCCAACCCCACCTCGTTGTTTCAAAAAAAACCCACCTCGTCGCCCGCCTCCCGCACGCTCCATCCCCCATCCATCTTGCGCCCACCGGCCGTCGCCTCCCCGCCCTCCCCACCGGCCGGCGCCTCCCCGCCCTCCCCACCGACCGGCGCCTCCCCGCCCTCCCCACCAGCCGGCACCTCCCCGCCCTCCCCACCGTCGCCACCTCCTCCCCCACCGGCCGGCGCCTCCCCGCCCTCCCCCACCGGCCGGCGCCTCCCCGCCCTTCCCACCGTCGCCACCCCCCCTCCCCATCGGCTCCCCCCTGCAGGCCGCACCTCTCCTCCGATCCGGCCACGCCGTCAGGAGCACGAGCAGCCCCCCTGACGCTCCTCCTCGCCCCGGACGCCCTGGAGCCTCGTAGCCACCCCCCTCCATCGCCCGCACCCTCCTCCGCCGCCTAGCCGGAGAAGCCACCTCCCCGGAGGAACTCCTCTCCCCTGACAACAAAAACGGTGAGATTCATCTGTATAGGAGAAAATGAAAAAAATTAGTTCGTACTGCTATTTACCATCAATTTGGTAGTAATTCTTGGACACATGACACATCATACCTACACAAAGAAAATATTCTCATGCTAATATCTATTCTCTTTGAATAAATGATACAAAATAAATGAGGTGACACCTTCGAATATGTAGAATGGCACAATGTTGTTATAGAAATTATGCAAATACAAATATCTTTTTGTCTGCTCTGGAAATATGATTAACATGTAAATGTCAGTTTTACTTAATGTGTTGTGTTAAACAAAGGCCATACCAAGTTCCCAAAATTTACAGTGCATGTGACAACTTTGGTTTAATTGATTTTCCTAATGATTTAGTGTTCAACAAAATAAATTCTGAGACTGCTGCGAATAATGGTGCGTGTCTGCATGTGGAGCATGTCATTAGCCCTCCATACCCTAGGGCGCTTAGTTTGTGTCATGGCTCTATGTTTGGCCGTTTTGATATGCGCGTGTTAACTTCCTGTTGGTTGTATGCGTATCAATTATATAGACCCTGGCATCGACTCTCTATATTTACACCAACTCAATGTGATGTTAAGATGGGTAAAAGTGCCCCTAATATGTGATGTTAAAGAGTTATACACTCATCACGCATGTAGAGGACATCAAGTACTATCCATGCATCAATCCGAGCAGACGCACGTGCCCTGAATTCAGGAATCTAGTGAACAAAACCAATGTATAAGTAGAGGTCATGGAAAAAAGTGCATCGTATATACAATAGAAGACTGAGTAAGTAATCTGGTTTATGAATAAAATAATTTAAAATTACTACCACGTCACATCTGAAAAGATTAGGAGAACATGGTAAGAATGCACGACACAATGGCCCTGTTTTGATGCCACCGCTAGAGCTAGTTTTAGCTAGTTGGAGCTGGAAAGTTTTATAGGTGACCTGGAAAGTTTTATAGGTAACCTCGACCCCCGACCCCCGACAACACTCACCCTCGACCCCCGACCCCCTACCCCGACCCCCGACGCCACTGACCCCCGATTCCCGACGCCCGACGCCACTGACCCTCGACCCCTGACCCCCGACCCCCGACAACACTCACCCTCGACCCCCGACCCCCTACCCCGACCCCCGACGCCACTGACCCCCGACCCCCGACGCCCGACGCCACTGACCCTCGACCCCCGACCCCCGACCCCCGACAACATTCACAATCGACCTCCGACCCCCTACCCCGACCCCCGACGCCACTGACCCCCAACCCCCGAGCCCCGACACCTCTTCGGCCTATTGTTGACCGAAAAGACCCCAATCCCCGACGCCAGTGACCTTCGACCCCCGATGACACTGACCCACATAGTTATGAGTTAGGTCATATAGTTATGTTAATTATAAAAACATCATATTTTTGTTGATCGGGTGAATTTCAATGTGCAGTTTTTCGACGACCTCCACGTGCGTTGGACGAGCTCCGCCCTTGCGTTTGTTGGTGAGCACAAATGACTTCTCCTCCTACCCCCTTAATTTGCTCTGTCTCGGTCTTCGTGCTGATGAAACTTGCTAGCTATAGGTTTCTTCAATCATGAGTATGCGTGACCAGTGTGCGTCTCCCATTCGAAAGGGCGACATCTATAAATATGCATTTCTTTGCATATTTATAACCGCCATCCTTTCGAATTGTCCAACATTATCCATGGACAGCCAGAGTATGTGTAGATTGGGTTTGTTTTCCCGTATGCTGTGCTCCGGATCCGATGCGGAATTTCGTCAGTGCCTCCCCTGTTGTTCTCTAGGTACACATCCTCTTTGCTTATTGCCGAGACGTGTATCAGGAGAACAGCGGGGAGGTGCTGTCGAAATTCTGCATCGCATCTGGAGCAGAGCATGGGAAAACGAACCCAGTCTACACATACTCGGGTGCGATTAGGACCTATCTTTACCTATTAGCGTGTAGGTTGCATGGACGTACTAAAACTGACAAACTTGATTAGTGTAAGAATATAGATGATGAATTATATATTTATTTCTGGTGCCCCCATAGGTAGCTAGGCAACATGAATGAACGTGCTTGGATGTACACTGGTCACCCTAGTCAGAAAGACATGACCCATTAATGGTTAACAAAAACCAGGGGGTTTGTGAGAGCCGCATTTGCAAATGGCCAGCATAAAACATGGTGCCCCTGTCCCAACTGCGACAACTGGAAAAAGAAGACAAAGTTTGAAATTGGTAAACACCTGCAGAAGTGGGGTTTTACGCCTAATTATACGGTGTGGACTTTTCATGGTGAGTCTGACCAACGTGCCAGAGGTGAGGTGATTCGTCGTCGCACCGACGAGCATGGTACCGGGATTGAAGACATGGTGCAAGACTTTGATGATGCTCGTGATTCGGACGATGAGATGGAGGAATCTGCAAAGGCCTTCTATGAAATGCTGGAGTCTTCAAAACATCCTCTCCACGAGCAGACTGAGCTTTGTCAGCTGGATGCCATCGCGCAAGTAATGGCTCTGAAGGCTCAATTCAACCTAGGGAGAGAATGCTACGACGCGATGATGACGATATTTGGACGCTTTCTACCCAAAGGCCATGTACTGCCTGCAAACCTGTACCAGTCAGAGAAAATCCTCCGTGTACTTAAGATGCCCTATGAGAAGATACATGCCTGTGAGAATGGATGTGCCTTATTTAGGCTTGAGTATGCGGCCTTGAACTATTGCCCCATTTGCAATTCTTCCAGGTATATTGTGGTAGACAACGGCATCGGTGAGAAGAATCAGACCAAAATCCCCATTAGTGTTCTTCGATATCTGCCAATCGTACCAAGACTTCAACGTCTTTTCATGGTCGAAGAGACGGCCAGACAGATGACATGGCACAAATTGGGCAAAAGAACCGAACTAGATGTGGATGGGAACAAGATGCTGGTACACACTTCAGATGGTTTTGCGTGGAGGCACTTCGATGCATTACATAAGGATAAATCGGAAGATCCAAGGCAACCTAGAGTTGCCATCAGCACGGATGGGTTCAATGTGTATGGTATGATGGCAGCACAATACAGTTGTTGGCCTGTATTTGTCATTCCACTAAATTTGCCACCCGGAGAGATTATGAAAAGAAAGAACATTTTCCTGACGTTGATAATTCCAGGGCCCAACTATCCGGGGAAGAATATGAATGTGTACATGCAGCCGCTTAAGGATGAATTGCAAGAAGCCTGGGATAATGGGATCAAGACCTACGATGCGGCTACCAAAACAAATTTCAAAATGCATGTCTGGTACATGTACTCGACGCATGATTATCCGGCGTTTGCGCTATTCGCTGGCTGGTGTGTGCATGGAAGGTTCCCGTGCACCACATGCAAGGCAGCTCTTCAGTTCCGTTGGCTGCAGGCTGGTCGCAAGTATTCTTGCTTCGACATGCATAGACAATTCCTGGATCCTGACCATAAGTTCAGAAAAGACAAGAAGAATTTCATCAAAGGTAGAGTTGTCAAAAACACTGCACCAGCTGCGTTGACAGGCCAACAGACCCTTGAACGCTCTCGAGCCCGATCCTTTGCGTCCAGGATACTTCAAAGGCTATAATACGGAACACGCCTGGACTCACAAGTCATGCTTATGGGATCTCCCTTACTTCAAAGACCTCCTTTGCCCACACAAAGAAAATATTCTCATGCTAATATCTATTCTCTTTGAATAAATGATACAAAATAAAGGAGGTGACACCTTCGAATATGTAGAATGGCACAATGTTGTTATAGAAATTATGCAAATACAAATATCTTTTTGTCTGCTGTGGAAATATGATTAACATATAAATGTGAGTTTCACTTAATGCGTTGTGTTAAACAAAGGCCATACCAAGTTCCCAAAATTTACAGTGACATGTGACAACTTTGGTTTAATTGATTTTCCCAATGATTTAGTGTTCAACAAAATAAATTCTGAGACTGCTGCGAATAATGGTGCGTGTCTGCATGTGGAGCATGTCATTAGCCCTCCATACCCTAGGGCGCTTAGTTTGTGTCATGGCTCTATGTTTGGCCGTTTTGATATGCGTGTGTTAACTTCCTGTTGGTTGTATGCATATCAATTATATAGACCCTGGCATCGACTCTCTAAATTTACACCAACTCAATGTGATGTTAAGATGGGTAAAAGTGCCCCTAATATGTGATGTTAAAGAGTTATACACTCATCGCGCATGTAGAGGACATCAAGTACTATCCATGCATCAATCCGAGCAGACGCACGTGCCCTGAATTCAGGAATCTAATGAACAAAACCAATGTATAAGTAGAGATCATGGAAAAAAGTGCATCGTATATACAATAGAAGACTGAGTAAGTAATCTGGTTTATGAATAAAATAATTTAAAATTACTACCACGTCACATCTGAAAAGATTAGGAGAACATGGTAAGAAAGCACGACACAATGGCCCTGTTTGGATGCCACCGCTAGAGCTAGTTTTAGCTAGTTGGAGCTGGAAAGTTTTATAGGTGACCTCGAAAGTTTCATAGGTAACCTCGATCCCCGACCCCCGACCCCCGACAACACTCACCCTCGACCCCCGACACCCTACCCCGACCCCCGACGCCACTGTCCCCCGTTCCCCGACCCCCGACGCCACTGACCCTCGACCCCCGACCCCCGACAAAACTCACCCTCGACCCCCGACCCCCTACCCCGACCCCCGACGCCACTGACCCCCGACCCCCAACCCCCGACAACACTCACCCATGACCCCCGACCCCCTACCCCGACCCCCGACGCCACTGACACCCAACCCCCGAGCCCCGACACCTCTTCGGCCTCTTGTTGACCGAAAAGACCCCAATCCCCGACGCCAGTGACCTTCGACCCCCGATGACACTGACCCACATAGTTATGAGTTAGGTCATATAGTTATGTTAATTATAAAAACATCATATTTTTGTTGATCGGGTGAATTTCAATGTGCAGTTGTTCGACGACCTCCATGTGCGTTGGACGAGCTCCGCCCTTGCTTTTGTTGGTGAGCACAAATGACTTCTCCTCCTACCCCCTTAATTTGCTCTGTCCCGGTCTTCGTGCCGATGAAACTTGCTAGCTATAGGTTTCTTCAATCATGAGTATGCGTGACCAGTATGCGTCTCCCATTCGAAAGGGCGATATCTATAAATATGCATTTCTTTGCATATTTATAACCGCCATCCTTTCGAATTGTCTAACATTATCCATGGACAGCCCGAGTATGTGTAGATTGGGTTTGTTTTCCCGTATGTTGTGCTCCGGATCCGATGCGGAATTTCGTCAGTTCCTCCCCTGTTGTTCTCCGGGTACACATACTCTTTGCTTATTGCCGAGACGTGTATCAGGAGAACAGCGGGGAGGTGCTGTCGAAATTCCGCGTCGCATCTGGAGCAGAGCATGGGAAAACGAACCCAGTCTACACATACTCGGGTGGGATTAGGACCTATCTTTACCTATTAGCGTGTAGGTTGCATGGACGTAATAAAACTGACAAACTTGATTAGCGTATGAATATAGATAATGAATTATATATTTATTTCTTGTGCCCCCATAGGTAGCTAGGCAACATGAGTGATCGTGCTTGGATGTACACTGGTCACCATAGTCAGAAAGACATGACCCATGAATGGTTAACAAAAACCAGGGGGTTTGTGAGAGCCGCATTTGCAAATGGCCAGCATAAAACATGGTGCCCCTGTCCCAACTGCGAAAACTGGAAAAAGCAGACAGAGTTTGAAATGGGTAAACACCTGCAGAAGTGGGGTTTTATTCCTAATTATACGGTGTGGACTTTTCATGGTGAGTCTGAACAACGTGCCAGAGGTGAGGTGATTCGTCGTCGCACCGACGAGCATGGTACCGGGATTGAAGACATGGTGCAAGACTTTGATGATGCTCGTGATTCGGACGATGAGATGGAGGAATCTGCAAAGGCCTTCTATGAAATGCTGGAGTCTTCAAAAGGTCCTCTCCACGAGCAGACTGAGCTTTGTCAGCTGGATGCCATCGCGCAAGTAATGGCTCTGAAGGCTCAATTCAACCTAGGGAGAGAATGCTACGACGCGATGATGATGATATTTGGACGCTTTCTACCCAAAGGCCATGTACTGCCTACAAACCTGTACCAGTCAGAGAAAATCCTCCGTGTACTTAAGATTCCCTATGAGAAGATACATGCCTGTGAGAATGGATGTGCCTTATTTAGGCTTGAGTATGCGGCCTTGAACTATTGCCCCATTTGCAATTCTTCCAGGTATATTGTGGTAGACAACGGCATGGGTGAGAAGAATCAGATCAAAATCCCCATTAGTGTATTTCGATATGTGCCAATCGTACCAAGACTTCAACGTCTTCTCATGGTCGAAGAGACGGCCAGACAGATGACATGGCACAAATTGGGCAAAAAAACCGAACTAGATGCGGATGGGAACAAGATGCTGGTACACACTTCAGATGGTTTTGCATGGAGGCACTTCGATGCATTACATCAGGATAAATCGGAAGATCCAAGGCAACCTAGAGTTGCCATCAGCACGGATGGGTTCAATGTGTATGGTATGACGGCAGCACAATACAGTTGTTGGCCTGTATTTGTCATTCCACTAAATTTGCCACCCGGAGAGATTATGAAAAGAAAGAACATTTTCCTGACGTTGATAATTCCAGGGCCCAACTATCCGGGGAAGAATATGAATGTGTACATGCAGCCGCTTAAGGATGAGTTGCAAGAATCCTGGGATAATGGGATCAAGACCTACGACGCGGCTACCAAAACAAATTTCAAAATGCATGTGTGGTACATGTACTCGACACATGATTATCCGGCGTTTGCGCTATTCGCTGGCTGGTGTGTGCATGGAAGGTTCCCGTGCACCACATGCAAGGCAGCTCTTCAGTTCCATTGGCTGCAGGCTGGTCGCAAGTATTCTTGCTTCGACATGCATAGACAATTCCTGGATCCTGACCATAAGTTCAGAAAAGACAAGAAGAATTTCATCAAAGGTAGAGTTGTCAAAAACACTGCACCAGCTGCGTTGACAGGCCAACAGACCCTTCATCAGTTAAGCGCTCTCGAGCCCGATCCTTTGCGTCCAGGATACTTCAAAGGGTATAATACGGAGCACGCCTGGACTCACAAGTCATGCTTATGGGATCTCCCTTACTTCAAAGACCTCCTTTGCCCACACAACATTGACGTGATGCACACTGAAAAGAATATTGCGGAGGCCATTTTTGGTACATTGTTCGGCATAGAGGGGAAGTCAAAAGATAATCCT
Source organism: Hordeum vulgare subsp. vulgare (assembly GCF_904849725.1). Taxonomy (NCBI): domain Eukaryota; kingdom Viridiplantae; phylum Streptophyta; class Magnoliopsida; order Poales; family Poaceae; genus Hordeum; species Hordeum vulgare. The sequence goes on from NC_058522.1 coordinate 162,373,151, forward strand.
AAGACTAGAATCGACCTGGAGGCTCTATGTGATAGACCGTTGCAAAACTTGCGACAACGGAAAGGAAAGCAAAGCATAGCGAAGCCAAAGGCATGGTTCAATCTTGAAAGGCCAGCTATGAGGGAAATGCTATTGTGCGTGAAAATGCGGTTGATGTTCCCCGATGGGTATGCTGCGAATCTAAAGAGGGGAGCGAGTCTTGAGAAATTGAAAATATTTGGGCTCAAGAGTCATGATTGGCACATATGGATTGAGCGGGTAATGCCGGTGATGTTGCGTGGCTTTATCCCTGAGGATGAATGGCTAGTACTGGCAGAGCTGAGCTATTTCTTCCGTTCTCTTTGTGCGAAAGAACTATCGCCTGGCGTGCTAGATGAAATGGAAGAGTTGGCGCCGGAGTTGGTCTGCAAATTAGAAAAGATCTTTCCACCGGGCTTGTTTAATCCAATGCAACATTTGATTTTGCATCTCCCGACCGAGGCAAGAATGGGGGGGCCCGTTCAAAATCGATGGTGCTACTCAACTAAGAGGATGCAGAAGACACTTCGAGCTAAGTGTAAAAATAAACGTAGAATCGAAGCATCGATGGCCGAGGCATTCATTACTGAGGAGGCGGCAAACTTCGTGACAGCACACTACGAAGCCAAAAATCATCATTTGCATAAACCGAAGCCTCGGTACAATGATGGCGATCGAGAAAAAGTTCGATCCAACCTCAGCCTATTCAAAGGTAAGCTCGCACCATCCGGTGCTTCGAAAGGGAAATCGTTGGATGTCGAGGAATGGCGGACCATTTCATTGTATCTCTTCTCCAACCTAAGAGAAGTGCGGCCGTACATCGAGTAAGTTCTCGGTAATTTATTATTCCGCAACTTCTAATTGCTTTGAACTACTCTTATTCCCGGATATTTGATATAGTCGATACGTCGCCGAATTCTGGGATGGAGCGGTCATCGAAAAGGATTCCGTCGAAGAGTATGAGCTTCTCGCAAAGCATGGAGGCGACTATCCTGGTTTCATCTCTTGGTTCGAACAAAGGGTAATTAATTACCATTAAGGGCCCATTTGATTTATTGGTCTAATTTGCGGCTAATGCATCCATTCTTTCATATTAAACTTGTAGGCTGATGCAGAGTCTATGGACGCTGAGTTGAGACAAGTCGCTAATGGTTTTGACTATAAGGTCCGTTCATTTAACAAATACAACACCAACGGGTATCACTTTCGTACCTTTGGCAAAGAGCTATCTATGCCCGACCTAAAGACTACAAATTGTTCTGTCTTTGCTATCGGCGAAGGAGACACCGAGTATTATGGAAGAGTTGAAGCAATTTATGAACTTCTATTCTATGATGAAAACCCACCGACCGTCGTAGTCTTCAAATGTTATTGGTTTGAGCCGAGGGAGACTAGAAGGACTCATGAACATATAGGACTAGTCGAAATCAACCAAAACACCCACTTAGATGTTCCCGATGTCTATATTACGGCTCAACAAGCGACACAAGTTTTCTATCTACCGTGGGCCTGCCAAACTGATCCAAATCTCAAAGGTTGGGATGTCGTTTATGAAGTGCCACCACATTTTAGACCACCTACCCGCAATGACGAGGATTACGAACCTCACATTAACCGAGACACATATGAAGGAGAATTCTTCCAAGAAACACGTATGTCCAAGAAACGTTTCAAGAACCGCTCTACTTCACCCCAGAACATTGAAGTAGACAGCGACAGTGAATCCGTCTTAACCCCTGAGTCCGAACAGGAAGAGTTGGAAGAAGAAGAGGTTACTGCTGCGGATGACCTGTCACTTCTTCACCGATGACATAATGGTGGCCTTCCACATGTTCTTCTAGATAGTGGTGATGATGATGCATTTATTGATGATAGGGATGATCATGATGCATTTATGGACCCCGAAGCATATATAGACGAGGACGATTGTTATTAGTTCATGTCAGGTATTCAACTATTATACTATATATAAATTTTGAGTTCATGTTAGGTATTCAATTTTTATTAGTCATGTTGGTAATTATGTTGTACTAATTTCATTTACTCTTTGTCATGACAGTTGTTGAAAGATGGTGGGAAAGGGTCGAAAGCACACCGCGGCTGCTTCTCCGTCGGTGGGTGATGGGATGGGTACTTCCATTCCTGCCTCGCCTCTTCGGAGAGTGTTGCTCTCTACTATGCAAGGAGCATCCCCCGTGAGAGGAGGTCGACCACTCACGAAGCCGAGAGGCACTAAAGGTACACGTTGTATTCATGTTGGTATTTATGTTGTACTCATGTTGTATGCATATTGGTATTTATATACATTTTATTACTCATGTTGGTATTTATGTTGTACTAAAGGTACACGTGGCCGCGGGAGAGGTAGGGCTACACGGTCTCCGCCACCATCCCAAGCTGATTCACCTGAGCACAGGAGGACTTCTAGGATGGATTCGTCTGAGGTGGAGGCTACACGGTCTCCGGTTCACGAGCCTTGGGTCGACGAGCCTCGGGTCGACGAGCCTTCGACCCACGAGACTCGTGTCCCAGAGGCTTCCTTTCAGACGACTGCGGAGCACAGCAGGGATGAGGGTACGTCCCAAGAGACCCAGTGGGATACCTGGTCTGGGCCAACTGGCCATGCTGGTAGCGACGAGGACCTGGGTGAGGGGGATACCGTCTACCAGCGTGGTAGTTCGGGGCTCCCGCTCGTGCCAGCGACCCCCGAGCAGAGGTGGTCGATTAGGCCAAATGGGGACAAGTAAGTTAATTCACTCTTATTTAACCTTTTGCCTTCACGTTTTCTCAAATATCTAATGTTTTGGCTTTAATTTGTCATACTGTAGGGGTTGGATTGTTGCCAAGGGTGTCCGCAAGCCCAACAGCGTCCTTGGTGTTCTTTGCCGTCAAAACTTTCCAGGGTTTGTTACGTTGCCCGGTCGGTAGCGAGAGGTAGGAATGACCTGGGAGCACTACTTGGGTGCCCCGGCCCCGCCGAAGGTGGAGATCGATGGTGTTTTGTGTGACACGAGGGCGGACATGGTGATCCGAAAGTTCTGGGTAATTTATCTTTCACACAATTATAAATTAACCATAGCTATTTATTGTACTAATCGGTGTTGTCTCGTTTGCAGACCTTCTACAGGTGTGAGGAGGGATACGAGGACGACACGGCAAAGGTTATCGAAACCGAATGTCGCCGCCTAATTCAAAACGTTCCGCACGAGGCTCGGGTGCAGGCTGTTCGAGACTACTATGCCACGCGGCGTATTAGGATTGATAAGGCGAAGTGCCGTGATGCTAAGATGGAGAAGGAGCATTACATGAAGGTAATTACATATTATTAAGGCTTTGTAGTTAGTTTCCTTGATTTGGTTCTTACGCACTCCAATTTCTCTTTATTAACTTAGGTGCCCCCGAGATGGTGTGTGGATAAGATGGATTGTTGGGAGGCCTTGGTGGATCAGTGGTGCTCCGAAATGTGGGAGACCAGCCACAACAACGCCAAGGAGAGGCGTGGCAAAATGGTTGGCGTGCCACACCATCAAGGGAGCGTCAACTTAATCCAATTTGGTGAGAACTGGGTATGTGGTTTGCTTCATGCCTCATGCAATTCATTCTTAATGCTATCTTGAGCCCTTTACCAATACAATTTTCCGCTCTCTCTCTCTTAGGCGCGTCACAATAAGACGGAGGCGCCACAGATGTACGACCTGTATGCGATGGCCCATACTGCCTCGTACAAGAAGGTCAAGGCATTCTCTGAGTCTGACCTCGAGCATGCAGAAAACTTCACCAACATCTCCTCCCACGACAAGCTCGTGAAGTACAGAGATCACGGGAAGGCGAGGAAAGGGGAGGACTTTAACCCGAGCGAGGGGCCTATTGATCCAGAGCTGGTGATGATAGCTGGCAACGGGAGGCCCCATGGCTCGATCGCCATTGGAGACGGCCTTATACGTTGTCCTAGCACACTCCGGCAGATAAAGGCACGCCAAACGAGCTCTTGTCCGGAGATAACACGTCGTCCACGGCCAGTCGAGCTCGCCATCGAGGTTAGTTTAATGGACTCAACTATCTTTCCGCATTATGTTGTGCGTTGGAACCAATATGATTGCATTGCTAACAATGAGTTGTGTTGCAGGCTGCTATTCAGAAAGAGAGAGAGGCAATGCAGGCGGCTATGGCGGAGAAGGATAAGGAAATTAGGGAGCTGGAGGAGAGGACGAGTGCATTGGTGGAGGCGGAGAGGGCACAGAATGAAGCGTCTACCAGGGCCATATACGAGCTCTTCATGGTAAGTTTTTTCTTCATGTTATTTCAAATCTTGCATTTCAATGTCCGTTTCATTAATAAATTAAAAGTTTGACTTGTCGAAACCAAATGTACAGTCTATGTGCGAGAAGAACGACCAAGTCCCTCCGCCGATGCCAGTCATTAACGTGGCGGGGACGGTGAGTTTCATTTCAGTGGAGTGATCTTAAGAGTGTCCTCATGCTAACTACACATTGCAAACGATGTCTGGTGCAGAATATGTCCCGAAACGCATCGCACGACCCTTCTACAGTCGAGCCTTCTCCAGGGCAGCCTTCTCCAGGTGAAACAAGCCAGAGCCACCGTGCTTCACCCTAACTTAGGTATGTTATTTCTAGTGTTTTAATAAAAAATAGCTAGACTTCCATCTAATGACATAATTAGCTTAGTTAGCTCCGAAATAGCTAGACTTCCATCTAATGACATAATTAGCTTAGTTAGCTCAAAAATAGCTAGACTTCCATCTAATGACATAATTACCTTAGTTAGCTCCAAAATAGCTAGACTTCCATCTAAGGACATAATTAGCTTAGTTAGCTCAAAAATAGCTAGACTTCCATCTAATGACATAATTAGCTTAGTTAGCTCCAAAATAGCTAGACTTCCATCTAATGACATAATTCCTTCTTATTCCTCCTTCTCCTTCTCCTTCTTCTTTTCTTCTTCTTCCCCTCTTCCTTCTCCTCCTCCTCCTCCTTCTCCTCCTTCTTTTACTTCTTCCTTCTCCTTCTTCCTCCTTCTTCCTCCTTCTCCTTCTCCTTCTTCTTTTCTTCTTCTTCTCCTCTTCCTTCTGCTTCTCCTTCTTCTTTTCTTCTTCTTCTCCTCTTCCTTCTTCTTCTCCTCCTCCTCCTCCTCCTTCTTTTACTTCTTCTTCTATATCTCTTCTTCTACGTAGCTTAGACTCATCCAAGAAAGGCTCAATTGGCTAATTATCCTACGAAATGACATAATTAGCTTAGTTAGCTCCAAAATGGCCTATTTAATAAAAAATGACCTATACTTAGCTAATTATCCTCGAAATGACATAATTAGCTCCAAAAAGGCATTCTTAGCCAATTTAGCCCGAAGAAGGGGACAAGAAGAGAAAAAGAGGAAAAATGAAAGGAAGGAAGAGGAAAAATGAGAAGAAGAAGAAGGAGGAGAGGGAGGAGGAGAAGAAGAAGGAGAAGAAGGAGGAGACGGAGAAGGAGCTCCTCCTTCTCCTTCTTCTTCCTCCTTCTTCCTCCTCCTTCTCCTTCTTCTTCTCCTTCTCCTTCTTCTTTTCTTCTTCTTCTCCTCTTCCTTCTTCTTCTCCTCCTCCTCCTCCTCCTCCTCCTTCTTTTACTTCTTCTTCTCTATCTCTTCTTCTACGTAGCTTAGACTCATCCAAGAAAGGCTAAATTGGCTAATTATCCTACGAAATGACATAATTAGCTTAGTTAGCTCCAAAATGGCCTATTTAATAAAAAATGACCTATACTTAGCTAATTATCCTAGAAATGACATAATTAGCTCCAAAAAGGCATTCTTATCCAATTTAGCCCAAAGAAGGGGACAAGAAGAGAAAAAGAGGAAAAATGAAAGGAAGGAAGAGGAAAAATGAGAAGAAGAAGAAGGAGGAGAGGGAGGAGGAGAAGAAGAAGGAGAAGGAGCTCCTCCTTCTCCTTCTTCTTCCTCCTTCTTCCTCCTTCTCCTTCTCCTTCTTCTTCTCCTCTTCCTTCTTCTTCTTCTCCTCCTCCTCCTCCTCCTCCTCCTCCTCCTCCTTCTTTTACTTCTTCTTCTCTATCTCTTCTTCTACGTAGCTTAGACTCATCCAAGAAAGGCTAAATTGTCTAATTATCCTACGAAATGACATAATTAGCTTAGTTAGCTCCAAAATGGCCTATTTAATAAAAAATGACCTATACTTAGCTAATTATCCTCGAAATGACATAATTAGCTCCACAAAGGCATTCTTAGCCAATTTAGCCCGAAGAAGGGGACAAGAACAGAAAAAGAGGAAAAATGAAAGGAAGGAAGAGGAAAAATGAGAAGAAGAAGAAGGAGGAGAGGGAGGAGGAGAAGAACAAGGAGAGAAGGAGGAGAAGGAGAAGGAGCTCCTCCTTCTCCTGCTTCTTCCTCCTTCTGCCTCCTTCTCGTTCTCCTTCTTCTTCTCCTTCTCCTTCTTCTTTTCTTCTTATTCTCCTCTTCCTTCTTCTTCTCCTCCTCCTCCTCCTCCTTCTTGTAGTTCTTCTTCTCTATCTCTTCTTCTACGTAGCTTAGACTCATCCAAGAAATGCTAAATTCGCTAATTATCCTACGAAATGACATAATTAGCTTAGTTAGCTCCAAAATGGCCTATTTAATAAAAAATGACCTATACTTAGCTAATTATCCTCGAAATGACATAATTAGCTCCAAAAAGGCATTCTTAGTCAATTTAGCCCGAAGAAGGGGACAAGAAGAGAAAAAGAGGAAAAATGAAAGATAGGAAGAGGAAAAATGAGAAGAAGAAGAAGGAGGAGAGGGAGGAGGAGAAGAAGAAGGATAAGAAGGAGAAGGAGATCCTCCTTCTCCTTCTTCTTCCTCCTTCTTCCTCCTTCTCCTTCTCCTTCTTCTTCTCCTTCTCCATCTTCTTTTCTTCTTCTTCTCCTCTTCCTTCTTCTTCTCCTCCTCCTCCTCCTCCTTCTTTTACTTCTTCTTCTCTATCTCTTCTTCTACGTAGCTTAGACTCATCCAAGAAAGGCCAAATTGGCTAATTATCCTACGAAATGACATAATTAGCTTAGTTAGCTCCGAAATGGCCTATTTAATAAAAAATGACCTATACTTAGCTAATTATCCTCGAAATGACATAATTAGCTCCAAAAAGGCATTCTTAGCTAGTTTAGCCCGAAGAAGGGGACAAGAAGAGAAAAAGAGGAAAAATGAAAGGAAGGAAGAGGAAAAATGAGAAGAAGAAGGAGGAGGAGAGGGAGGAGGAGAGGGAGGAGGAGAAGAAGAAGGAGAAGAAGGAGGAGAAGGAGAAGGAGCTCCTCCTTCTCCTTCTTCTTCCTCCTTCTTCCTCCTTCTCCTTCTCCTTCTTCTTCTCCTTCTCCTTCTTCTTTTCTTCTTCTTCTCCTCTTCCTTCTTCTCCTCCTCCTCCTCCTCCTCCTCCTCCTCCTTCTTTTACTTCTTCTTCTCTATCTCTTCTTCTACGTAGCTTAGACTCATCCAAGAAAGGCTAAATTGGCTAATTATCCTACTAAATGACATAATTAGCTTAGTTAGCTCCAAAATGGCCTATTTAATAAAAAATGACCTATACTTAGCTAATTATCCTCGACATGACATAATTAGCTCCAAAAAGGCATTCTTAGCCAATTTAGCCCGAAGAAGGGTACAAGAAGAGAAAAAGAGGAAAAATGAAAGGAAGGAAGAGGAAAAATGAGAAGAAGAAGAAGGAGGAGAGGGAGGAGGAGAAGAAGAAGGAGAAGAAGGAGGAGAAGAAGAAGGAGCTCCTCCTTCTCCTTCTTCTTCCTCCTTCTTCCTCCTTCTCCTTCTCCTTCGCCTTCTTCTTTTCTTCTTCTTCTCTTCTTCATTCTCCTTCTCCTCTTCCTTCTCCTTCTCCTCCTCCTCCTCCTCCTCCTCCTCCTTTTCCTTCTTCTTCTCCTCTTCCTTCTCCTTCTCCTCCTCCTCCTCCTCCTCCTTCTTTTACTTCTTCTTCTCTTTCTCTTCTCCTATAGTTAGCTAGGGTTCCACCTAAATGACATAATTAGCTTAGTTAGCTCCTAAATGGTCTATACTTAGCTAATTTCTCTCTGAAATAACCTATATATACACTACTTCATCTAGTATTATTTTTCTAACTTTCTTATTTGTCATTTTGCAGATTACCTTCACTTCACGGGAAGCTTGGTTGATGGAATGCTTGAAGATGATTTCTTGTACCATGGTTTGTATTGAAACTATTGTAGTATATGAATATATGAAACTTTGTATGCACGTGGATGAAACTGGTGTAATATATGGTTTGGTACGGATGTAACTTGCATAATATGTATGCACTATGGATGAGAGTTATTTTAATATGGTTATGAGTACGTAAAGAAATTTATTTATGTCAAATATATATATATATCCTGATTATTGTTAAAAATTCTGGATATAACAAAAAATAAATAAAAAAGGGGCTGGTTCCCCTCTTTGCCGTCTGCCAACACATGGCAAAAGGGGGAAAGCACATGGCAAAGGGGGAATCTGCCCCCTCTCTCTCCCCTCTTTGCCGTGTGCCAACACATGGCAAAGGGGGGAAGGCACATGGCAAAGGGGGAATCTGCCCCCTCTCTCTCCCCTCTTTGCCGTGTGCCAACACATTGCAAAGGGGGGAAGGCACATGGCAACGGGGTAATTTGCCCCCTCTCTCTCCCCTCTTTGCCGTCTGCCCCCACATGGCAAAGGGGGGAAGGCACCTAGCAAAGGGGGAATCTGCCCCCTCTCTCTCCCCTCTTTGCCGTCTGCCCCCACATGGCAAAGGGGGGAAGGCAGACGGCAAAGGGGGAATCTGCCCCCTCTCTCTCCCCTCTTTGTCGTCTGCCCCCACATGGCAAAGGGGGGAAGGCAGACGGCAAAGGGAGAATCTACCCCCTCTCTCTCCCCTCTTTGCCGTCTGCCCCCACATGGTAAAGGTGGTAAGGCAGACGACAAAGAGAGGAGGCCTGCCGTTAACACTTAACGGGGACGTTGCAATATATGTCGTCCCATCTATTTTGCCGTCTGTCCCCTCATGGCAAAGATTCTTTGCCGTCCGTGGTGTGAAAGCTGACGGCAAAGAGCCTCTTCACCGGATTTTTTTTACCGTCTACTTTGCCATGAGGGGGCAGACGGCAAAGCCTTTGCCGTCCGTGGTTGCCCCCTTTGCCGTCCGCCTTGGCAGACGGCAAATTTCTGAATTTCAGTAGTGAAGAGAAATCCCGTTGCAATGTTCATGCTCAAAGCTGGCACTAAATAACAATTATTAAGGTTTAAAACAAATCCCGAAGGTAGATATAGAGGTAGCATGCCGACGACGATCACATCGACCTTGGAACCATTCCCGACGCGCATCGTCACCTCATCCTTTGCCAGCCTACGCTTGTTCCGCAGTTCCTCTTTTGAGTTGCCAATGTGAGCAATAGCACCGGCATCAAATACCCAGGAGCTACTACGAGCGCTGGTACGGTACACATCAATAACATTTATATCATATATACCTTTGACGTTGCCCGCTGATATGTCTCCGTCGTATCTACTTTTCCGAACTCTTTTGCCCTTATTTTGGACTCTAATTTGCATGATATGAATGGAACTAACCGGGACTAACGTTGTTTTCAGCAGCATTGCCATGGTGTTCTTTTTGTGCAGAAATAAAAGTTCTCGGAATGACCTGAAAATTTACGGAGAATTTTTCTGGAATTAATGAAAAATACATGCGCAAAGATCCACCGGAGGAGGTGAGCCAGTCGGCCACAAGCTCAGGGGGAGCGGCCACCCCCCTGGACGCATCGTGAGGGCTTGTGGGGCCCACGATGCTCCACCGCCTCCAATCTCAGCTCTATATATTCCGTTTCGCCTGGAAAAAAATCAGGGAGAAGGATTCATCGCGTTTTACGATACGGAGGCGCTGCCACCTCCTGTTCTTCATCTGGAGGGTAGCTCTGGAGTCCGTACTAGGCTCCGGAGAGGGGAAATCGTCGCCATCGTCATCATCAACCTTCCTCCATCGCCAATTCCATGATGCTCTTCACCGTACGTGAGTAATATCATCGTAGGCTTGCTGGATGCTGATGAGTTGGATGAGATCTATCATGTAATCGAGTTAGTTTTCACGGGGATTGATCCCTAGTAACCACTATGTTCTGATATTGATGTTGCTACTACTTTGCCATGCTTAATGCTTGTCACTAGGGCCCGAGTGCCATGATTTCATATCTGAACCTATTATGTTGTCGCCAATATATGTGTGTTTTAGATCCTATCTTGCAAGTTGTAGTCACCTATTATGTGTTATGACCCGGCAACCCCGGAGTGACAATAGCCGGAACCACTCCCGGAGATGACCATTGATGGGGTTATAGTCCCAGGGTAGGGTCATAGGTCTGCCCTATAGGTCCTACCCAAGGAGTACCCTTCATAGGGGACAAGTCCCTTAGACAGTTCCGACTAAACTAAGGATGCCACCATCATCCAGTCGGCGACGGTCCACTCGGAGCATATCTAACGTGTCGACTGGAATCCACTCTGTACATCGTAACCTCCCAAGAGGGCAACGGTCATACGTTTTCATACACCATAACTAGCATTTAAGGCTTACGTTACCAGTAACGCCAGCATTTACTCGCCACTACTCCACCCCTGTCCACCGGACCATTATGAAGGGCAGCACACTCTATATAAGCCGCCCTTCACCAAGAGCACTGAGACGTAGGGCTTTTACCTCCACCCTAGAGGGGCCTGAACTCATACATCCTCGCCGTAGCTAAGGCTCTGCCCATATACTTTCGTACCCCGTACTTCTACTGTCAGACTTATACCCACGACATTTGGCGCCCACCTTGGGGCGGGCGTCTATGCGACTTCCGGCGAGTTTGCGATTTCATCTTTTCGTCATGTCATCCGGCGGAGATCTGTGCATGGGTCATGAGATCCTCTTCGGTGCACTCTCCTTCATCGCCGATGATTCGGCATGGCTTCAGGATGTGCCCTCGACATCGAGACACTTCCAAGTCGCGGGGCTATGCACTTCCGTGCCAGTTCCTGCGGCGTTCTTCTTCTCCAGCCATCGACCCCGGTGCCGCTCTTCGCCCCCGTCACGCGCCTCAACAAGTGATCCGGTCGTTCGCGGCTTCAGCGTTGGGTGCGACGCGCCCTAGCGCGACAAAACATGTCCTCTCAAGTGGCGGTGCTCGAATCGGTTGTGGTCCCGCGGTCATCCCAGTGCTTGGAGTCAGTTCCGACTGAACTACCTTCCGAGTATCAGGGTCACGGGCCTGCAGCCGAAGTACTCATGGCCAATTCCCACTAAAGTCCCTCGTTCTTCGTCAGCACCCTCGTTCTTCCAGTCGACGCGCTCGCCAGAGCAACGTCGAGGTGTTCCGCACACCCATCCTCAACTTGGCTGCAGCCACCAGGAACGCTGATTCTCTCCAGCCGACTGATTCGGAGGCTGGTAGAGGAATCGAGCAGATCCGTGCCTTGTTACATACGGCGCAGCAGCAAAACTCGGCGGTCTCCGAGTTGCACAACAAGATCCACAACAGTTCCGTTCAAGCGAACACACATCGGTCGGTTTTCAGTCCTGGCTCTCACCAGCGTCGCAGAGGGGGCAGCCTCTGGAACGATCGTTCCACGGACCAGAGTCAGAATCCTCTTTCCATTCGATCTCACCCCGAAGATCGTCGCCGTTCGCGTACTCCTCCGCGGAATGGGCCTTACGAACCCCGGCATTACGATGATCATGATTCGGGCGGCGACGCGCATGATCAAAGGCCTGATGCAAGAGGGTATATCACTCAGAAGAAGATTGATAGAAACCGAGCCCACCGTGATTGTCACAATAGATCATCCGAGTGGAAGCAGGACCGTTGTTTCTGGTCCCGAGTGTTTCAGTCGGGCCATTCGCTCGGCTGACATCCCTCCCAACTTCCGATTGGCGACGGGAATCGGCAAATTCACAGGAGAGTCCAAACCAAAAACTTGGTTAGACGACTACAGAGTGGCGGTCCAGATCGGTGGCGGAGGTGACCATGTCGCCGTGAAACATCTCCCACTGATGCTCGACGGTTCGGCTCGAGCTTGGCTAAACCAGTTAGCTCCATCAAGCATTTACAGTTTGGCAGATCTATCCCGAGTCTTCATCAGGACCTTCGAGGGTACGTGCAAACGCCCTGCTGGTCTCACAGAGCTTCAGCATTGTGTCCCGAAGCAAAACGAGCCCTTGCGCAATTTCATCCAGCGCTGGACAACCCTCTACCACATGGTGGAGAATGTTACAGAACACCAAGCAGTCTGCGCCTTCAAGGCAGGCGTTCGATACAAAGATCTATACCTGAAGTTTGGTCGGACAGGCGACATCTGCATGAGCAAGATGATGGAGATAGCCGCGCGCTATGCGAATGGCGAAGAGGAGGACCGCATACGTAGCGTTAAGCATAAGTCAGTCGCCGACGGAGATGGGAGCAGCGGTCGGAAGCAGAAACAGAAAGCCCAATCGACTCCGCAAGCATAGGCGGCAGTCGTTACAAACGCTAAGTCCAAAGGCAAGGGGAAACCACAGTACACCCCCAAGAAGAAACAGTCAGGAAATTCCATCCTAGATCAACCGTGTCCAATCGACACGAAGACGGATGAAGAAGGCAATGTCATATTGCTGAAACATACCACTCGGCAGTGTCGCCTCCTGATCCAAGGATTCGGTGAAGGACAGCCGAGTGAGAAAGACACCGAGCAAGATGATGAGGACAAGGGGGATCCGTTCCCTCAAGTCCATGCAACGTTAATGATTTTTGTTGATGTAGAAAGCAAAAGTCGACTGAAGATGGTCAACAGGGAGGTAAACATGGCAACCCCATCCACTCCCACGTTCCTCAAGTGGTCACAGACTGCAATCACTTTTGATCAGTCAGACCACCCAGCACACGTACCCACCCCAGGGAGGCAAGCTCTGGTAGTCGACCCGATGGTGGAAGGAGTTAGGCTGCGCAAAGTCCTCATGGACGGCGACAGCGGCTTGAATATCATGTACGCCGATACTCTCAAGGGCATGGGCATTCTGATGTCCAGACTTAGCGAGAGCAGTATGCAATTCCATGGAGTCGTCCCAGGAAGAAAGGCCAAATCACTCAGCCAAATTGCGTTGGATGTCGTTTTCGGCTCTGACAAGAACTTCCGCAAAGAGAAGTTAACATTCGAGGTGGTAGACTTCCAGAGTGCATACCATGCCATTCTGGGTCGTCCGGCATACGTACGTTTCATGGCCCGTCCATGTTACGTATATTTGAAGCTGAAGATGCCTGGTCCCAAAGGCGTGATTACTGTCACAGGCAATCGGCAGCGGGCCAAGGAGTGTCTGCAGCACGGGTCGAGAATTGCAGACCATCAGATGGCTGTACTCGAGTTGGATGAGTACAAGAAGATTGCTGAACCCGCCGACCTGATGCGTTCAAAGAAGTCGGCTTCCGAGTCTGCATTCTAGTCGGCGGGAGACACGAAGAAAGTAAGCATCCACCCGACGGATGCCACCGCCACCCCAACAAACATCTCCACCACCCTTGATCCAAAATAGGAAGTCGAGCTCATCCAATTCCTCCGTGAGAACTAGGACATTTTTGCATGGAAGCCTGCTGACATGCCAGGTATACCCAGGGAGTTGGCGGAGCACCGACTGCATGTGGATCCTGCCGCTCGGCCCGTCCGAGAACGCCTGCGTCGGTCCGACGTGCACAAGAGAAAAGCGATCAGAGAGGAGGTAGCTAAACTTCTGGCAGCCAACTTCATTCGCGAGGTACACTACTCCGAGTGGCTTGCTAATGTTGTCATGGTGCCCAAGAAGGACAAGTCTCTCCGTATGTGCATCGATTTCAAGCACCTTAATAAGGTCTGCCCGAAAGACCACTTACCGCTCCCCCGCATTGATCAAATCGTTGATTCGACTGCGGGTTGCGAGCGCTTATCCTTCCTTGATGCCTATTCGGGCTATCATCAGATCCATCTGTATGGTCCAGATGAATTAAAAACATCTTTCATCACCCCATTCGTGTGCCTCTGTTACATCACTATGCCATTCAGTTTGAAAAATGCAGGAGCAACTTTTATGCGAATGATCCAAAAATGCCTCCTAGACTAGATTGGTCGAAATGTGGAGGCATATATGGACGATATCGTAGTCAAGTCACGCAAAGGTTCCGACCTGCTGACTGACTTGGCAGAAACATTCGCCAACCTACGTAGGTATGATATCAAGCTCAACCTAGCCAAGTGTTCATTCGGCGTTCCCAGCGGGAAGTTACTCAGTTTCTTCGTTTCCGAACGAGGGATCGATGTCAACCCCGAAAAGATCGGGACCATTGTTCGAATGGAGCGACCGATAAGAGTACATGACGTACAAAAGCTCACAGATTGCCTAGCGGCTTTGAGTAGGTTTATCGCTCGACTCGGCGAGAAGGCGTTACCTCTATATCGACTCATGAAGAAGTCGGATACCTTCGAATGGACAGACGAAGCCCAAACCGCATTCGACGACCTCAAAGCCCTGCTTTCCACCTAGCCGGTTCTTACTGCCCCGCTCAGTAAAGAACCCCTTCTTCTGTACATCGTGGCTACAAATCAAGTCATCACCACCGTTCTGATAGTCGAACGCGAAGAAGAAGGCAAAGTGTACAAGGTTCAGCGGCTAGTATATTATGTTTCCGAAGTCCTGACTCCTTCCAAGTAGAGGTATCCCCATTATCAAAAGCTTATTTATGGGATCTACATGACTGCAAAAAAGGTGGCTCATTATTTCCAAGACCACTCGGTATCTGTCATATCTGATGTTCCGTTGTCGGAAATTCTGCACAATCGGGACGCATCAGGCCGAGTGGCAAAGTGGGCAATGGAGATGCTATACTGCGACATCAAGTTCGAAGCCAAGAAAGCTATAAAGTCTCAAGCTCTTGCTGACTTCATAGCAGAATGGGTAGAACAACAGCAACCGACTCACATCTACTCGGCTCATTGGACCATGTTCTTCGATGGGTCCAAGATGTTGAATGGCTTCGGCGCCGGCGTAGTGCTCATATCCCCGAAGGTGATAAACTCAAGTATGTGTCGCAGATCCATTTTGATTCTTCCAACAACAAAGCAGAGTACGAAGCTCTCCTTTACGGGTTGCGCATGGCCATCACACTCGGCGTCCGTCGCCAGATGGTCTATGGCAACTCAGATCTAGTGGTTAATCAAGTAATGAAGGAGTGGGATGTAAGGAACCCCACCATGACTGCATACTGCAACACAATAAGAAAGCTCGAAAAGAAGTTCGAAGGTCTGGAACTTCACCATGTTCCCCGACTGAAAAACCAAGCAGCAGATGAATTGGCAAAACTTGGATCCACACGGAGACCTGTCCCGAGTGATGTCTGCCTCGAGCACCTACACCTCCCCTCGGTAAAAGAAGATTCTTTTACAGAGGAAGCTGTGCAACCGAAGAGCTTAACAGATCAGGCTGAAGTCGAGTTCCCGCTGTTGTTGACCTGGTCATTGAGATTCTAGCTGTCATTCCCGAATGGACTATGCCATTCATTGCGTACATCCTGAGGCAAGAGTTACCGGAAGACGAGGTCCAAGCTAGGCAGATCGTTCGCAGGTCGAAGTCCTTCAGCATCGTTGATGACCAGTTATACAGAGAAAGTGTTTCAGGCGTCCTTCAGCGGTGTATCTCTCCTGAGGAGGGTCGGTTAATTTTGGATGAAATTCACTCGGGAACCTGCGACCATCATGCCTCCTCAAGGGCAATCGTCGGCAAAGCATTTAGAGCTAGTTTCTTCTGGTTGGAGGCGAATGAAATGGCAAAAGATATAGTCGACCATTGCGAAGCTTGTCAGTTCTATTCAAACAAGTCCCACAAGCCAACGTCCACGCTGAAGACAATTCCCCTTTCTTGGCCATTCGCCGTGTGGGGATTAGATACAGTCGGACCATTCAGAACAGGCCAAGGAGGATTCACCCATCTGCTGGTAGCAGTCGACGAGTTTACCAAGTGGATTGAAGCCAAGCCAATCAAGAAGCTTGACGCCCTTACGGCCATCAAATTTATCAGAGACATCATCGCCAGATACGGGGTTCCACACAACATCATCACCGACAATGGCACAAACTTTGACTCAGACGAGTTCAAAGGTTTTTGCGGAGGCCAAGGTATCCGAGTGGATTTTGCATCCGTTGTGCACCCCCAAACAAATGGACAAGCGGAGCGGGCGAATGGACTCATTCTTCAAGGGTTGAAGCCTCGACTCCTGCGGGAAGTTGGACATGCCGCCAGCGCATGGGTCACTAAGCTTCCTTCGGTGCTGTGGGGCCTCCGAACAACTCTGAATAGATCGACAGGACGATCCCCGTTTTTCCTCGTTTATGGAGCAGAGGAAGTCCTTCCAAGTGACTTGCTTCACAACTCTCCACGAGTCGAACTCTTCTCCGAAGCCGAAGCAGAGCAAGCCAAGCAAGACGGAGTAGACCTTTTAGAAGAGGAGCGCGAGATGGCATTGATCCGTTCAGCAATTTATCAGCAAGATCTGCGGCGATTTCATGCGCGGCACGTTAGGAGCCGCACGTTCCAAGCAGGCGACCTGGTGCTCCGAGTGGATCAACACAGACCACACAAGTTGGCTTCCGCCTGGGAAGGACCATTCATCATTTCTAAGGTGCTGAACAACGGAGCATATCGACTCTACAACCGCGACAGGGAGACGGACGAGCCGCGAGCATGGAATGGAGATCTACTGAAGCGCTTCTACAGATAACCGCCGACAGAGACAATGTAAAGAACAAATGTCATCGAAGTAATACAAAGAGGATTAATTTCTTGCCGATTCAAAATTCTTCCGCGTTTGCAGACTCCGGTCAAAAAAACTAACTCCGAGTGTGCACCAAAAGTCACACTCCGAGACTTAGCTGCGACCCAGAGTCACCTAAGTAAACAACTTGCTCCGAGTATACACCAAAAGTCACACTCGGGGACTTAGCTGCGACCCAGAGTCGCCTAAGTAAAAAACTAACTCCGAGTGTGCACCAAAAGTCACACTCGGAGACTTAGCTGTGACCCAGAGTCACCTAAGTAAGCAACTTGCTGCGAGTGTGCACCAAGAGTCACACTCGGGGACTTAGCTGCGACCCAGAGTCGCATAAGTAAACTACTTGCTCCGAGTGTGCACCAAAAGTCACACTCGAGGACATAGCTGCGACTCAGAGTCACCTAAGTAAACAACTTGCTTCGAGTGTGCATCAAAAGTCACACTCGGGGACTTAGCTGCGACCCAGAGTCGCCTAAGTAAACAACTTGCTCCGAGTGTGCACCAAAAGTCACATTCGAGGACTTAGCTGTGACCCAAAGTCGCCTAAGTATACAATTGCTCCGAGTGTGCACCAAAAGTCACACTCGGGGACTTAGCTGCGACACAGAGTCGCCTAAGTAAACAACTTGCTCCGAGTGTGCATTTAA
This sequence comes from Hordeum vulgare subsp. vulgare, assembly GCF_904849725.1. Taxonomy (NCBI): domain Eukaryota; kingdom Viridiplantae; phylum Streptophyta; class Magnoliopsida; order Poales; family Poaceae; genus Hordeum; species Hordeum vulgare. The sequence continues at coordinate 162,390,633 of NC_058522.1, forward strand.
ACTCACACTCGGGGACTTAGCTGCGACCCAGCGTCCCCTAAGCAAACAACTTGCTCCGAGTGTGCATTTCAAGTCACACTCGAGGACTTAGCTGCGAACCAGAGTTGCCTAAGTAAAGAGCTTCCTCCGAGTGGGCACACAAGTTACACTTGGAGGCTTGGCTGAGTTGCCTAAACAAAAACCACGAGCCAAAATTGTGTCAAAAAAAACTCAGCGAAAGAAGAGCAAAAGATCCGGTTCGAATTCAAATTGAGTTCAACGATGAGTTGGCTCAGTGTGAATCAAGTTTATCCACACTGAGCCACGAATGTACCGGCCAACAGCAGTGGCCAAAGTTTAATACAAACTCCACTCGGCGTACCGAGGTAAATGCGCATTCAGCATAAAGTCAATCAAGCATCGCCGGGGCTGGCAGGCTCCACGAAGGTGTCGAGGTCGATTCCATCTGCAATTCGGGTGGCCGTGTCGAGGAAGGTCTCCATGAAGTCTTCAAATTGAAGCTTCTTGGTGTAGGCGACCTGCAACGTCTTCAGCTTGTCTTCACGGGCTTCCTTACAATGCACTCGGACCAGAGACAGTGCCACGTCCGTGCCACACCGAGCGTCAGACTTCTTCCATGCCTGCACTCTGCTTGGAACATCCTCCAGTCGAGTCATCAACCCCTATATCTCATTCCGGGAGTCATCTTCAGGCCACAGCTCTTTGTCAATTCGGCCGACAACTTCTCTCAGGCAACCAACGAAAGGACCCACCTTGTTAAGGCAGGAATTCAGTCGGAACATGTCCCGGTTAGCTTCATCACCGAGTGGAACATTCGGTTGCCCAAGCGCCGGTTCAATTTCGGTGGTCTCGGCTTCAACGTCCCGACAGAAATCCGCAAAGAAAAGACAGGGAGAAAATAAGTGCGGAGTGAACTCCAAAGTCAAAGAGCACTCGGCAAGCAACTTACCACCAAGCAGTGCGACCATCTTCTTCGCCCAGTTGCCGACGTATTTCTCCTGCGCTTTGCACCGAGCGTTCATTGACTTGAGCTGGCCCACCCATTCAGATCTCTCCTTCTTCATATTTTCTAACTCGGGTAACAGTGCCTTGTTAGTCTCCCGAGATTCCTCCAAAGATATTTCTCGTTGAGCGAGAGCCTTCTTCATGCCAGCCATATCAATCGCATCTACCTCCAAGTCGACAGCAAGTTGAGTCTTCTCAGCCATCAAAGCAGTATAGGCCGATCCCACTTCACAAGTCTTCTGTCAAAGAGGCACGAAGGGAGGATCAGCCAGATTCAACAAGGAAAAAGTCCCGACAGATATGACAAAACAATCAAAACTCAAGATTCTTCAGACCCCTGCCGATGCAAGCAATCGACAGCGGTCTCGGGGACTACACCCAGTGGGTTCAGTAAGAGTGACCCCACTGGTATGAAGGTCGAACAGGTCGGTCCCATTGAGCTCCATAGCAACCAACAACACTATGAGACTACTATTACTCAACCCAAGTAACACTACTCTCGGGGACTACAACCAGTGGGTGCACTCGGCGTGCCCCCACTGGTTCAGCTCTGATCTGTAGAGATTATGTAAAATACATATAAAGACAACTGCCGGTGCAAACACTCGGCAGAAATCTCGGGGACTACACCCACTGGGTTCACTCGGAGTGAACCCACTGGAAAATTAACCTACTGTATCCGAGTATCTCGCCAAAACCCCCAGTGGGCACCAAGAGGAATGTAAACACTTACTAGCGCACTTACTCGGATATCATCCCGAAGCTCCAAGCTCTTCTTGTACAGGGACGCAACGGAGTCATATGCTCCCTTGGCTTCGCCCACCATGAGCTCCACTTGTACCATGGCGTCCTTGGCGGCTCCTACTTGATCTTCCGGGAGGCGTCGGGCATCATAGTGAACACTCAACGGACCCGGCGTGGCACAAGGCGCCCTAGGCATCCCGAGCTCTGCTCCAGTCGGTTCCACCATGAAGGCCACCGTCTCAGTCGGCGGCACGCTCATGGCGGGGCTGGAAGCAGGTTGGATAAACCCAGCGACAGGCGCCAAAGCTGGTTCTGACCCCCTTTGGTCGGCGTTGTCCAGATGGATCACCTCCGAAGGAAGCCCGACTGAATAAAATAAAAATACAGAAAAAGATCAAGATCAAAGACAGCACTCGCGAAACGGTAATACAGCTCTCAGAGTCGTGACAACGTACCTTGCTGTGACGTGGCGGCGTCATCAGTGTCCATGGGGATCGTCACCCTGATGAGGCAGAGAGGTGGCGGAGATAGCAGCTCTGTTGAGTGAAATCCATTCGACGGGTAAACATGAATTCCCAAAAACAAGAGTCCAATCGGATACTGAAGGAAGATGGAAGAACAAAGATACTTACGCTGAGGCGACCGGAACAACGATCCTCATCTGGGGCAAAGCTTTCTGAGGTTTAGACCCGCTGGGTTTAGCCACCTTGGACGGCTGATCCACGGGCTCGGCAGAAGAACCCCTGGTTCTCTTCACACTCCGAGCACTCGGGGCCACGGGAGGAGCCGACGGAACAGCGGGGTCATGACAGTGCTTGGTTCGGTGTTCTGGTGGTGAGGGTGACGAGCTTTGCTCTTCACTCTCCTCGTCCTCCTCTTCTGTTTCCTCCACCGTCTCCCTACTGTCAGAGACGTACACGGCAATACCCGCGCTACCCTCCATGCTGCCTTCTTCTTCCTCGACCGGATCCCCACTTGAGACTGCAAAATGCCAGTTCGTCCACTCCTGCACAAAACACAGTCGGCAACGTCAGTCGGCGAGACAAGAAAAGCAATTAAACTGAGAAGGTTAAAAGCACTGACATGGGCGCGGAAGGCCTTCACCCGCCGAGCTCGCATGGGGTTATCACATGTGCCCGTGATGTTGCGGACCCATGCACCGACGGTCTCCTCGCTCACGTCTTCAGGATGGAACCGAGTGGTATCCGAAGGCCTGGTGTAATGCCACATTGCGTGGTCTCGGGCCTGGAGCGGCTGGATGAGTCGACCCAGAAAAGTCTCCAGCAGGTCCATGCCGGTGACTCCGTTTCGGACGACGGTTAGCAGCGCGTCAATCAAAGGCTGGACTTGGGCTTTTTCTCCCTTAGAGAGCGCTAACTTCCTCGGAGGGCCCGGACGGTCTAAACTAAAGTGTGGTAACCCACTCGGAGCATTCGGGTAGGCAATGTCCTGGCAATAGAACCAGGACGATTGCCAGTTCCTAACCGACTCGGATAGTTGAAGGGAGGGATAACTACTTTTCATTTTCTTCTCAAATCCTAAACCCCCGCAGAGCTGGAGGATGTGTGTCTTATCATCAGACTGGCTAAGTTTCTTAACCGTTTGAGATCTAGCAGAGAAAACATATTTGAAGAGCCCCCAGTGGGGAGGACATCCTATGAAACACTCGAAGAGGGTGATGAATGCGGAAAGATGAGCTATCGCATTCGGCGGAAAGTGATGGAGCTGGGCCCCGAAGTAGTTCATAATACCTCGGAAGAAACGATGGGGAGGTAGGGAGTAACCTCTGGCCACGTGGCTGAGCAGCAGGAAACGCTCCCCCTCCCTCGGCGCCTGCTCCATCTCGCCTTCCGGCAGCCTCCAAGACTTATCGACGACCATGCCTTGCTCCACCAGCTCCAGCACGTCTATCTTCCTCACCGTGGAGGGGAAGAAGTCCCCCTGGATCCAGCCTGCCGGCAACGCCCGCTTCCACCGCTGAGTGGAGGCCGCCCCCATTTTCTTCTTCTTCGCCTCAAGCTTGCTGGTCTGCCCGTTCGTCATGGAGAGGGCGACGGATCCGCAGAGGAGGAGGGGAAGGAGGTGGCTAGAGGTGTGCACGGAGTTGCGGGGAGGCGAGATCAATGGGAGGAAGACGAGCAGCGCAACAGGAAGGTCCGCCAGGAAGGCTTTAAAAGGCCTCCGACTGAGTCACCTACAGGTGGGCCCAAGATCTTATCCTCCCAACCGGCTGCTGCAAGATTAGTGGAGAAGATCGCGGCGCGGTAATCGAGGAGGCGAAATCTACTCGATGGCGATAACGTCATCCCCGCTGAGCGCGCGGCAACCGAAATTTGAGAATCCCGGAAAATCCGGCGCTGTCAGTATGACCGGTCTCGTCGAAAGATTCCGCGGAAGCAATCGGTCCCTCACAGTTCGTTTCGCTTGCATATTCACTCGGATCACTAGCCGCAAAGATAAAATGGATCAAGGAAGACAACGCTAAGATCACCTCAATACCAGTCGGCTCCAAACTCCGGACATCACTTCATCGTTCCAGCCCCGATCCATTCAGGGACTAATGATGGGGTTATAGTCCCAGGGTAGGGTCATAGGTCTGCCCTATAGGTCCAACCCAAAGACTACCTTTCATAGGGGACAAGGCCCTTAGATAGTTCTGACTGAACTAAGGACGCCCCCATCATCTAGTCTGCGACGGTCCACTTGGAGCATATCTAACATGCCGACTGGAATCCACTCTGTACATCATAACCTCCTAGGAGGGCAACGGTCATACGTTTTCATACACCATAACTAGCATTTAAGGCTTACGTTACCAGTAACGCCAGCATTTACTCGCCACTACTCCACCCCTGTCCACCGGACCATTATGAAGGGCAACACACTCTATATAAGCCGCCCTTCACCACTGGTACAAGGGTTGGCACTTGCTGTAATCCCTTAATACACTCGACACAAAGCTCCCAAGAGCACTGAGACGTAGGGCTTTTACCTCCACTGTAGAGGGGCCTGAACTCATACATCCTCGCCGTAGCTAAGGCTCTGCCCATATACTTTCGTACCCCGTACTTCTACTGTCAGACTTATACCCACGACAACCATAGTATGAGGAGTTCATGTATTCACCAAGTGTTAATGCGTTGGTCCGATTCTTTATTAAAAGGGGAACCTTAATATCCCGTAGTTTCCAATAGGACCCCGCTGCCACGGTAGGGATGGACAATAGATGTCATGCAAGTTCTTTTCCCTAACCATGTATGACTACATACGGAGTACATGCCTACATTAGATTGATGAATGGGAGCTAGTTACTTATCTCTCCGTGTTATAGCTGTTACATGATGAATCACATCCGGCATAACCATCCATCACCGATCCAATGCCTACGAGTCTTTTACTACTGGTCCTTGCTACGTTACTTTGCTGCTACTACTGTTACTTGCTACTGTTGTCACTACTGTTGTTACTTGTTACTTTGTTGTTACCTGCTGCAAGACTATTTTTTGGCGCCATTGATACAACAAGTCAGGAATAGCCCTCCGTCGACGGACCTTTTTCTGGCACCGTTGCTATCATACCACTTTGCTACTGATACTTTGCTTGCAGACACTAATCTTTCAGGTGTGGTTGAATTGACAACTCAGCTGCTAATACTTGAGAATATTATTTTGCTTCCCCTTTAGTCGAATCAATAAATTTGGGTTGAATACTCTACCCTCGAAAACGGTTGCGATCCCCTATACTTGAGGGTTATCACCCGCCTTCTTATCCACTAAGTATTTGGGGCAGTTCCGCTTCAAGTGACTGGTTCCCTTGCAGTAATAGCACTCAGTCTCAGGCTTGGGTCGTTTCTTTGGTTTCTTCCCGGCAACTGGTTTACCGGGCACGACAACTTCCTTGCAGTATTTCTTGAAGTTCTTTTTACCCTTGCCTTTCTTGAAACTGGTGGTCTTATTCAGCATCAACACTTGATGTTCTTTCTTGATTTCTACCTGTGCAGATTTCAATATTGAATACAACTCGGGAATGGTCTTCTCCATCCCTTGCAAGTTAAAGTTCATCACAAATCCCTTATAGCTAGGTGGAAGCGACTGGAGGATTTTGTCAATGACCGTGTCATCCGGAAGTTCAACTCCCAGCTGAGTCAAGCGGTTGTGCAACCCAGACATTCTGAGTATGTGCTCACTAACAGAACTATTCTCCTCCATCTTATAGCTAAAGAACTTGTCATAGACTTCATATCTCTCGACCCGGGCATGAGCTTGAGAAACTAGTCTCAGCTCCTCGAACATCTCATATGCTCCATGTTTCTCAAAACACCATTAGAGCCCCGGTTCTAAACTGTAAAGCATGCCGCACTGAACCAGAGAATAGTCATCACTCTACGAGTGCCAGGCATTCCTAACATCCTGGGTTGCCGCGGGAACCGGAGGGTCACCTAGCGGCACATCAAGGACACATGCCTTCTTGGAAGCCATGAGGATGAGCTTCAAGTTACGATCCCAGTCCGCATAGTTGCTCCCATCGTCTTTCCGCTTGGTTTTCTCTAGGAACGCGTTGAAGTTGAATGGGACATTTGCATTGGCCATTGGATCTACAATATTTGTAAAGACAATTTTTGACTAAGTTCATGATAATTAAGTTCATCTAATCAAATTATATAATGAACTCCTACTTAGATCGACATCCCTCTAGTCATCCAAGCGTTACATGATCCACGTCTACTGGCCCGTGTCCGATCATCACGTGAGACGGACTAGTCATCAATGGTGAGCATCTCCATGCTGATCGTATCAACCATACGACTCATGTTCAACCTTTCGGTCTCCCATATTCGAGGCCATGTTTGTACATGCTAGGCTCGTCGAGTCAACCTAAGTGTTTTGCATGTGCGAATCTGGCTTACACCCGTTGTATGCGAACGTTAGAATCTATCACGGCCGATCATCACGTGGTGCTTTGAGACAACGATCCTTCGCAACAGTGCACACTTAGGGGAATACTTATCTCGAAATTTTAATGAGGGGTCATCTTATGTTTGCTACCGTCGTTCTAAGCAATAACATGAAAAACATGATAAACATCACATGCAATCATATAGTGACATGATATGGCCAATATCATCTTGCTCCTTTGATCTCTGTCGTCGGGGCACCATGATCATCTTTGTCACCGGTATGACACCATAATCTCCATCATTGTGTCTTTTCGAAAGTCGTCTCGCCAAATATTACTTCTACTACTATAGCTAACATTTAGCAATAAAGTAAAGTAAACACACATTGTTGCATCTCATACAATAAATTAAGACAACTCCTATGGCTCCTGTCGGTTGTCATACTCATCGACATGCAAGTCGTGATTCCTATTACAAGAACATGATCAATCTCATATATCACATATGTAACATCACATCCTTTTGGCCATATCACATCACATAGGATACCCTGCAAAAACAAGTTAGACGTCCTCTAATTGTTGTTGCAAGTTTTACGTGGTTGGTTTGGGTTTCTAGCAAGAACGTTTCTTACCTACGTGACAGCCACAACATTGATATGCCAATCCTATTTACCCTTCATATGGACCCTTGTCATCAAATCCAATTCAACTAAAGTGGGAGAGACACACACACCCCCTCTAGCCACCTTATGCACCAAGTGCATGTCACGCGGTGGAACTAGTCTCACGTAAGCGTATGTGTAAAGTAGGTCTGGGCCGCTTCATCCCACAATACCGCCGAAAAAAGATAATACTAGTAACGGCAAGCAACTGACAAAATCATCACCCACAACTTTTGTGTTTTACTCGTGCATAGAATCTACGCATAGAACCTGGCTCAGATGCCATTGTTGGGCAACGTAGTAATTTCAAAAAAAATCCTACGCTTCACCAGGACCTATCTAGGAGAAACCAGAATGAGCAAGGGGTTAGAGCATCTTCATACCTTTGAAGATCGCTAAGCGGAAGCGTTTGATGGAGTCGTACTCTTAGCGATTCAGATCGTGATGGATTCTGATATAAGCGCCGAACAACGGCGCCTCCGCGTTCAACACACCTGCAGCCCTGTGACGTCTCCTACGCCTTGAGCCAGCAAGGAGGGAGGAGAGGTTGAGGGAGATTTCCGGCAGCATGACGGCGTGGTGACGGTGGAGCTGCGTGGTACTCCGGCAAGGCTTCGCCAAGCGCTATGGAGGACGACAAGGAGGAGAGGTAGGGTTGCGCCTTGGTGGTGGAAAACTTGTATCTAGCAGCCCCAATCCCTTGGGTTTGTATAGGAGGAGAGGGATGAGGGTGCACCACCGCTATGGTTTCCACCCTAGGTGGTGCAGCAACCCAAGATGGGGTGGGCCGGCAGCCAAGTTGAGGAGGAGGCAGCGCCCTAGGGTGGCTTGCCACCCAAGGCAAGCCCCACACCTAGCGTTAGCCCACCCTTCCCTCTTGTGCACCTTGGGCAGAAGGTGGGTGGCGCACCAGCACACCTAGGGGCTGGTTCCCATCCACTTTTGGCCCACTTAGCCTTTCGGGGCTGGTGGCCCTTCCCGGTGGACCCCTGGAATCCTTCCGGTAGTCCGAGTACAATACCTACATTCTTCGAAACTCTTCCGATGATTAAAACGTCACTTCATGTATATGAATCTTTACCTCCGGACCATTGTGGAACTCCTCGTGACGTCCGGGATCTCATCCGGGACTCCGAACAACCTTCAGTAACAACGTGTACTATTCCCATAATAACCCTAGCGTCATCGAACCTTAAGTGTGTAGACCCTACGGGTTCGGGAAACATTCAGACATGACCGAGACACCTCTCCGGTCAATAACCAACAGTGCGGTCTGGATATCCATGTTGGTCCCCACATGTTCCACGATGATCTCATTGGATGAACCACGATGTCGGGGATTCAATTAATCCCGTATACAATTCCCTTTGTCTACTGGTATGATACTTGCCCAATATTCGATCGTCGGTATCCCTATACCTTGTTCAATCTCGTTGCCAGCAAGTCCCTTTACTCATTTTGTAACACATCATCACGTGGCTAACTCCTTAGTCACATTTAGCTCAGTACGATGATGCATCACCGAGTGGGCCCAGAGATACCTCTCCGTCACACGGAGTGACAAATCCCTCTCTCGATTCGTACCAACCCAACAGACACTTTCGGAGACACCTGTAATGCACCTTTATAATCACCCAGTTACATTGTGACGTTTAATACACCTAAAGCACTCCTACGGTATCCGGGAGTTGCACAATCTCATGGTCAAAGGAAACTATACTTGACATTAGAAAAGCTTTAGCACACGAACAATACGATCTAGTGCTATGAATAGGATTGGGTCTTGTCCATCACATCATTCTCCTAATGATGTGATCCCATTATCGATGACATCCAATGTCCATGATCAGGAAACCATGATCATCTATTTATCAATGAGCTAGGCAACTAGAGGCTCACTAGGGACACATTATGCTCTATATATTCACACATGTATTACGGTTTCTGGTTAATACAATTATAACATGAATAATAATTATCATGAACTAGGAAATATAATAATAACCACTTTATTATTGCCTCTAGGGCATATTTCCAACATCCATTGGCCCACAACCTCCAGGATGCAACTGAGCTAGTCACCAAGTGTGAGGCCTACTAGTTCCACTCCAAGAACATTCATCAGCCAGCGCAAGCCCTTTATCCTGGCCATTCTCAGTCTGGGGGCTCGATATCCTCGTCCCCTTCGCCGCGCTGTCGGGGGTTTTGAGGTCTTGTACGTAGCAATCGACAAGTTCACGAAATGGCCTAAGGTGGAACCAGTGAGAAAGGTGATCGCGCAATGAGCTATCAAGTTCATGAAAGGACTGGTGTGCCGGTGAAGGATCGACACCTATGGGGGCCTCAAAGGTCCCCTTTTGTTGGTTTGGCGGGGAAAGGGGTCGCGGCAAGAGCAGAACCAACAGTCAGGGCCTGGCAAGGTCTTTTTTACCTAGGTTCGTGTTGTGCGCTGCGTAAAACCCTACTCCTGCATGTGTTTAGTTATTCGTTTTGGGTTACTGTAGATCCGTCCCTTTTACAGCCTTTCAATTGGTCATAAATCCAAAAAGTCCTTACTACTAAGCCTCTGGCCTCCTTTTATAGGCGAAGGGGTCACCAAAGTGGATCAGTGGGTGAACGATGGGTTCACAAGTGGAACAGCGCCGACCGATAGTTACAATGTTACTGGGGTGCATTAAATGGTTCGACAGACTACCCTCACCTCGTCAAGGGGGTTGGACACGTACCCACACGTGCCAAGTTTGGGGTGTTGCACTGGCGTGCCGGCGGACGCTGGTCCATGCATCTGCGGTGGCGTGTTCGTCGGTGGAGGCGTTCACAGGTCGTGAAGGCGCCCTGGGCCCGCACCTCTCCTCGGGCCTTCTTTTCCTTCTCGGTAGGGTTACCTTGCCTGGGCTCTTATTGTTCCTCTCAGCAGGGAGGTGATGGTCTGTCGAGGCCTTGTCAATCGTACCCACAAGGATAGCTTGCCGAGGTTGGTCCTACTTCCTTGGCGGGAGGGCCTCGTCGTGCCATTGTCTATCTCATTGACAAGGAGCTCCTGTCGGGGTCTCTTCTTATTTCCCAGCAAGCGAGTGCTTGCCGGGGGCTTGCAATCTGCACTTGGCGGCTTTTGAGTCTTGCTTCCGCTCTAAGCTCCAGTGATGCACCTTGCTGCTGAAGAGGGGCTGCCGGTGTTCACACAATAGTCCGGGGCACTGGAGACCCCAGTCTTTAGTACAACGATAGGAGCCCCCTAGCCTAGGCCACACATGCATGCGAGGCGTTGTTAGGCCAGGCCCAAAGAGGTCCGCGGACTCGTAGGTGTCGGGGTTATCGGAATTGAGCCGTTATAGGCTTTCTTTCCCCAAATTGCGCATTGAACACGCAAAGTGGGAGGGTGCGCGGCGTGTGCGTGATGGCCTCTTTATTCCCTGAAAACGCCCTACCACGTGTAGGACATGCGCAGCGGCGGTCGGGAAAGTGGTGATCGTGGCCTCAAAAGCCGCGGGCGTGGACGGACCCGCCCCTGTATGCATTGGGGCATCAGGGCGGTTCCATGTTCCATTCGTGACTTGAGGGCGATTGGGCGAGAGGGGCGGTGGCTTCTGGAGTGAGGAGGGTGGCCTCCGAGCTTTGCCCTATAAATTAGGGTGATTGAGCGGAGGTTTTTCCCACCCATCTCACTCTCGAAGCCTTCGGCGTCTGTCGCCTTTTCTTCTCTTGTTTCTTTCATCTTTGCCGGTGGCACCCGCCCCTAACCATGGTTAGTGGACGGGACCGGCCTCCATCGGCTGCCAGGGCGGCAAGGGGATCCCGCTCGGATCATGCCACCAGTTCAGGGGCCGCAGCCAGGAGCGACCCCATCGACCATGGCGGGAGAGGCTCGAGGGGCCGAGGATGCCGGGGATGTGGTCGAGGGAGGCGGAGCGCTGCCTCGATCTCCCTCTTCGTTCCTTCTTCTTCGGGTGGCCACTCGGAGGCGACGCGATTCGAGTTCATCGCAGAGCTTTGTGGCCCCCTTCGGGGTCACCTGCACCTCCCTCGCGGCTTCGCCGTGGTGATGGAGGTCGAGCAGCCTCCCGTCTTCCAGCTGCGAGCATACGGATGCTCTCACGGCGCCATGCAGGTGCACGCAGAGTATCTGAAGCCCCATTCCATGCTACTTGGGCGCGGCTGGAAGGCCTTCGCCCGTGCTCATGAACTCGAGGATGGCTACGTCCTCCACTTCAAGCTGATGGAGGCCCGTATGCTCGTCGTCAAGTTCTACGGGCGCTCTGGTGTGCGTCTCGGCTGCTGCGAAGAAGGCTCGAGCAACGTTGAATGCTCTGCTTCGAGCGACAACGGTGGGAAGGGCGGCAGTGGTGACGGTGCTGAGCCTAGACTCAAGCCCGGGGGAATTAAATCGGAGGACGATTCCCCCTGCTCGGACTGAGTGCTTCTTGCACTGGCGCAACCTGGTCACATCCCTCTCCCTCCTTGGAGGGGGATCTCAACCGGATCTGTCGCCCCTTCCCATGACTTGACGAGGCCAAACCCGCTCTCGTCGGTACAGTGCTGGTCACGGAGGAGCTAGCATGGATGTACCGTGGGCCTTGCCACGTCTTGTCTTCATGAACTCCAATTCCTCCGCATAGGTCGATCCTCATTAAAAGACAAAGTCTTTAGGTTAGGACAACAACACTTTGTAAGTGGAATCGAATGTATCCAGACAAATGAATGAATAGATGCATCCTTTATTCGACTCTCATTTTGTATGATTATTCCTTTGCACTTTACAGATGCTTACCGGCTTGACTTATCATGCCGCGAGTACTTAGAGGAGAGGATCCTCAGAAAACTCAACAGAGGAGGTCGTCACCGGCAAGACTCCTTGCCGCACTCAGTGCAACCATGTAAATCGTCGAGCGTGGCTCGAGGCGAAATAAGGTGCTACGTAGCCGTCCGAAATGTTGAACGAGTTCGAAACGAGATGAGGGCGCTCTTTGGCCGCTCAAGTCATTGAACAGGCTCGAAACGAAGTCGGAGTGCACTGATCCTAGCAAGGTCCATCTGCACGCGGGGTTAACATACAAAAGTCGATGCTTCGAAAGGATACAACTAATCTACCAAGAGTGTGGCAAGAAGTTTGCCTCTGTACTAATCTCGCGCGTCGCGGCTTTCCTGGCCGCAATGTCTGAAGGTGCTACAAGGGACGAATATGTGTACCCCGTGCAAGCTGATGTTGCCTCCAGCGGCCTCCTGGCCGACGAGGTTCTCGCCAGTGGCCTTTGGCCACTCTGAAGGAAAGAGGCACGATGGGGCGTATTACTTTCTCATCTCTTTGGCAAGATATTTGCTGGCGGAGCCCCCAAGCACATCATTCTGGCGTCACAACGCTCCAAGGAGAAATGCGAGCCGTAGGGCGCGAAAGGGGCGGTACGGGGCCTCGGACGCGTCCTCGACAACCATACAGCACTGCGGAGATGTGCTACAGTCGGAGTAAGCGTCGGAGGCCTGGCCGAAGCCCTCTGTCACGCCCTCGATAGCAGCGCGGCGTTCCAAGGAGGTGTGTTGGCCAGGCGATGCAGAGCTCGGGGCTTCCGCTCCTTCGACCCGCGCTAGAATTGCACCTATGGATGCGCTATGAGCTCTCGCGTGAGTAGAGCACCCACAGCCTCCTCAAACACAGGGAAGATGATGCGGCGAACAGAGATCCGTGGAGTCGTTGAGCGGCTCGTCGGATTAGGGCGGCGTTGATGCCGGCCTCCTTCCAGCGATCCCCCTACCTAGCGCGCCAAAGATGTCGGTGAACGATCGACACCTATGGGGGCCTCAAAGGTCCCCTTTTTCTGGTTTGGCGGGGAAAGGGGTCGCGGCAAGAGCAGAACCAACAGTGAGGGCCCGACAAGGTCTTTTTTTACCCAGGTTCGGGACGCGCGGTGCGTAAAACCCTACTCATGCATGTGTTTAGTTATTTGTTTTGGGTTACTGTAGACCATCCCTTTTACAACCTTTCGATTGGTCAAAAATCCAAAAAGTCCTTACTACTGAGCCTTGGGACTCCTTTTATAGGCAAAGGGGTCACCACAGTGGCTCAGTGGGTGAATGGTGGGTTCACGAGTGGAACAGCACCGACCTACAGTTATAGTGTTACTGCGGTGCATTAAATGCTTCGTCATACATCCCTAACCTCGTCAGGGGGGTTGGACACGTACCCACACATGGCAACTTCAGGGTGTTGTGCTGGCGTGCGGGCGGACACGTCGTCCATGCATCGGCGGTGGTGTGTTCGTCGATGGAGGCGTTCACAGGTCGCGAAGGCGCCGTGGGCCCATGCCTGTCCTCGGGCCTTCTCTTCCTTCCCAGCAGGGTTACCTTGCCGGGGCTCTTCTTGTTCCTCTCGGCAGGGAGGTGATGGCCGGCCGAGGCCTTGTCAATCTTCCGGGCAAGGATGGCTTGCCAGGGCTCAGTCCTTCTTCCTTGGCGGGAGGGCCTCGCCTTGGCATTGTCTATCTCCCAGGCAAGGAGCTCCTAACGGGGTCTCTTCTTCTTTCCTAGCAAGCGAGTGCTTGCCTAGGGCTTGCAATGTGCACTTGGCGGCTTCTGAGTCTCGCTTCCTGTCTAAGCTCCAGTGACGCGCCTTGCCGCTGCAGAGGGGCTGCTGGTGTCCGCGCACTAGTCCGGGGCACTCGAGACCCTAGTATTTACTGCACCGACAATGCATTACGTCTAAAACCTTGGAAGCAAGGTCTCCTTTGCCTCTGTTGCACACCTAAGGAGCAACAGGCAAGTCGAGAGGATGAATGCACAGGTGTTGCGAGGACTCGGAACAAGAACTTTGGATAGACTGTAAAGATGCGGCAAGCGCTGGATTGATGAGTTGTCGGTGGTTCTTTTGTCACTCAGAACGACAATGAATTAAGCTAACGGCCAAACACCTTTCTCCCTAGTATATGGGGTAGAAGCAGTTATCCCCAAGGAACTCATATACGGGTCACCTCAAGGGCTAGCCTATGATGAAGTGGAGCAACAACAGATGTGGCATGACGATGCCATGCTCCTCGAGGAATATCATCACTGGGTTGCTGTCTGTGCTGATTGCTACCAGCAGGCCCTGCGCCGCTATCATAGCCACATGGACCATGCCGGCGGCTTAGAGGAAGGCAACCTTGTCCTTAGGCGCGTTCAGTCTGCCAAGGGTTCCAACAAGTTGACGCCAAACTGGGAAGGCCCTTACCAGGCAGTACATGTCACCAGACCTGCCGCGCTCCATCTGGAGATCGAAGATGGCATCAAAGTGCTTAAGTCATGGAACATTGAGCATCTTTGTAAGTTCTAACCGTAAGGCGCGGTTGTCGGGCCCAGTCCCCTGCAACCACCTTTTGTACAAGCTTTGCCACAGTTGCATCTAACCCTTTGTACAAAGCCAGACGCAGACCCTGTGCATAAATAAAGCTAGGCGTTGCATCATATCATCATTTACATGTGCATTACACATTTACTTGTTTTATGATGTCACTAATACCCTAGTTTACCAGTTATTAAGAGTGCTTGATGGACTTATGATCCACATTACCGCGTCTCCCCTCTCTCCAAGAGGACAGAGCCTCTCTTTTGCTCTATGTGTTTGACCTATACGTAAACAGGAGACAATGGAAAGGCAAGGACTACAAACCATCACACCTTCAAGAGGACCTCCCCCAAAAGAGATAAGTTTAAACCATCTTATCTTGAGCTAGGTTTCATTCTTTTCCTTGAGGAAATCCTTGTCGCTCCTTTTTGATTGTGTACAATGGAACTCTCCGCATGATGGGAACCCTTGTCGGGACGAGCCGTCCTTCATCTCTTGTCGCTTATTACCCTTGGGAGGTCTCGTGCCGATATCGACAAGGGAAAATGCCAGGGGACGGTGCACATCTGTTGCCAGGGGGCTCGCTCCCCCTTCGACACTTGCGTCTTGTACCAACCCGTCAAGGAGTCCTGTGCAGCAAGAACATACATACAACACAACGCAAATAGAAGGGCGGAAGGACGACACTCAAGAAAGATGAATGGCGCTCATTTTATTCACTCTTCAGTACAAAATGGATAAAATAAATTACATTTCCACTAGTAAAAAAATTAGGAAGAGCCTACAACCTTTTGTTTTATAAAACTAAAAGTGCCCCGTAATGCCCTTCTCATCCCTCTCCTATTAGGGATTGGATGGAGGAGGAGAAGAGGGCAAAGGGAGGCCCAAACATAAGCCTACCATGACCCCGCCACGACCAGATGGACGTGGCTCGGCGTTTCCACCAGTGGTGAAGACAGAGCCAAAGTACATGAAGCCTGTCGGGATCCAGCTGGAAGATGAGGCAGCGTCCGGGACAAGGAGCCCCGGCAAGCCGCCTTGTTGGGAGGGGAGGCACGTGAGCTGACGGTGATGGTGCTATCGGTGTTCAGCTCGTCGGCTGGAGCCCGAGCCGACGTACTCCGACTTGATGGTTGGGGGCTCGCTGTCGCCGTCCTCGTCAGTGTTGTCCTCCACGTCGCTGTCGCTCGAGGAGGAACTTTTGGTGTCACTCGAGCTCTCTTCGCAACAGCCAAGATGAGCTCCCGAGTGCCCGTAGATCTTGACGAAGAGCATAACGGCCTCCACCAGCTTGAAGCGGAGAACATGCCCCGCCTTGAAGTTTTGGACACGCATGAAGGTCTTCCACCCGCGCCTCAAGAGAATGACACAAGGAGTTGGATATTTAACGCCAGTGTACACGGCACCATTGCAACAACCGTGTACACAGAACCAAACTCTCTGTGGTTTGTCAACCTCCATCACCCTAGCAAAGGGGTGAGGATGGCACAAACGACTGCGGGGAGGACCGCGCAGCCTGACGACAAACTCCAACGCCATACCTTTGGTATGCCCCGACAACGGCGACGTCGATGTCAACGTAGGAGGGTCAGGCAGAACACTCCATCCCCTTCCACCACGGGCTCCTCGATGACCCCAGGCCCTTCCAGTTCCCCCGCCTCAAGCACTGGTGCCGCCCTCCATCGGCATGACTGAAGCGGTTGCATGATCCCGAAGGGAGGCTCTTGTTGGCCCCACAGAAGATGGGGGACACCCTTGCCTCCCCGCCATAGCAAAAAACCGAAACCACCTCAAGGTACAAGAAGAGAAGAGCAAGTCGGGCAATCCTAGGTTGGAGGAGAGGAGAAGGATGGATGAGCATCATCTACCGCACACCTCCCACTGTTATAGGGAGGGTGTGGGGGGTTGGCTCTCCTACGCTCCAGGGGTCGCCGCCCATCTCCGCCTATGTCGTTGCCCACCATCACGGGTGAACGGGTAACTGCCCCATTAATCCAATCCATGATGATGTGCCTTCTACACGACCAAGCCTTTAAGTCATGCGCACCCGCCGCGAGATTCTTGCAATTTATGTGGTGCACGTGGTAGAAATAGCCTGAAGTGGAGGGGCAGTGCAGGGCAGTGGGTTGGCAGTTACCCCTTTGCAATTTCACGCCCTTGCATGAACATTGGGCCTGACCCAATAGTGCTGAGCAAGCGTGTATGGGCCAGACCGAGGGGCTCCTGTTGTTGCACTAGTAATGGGGTACCTAGTGCCCCTGACTTTTGCACAAGCGTTAAGAGCATAACCCCTCAAAGGAAACCGCCAAACCCAAGCAAATAGCCAAAACCAGACGCCGACAAGACCTACACCAGTAGCCCAAGATAGTCCCAAGACATGCCAAGAACCCCCGACATGTGTCGGTGACGAAGGCATAGGCAGCCTTGATAAGACCCGGCAAGTCGCCCCCCGGCAAGCGCAAGCCAATCTGCCACCGCACCACCTCATCAATACACTAGTCACTTATGAATGAGGTGTCGAGCTCCCGGATGACTAAGTGGCTCTCGCTAGATATGTGGAGACGCACCAGAAGATAGATTACGACTAGTTGACACCTGTCCAGAGGTGTGTCAAGACACCATGCCATGAGCAGCTAATAGGTGGCAGAAGCTTGCCGGGAACACACCCCCACTAGCCACCTAAAGCCGCATTTATGGCACTTTGTCTTAAGTACCAGAGTTAGGTATGGTAGCACTGTTAGCTATATAATCATGTCTGTTTGCCACTGTGGACACAACTTGAGCTATAAAAGGAGTCCTAAGGCAACCTAGCAAAGTATTCAGACCCCACGGGATTAGAACGAAGAATATTTGTATGCATGCAATAGCTCTCCGCGGCAACCCTAGCCGGGGTAGAGACCCGTGTGAGCTTCGTCTTCCCCAATCAATCAACCAAAGTAGGAGTAGGGTTTTACGCTTCACAACGGCCCGGACCGTGGGAAACACCCCGAATATCATAATCGTGTTGCCTCGTAGTTTCTGCTGTTTGTGCCACGTGATCTCCCCGCCGAGCAACAAAGGGGCCAAAGGTGCCATAGGTGATCAAGTGCACACAACCGCACCGACACATTTCTTTGCAAATATTGAGACCAATGGGATTGACAACCCTCTAGCCCGCTTTGGGAGCAACTTGTTTGCTCTTTTGTGTGTAGCCGCTGAAGACGGTATAGGGATGATATTCATATTGGTTCAATAAATTGTTGTTTCTTAATCAAGGGAAATACTTACCCGTAGTGCTGCAATAACCCGTTCCATTTCACGAAAAAAAAATTTATATATTTTTGCTTAAAAAATACAAAAATATTTACCCTTGCTTGTCACTAGTTTGTATCTTTGCTCTCTAGTTTACTCGTCCTGCTTGTCAGTTTGCTTTCTTGGTCACCATGTCTCAAGAAACTACTAAGGCGTGTGACTTCTCAAATACTAATAATAATGATTTTATTCGTATTACAATACCACCCTCCACTAGTGTGGATTCTTTTGATATTAATGTTGTATTGCTGAATCTTGTCATGAAAGAACAATTTTTGGGAAGTCCTAATTAGGATCTCGCTGCTCATCTTACTACTTTTATTGAACGTTGTGATATGCAAAAGAAAAAGGACATCGATAATGATATTGTGAAATTAAAATTATTTTCTTTTTCACTAAGAGATAAAGCTAAGGTTTGTTTTCATCTTTACCACGTAATAGTATTGGACCATAGGATAAGTGTAAAGGTGCTTTTATTGTCAACTATTTCTCTCCTGCTAAGATCATCTCCCTTAGAAATCAAATAATAAATTTTAAATATCAAGATCATGAACATGTTGCACAAGTTTGGTAGAGGATGAAATTAATGATTAAAAAATTCCCTACTCCTGGTTTAAACTTGTGGATGATTATACAAAATTTCTATGATGGACTAACTTTGTATCTAGAAACCTTCTAGATTCTGCCGCAGGTGGTACCTTCATGGAGGTGAGTTTAGGAGAGGCCACCAAACTTCTAGGTAACATTATGGCCAACTAATCTCAATGGCATACCGAAAGATATCCAACTGGTAAGAAGGTAATTATGTTAGGAAGTTGCTATTTTGAGAGAAAAAGTGGATGCTCTTATGAATTTGGTTGCTAATAAAATGCTCATGTTGATCCTAATGACATTCCCTTTTCTACTTTGACTTGGAAAACTTATAATTCCATTGATGTTTACCTCACGAAATAATTTTAACAACAATGCCTATAGGGGTAATTTCAATGCTAGGCCATATCCTGGTAATTCTTCTAGTGGTTATGGTAATTCTTATGTCAATTCTTATGGAGATCCTTCTACAAATAATAATAAGTTATCCTATGATCTTCAAAACACCATTAAATTATTCATAAATTCTCAAAAAGTTTTCAACACTATGGTAGGGGAAATCAGCATACGATTTACACTTTGGCTAAGAACATGGATAGAATTGCTCTTGATGTAGAAACTCTCAAAAGTGAAGCTTTGCCACCCAAGTATGATTTTAATTATACAATTAAATCTATCCAAATATATTTGAATGAAAGTAGGGAGAGGACCTCTAAGTTGAAAGCTAAGCGGAAATTTCTGGAAAAAGCACTCCCACTTGGTTTTTACCAAAATCATGATGAAGATCTTAAAATGATTGTCACTTATCCTATTGAATATTTATTTACTTCTGTGATTGTTAATGATAATGGGACTATATATGACTCAACTTTACTTAGAGAGTGTCCCGTTTTCTTGGAGGTGAGGATTCTAATTCTAAAACTGAAAAAGTGGGTTTGGAGAGGTCAAAACTTTAACTAGTGATGTGCCCACTATCTTAGATTACAAGGACTTTAATTATGAAAGTTGCTCTTTATTAGAATGTATTTCCTTGTTGAAAACCACCATTAGCTCACCAATGCTTATGAACCAAACAAGGCTTTCACTAATCATATAGTGGAAGCAATGATAGAACCATATGATGAGAAACTTTAACTTGTTTCTATTCCAAGAAAATTGCATGATGAATGGGAAACTACTATAAAAATAAAGATAAATAAATTTGAATGCAATGATTTGCGTGACCTTCATGCTAGTGTTTCAATAATTCCTAAATATCTTTGTGATGTGCTTGGTCTCTTGCATTAAGAAACCCTTAGGTAGAACTAATGATGTTCTCATTATTGCAAATAAAATATATGCACCTATATATTTCATTGTGCTTGATATTGATTGCCATAATACTTATCTAATAATACTTGGAAGACCTTTCCTACAAACTATAGGTGCAATTATTGATATGAAATAGGGAAACATTAGGTTCCAATTTCCATTCAAGAAAGGGATGGAACACTTCCCTAGAAAGAGAATCAAACCACCTTATGAATATATCATGAGAGACACTTATGGGTTGAGTGTTAAAGATCAGAACACTTGATCATTTGCATTATGCCTAGGTAGGGCCATATAAAAATAGCGCTTACTAGGAGGCAGTCCAATAGTTATCTTATTTTTTGCTTTTTAAATTTCTGTCTTGGTGTGATGACATTATTATTCCCTCTACAATGATTGGTTTTATGTTTAAATTAGTGTTTGTGCGAAGTAAAGCCTTTGGAATGTTCTGTATGATAAGTATAATTGATACGGTGTAAAAACAAAAACTTTGACGTCGAGCGCATAATTTCTCTTATTTTACTAGAATGTCTTTTTAAGCTGAAATTTTTACGCTGTATTTATATAGAACTTCCTAAGGTCGTCGTAATAATTGAGATAGAAATATAGGTTCATTAAAGATTACTACAGACAGTTATATTTAGACAGATTCTGTTTCTTGCTTGCATAGTTTGCTTGTTTTGATGATGTTATGGTCTTTATCCGGGGTATAAGCCATGGAGAAGTTAGAATAGAGTACCTGAGGGAGTCCGGGACTGAGGGGTCCTCGGGATGCTTACCTATTTCCATGAGCCGGACTCCTGGACCATTATATCATTATTATTGGGCTACATATAAATAATGTGACACTGAATTCAAGATGGACAATTTAGAAAACTTGGCGTGTACTCCATTGTTAGGTGGTGATCGACGTATTCCCTCCTTGATGTGTAACCAGTGTTGTGTAACCCCAGTACCCCTAGTATCTATATAAACTAGAGGGTTTTAGCATGTAGGACAGATTAATATCATTACTCCTAGGGTTTATACCACCACATCCGATCTCGAGATAAATAAACTTTGTACTTTGTACCCCCATTGATATGTCTTGAATGTATCTATAACTTTTGATTGTTCCATGTTGTTATATTATCATTCTTGGATGTTTTATAATCATTTTATGGCAACTTCATATCATATTTTGGGACTAACCTATTGACATAGTGCCTAGTGCCAGTTCTAGTTTTTTGGTATTTTTTCCTTCGTAGAAAGTCCATATCAGATGAGGTCCAATTGCCACAAAAGTTTATGGAGATTATTTTGGACCAGATGGAAACTTGGGAGCCAAGAATGAGCAGCAGACGAGGCCGAGGGAGCCCACTAGACACCAGGACGCGCAAGAGACCCTTGCGCGTGTGGCGTCTAGTGGGATCCTCGGGTCCTCCTCCACCTCCTGTAAGCTCTATAAATACCCCAATATTAAGAAAACCCTAGAGGAGTCGATGGAAAATCATTTTCAGGCACCGCAAGTTCAACAGCCACGAAATCCAATGCAGATCCCGTTTCGGAGAGGAATACGATTAGGGAGGGGTTCACCATCCTCATTGGTGCTCCTCCGATGATGCGTGAGTAGTTGATATCAGACCTATAGGTCCGTAGGCAGTGGCTAGATGGCTTTCTCTCTCGTTTTGTTTCTCAATACAATGGTCTCTTGGAGATCTATATGACGTAACTCTTGCTTTTGCGGTGTGTTTGTTGGGATTCGATGAATTGTCAGTTTATGATTAGATATATGAAAACATATTCATGCTTGATTATTCTAGCCTCGTATTTCTCCTCCGATACTTTGTTTTTGTCTGGTCAACTTCATATTTTATCCTGCAATGGGAACAACTGCTTTGTGATGGGTTCGATCTTGTGGTGCTCAATCTCAGTGACAGGAAGAGACATGACATTCTTGTATCGTTGATAGCAAGGATAAAACGATGGCGTCTATTCCTACATGAATAGATCTTGTCTACATCATGTAATCCTTCTTAAGGTATTACTCCGTTTCTCGATGAAATCAACACACTAGATGCATGCTAGATAGCGGTCGATGTGTGGAGTAATAGAAGTAGATGTGGGGAGAAGTCGGTCTACTT
This sequence comes from Hordeum vulgare subsp. vulgare, assembly GCF_904849725.1. Taxonomy (NCBI): domain Eukaryota; kingdom Viridiplantae; phylum Streptophyta; class Magnoliopsida; order Poales; family Poaceae; genus Hordeum; species Hordeum vulgare. The sequence continues at coordinate 162,412,571 of NC_058522.1, forward strand.
ATCTTGGACGTCATGCCTATATACATGATCATTATCTTGAGTGTCATCATAATTATTTTCTTTCTATCGATTGCCCAGTAGTAATCTGTCTACCAACCGTTTGTTATTTCTAAGAGAAGCCACTAGTGAAACCTATGGCCCCGTGTCTACTTCACATCATCTATTTGTAATCTCTACTTTGCTATTTGGATTTCTACATTATTTTCTCTTTTATTTTCAGATCTATATTATAAAAAATACAGTGCCGCGTTCTATTTTCTATCCTTACTTTACCCACGAGGGATTGACAACCCCTCCACACGTTGGGTTGCGAGGATTTTATATTTGTGTGCAAGTGTTGCTTGCATAGTCTTGTCGATCTTCCTACTGGATTGATACCTTTCTTCAACAACTAAGGGAAATACCTGCCATCGTTGTGATACATTACCCTTTAAGCTTGGACGGAAACCAATGCATCAGCAAGGAGTAGCATGACATTTGGCGCCATTGCCGAGGAAGATCAAGTCAAGATGTATTAGGTTCCTCCACATAAATCTCATTTCCTTGCAATTACATTATTTGCCATTAGTGTCTCGTCTTCCTCTCCCCCACTTCACCAAAATTTGCCATTTTATTTGCCTTCTTTTCGTTTGCCATTTTCTTCCCGGATCTCTTGTTTGTTTGTGTTCTTGCTTGCGTAGTCACGATGACTCAATAAAACACTAAGTTATGTGATTTTTCCAATACCAACAACAATGATTTTATTAGCACTCCTATTGCTCCTCCCACCACTAGTGTGGAGTCATATGATATTAATGCGGCTTTGTTGAATCCTGCTGTGAAAAAGCAATTTTCTGGTACTCCTAATGAGGATGCCATGTCCCATCTAAACACTTTGGTAGAATTGTGTGATATGCAAAAGAAGAAAGATGTGGACAATGATATTGTCAAGCTAAAATCAATGTTAAAGAAATCGGTAACCGGTAACTGCTCGGTCTGTTTGGAAGTAGCGATTAATAGATGAATCGGCCTATTAACTGGATTAATGAGTCGACAATTAATCGGTAGACTAAATAGAAACTTGCCAACTTATATCTTGATTTTTAATGTATTATGCCATAATTCCACGCACCTAGCTATGTAATATACCAAAATATTCTATTGTAGGCATATAAAAAATAGACAAAAGGTAAAATTAATAATCGTTATACATCCAAATGTATAAAATCTCGAAATTCAAAATTATCAATTAAACATTTAAACTTATCCATATACTTGCTAACATACATCACACGATATACTCCAGACAACAACCAAAACCAATAGTTCCATCCACCCAGTTACAAAATTGTAATTCATAATCTACTAATATATCAATGTGGATTCTCCACTAAGATAGGGGGAAAGATGGTAGTGTCTTGCCTACTGGTGACAACATTGAGGAACAGATTGGGGAGCATTCCATGGGAGGGGATGGGGAGTGGCCAAGTGGGGTGGGGTCTAGGCACGCGACCAGACTGGCGGAGCAACTAGATCTTGCAGGTGTAGTGTGGTGACTGGCACTGGTGAGGACACGACTAGCCACCAGCCAGGTTAGGAGGGGATGAGAGGAGAATGAGGAAGCGGGAGGAGGGCCAAACCCTAGGATTTAGTAGCAAGAGGGGGTGGCAGGGGTTACGTGCCAAAATTTTGGGATTCGGTCGCCCATCACTTAATGGGCTAGTATATATTAATCGGTGTGGCAACTCATTAATCGGTATCACAACTGATTAATCGGTCTAACTGACCGATTAATTGACATGGCAAGTTAACACGATGAATAAGTGTTATTCGATTCAGTCACCATAAGAGTAGCGATTAACTGGCAAGTTAACTGGTTAATTGGACGAATTCTTGAACAATGGCTAAAATTATTTCCGTTCTCTTTGCGTGATCGTGCTAATTTTTTTATCATCTCTGCCACGAAATAGTATTGATTTTTGGGACAAGTGCAAAGATGCTTTTATCACAAAGTATTTTCCTTCTGCGAAAATTATTTCTCTTAGAAATCAGATTATGAATTTTAAACAACTTGAGCATGAGCATGTTGCCCAATCTTGGGAAATAATGAAATTGATGATAAGAAATTGCCTAACTCATGGTTTGAATTTGTGGATGATCATACAAATATTTTATGCGGGATTGAAGTTTGTTTCTAGAAATCTTTTAGATTCCGTTCCGGGTGGTTCTTTTATGGGAATTACTTTGGGTGATGCTACTCAATTTCTTGATAATATTGTGGATAATTATTCACAATCGTATACTGAAAGATCTCCTACTAGTGAAAAAGTTATTTCTATTGAAAAATATGATGCTTTGAGTGATGAAGTTGATGCTCTTATGAAATTGGTTGCTAGTAAGCATGCTCCTATTGATCCTAATTATGTGCCTTTGTCTACTTTGATCGAGAAAAATAATGATCCCGTATATGTGAATTTTGTCTCGCAAAACAATTTTAATAACAATGGTTATAGGAACCATTTTAGTCCTAGGCTGTATCCTGGAAGTTCTTCAAATAATTATGGTAAATTTTATGGTAATTCTCACAATAATAATGCTAGGATACTCTTCGATCTTGAGAGTAATATTAAGGAATTTATCAATGCACAATAATCTTTCAATACTACGATAGAACAAATGTTGAATAAGATTGGTGATATGTCTAGAAGCACTAAGAGAACTTCGCATGTGGTAGAAAATCTCAAGAACAAAACTGTTGAATAATACTGATGATATGTCTAGAAGCATTGATAGAATTTCGCATGTTGCACAAATATCTTTCAATACTGATACGTTTATATCTAAAAGAGAACTTTTAGAAAGAGAGTTTCCCAATTGCTTTCATAAAAATTATGAAGGGATTAAAATGATTGATGTTTCTTCTTTTGATTCCCTATTTAGTAATGTTAAAATTAACAATGACGGAAATGAAGATGTGTCAACTTTAGCTAAAGGGTGTTCCCATGATTTGAACGGTGAAAATATTAATGAAAAATTTGATAAAAGCTGGATTGAAGAGGTCAAAATTTTAGCTTGTGATGCACCCGCTAATTCCTATTGCAAAAATTTTAATTTTGATAGCGTCTATTTGATTGAGTGTATTTCTATGTTGCAATCTATGATAAATACACACAATGCCTATGAACAAAATAAAGCTTTTACTAAAAATATTTCGGATGTGGTGATAAAAGCTTTTACTAAACATATCTCTCAATTTGCAATTGGTGGATTCTACTATCAAAAACCTATGGGAAGAACTAATGATGATCCTATTCTTGCAATTAGGAATTATGTGCCCATATATTTTATTGTTCTTTCTATTGAGTGCAATCCGTCTTGTCTAATAATTCTAGGTAGATTGTTCTTGCATACTACAGGGACCATGATTGATATGAAAGAAGAGAATATTAAATTTCAGTTTCCACTAAGAAAATACATGGAACACTTCCCTAGATCTAAAATGAAATTAACATATGAATCAATCATGAGGTCAACATATGTATCAATCTCTAAGGATGACATCATTTAAATCTATGCTATATGCCTAACTAGGGGCGTAAAACGATAACGCTTGTTGGGAGGCAACCATGTGAATAAAATTGATTTTCACTTTTCCTTTATGTTCTTAAGTGTTTGTACAGTTATGCTTCTATTATAATTGTGTTTCTGTGTTTTATTTAGTTTTTGTGCCAAGTAAAGCCTTTGGGATCATGTGGGGTGTTAGTTGTTTTAATCATGTTGAAGAACTGAAAATTTTGCATCCAATTGAAAAATCCTAAAAGTGACACACACGTCAAAAGTATTTGAATGTTTTACACAATATTTATATAAAAACTACCTACGTTGTCCTAAATTTTCAGAATTCTTTAAGTTACATAAGTATAAGTGAATTTCGAATCTTTTTAGATTGTTCTGTTTTTAACAGATTATGTTTTCTTTGTGTTACGTGCTTATTTTAATGATTCTATGGTTTGTATTGGGGGCATAATCCATGGTAAAGTTAGAATATAATAGGTATATGCAAAAACAAAATTCAAATTGGTTTTCAACACTACCTATAGTAAAGTTTGGTTTTCTTATACTAATGGAACTCACGAATAATTTGGTGAGTTTTGTGTGATTAAAGTTTTCAAGTTTTGAGTGAGATGACGATGGATAAAGGAATAAGGAGTCATAAAATCCTAAGCTTGAGGATTCCCCATGGCACCCCAAGGCAATATTTAAGGAGTACCAAGAAGCTAAGCTTGGTGATGCCCCGGAAGGCATCCCCTCTTTCTTCTAAAAACCATCGGTAATTTTACTTGGAGCTATAATTTTATTTTTCACATATCATGAGTTTTTCTTGTAGCGTCTTGTATCATTTGTGTCTTTGCTTTCTTTACTAGCTTGTTGTCATCATAAACCTTGCTGGACACACCCATTTTAGAGAGCAAAATTATGCTATGATTTGTTAGAATCGCTCTCTATGCTTCACTTTTTTTTAGCCATCGAATTGATCAAGTACTTCACTTATATATTTTTGAGCACGGTATTGCTGTTATTTTGAAGAAATTTTCTCTCATGCTTCACTTAGATTATTTTGAGAGTTGTTGAAATTTTGAGGAAATCCTCTCCTGCTTCACTTATATAATTTTGGGCGCTTCTCAATCTATTTGCTAGCCTTCACTTGTACTAAGAGGGAATACTGCTTGTGCATCCAAAAACGAAACCCAAAAGTTGTGCCAAATGAGTCGACCATACCTACCTATATGCGGTATTTCAATGTCGTTCCAAGTAAATTTGCAAGTGCCTACTGTAATGTTCAAAGTAAATTTCTGTTTGGTGTGCCCGTACCGCTCATGAAGCGGCCAGGGGTGGATAGTATCTTCCATGTTAAATAGGTTATTCTCAAGATGAGTGTTTATTCACTAACCATGGCACGGGATTATGGAGGTAATAGGGATGCACTCCCAAAATGCAAAAAACAATTTAACTTATGTTGTCAAATAATAAATTCCTTGGGAACTATTGGTATTGACGGTACCCGTGGATACGGCTAGCCGTGGAATGTGAAAGAATGGTGGACGAATTAATGAACTTTATTTTCAGTTTGGGAACCGCCTATAATTTGTTTAGCATGGAGAATATTGGAAACTCTTAGTCGTTCTCGTTGACAGGAAAAGCATACCACCTATTTTTTTCTCTCTAAGTTTTTCACTTTGAGCTCTGGCACCTCTACAAATCCCTCCTTCTCTAAGCGAAGGGCCTATCTATTTACTTTATGTAATATTAATTTTGAATATTGTCTCCATCTTCTCTTATAAAGCACCAACTAAGGAACACCATTAAAATTCTTGAGCATTGGATGTAGTTAATATTTGAGTGTGTTGCATGAATGGAGCAATCATAGAGCATGATGGGCTAGGGATAACGTTCTTTATTGCTGATATTTTAAAAGACTTGGTTGCTTGTTGATATCCTTAAGTATTGCAATCTACATAGCAAATTATAGACTATTGCTTCACCTCATCTACAAGTCCATATGACCATGCTGAAAAGAAAAAAGAATATGATGAACATGTGAGGTAGCATTCCACATCAAAAATTCTTTTTTTAATCATTTACCTAATTGAGGACAAGCACGTATTAAGCCTGGGGATGTTGATATGTCTCCAATGTATCTGTAATTTTTGATTATTCCATGTTGTTATATTATCATTCTTGGATGTTTATAATTATTTTATAGCAAATTTATATCATTTTTTGGAATTAACCTATTGGCATAGTGCCTAGTAACACTTGCTATTTTTTTCCATTTTTTTCTTCACAGAAAAACCATATAAGATGAAGTCCAATTGCCACTAAAGTTTACGAAGATTTTTTTGGACCAGAAGGAAACTTGGGAGCCAACAATGAGAAGAAGACAATTCCCACTAGACATCATTGTGTGCCAGAGGCCCCTGGCGCGACCTGGTGTCTAGTGGGGCCCTCGAGCACCTCCCCCACCTCGTGTGAGCTCTATAAATACCCCAATATTCAGAAAACCCTAGAGGAGTCTACAAAAAATCATTTCAGCCGCCGCAAGGTCCAGAGCCACGGAATCCAATCTAGAGCCCATTCCAGAGAGGAACATGATCACAAAGGGGTTCACTATCCTCATTGGTGCTCCTCCGATGATGTGTGAGGAGTTTGTATCAGACCTTTCGGTCTGTAGGTACTAGCTAGATGGCTTTCTCTCTCGTTTTGTTTCTCAATAGAATGGTCTCTTGGAGATCCATATGATGTAACTCTTTATTTTGCAGTGTGTTTGTTAGGATCTGATACATTATGAATTTATGATCATATCTATGAAAACATATTCATGCTTGATTATTATAGCCTCGTATTTCTGCTCCGATATTTGGTTTTTCTCTGGCCAACTTGATTTTTATCTGCAATGGGAAGATGTGCTTTGTGATGGGTTCGATCTTGCGGTGCTCAATCTTAGTGACAAAAAGAGTCATGATACACATATATTTTTGCTATCAAGGATAAAACGATGGGGTCTATTCCTACACGAACAGATCTTGTCTACATCAATTCATTGTTCTAAAGGTATTACTCTGTTTCTCCATGAACTCAATACACTAGATTCATGGTGGATGGGGTCGATGTGTGGAGTAATAGATGTAGATCCAGGCAAAGGCCAGTCTACTTATCTTGGACTTGATGCCTATATACATGATCATTGTCTTGAATATTGTCATAATTATTTGCTTTTGTATCAATTGACCAATAGTAATTTGTCTACGCACCTTTAGCTAGTCCTCGAGAGAAGCCCCTAGTGAAACCTATGACCCCGGGGTCAACTTCAAATCATCTATTTGCAGTATCTACTTTGCTATTTGTGTTTCTACTTTATTTGATCTTTTATTTCCAGATCTATATTATAAAAAAACCAAAATATCTTGCTTCATTATTTTTGCTATCACTCTTATTTTCATCTACCAATCCATCCTTACTTTACCCACGAGGGATTGACATCCCCTCCATGTGTTGGGTTGCGAGGATTTGTTATTTGTGTGAAGGTGCTTCTTACAAACTCTAGTGGATCTTCCTACTAGATTGATACCTTGGTTTCATAACATAGGGAACTACTTGCCATCAGTGTGCTACATCACCCTTTAAGCTTGGAGGGAAACAACGCATCAGCGACGAGTAGCACCCACCATCAATACAACAAGAGCAGGACGTAGGGTTTTACCTCCATCAAGAGTGCCCGAACCTGGGTAAACACCCTCACCCTTGTCTCGTGTTAACCTTCGATCCAAGATCCATAGTTCGCCCCCCTACTCGTGATCCACCGGTTTTGACACAGATATTGGTGCTTTCTTTGAGAGCTCCGCTAAAGCATCGTTACAAGGATCAATGGCTTGCTCGGGCACCAGCGAAGACATTAATACCGGGGACATCTTTGTACCCGGCCAACTTTCTATGTTCAACGGTACCGTCCGATACGTCAAAGTGATTCAATACCCTAACCAGATCGATGGGTTCACCCTCGTCTAGGATTCAAGTTAGACGACTTAGATTATGTCACCGACGCCCAAGGCGATCTGATCCTTGGTGCGAATTCGGCTTCAACCAAAGAGCTCGGAACGCTGAAGCCTTGACTTTTGTTCCCTTCCCCGACCTTGAGTCCAGGATAATCCTTATCTTAGATCTGGCGTTGAGCATGGATCCGACCTTTGCATTCGAGGGCCAAGGGATAGCCTCGCACGAACACGCTTCATGTTCTAACGGGCCGAAGATCAACTCCGCCAAACTTCTGAAGACTAGTCCGGTGAATCTCTCACTATCAAACGAGATGCTGGTCCGAACCCAAACCAGGGATAATTTGGATGGCTCGGACCCAATCTATGATCCTTTTGGCTTTGAGTCCAGGTGTAGGGAACTTCATTTCCCACCCACCACACACTTGATAGGCACTATCGAAGATCTAACCTATCTATTAGACCTCTCCTCACAGAAAATCAAAGATATGGACATGGTTGTCAATAAACCTATTGCTCCCGCAACTGGATGGTGGACTACCACTTCCATGTACGACGTGTACATGGTGGACACCCCTAAAGATGATGGCATCATAGAGAAGAGCAATGATGACACACTGGTCAGAAACAGTGGTGACGAACCGGCACCCGCCCCAGCGCAAAAAGCCTAAGGCTCGTAAGGGCAAGGAAAGTAACGCGGGAACCGGAGATAACCCACCCCTAGAGATATAGGAAATCCCATCGAATCCGCGGACCCCAAAAACAACCCCGATGATCTGTCAGAGCACAGACATCCGAACAAGCCCGAGGATCTTGATGATTCTGAAGATAGCAACTACCTCCCTCCAGTCAAAGAGGAGGACAACCTGGGAGACGAGAATTTCATCATCCCCGAAGACCCACTGGATGAAGAAGTATTCAAGTGGCACCTCATAGCCACTACTCAAAGCCTTAAGTTAAAAAATGGAAAGTTAAAGTTGAAGATGACTCCACCAATGAAAGATGGATGACAGTATTAAGTGTGAAATAAGGATATGAGGAGGAACGATGGGGACAAAATAAAAGTTACCCACGTAGCCGGTTGCTGCCAGAGTTCGAAGATAAGGAATTGGAGCCCGCGCCGCCCAGATTCGCACAAGACGACCAACCGGACCGTCCCCCTCGAGGATGGGACAGGACAGCTGGAGAAGCTGGAGCCATCCTGAACACCCATGCAGAAGGAGAAGAGAGCCAACTCAGCCCGGAGACCCATTTGACCCGTGGCACAATATGAATGCTAGAACAAGACAAGAAAGATCTATTTACGGATCGAGAGGGCACACTCCCGCTAGACGGTACGGGTACGAGGCTCGGCTCGATCAGAACGATGGAGTTCGGGAACAACAACAAGGTAGGGTTTTAGCCGATCTCTAGCATGACACAACTAGGATAAGGGGCGCCACTCACCCAATGTGCTACATAGATGAGGTGATGCAGCCTCAATTCCCCGAAGGGTTTAAACCCGTAAATATAGAGCAATACAACAGGACAATAGACCCAACCGTGTGGATTGAGTATTTCCTTCTCCACATTCATATGTCTCGCAAAGATGACCTCCATGCCATTAAGTACTTACCATAAAATTTCAAAGGACCAGCGTGTCATTGGTTGAACAGCCTGCGGGAAAACTCCATTGGGAGTTGGGAAGAGCTCGAAGATGCTTTCCGAGAAAACTTTCAAGGCACTTATGTTCGACTGCCTGGCTCCGATCACTTGATCCTGTAAGTGCATCTAGTGCGCCTTAGTGATTTGGTGGTTTGAAGACATATAGGTTAAGTATCTAATGTCTTTATGAGTGTACACAGGATCTATAAGTCATTGAGGAGTTTGAGATATTTGAAGAATATCGACCCCTAAAAATATATATCTTCGGTTGAAGAAATTGGTCTGAAGCTGAACAAATGAATCGTGAGGAATCTGCAATGAAATTTATATTCCTCATGAAGATACTGAAATCAAGGAATTCGGTGTGTCCTGAAGAAAATCATTTTGAAGACGTTCAAGCATGAAGATTTACTCTTTCTGTTTTATTTTCTTCGCATTTGAGTAATAGGAACACCGTACTGTTAAAGGGGGTCGAAGTTACACTTTGGAATGAATTTCCTCATGATGCTCAACCCAAGCCTAACCCGACAAAAAGCCTCAAGTGAGGAATACGAGTGACATGAGGACTCTCGCAGTTGAGGGTTCCGACCGTTTCGGTAGCCACGCCAAGTCATTGGTCTCATCCACTCCAGCGGTCATATTATTTAAGGGCATTAGTGTCAAATCATGTCGGGATGCTCCCAGGCTATAAATAGCCACCCCCCACAACCATTAGCTGGTTGGCTGCTCCGTTAGAAACTGACACTTGTCATAAGAGCAACCCAATTCCTCAGAGTTTTCGAGAGTAATTCATCAGTGAGGAAATACCCCATACACCGAAACCACAAATCAAACCTAGTGATTGAGCATCACTGAAGAAGTTGTTCCTGTGTGGGACTGAAGCCTTTTACCTTTGAGGACTGTGCATCCTCCAGACGGTTAGGCGTCATGGTCTAGAGCTTTCCAGCAGTCAATTGTGGATAGCCGGGTGACCAAGTTTGTGAGGGTTTGGAAGTCTGCCCTGAACACGGTAGGGACTGTGTGTTCTTAGCCCAAGGAGAACACAGTAGGGACTGTGTGTCCCGGGACTGTGTGTCCTTTGGTTTCAATACCAAGCCGCTCCAAACCAGATGTACGACTGTCACAACTGTTGGAACTGGGTCATCAACGACTGTTTTCACTCAGAAACGGGTTCTTATTCCTCAACTCCTTACTTTCCTCGAATTATGTGTTGATGACTTTCACTGCTACTGTTTGAAGAATTTGCTGAAGACCTTCTCTGAATCTCCTCAACCCCAAATTCTTCACGTCAGTTAATCCTCATCTGTATTCTGCGTGCCTGCTCACAGTGCAATCTGTTTTCACATTCCTTAGTCTGAAAAACTGCTGTTCCGAAACTTTGCATTTCTGATCCTTTACTGTTTCCGCTGTAAGTTAGTCATCACTGAGGAATTTCCTCAAAAGGAATTTCCTCAGTGATGAAATTCTAAAAATCTCCTATTCACCCCCCTCTAGTCGATAGAATGCACTTTCAATTGGTATCAGAGCACGCTACTCCCTTGTTCTGTGTGATTTTGGTTTAACCACCTGGAGTTTTAGTTATGTCGACTTCAGGCATGTTTAAGGTGAGTGCAGCATGTCCTACCTTCGAAGGAAAGAACTTTCCCTTCTAGAAGAACAAAATGCAAATGCATCTACAAGCTATTGATAATGATTTCTGGTATATTGTGGAACATGGCGTCCCCATCATCTCTGCTAGTGTCTCTGCTGCTGTTGTGAAGAAATTCAAGTAACTCGATTCTCAAGCGAAGAATATCATTTGTGGCCATCTGGACCCGGGCCAGTTTGGAAGAGTAAGTGCTTTGGGCTCTACAACACTGATCTGGGAGAGACTGTGCAAAGTAAATGAAGGAGTATCAATCCAGCGTGACTCTCGTGTTGATATTCTTCGCAATCTCTTCAATCGCTTCAAGAGAACTGACAATGAAAGCTGCCAAGACACCTTTGATCGCCTCACTGACATATCAAATGAACTGCAAGCACTGTTAGCTCGAGACATCACTGATCACGAAGTTGTGAAGAAACTGCTGAGATCTTTGGATTCTTCATTTGATACTTTAGTTCTGATGATTCAAGAAATAACAGACTACAAGATGCTTGATCCAGCTGATATACTCGAAAGGCTCAATACTCATGAATTCCAGCTAGAAGAAAAGAAAGATCTATATGGACCAAGCTATTCCAGACCACATGCACTAAAGGCTAGAGCAATTTCCTCATCTGAAGAAGAAGACACGGATGACAGCATTGGTGACCCTGAAGAATTTGGACAGGAGCTTGCAATGCTCGTGATGAAATTCCAGAGATTTACACGACGTGGCCAGTTCGGTAAATCTTCAAGAAGAGACATGAGGAAATCAGAATCTTCATCTGAGGACTACAAGAAATGAACCTGCCACAAGTGCAAGAGATCAGGTCATTACATTGCTGATTGTCCACGTTGGGGAAAGGAATCAAAGAAGAAGAAATACAAGGATGACAGTTCTGATGACTCAAAGAAGAAGAAGAAATCCTCAAAATCCTCATCTTCAAAGCCCTCATCGCACAAGAAGACTAGTTTCAGAAAGGCTCGGGCACTTATTGGCAAGGAAATGGACTCAGAGGCAGAATCAGAGGAATGTGATGAAGAAGAGGGTTCTGATGAAGACTCAGAATCCGGACAAACTAGTCTTGCACTGGCAACCACTTTCGTCAGCAAGTCAATCTTCAATCTTGAAGATAATGATTGCACCATCCACACTGATGACTATGCTGATGACTTCGCTCCAACCTATTGCTTCATGGAAAAAGGTTCAAAGGTACCAAATAATGCCTCCTCCTCTGATTCAAGTGACTGTGAACCTGATGATTATAAAAAACCCAGTTACAGTAAACTTGCTATCATTGCCACTAAATAACAAACTGCCCTGGAAAAGCTTCAGAAACTGCTAGATAAAAGTGATGATCTGTTGAATGATAAAATGAACCTTACCCAAATCATCATTGAAGATGTGAAAAGTCTTCAGTCTAGATTTGATAATCTTCAGGATCGTTATGATACACTCCTCACTGATCATGAGAAGCTTTCCTATGAATTTCTTCAAAGGAAGCTTGATCTTGGGAAGCTGAGGATGTCTCATGATGATCTTCGTATGGAAAATGATTCATTACTAGCTCAACAGATCAGCGCTGGTCAAGTTGAATTCATTCCTCCATGTCTTAAATGCATTGAACGCGAAACTGCTAATTCCTCACCGGATTCATCAAATGCTACTATTGCTACAAATTCTTCAACTGCACCTGTTGTGTCTATTTCCTCACTTGAGGAAAACACAAATGTTACTGATGAAAATGCAGGGTTGAATGAATTGTATGTGACTGGCATATACAAAAGCCTCAAAGTACATCAAACCCTTTGTGATGTGCTCAAAAAGCAGATCTTGAACAGGAACCCGAGGAAAGAAGGAATTGCCTTTGAGAGGAAATTAAATGCTGATGGATCTTATTGGAAACCTGAGCAGTATCCCAAAACCTCATGGCCTCCTTTTGATCCATCTAATCTAACTGGCTTTTCATGTGAATTATCCTATTCCTCAGATGAGTCATTTGACTCCAACTATAAACTGTTCAAAAATCAATCTCGTGAAGTATTTGCTCGATATGTTGGAACTAACTGCAGGAATGGCCCTCCCTTGAGGAAAATCTGGGTTCCCAAAAGTTGTCTTGAAAATCTTCAGGTAAATGTCCTCATGACACCACCACTGAAGAATCTGAACCACAAATCAAATTCCTTAGGAGGACCAAAGTCTTCAAGAGGATTAAAATCCTCAACTGGTCAAAATTATGCTCGTACCCGAGCTAATGCGTCTACCATGCAGGGAAACTACAAGGAATATGAATATGAGCGTTACTCTTCAAATCGTTATGTTCATAAATCCTCAAACCAGTTCTCTGCATATTCATATGAGTACTTTAACCCCCCTACTGTTAAGAGAAGTGCATTAGCTTCAATGCCACCTTTCTCATATGGTGCTCATAGGATGATGAATGCTTTGCCACCCCTTCAGATGTGGGTGGTGAAGAAATCGAACTAATCAATTCTGCAGGTCAGGTCTCCAGTTGAAAATCATCATCTAAAGAATTTGCTGGAGACCTGAGGAAATGCTTGATAGGACGCAAGCTAATGATTGATGAAATAGAAATATTTCACACGTCCTTATATTTCTGTTGTAATGAAATTCTTATCTGATGAAATTAATATCATATTCTTCAAATCTGAAGCATATGAGATGGTAAGTTGTACTAATTCATCTCCAGGATGACAAACCCAAGAATACTGAGTGGGTTCTTGATAGTGGCTGCACACATCACATGACTGGTGATAAAAGCTTACTGATGAATATTCCACTAACTCCATCACCTCTGAAGCAAATCACATATGCTGACAAAGATAAAAGCAAGGTATTGGGACTTGGCAAAGTGGCTATTTCCAAGGATAGGCATATGGACAAAGTGATGCTTGTTGAATCCCTAGGTTTTAACCTCATGTCAGTCTCGATGCTTTGTGATATTGATATGATTGTTATCTTTGGTAGATATAGATGTGTAGTCATCATGGAATCTGACAGATCCAAAGTCTTCGAAGGTGTAAGAAGAGGGGACTTGTACATTGTTGATTTCTCTACAGGTCTTCAACTAGCCACTTGCTTACTAGCAAAAACCTCAGAAGGATGGTTGTGGCACCGAAGACTAGGTCATGCAGGCATGAGGAATTTGCACACGCTCGCGAAGAAGAAGCATGTCATCGTCATCGAATCAGTCAAATTCCTCAAGGATCATCTCTGCGGTGCTTGTGAATCTGGGAAAATGACCAGGTCCAAGCATCCCTCAAAGACTATCATGACCACTACACGTCCATTCGAATTGCTTCATATGGATCTATTGGGACCTACTCACTATGCTGCACTAACCAATGCAGCATCTTTATATGGCTTCGTCATAGTTGATGATTATTCCAGATATACATGGGTGCATATCATAGTGTATGAAACTGAAGTGCAGGAAATCTTCAAACGATTTTCTTCAAGGGCCTCGACGAACTTTGGCATCAAGATCAAACATATCAGGAGTGATAATGGAACCAAGTTCAAAAACACTGGTCTTGATGATTATCTTGATGAACTTGGTATTACTCACGAATTATCTGCTCCTTATACTCCTCAGCAGAATGGTGCCGTCGAAAGGAAGAACATGACTCTGGTTGAAATGGCAAGAACTATGCTTGAAGAATATCAGACTCCTCGTTGCTTTTGGCCTGAAGCAATCAACACTGCATGCCATATCATCAACAGGGGATACCTTCACAAATTCCTCAAGAAAACCTCATATGAACTCCTCACAGACAAGAAACCCAATGTAAGTTATTTCAAAGTCTTCGGTGCAAAATGTTGGATTAGAGATCCTCACCATAGCTCAAAATTTGCACCTAAGGCACATGAAGGTTTTATGCTCGGTTATGGAAAGGACTCGCACACTTACAGAGTCTTCAACAACTATCACAACAAAGTTGTTGAGACTATAGATGTGCGGTTCGATGAAAGTAATGGCTCGCAAAGAGAGAAATTGCCATCTGATCCAGATAAGTTGTCTCCTGAGGAAGCAGTAAAGCTCAAACCTACTGAAGACATTGTCCCCACTGAGGAAATTGGCGAAGAAACGACCCCCATCACTGATGAAAATCAAGAAGATGCTCCTGAGGAAATTGCACCAGAACCACTTCCTCAGCCCAGACGAAATCCTCAACCAGCTCATCCGAGGATTGCAAATGAAGTAGAACTTGACAAAATCCTCAACGACATCAACACGCTAGGTCCTCTCACTCGCTAAAAAGCTCCACACTTAGTTAACTTTTGTGGACATTTTTCCTTTGTATCCATCACAGAACCCTCAAAAGTTGCTGAAGCTTTTCTGGAACCAGAGTGGATCCAAGCTATGCAAGACGAACTTCTTCAATTCAAGCTGAATGACGTATGGGAGCTCGTCAAACGACCAGATCCTCGCAAGCACAACATCATCGGCACCAAGTGGATTTTCCGAAACAAGCAAGATGAGGACGGTCAAGTGGTGAGGAACAAGGCATGACTTTTTGCCCAAGGCTACACCCAGGTTGAAGGAATAGATTTCGATGAAACTTTTGCACCTGTTGCTAGACTTGAAGCTATTCGAATACTACTTGCTTATGCTAATCATCATAACATCATCTTATATCAAATGGATGTGAAAAGTGCATTCCTCAATGGTAAGCTTGAGGAAGAAGTATATGTTGCTCAGCCCCCAGGTGTTGAGGATCCAAAGAATCCAGACAAAGTCTTCAGACTCAAAAAGTCTCTCTATGGTCTCAAGCAAGCCCCTCGGGCATGGTATGATGCATTGAAGGAATTCCTCATGAAGAAAGGCTTCAAACCTGGTTCACTCGATCCAACTCTTTTCACTAAATCCTATGATAATGAGCTGTTTGTGTGTCAAATATATGTCGATGATATCATATTTGGTTGTAGTGACAAACGATATAGTGATGAATTTGCTTACATGATGAGTGAAAAATATCAGATGTCCATGATGGGGGAGCTGAAATTATTCTTAGGTCTTCAAATTCTGAGGAAATTCGACATGCATGAATGCAAAGGTGCCAAGACTCCAATGCCTACCAACGGCCACCTCGGCACTGATGAAAATGGTAAAGATTTCGATCAGCAGGTATATCGCTCTATGATTGGCTCTTTATTGTATCTTTGTGCATCTAGGCCAGATATAATGCTTAGTGTTCGCATGTGTGCACGCTTTCAAGCAAAACCGAAGGAATCACACATAAGGCTGTGAAGCATATTCTTCGATACTTAGCTCACACACCAACACTAGGATTATGGTATCCCAAGGGCTCAAATCTTCATATGGTAGGGTATTCTGATTCTGACTATGTTGGTGACCGTGTGGATTGCAAGTCAACTTCTGGCACATGCCATTTCCTCAGAAGATCACTAGTTTGCTGGTCCTCAAAGAAGCAGAACTGCGTATCACTCTCCACTGCCGAAGTTGAGTACATTGCTGCTGGTTCATGCCGTGCTCAATTACTATGGATGAAGCAAACCCTCAAGGACTATGGCATCAACATGAAGAATGTGCCTCTCTACTGCGACAATGAGAGTGCAATCAAGATTGCATACAACCCAGTACAGCACTCGAATACCAAGCACATCCACATTCGTCATCATTTTCTTTGGGACCATGTCCTCAAGGGCAATATCCTCATCGACCATGTGAAGACTGATGATCAATTGGTAGATATCTTCACTAAGCCCTTGCATGAGAAAAGGTTTTGCAAGTTGCGGTGTGAGCTAAATATCTTAGAATCTTCAAATGTTTTGTAAAAACATGCACACATCCTAACACTTATGCAAAATTGATGACTTAGATGTGCAACACATGATGAATCGATTTTCTTCAACTGATGAAGAATGTCACTCTGAATGTGAAGAAATCAACGGAGAAATTGATTCTGAGGGCCCTACGACAATTGTACGCGGCGTCTCTAATCAACATTCTTATATGGTGGGTCACGCCACCGCCCAATGTGAAATTCCTCAAGTTGATTTTCTTCAAATGTTCCATTTCCTCAAAATGTGTTTTTCTTCAAAACAGTTGTTCTTCATTGTGACGATTTATCACAAAATCTTCAAAAACACTTGATGACTTTCATTTGACTAGATAGACTGTGATTTCAAGTCCTCAACAACATTCACTTAGAGCTATTTCTTCAAGTTGATATTTCTGCTAAGTGAATGTGATCGAACCCTACTTTCCCTCTATGCTATACTCATCGAGTCTATTCAATTCTTCATATGCGTTCTACTTGAAACTTTGTTCAAAATCCTCACTGCGTCCTTGTCAGCTGATGATTTTGTAACGAAAATCTTCTTCAAATCTTCAAAAATTGTTTCTTTAATGCACAGTAACTGAATCCCCCTTCCCACGTTCGGATAACCACGATCTCCACTATCTCCACCGCCTTGTTCGGGAACTACACGTGTTCTGCGGAGACATAGAGGCAGGGGCTGTTTGGTCCAAAATCTTCGCGCCAACAGTAACTGTCTGGCTATAAATATGTCCCTATCCCCCTCGGCAAACTCTTCTTCGCCCCATCTCTCTCTTGCTACAGCAAAAAGCACCGAACCCTAGCGACACCGCTGGAAGTTTCGTCGCCGGTGAGGAAGAGCTTCATTGCCTCGACTTCTCCGTCGCCGGAACCACGCCGGAGTCGGACCATCTTCGTCCGCCACTGCCGTAGACGTCCGCTGTCACCGGGTTAGGGCGCATTGGACACGCGATCGAAGAGCCTCTCTACACAACTTCTCTGTGTTCTTCATGTGCTCCTTCAAGGGTAAATAAAATCCCATTTTTACCGCAAGATAGATCTACAATTTTACATCTTCTATGTGAAATCTGTTTTTCCTCAAGAATCGATAAGCACTTGATTCCTCAAACACTGTCTATCACCACATCATTGATGAACTATACTAAGCATCTAAGATTTTCACTAGATTCCTCAATTGTGCGAATTTTTGGATATGTACAACTGTGGAACCCAAGAACAGTATGCTTAGGCAAATTCCTCAAGCACTGGTTAAATTCCTCAATTGTCAAACTTTTTCATTTTCTTCAAATCTGAGAACGCATATGACCTCTCCAAATTCCTTGCAACTATACTCTATTCACAGGTACACACATGTCAGCTGATGAATCTCTCGGTTCTCATCACATTAACTCATTTGCAGCGTTTCTTGAAGAAAATCTTCAAGTCTCATCAGAATCCTCAAGAGTTTAAACTCATCAGCAAAATCCTCAGCTGAAGAAAATGGAGGATGACAGAAAAAAGAAGGGAGGAAAGAAACTTAAGCAAAACATAGCTTTGGATATCCCTGAGGATATTTACTTGGACTATTGCACACCTGATGAAAATGAGACAATGGCCAAGAGAAAGATCCGGCTACAGAGGATAGAACTCTGATGGGCGAAGGAATGGAAAGAATACAGGTTTGTAACTGCCAAGTATGCGAAGAAATTCGCTCTGAAGGCTCGTGGCAAACGGGCCCCACTTGAGGCTCATCAAGTAGCACATCCCTCAAGCCTCAAGACCCTTGAGGACTATCCAGATGAGAAGGAAAAGCATGTGGCTAAGATCAAGAAGCACGCAGATGCTGCAGTGAGGAAATTCAATGAATCATCAGCTGTGCCTCAGCTGCAGCTACTTCCTGTGCCGCTGAGACCTCTGGTTCAGCAATTCCTCAACCGCAGTCTGTGCCATCAAAGCAAAGGGCTCCAAAGCCTCAAGAGAAGTCTGCTCAGGCATCAGTCACAAAACCCTCAGCTCCAAAACCCTCAGCACCACCACCAAAGCCTCAAGAAACACCAGTACCGAAGCCAGTCAGGAAGCCAATGACCGCCTCCTCCAGCTCCTCACTCCCGGCTGCAACCAGCTCGGAGACAAAGTCTTCACCACCTCCGGTGAAGACTCAGGTGTCTGATGAAAGGGCAACTCTGTCGAGCCCCAGCAAAATCTTCACCGTCCCGTCTGCATCAGAGGGCAGTGATGAATATGATGATCAAACCCTGCAAGCCATAATCAGAAACAAGCAGGAGAGAGTAGATCAGGCATCAGGCAGCACCACTCATCTGGCCATGGACCCCAAGGTCCTCCAAGACTACATCAACATATGGTATGAGGACCCAAACACTTCGCTTGATGATTTGGAACTACCCCCTGGCATCAGCCACATGGTGGCCACTTTCATCAATGAAGCCAAGTGGAAAGAACAGCAGGCCAAGCAGGCCAAGGTTGCAAAGGTTAAAAAGGAGAAATTCCTCAAGCAGAACCTCCTCAGCTTGACGCCTGATGCACTGGTGTCAACACAGGCAGAGCTGAAGAATTTGACTGACAAGTACTCCAAGCTGTCAGATCGTAAGAGTCTCAAGAGCAATTTCATAAAGCTGGCCACTAAAGTTGTTGATGACTACAACAAGAAGGATGCACCTCCAGCACCAACTTCCCAACCCCTGATTGAGGAGCCAGCAGATGAATCTTCTCATGCTGAGGAAACTCCTCAAGCTGAGGAAATACACCAAGAAAGCCGTGTAGATGTACTGGCTATTGAAGAAATCATCATGGAAGCTCCAGCTGATGAATCTGCTGCAGCTGATGAGACTGCCCCTGACCCAGCTGCTTCATCAAAGCAAGCTGATGACTCTGTTCCAGCTGATTCCTCAAAATTAGCTGAAGAATCTGTCGAGAGAACCCCTTCACCAAAAGTTTCAAAGGTGAAGAAGATGACTCCGTTTGCATCAGACGTGAAAAAAACCAGGGCTGCTGAGAAGGAAGCCAAAAAGAGAAGGGCCTCCTCAGCAGAAGAAGAAACAGAGGCCAAGCGCCTCAAAGCGCTTGAAGAGACTGTCCCTCTAGACCCTGTGCCCCTAAATGTCGCTCCGTCTTATGAAATGGTCATCCTTGATGATTAAGCGAAAGGGGCAGATGAGGAAATGAAGGATGCTGCCGTTGAGGAACACACCGATGAAGAAATTTGTATTGACGACAGTCCTCAGCCCTTCATTCCGCAGAAAGACACTGCTCAAGGATCAGTTGCACCAGCTGAAGAAACTGCCTCTGCCACCAAGCGAGCCGAGGAAGAACAAACTGAAAATCCTCAAGCTGATGAAATTCAAAGCTCTGAGCAAAATCTTCAAGATGAGGAACAGGCTGACCCAACTCCTCCACCTGAGCAAGATGAAACTATTCCTCACCCTGATGCACAGCCAGAGCAAGCCCCTCAGCTTGACGCCCAGCCAGAGCCATCTCCTCAGCCTGAAGTCCCAGCTGCTGAAATTCCTCGCCCTGAGGAAAATGCACGTGACCAAGACAATGCATTCGTCGTGCTCAACCCCGAGACTGCAATTGTTCTCTCCCCTCCTGTTCCTCAGCAAAATCTTCAGCCAGTTCAGCGTCAGCCATTGTCCAAGCGACCAAAGTTTCAAAAGGAGAATTTCTTTGAAGAACGCATGTACTTCGTTGGAGAGAACCCCTATGACAAGCCTCAAATGAGGCATCTGAAGTTTTGGACTAGGACACAGATGAATTACTATGCCTCTGTGATGTGTGGAAGAAACAAGATATTCCAGCACAGGCATATTCCTCACGTTGAACTTGAAGTTATAACGTGCCTCGAGCCAGTCCTCAATGTACTCCATGATGCTGGTTTACTGCCAATGTGCTCCGACATCTCTGACTGGAACAGCGAGTTCATTCTTTAGTTCTATGCAACTCTTCACATCTCTAGCAACCCTGAAGACATTAACACTTGGGTGTTTGACTGGATGACACACAACACTCATTACAAGCCTCCTGCTACTGAGCTCCTCCGTGAACTGCCTGTCCCAATTCCCTCAGAGGAAGTTGTGAATCTTTATGGTGAGCGTGAGCTGCCCAATGGGATGATGGAAGTCCTCATGAAGCCTTTGGCTGAAGAAAAATCACCGAGAAAAACATTCCTCGTCCACGAGCTCAAGTATACACCCAGGTCTGTCTACAGAATCCTCTGCAGTGTGCTCGCGCCAATCAAAGGCCATGATGATGAAGAAGATGTCGTAGGCCTCATGAAGAATATCCTCTTCAACATCATTCATGGTATTCCTATCAACATGTACGATTTCTTCTTGAGGACTTTGGCCGACAATGCTATGTGTCCTTTTAATCACAAGATATATGCCCCATGGATCATGAGATTCATCAGGACAAGGACAGACATCAACTTTCTCGCTGAGTGCCAAAACCATGTTGGTTATATGCCTCCTATCCGAGTCAACAAGAAGACTTTCGAGCCCATTGAAGGAAAAGGCAAATCAGTGATTGAAGAAGGCAGTAGGCCCCTTGATGGCCAGTTCGGAGAGACAAAAGCTTATTCTTCATGGGATGATAATAAGACTCGTCCGGCAAGCCCCGTTCCTCCTCGAGTGATGAACACAAGAGAGCTCCTCCTCAGTCTTCCCAGAAGGTGGATCGCAATCACAAGTGGGTCAAACGCCAGTTTGGCGCCATTGTGAAAACCCTCACTGAAACACAGAACTCTGTGACGCTCAACCATCACTATCTGCATGAGGTTTTTGATCGCACCCAGGCTACACTTGCACATCTGAAGACTCAGACTGAGCTTGAAGAAATGGACTTTGAGCAAGACTTTGACTGGTCGTGACCTCCCAAAAAGAAATTCAGGCCCATTCCAGTTCCAGACCTTGAAGACAACTCCTTTTCTTCTTTCCGCACTGCTGAAACTGATGAAGAATAGCTCGACACTGCTACCGGTCCAAGGAAGAAGACTACTCCCAAGAAGCGTCACGGCTCTTCCTCAAAGGCCAGGCAACTGATCCTCTAAGACTTTTTCAGCCATATTTTGCAAGAATGGAGGAAAGGAGAAGTGATCACCTTATTTAAAGAAAAGGGAAAAAGCTAAGAATATGATAAAACCTTACCGTCCCGGTAGGGTTAAGGACGGAAATGAGAACGTCCTCCTCCTCGGCTGCCTAAGTCTTCTGTGGCTTGAACAACACATTCCACAATTTCTCATGGGTAATGCAGAAAAGTCTCGCATAGTGGTCGGATCGTCCGGATTGTAATACCACATCGGGGTGGCCCGATGTTGGCATGGGAGAATGCGGCGATGTAGCATTACCTGGACCATGTTGGTGAGCTCGATTTTGTTCTCCATTATAGCGGAGATTTTCTTTGTGAACGCCTTCACCTCTGTGACCTCCCCTCAATCTAGGGCCTTCTCCATCGAGGACACAAGTCGGGTGGGAGGACCATATCTGAATACCGAAGGATCTGCTCCTTTCACGTCACGCGGCTCGGTGATATAGAACCACTCTTTGTGCCATGCCTTGATGATGTTATGGATGTGCCCTTCGGCCATTGGACCGGAGTAAGCTTGCTAAGCATTGCCCCACTACATTGTGCATGTGCACCATTGACAACATTGGGCATGATGTTGAGGACCTTCAGCCATAGGCCAAAGTGAGGGTGGAACTGTAAGAATGCTTCACACACTAAGATGAAGGCTGAGATGTGCAGAATGGAATTTGGGGTAATATCATGGAAGTCTTACCGATAGTAAAACACAATGCCCCGATTAAAGGGGTGGAGACGGAAGCCTAGATCCCTATGAAAATGGGGGAATGAAAACAACTCTCCCGCCTTCTTTTGGCGTGGAGATGACTTGGCCCTTCTCCAGGGCACGATGGGCTATGCTCTCCGGCAGATAACCGGTGCTCTTTAGCTCATGTATGTCCTTTTGAGTTATGCAATTAACCTCCCACTTGCCTTTCGATGCCAAGATGGCCATGACCGGACTGGGTCAAAGTTTCGAGGAAGTGCATGGAAGATCAAAACTTGAGTGCTGGAGCTTTGGAGGCTGGGAATGGCGACGGCGGTATGAGATCTCGAATGCGTGAGGAGGTTATGGTGACAGTTTTACCTTTTATAAACTACTGAAATACCAAGAGCCCCAGTATTGTGCCACGAACTTCACGATTTCCCGATAAAATTTTGTGGTTATACGCATGCAAGATAACACAAATCATAAACTATATCCTTGGAAAAGAAGGACATCATCTCTGTAATAGGACATGTCACAAAAGACTGTCTTGAACCAAGTTTTCATAATGGGTCATTGTCTTTGATCGACCGCAACCTTTCGTTAGAAAGGGTGTCACGCAAAAACATTATCCACAGTCGAGCGGTTGGCTTGAAAAATAATTTCATCTTTTTATATATATATACACGTACATACATACAAGATGGGTCTTTTCTACAAACACCACTAATAATCTTATTCTGCATGCACCAACCTTATTCTCCTAACACTTCCGCACTTCTACGTTCACCTGACCCGCACCGTGCAGCAACCAAAAATAATTGGGTATCGATAGGCGCCGGCCCGCCGGCCCAATAGTTTCGGCCGGTCGTACGGTGTCCATTCGATGTGGCAACTCTTGGCCGCAAGATCCCCGTCTCACTCGTTCCCAATATCTCACCAAACGCACGCGGGGACCAGCCGCTCCGCTTCTCCCTCCCTCTCCTCCTCATCCAGGTCTCCATCATCCTCCTGCTCTCCGCCGCCGCCCACCACGTGCTCCGCCGCCTCGGCCAGTCCCGCTTCATCACCCATATGCTCGTCGGCATCCTCCTCGGCCCCTCCATGCTCGGCCGCAACCACGAGCTCCGCGGCGCCCTCTAATCCTAGCGTGGCACCTACATGCTAGAGAGTGTCTCTCTCGTCACGCTAATCCTCTTCTTGTTTTCGCTTACACAACGTTTTCCGCCGTCGGACGCCAGTTGAAGCTTTTTTCAACTACGGAAGAAGCTTTTTATACCAATGGTTGCAGCTTTTATGGTTGCCCGGTGCTCTGGTTGAAGCCTTCTTTATCTGCGTTTGAAGCTTTTTTTAGCTACGGATGAAGCTTTTTATACCAATGGTTGCAGCTTTTATGGTAGCTTTTTATACAAATGGTTGCAAATTTTTCGGTTGTGTGGTGCTCTGGTTGAAGCTTTCTTTATCAATGTTTGAAGCTTATTTATATACGGTTGAAGCTTTTTTCATCAATGGTTGCAGCTTCTTCTAGTTGCACGATGCTTCTCAGTTTAAAGCTTTTTACAAATACAGTTGAAGCTTTTCTATTAATGGTTGTAACTTTTACTTGTTGACAGGCGCTGGTAGAAGCTTTTGCTATCTACAATGAAGCTTTTTTCATATATATGGTTGAAGTTTTTTTGAGTAAAGGTTGCAACACTAGTATGTCCGCAGGTTCCTAGCACCGCCTTCACCGGTTAAACGCAACGTTGGCCGTTGCCACTTGTGCCATTGCAATCTCATTTTTGCTGAAAAGAATGAGGGTTGCGTGAGGGGGAAAGGAAAAAGGAAGCGCTGGTTGTAGTTGTTTTCTCCGTTCGCGGTGTCTCGGCCTACAAGTAGGCAGGGGTGGTAGTGCTACCCATAGCCTACAATTTGGGATGTGAGAGAGAGGACGGAATGTACGGTCAATGAAAACGAAACTAATAAAATAGTTGGTTTGGAAAAATATAAGGATGAGCAAACCCATGATCTTATTTTAATTCAAAGACTCCGTGGGGCCATTTACCAGTTTTTTTCTGAAAGGTGCTGCCGTTGCTCGGTACATGAAACGTTCGAACGCCCCATGCGCGTCCGGCCTAAAAGTTCCACCGGCGCGCCGGGTGTAAACATTACCCAAAATAATTTGCAGTAGCCCAACCAATGCACCCCACATTCTACCCCGCAGTGCCCACCTTCTCCCCCACCACCACCCGCACTGCACCAACTCCCTCCCGGCCCGCCGCCACTCCATCCCCCTTCAAGCTTTGCTACATGACCTCCCCCCGCGCACTGCACGACCTCCACCCCAGCTCGACGGACCACTTTATCTCCCTTGACCCAACTGCCCCTGCAAGGGCTAGCCATTAGATCGACTTCTCGCAACTCTTCTCCCCACGAAAGGTTGGGGCCAGCGCGCCCCCACCCCCTGCGTCGCAGGATCCGACCACCACCGCCCCCTGATGCAGCCTCACCTGCCGAATCTGACCATCACCTCCTCATCCCAACCACTTCTTACCATCGCGGCGATGCGCCACGACATACCACCTCACACCCTGCTGCGGCTTCTCCACCCCGCGACCACCTCCCAACATGCGCCCCACCATTGACCAATTGCAATCGAAGCAGCCAATGGTGCGCCTTGCTGACGGGTCTCGGCACCTTCCTCCCAAGTCCACCAATCTTCTCTGCATCAGTGGCTAGAGGAGTTTAGATTCGGCCGTCGTGTCCATCCCAATCCCCCACCCTCTGTCACCTCTACAACGGTGGACTCAGGAGGTATCTCCCATCAGTGTCGGCCTGCAGATCTCGCAGGGGTGGCCGCCGTCCCACCCTCGGCAGGACGGAAGCAACAGGGGAGCTTCCAGCTTCTCATCCTAATCGGGGCGAGGCAGCGGGTGGAGACTTCCCCAATTTGACAGGTTGCTCTTCTTCAATTTTAGGCATTGTTGTCATTTGATCTCTTCTTTCAACAGTCAACACCATTCATGCACTATTCGTTTTCTGATGCAGAACGACGACGTGAGGCTCTCTACCCTCGTCTCTAGCAGGTCTCCGGCCAGCATCTCGGGTGAGCATTTCCAACGAGCTCGCATGGTTCGCATTCTTCCTCGTGTGGAAGAAAAATTCCCTGAAGTTCGCTTGTACTTGCCGAAAAGGTTCTCATCTTTGCCTCCCTCTTTTTCCTGCCCGAGATCTGTTGAGTAAATAGGCAATTTTCCGAGCATATTAATCCACGAGATAATAACTAGCATGGCATTGACTAGACTAATGATATACTGATCATGAACTAACCTAGCACAAACTAAGCATATGGTTGATACATCTATACTTGCAAGTAGTACTGCTAGGATAAATACGAACATGAGGATAAGCAAGTCATACCCTCCAATAGGCCAGTTGGCCGTAGCAGCAGCGTTGGCGTTGGACGCGTCCGTAGCAGCAGCAGCATCCTCTGTCCTCTTCTTCTCAGCTTTAAGGGCGTGATGATCGTGCTCGGATGGTGAAGACATGGCGATGACAAGGGCGACGCGGACATAGATGAAGCAAACGGACGGAGGCGAGCAATCGCGTGATCGCTCCCCAAAAACCTAATCGCCCCTCTCCAGTACAGGAACCAGAGAGGCGGGGTTTCGGAGGCCTGCTCTCCCATCGACCGTGTATGCAGTGAACGGGACGGAGTCGACGGCGGCAGCGGCAGCAAAAGGAACGAACGCGTGAGGTAGATGTGATCTGGTTCTCGTGACGGCTAGGGTAGGCGTTAGCCTGCTTATAAAGTCGGCTGGGTGGGGAGACGTGGGCCGAACCCACGTCCGAGTCGGTAACAGCCCACGATCCACGTCTCGGATCGTGCCCGTGTCCGTTACGTATTCTCCGTTCCTGACCGACAAAAATAAGCGCGTAGGTATGAGCTCGGCTCGGCTCATTCCCGCAACCCGTGGCGCAGCGCGGCGTGACGAGGCGTGGCGAGGCGGGCGGCGGAGGAGGAGTGCGCGAGGGCACCTTCTCTTCTCACTCTCCAATAGCATGTGGAAGAGATGCCCATATAAAGGGGTCCAGCTTCTCCTCCACTAGCAGGGTGGGACTAAACTTCCCACCACCACCTTGTCATGCCACCACCTACATGGGATCTTGGAGATTTTCTGAAATTCTCTTATGGGCCTAAGGCCCATCACTAATTTCAACAATCCCCCACCAGATCTCAAGGGCACATCATGTTCCCCCGTTCCAATCACTGTTTTAATATACCAGCATTTCAGTGAAGACCTGTTAAGGTTGAGCTTCACCTAGAGCAAGTAGCTACACCCCTTAACAACTGAACAATCGACTATGCCTTGAATTGTCAGTTTGGTGTAAAGGAGCTTCACCACAAGTCTTACTAGTACTAGACTGCCGAAGGTGACCCCTCGGGTGGAGCATATTAGTAACACTCCTCGCCTATTCATGAGTTTACTAGAGATCACCCAAATCTCATAGACTGTGACCAGCAGTCAAGCTCATATAGGTGTGTTCCTCCAAAGATCACTCTGTAGGACAGCATCTTTCTTACACATAAGCTTTAGAACACATTAAGATAGTAGTCATCCTACCATACAGTATCCGAGAGTATTGCATCTCCAACGGAGTGGGTTAGTAAAGTAACTCTCCTCAGTTCACCACTGGCTTGTTTTCCCAGGTCCTACTTCACGGGATCTCCGATCATATAGGTTGGGTTACTGCCATGGCAACTCATGTGGGTCTCATACCCATCTCCCTAGATGCACTATCTATCACAACTCGTGATAGCCCTTTAGTAAAGGGATCTGCCAGATTCTTAGCCGTTTGGATGTAATTTAACGCTATCACTCCGGAGTTTCTCAAACGTCTGACAGACTTCAATCTCATTCTTATATGTTTGTTGGACTTCATATTGTCCTTTGAACTGTTCACTTTGACAATAACCGTCTGATTATCGCAATTCATAAGGATAGCCGGAACAGGCTTCTCAACCACAGGTAAGTCCATCAAGAGATCTCGAAGAAATTCTACTTCGACACCAGATGTGTCTAATGCTGTTAATTCTGCTTCCATTGTTGATCTCGTTAAGATCGTTTTCTTGCAAGACTTCCAGGAAACAGCACCCCCCCAAGAGTAAACATATACCCAGTAGTGGCCTTCATCTCATCAGCATCAGAGATCCAATTCGCATCACTATACCCTTCAAGTACCGATGGGTATCCCGTATAGTGAAGTCTGTGGTTGATAGTTCCTTTCAACTAGCGCATAATTCTTTCAACAGCACGCGAATGAACATCGCCCGGGTTTGCAACAAACCGGCTAAGTTTGCTCACAGCAAACGCGATGTCAGGCCTCGTTGCGCTAGCTAGGTACATAAGCGAACCGATAATTTTGAGAGAATCTCAATTGATCTATGGTTGTGCCATTAAACTTTCGAATAAGCACACTAGGATCATATGGTGTTTGAGAAATTTTATAGTCTGAATATCCAAAGAGACTCAAAATCTTCTCAACATAGTGGGATTGCGGAAGTGTAATCCCACCCTCATCATCTCTCAAAAGCTTGATGTTCAAGATAACTTCAGCCACCCCAAGGTCCTTCATCTCAAAGTTTTGAGACAGAAAAGACTTAACCTCCTCAATTACTTTGAGGTTGGTTCCAAATATCAGTATGTCATCAACATACAAGCACAATATAACTCCTTCGCCCCCACCATGGCGATAGTATACACATTTGTCAACTTCATTAACAACGAAACCAATAGATGTCAGAGTTGTATTGAACTTCTCATGCCATTGCTTAGGTGCTTGTCTCAGACCATAGAAAGATTTCAGCAACTTACACACCTTTCCTTCCTGACCTTCTATCACAAAGCCATCTGACTGTTGCATATAGATTTCCTCATTTAGCTCTCCATTCAGGAAAGCCTTCTTAACGTCCATTTGATGAACGAGAAGACCATGAGAGGCCGCCAATGAGAGTAGTACTCGAATGGTGGTTAGTCTAGCCACATGTGAGTAAGTATCAAAGAAATCTTCTTCTTCTTTCTAGGCATAGCCCTTGGCGACAAGCCTAGCCTTGTATTTTTCAATCGTACCATCGGGCCTAAGCTTCTTTTTGAACACCCACTTGCATCCCAATGGTTTGCAACCATAGAGACGATCAGTGATTTCCCATGTCCCGTTAGCCATGATGGAGTCCATCTCGCTATGGACTGCAGCTTTCCAGTAATCAGCATCTGGAGAAGCATACGCTTCTGAAATAGAAGCGGGATTATCATCCACGAGGTATACGAAGAAATCATCACCCAATGTCTTTGCAGTCCTTTGTCTCTTGCCCCTACCAAGGGTTTCCTGGTCATCCTCCTCGGGATTATCATCATGTGTTTGTGTAATATTCCATTGGAATGGCAGGCTCAGGAGTTATCTCAGATTCCTGTCTAGAAGTGCTTTGCATATCTCTCATGGGAATTATATCCTCAAAGAATGTAGCATCCCTTGACTTGATTATTGTAGCGACCTTCACGTCAAGTACCTCAAATTTTACTACTACAAATCTATAGCCTACGGTATTCTTAGCGTATCCCAAATTAACGCAGTCCACAATCTTTGGTCCAAGCTTACGCTTCTTGGGGATCGGTACATTGACTTTTGCCAAGCAGCCCCAAGTACGTAAGTACGAGAGCATCGTCCTTCTCTTAGACCATTCCTCATAAGGAGTGACCTCATTATATTTTGTAGGAACCTTATTCAGGACATGACATGCGGTCAATATAGCCTCCCCCACCATGCCTTGGATAAACTCGATGTATCTAACATGGCGTTAACCAAATCAGTTAGAGTAAGGTTTTTCCGTTCGGCAACCCCGTTTGACTGGGGTGAATAGGGAGGCGTCATCTCATGAATAATGCCATGTTCCGCACAAAAAGAATCAAACTCGTTTGAGAAGTACTCTCCACCACGATCAGACCAAACTCGTTTAATTTTCTTTTCAAGTTGATTCTCAACTTCTGCCTTATAGATTTTAAAGTAGTGTAGAGCCTCATCTTTAGTATTTAACAGATACACATAGCAATATCTAGTGGAATCATCTATCAATGTCATGAAGTATTTCTTTCCACCTTTAGTTAACACACCATTCATCTCACAAAGATCAGAATGTATGAGTTCTAATGGTGCCAAGTGTCTCTCCTCTGCAGCCTTGTGAGGCTTGTGAGGTTTCTTTGCTTGCACACGCGAATGGCACTTAGAAACTTTGGCTAAAGTGAAAGTCAGGACTAAATTCAGTTTTGCTAGCCGCGACATAACACCGAAACTTATGTGACAAAGACGTGAATGCCAAACTTCAGATTCATTAACACTTGAATAAATATTGTTCACGACTTTATTACAAAAATCTGCAAGGGAAAGGCGGAACAGACCTCCGCATTCATAACCTTTTCCAACGAAAAGTCCATATTTCGTAACAACTACTTTATGAGACTCGAAAACCAACTTAAACCCTTCTCTACACTGAAGGGAGCCACTAACGAGATTCTTATTGATGGCGGGGACATGCTGCACGTTCTTCAGCTACACGATCCTTCCCGAAGTAAACTTCAGATCGACCGTACCAACACCAAGAACAGAAGCACTCGCGCCATTCCCCATCAATACGGACCCGCGACTGGTGGCCTGATAAGAAGAAAACAATGATATGTCAACACACACATGAATATTTGCACCCGTGTCCACCCACGAATCGGTGGACTGAAAAACTGAAAATACAGTAAGTAAATTACCGTACCCATATGTACCACTTTCATTGTTGCCCACAATCATATTGGCAGACTTGGAGTCCTGCGTGGGCTTCTTGTACTTGTTTGGGCATTTGTTCACCCAATGTTCCTCTGAACCACAAGTATAGCAACCATCTCCCTTCTTATTTTCTTGAAGGTCTTCTTTCCCTTCTTCTTGAAGTCGGTATTCTGTTGGACAAAATTCTTTCCCTTGGGCTTGTGGGAATTGAAGTTCCTCTGATGTACCATATTGACAGCAAAAGAGCTTTCCACCGCTTTTCCATTGGAGTCCTTTGCTCTCGAGTTCTGCTCAACACTCAGATGGCCGATGATGTCCCCTACTGAGAACTCACGCCTCTGATGTTTCAGAGTAGTAGCAAAGATCCTCCAGGAATTAGGGAGCTTAGCAATTATACAGCCCCGACAAACTTGCCCAGCAAACTGCACTTAAGAACCTCAAGTTCTTTAGCTATGCATATTATCTCATGAGCCTGTTCCAATACAGAACGGTTGTCAACCTTCTTGTAATCGTGGAACTGCTCCATAACATACATCTCACTCCCAGCATCGGTGGCCCCGAATTTAGATTTGAGCGCCTCCCACGGGTCTTTGGCAACATGCATATGTAAGTATGCGTCAATCACGCTTATGACTGCTCCAAGGAATAGGATGGTGGCCTTCGCGAACATCTTCTCCTGTTCAGGAGAGATCGTTCCCGTTGGAGTGACACCGGCTACCCAGAACACATTCATAGCCGTGAGCCATAAGCTGATTCTCGTTTGCCAACGCTTGAAATAAGTACCGGTAAACTTGTCCGATTTCAGTGCAGCAGCAAAGCCATTACTCGAAAAATTCCTATACACATTAGGTTTTTGGATTGTTGAGTAAATAGGCAATTTTCCGAGCATATTAATCCACGAGATAATAACTAGCATGGCATTGACTAGACTAATGATATACTGATCATGAACTAACCTAGCACATACTACGCATATAGTTGATACATCTATACTTGCAAGTAGTACTGCTAGGATAAATACGAACATGAGGATAATCGAGTCATACCCTCCAATAGGCCAGTTGGCCGTAGCAGCAGCGTTGGCGTTGGACGCGGCCATAGCAGCAGCACCATCCTCTGCCCTCTTCTTCTCAGTTTCAAGGGCGAGACGATCGGGCTCGGATTGTGAAGACATGGCGATGAGGAGGGCAACGTGGACATAGACGAAGCAGACGGACGGAGGCGAGCAGTCGCGTGATCGCTCCCCAAAAACCTAAGCGCCCCTCTCCCTTAGAGGAACCGGAGAGGCAGGGTTTCGGAGGCCTGCTCTCCCGTCGACCATGTACGCGGTGAATGGGACGGAGTCGCCGGCGGCACCAAAAGGAACGAACGCGTGAGGCAGATGTGATATGGTTCTCGTGACGGCTAGGGTAGGCATTAGCCTGCTTATAAAGGCGACTGGGCGGAGAGACGTGGGCCGAACCCACGTCCGAGTCGGTAACAGCCCACGATCCGACGTCTCGAATCGTGTCGTGTTCGTTACGTATTCTCCGTTCCTGACAGAAAAAATAAGCGCGTAGGTATGAGCTCGGCTCAGCTCCTTCCCGCAACCCGCGGCGCGTCGTGACGAGGCGTGGTGTGGTGAGGCGCGCAGCGGAGGATGAGTGCACGAGGGCACCTTCTCTTCTCACTCTCCAATAGCATGTGGAAGAGAGACCCTTATAAAGGGGTCCAACTTCTCCTCCACTAGCGGGGTGGGATGAAACTTCCCACCACCACCTTGTCATGCCACCACCTACATGGGCCCTTGGAGATTTTCTGAAATTCTCTTATGGGCATAAGGCCCATCACTAATTTGAACAAGATCCCCCTACTCATGGTGCGGGACCTCCTCGGGCGGCCAAGTGGACTGCACGGCGCATGGCTAGCGGTGGTGCTCGGATGCAACACTTCATGTTTTGTGCGTGTTTTGAATTTTTGCTTATTTTGTAGGGAGGTTCGTTTGGGTCCTCGATGCAGTACTGTTGGGTACCACAGTTTCTGATTTCATATGAAATTTTATGCAGGCTGCTACGCATCTACCGGCTGATCTTTTTAAAAGATCAGCCGGGTCGCGAACTGTCAGATCCTATGTCATCGCGCGGTTGACTGACGTTCTTAACTTTCGCAACCGAGGTAACGCTGCGGAAACATTTGCATCACATGTCGTGCCGTAAAAATCATTGTAAAAATGGTCATGTTAAAGAAAACATTTGCAACATAGGTGAGGTTGCAGAAAAAGAAGATTCCTCGTCCTTTTACAACATAGATACTGTTGTGGAAGAAACTTTTGCAACAAAGATCACGTTACAGAAAACTCTTGAAACATAGGTTAGGTTGTAGATTTTTTTT
Organism: Hordeum vulgare subsp. vulgare; assembly: GCF_904849725.1. Classification (NCBI taxonomy): domain Eukaryota; kingdom Viridiplantae; phylum Streptophyta; class Magnoliopsida; order Poales; family Poaceae; genus Hordeum; species Hordeum vulgare. The sequence continues at coordinate 162,445,134 of NC_058522.1, forward strand.
CTTTGTCTTTTTGCAATATAGGTACTCTCCCGGAAGACATTTTTGCAACAAAGGTCATGTTGCAGAAAACTTTTGCAATATAGTTCAGGTTGTAGAATTTTTTTTGTCTTCATTTTTTTGCAACATGTGTATTTTTACGGAAAAAACTTTTGCAGCAAAAATCATTTTATAATTTTTTTTAAAACATCTGTCATGTAAAAGAATTGAATCAACGATGCAAGAAATACTAAAGCGGTGCACCAACCCATGAGGACACGCGTCACGCGCTAGTGGTGGCGGACGTTCTAGGTTGAATCTACCACCTGATTGTTAGACTTTTTCAAATTTCGTATCTAAGTGTGTAAACTTTTTTTGAACGGGTATATTGAAAAATGATTAATTTTTCTCTTCATTTTTCAGATTTTGGATGTGTGCGACATCACTACATCACTGCAAAAATGAAAGAGACACCACGGTGAACAGAGGAGGGGCTCCACCCAAGCGCCCGTGCAAAATCTTTGCGTGCAATTCGGTGTTTCAGTAGCGTTTTAGTTGAAGTCTTGAAGTGCAGTTTGTTTTTGGGAGAGCTCTCGTTTTGTTATCTGATGGGTGTGTACATGTTTGTCTATATGACTACTCTATAGTTCGCGCATTGCATTCATGCAATTTTGTGGTGGTGCGCATGCAGTCCGGTGCTTGCGCGAAGGAAGTTTTTGTGGTTCACTTTGTAAGAAACATTGATGCAATAGACTTGACTCGTCTCAGCATGCATGACGCATAAAATGTTTGAAAAAAATACAAAAAAAATCATGCAACTCCCTTTACCGTTTGATGCAGTGCGGTTTTTCATCTGAAGCAATGCGGTTGGCCGCGTGATATTGTTCATCTCTTAAGTGCAAAAAATTAGTACAAAAACGGCAAATAAAAGCAATGAGGTTTACTTATCTATTGTGATGTGGTTCACTTATCTTTGATGTGAAGTGCACTCCGCTTACTCGTCTTGAAAAATTCACGCCCAACAGTAGAAAAATCATGTAGTGTGCTTGTTCTCGGATGCAGTGCGGTTTCTCATCAAAAAAGAGTGTGATTTCGATAATTTCAAAACTGCTCTTAAAGCAAAAGGAATTAGAGAGAGTGTTGTACATGAAAAAGATACGCCTCGTTGATATCTTTCCCACGTCGTATCATTTGCATTGTTCTGACAAGCGGTTTGAAAATTTTTACAAAAATACGCTTGCTCTCACTCGTAGACGGCCACACCATTTTTCAAATTCATTTAAAACCGCAAAAATCTAAACAAATGGCCATAATGAAAATTGCGTCTACTCCACAGATTTTCAACACTGTATCATCCGCCTCATTCCGAGAAAGGTTTAAAAACTGCAGCAAAAATAGTACCAAAGAAACGAAAAATTCAAAAAACAGAATTCCATTTTTAGTAAATTTGAAATTACTGTTAAACCGTAAGAAATTAGAGAGAGTAATCTTCATAAAAAAGATGCGGCTCGACGATATCTTTCCATCACCATATCGTTTGCTACGTTCTGTCGAGCGGTTTAGAAAGCATCGCGAAAATACATTCGCTATAGTCCGTCATGCGCCCATCATTTTCAAAAATGCTCTCGAACCGTGAGGAAATGCGACAAACGTTCAACATGAAGGAGTTCGGTATTTTCCGTAGCAATCCAGTGATAAATTATACACCTCATTCCGGCAAATGGTTTAAAAACTGAAGCCAAAACAGTGTCGAAAAAACGCGTGCAGTTTTTTCTCATGACATGGCAGTGTTTCGTTTGATAGGGATGCAGTGCACTAACGTTAAGCGTGCAGTTGGAAGGTATGAGCGGAATAGTTATTCTGCTAATATTAGCATAATATATATATATATATATATATAATATTCTAAAATACCTCAATATGGGTTTTGTTAAAAAAATATCCGTTGCGACGTAGTTTTTATAATATATATTTTTCACGTATAAACAAAGCAGTATATACGTAAACCTTTAAAAATATGTAAACTTATATGATTCTTTTCATGAAACTCATTTTAAGGTATTTAATAATTATTCATAAAGTATATTAAAAATAATAGTGAAGTATAAAAGACTCATTTACGTGGTACATGAAGAACGAGAGTACCTACTCCCAAAAATACATGGGAAAGTCTTACGTCCCACCGGCGGATCCGGTGGATCTATCATCCGTGTCCTCGTCCGTCGATCTGGCATCCATCTGACGGACCAGATCGTGCCCGCACCCATCGGAGAAACGAGCTAGCTGACCGTTTTCCTGAAACTGGAGCGTAGTTTCAGGAAACTGTCCGAAGTTGCACGATCTGTTGAGAGGAGCGGGCGACTACTAGATCTGGGGGGAGGGTGGCGGCTCTCGATAGGTGACGGCGGTGGCAGCTCTCGATAGGCTCTCGATAGGCGACGGCGGCGGCGGCTCTCGATATGCGACGGCGCGGCCGGGGTTCGCCGTGACGACGACTACGCCTTCTGTTGAGAGGAGCGGGCGACTACTGGATCTGGGGGAGGGTGGCGGCTCTCGATAGGCGACGGCGCGGCCGGGGCTCGCCGTGACGACGACTACGCCTGTGGTGGCGGCGCGGCCGGGGCTCACCGTGACGACGACTACTCCTTCGGTAGCGGCGGCGGCCAGTACCACCCCAAGCAGGTACGCCCGTCCCCTTTTCCCCTCGCGCGTCCACCATGATCTTGAGTAGGAATGGAATCAGGCGCCGCACCTCGGCCCCCTGGCGAGCTGCGGGAGCTGGTGCTTGTGTTGTAGCGTGTAGCAGTCGAGCTAGTCGACCACGTCGCCGTCGGCCTAGAGCAGCTCCTTGGTGGCTGTGAGGGATCTGGCTAGCGCCCTGTTTCTGTTTTAGACATGGCGTTGACGGCAGAGACGACCCCGTCGACTTGCTCGACATCGTCCCTGAGCCCCTCCACCTCGCTACCGAGCCCTATTTTTGCGAATCCTCAGATGGTCAATCACTGCAGTTTAGGATCTAGGTAGCGTTCTAGATTGTAGAACAGAGAGCTCTGTTGTCTCCAGTTTAAAATGATTTATCATGTTCTAGATTTATCATGTTCCAGTTCAAAATGATTTATCATGTTTCCCAATCAGTCATATGAACAAAGTGTTGAGCTCTGTTGTTCTGGGTAGCAGTCAGTCTAGTAGTAGGGCATCTAACATGCAGCTTGGTTGTGGTGTAGGATTATCTAACAATCAGTCTAGTAGCAGAGCAAAGATCTAGGTAGTGGAAGATTACCTTCTAACACGCGAGCTACGGAAAAAAAAGATATCACGTTCGATGTACGCGTTCGCAGCTGTTAGATTTATTTTGCTGGCATGCGGTTTGGTTGCCTCCTCTGACCAATTAATTCTTGAAGCAATAGTTCAGTTACAGAAACGAGCTCGTTGCCCCGCAAAAATCTTTGCATCAGAGGTCGTGTCGTAAAAATCTTTGCAACAAATGTCATGTTGCAAATATATACTAGTCCTATACTCCCAGAACAACACATGATTAGTAGGTGCCCGTAATTACAGGCTACATGAATACTAACTCTAGTTTCTGGTTCAGTCTGGTTTTAGTTGAAGGTTGGGTCGCCTGTCTTGGTAGCTGACAACTACAATTCCTGCAGCATAGAAAACAAAAATAACACTCCCCCCCAACGACAAGTGTTTTACAAGCTAGGTAAAACATAGGCGACGCAACCACATATCATGAGAGCTCGGTTGTCTTGCTCTCCTTTTCCTCCGACGACTTAATCTATGTTGCAACATGACCAGTGTTTCCGCAAAACAACCTATGTTTGCAGTACATGATGATTCTTTGCCACTCAATTCATGTGAGCCGACTACTTCGGAAGTGGAAGATATTTTTCAAAGAATCCGCCGGCTGACGCGTAGCAGCTTATAATCTGAATGTTTCTGTGGTGCAGCATCCTATCAGAAAACTTATGAATTTCCGAAGCTCATAGGTTCTGTACCTAATAACTTTTTGTAGATGACAGTTTTTTTGTAGTTTCTACATCACCTCAAGTGTATGCTACTGATTTTTGTATGAATGCTACTGAAGTTTATTAATGCTACTCAATTTCAGTTTATGCTACTGAAATCTATCATCCATTTGTAACTTATGTAATCTCATGCTTCTGAATTTACCTTGTTGCTTGTGTTTCTGAATTTTTTGATTGACCTTGTTTCATGTTTTCTGAATTTTTTTATTGTATTTTTCCTGAATCTTATGAGGATATGGTAATTAGGCAGTGTTTTTTTCTGAAAATCCAGTTATGCCTGCTCTATGTAGCTCATGTTTTCCCATTTTGTTTTTGTTTTTGCAGCATGGGTATCTATATAACCTGATGGTCAGCAAAGCGGCTACGCGAGATAGCCAACACCGTCAAAGGGAAAAAGAGGGATGTCATAAGCAAATCCTCTTTCGGGGATTTGCTTCATATCTCTCCTTTGCCTCCTCCTCCAGAGGCGCTTGTTGATTTCATAGTCATGAGGATTGATACCAAGAAGCGGCTGCTCAAGTATGTGTTTGCTGTTTTTTAGCTTATTTTCATTTTTTTGATTTTATTTTATGAAACAAGTGTTGATTTTCTTATGTCTCATAGGTTAACTGATCGCAAGAAAATCTCTATCACTAGGGATTTGGTTAAGAAGATCTTTAATGTACCATCTGGAAGCAGGCCACTCGAATTTGGGAAAAGGGGGAAAGCAGATTTTCGTGAAATTTACTTGGAAGGCGAAAGGGCTCCAATACCAACCACAGTTTCTGTCTTATCAAACGCTGACGATGAAGATGAGGATACCATTGAAAGGACATGGATTCTACTTTGCCTTTCGTTGGTCCTAGCTCCTGGTACAAGAAACATGGTGACTCTTGAATATCTACACAGTTTGCAAGACATGAGTGTTGTCCACGAGTTTGAGTGGGATGAGCATATTTTGTTAGATGCGACGAGGGAAGTTAAGAAATACCAGGATAAGAGGAATGAAGGGAAATTAAAATTCCATATTGGTGGTTGTCTACCAATGCTTCCGGTAGTTCCCTTCATTCCCGCAACTTACCCCTTTCATGTTTTTACAGTTGCTTCTGCGTCTCTTCTTATTTTGTAGGTAATTTACATGGACCACATTGACATCCGAAGAGGATACATAGTTGATTATAGCATTGACTATTCTCTGCCACGGGCTTGTTTTGTGAAGGAGTTGGATTTCACCGCTGTCATTGCAGTTGATACCGTGGAAGATGGTTTCGGGAAGCGCCCTGTAAGTATTGTTTTTTTTAAACTGTTGAAACAATACCTTCGTCTTTATTTTTTTGCAATTGCAACTTTGTATATTATTCCAAGTGTTTTTCAATATGTTTACTTTTCTGGAATGCAGTTCAGCTCCACTACACCTTACGCAACAACCAAGTTTCTGTCATACATAGAGCAGGTTGCCCAGTTACCACACATCGCTAGTGCGTCCGCAACAGAGACTCCCGTTAACAGAGATGCTGATGGCGCTGAACAACCAACAGAAGGTGATACAAACGAAGCTGATGGCAGAGTTCGGAATGTGCATGAGCCACCTCCGAAAAACATGGAGGGTGGTGATGATGTTTGCGGCTCTTTGGAGGACTGGCAGCACCCTCTACCCACATTTGAGGATTCAGAGGTGAGCCATATTGCATTTTCTTCTTTTTTGCAACTCTCTGCTTTTTCTTTCATTCTTTTTCCTTTTTTGCTTGATGGGAAATATGAAAACTTTTGTAGCTAATGTTTTTCTGGTTTTTATGCATTCCAGCTGCCCCCACACATGCGTGCTATATTCAACAAGCACAAAGATATCCATGCTGCAGAACTTAAAGGTGCATTGAGCTCTTTTGGGAGTTTGTTGGAGGGCATCTACCGCAAACGAATGGGACTGATGTTGTCTGAGGGATCGAAAGCTGGATTTAGGAGTGACAAAGCAAAACATGAATGCCCAGATGTCACTTTTGATGTACCAGCAGCTCCTGCTCCTGCCACATGCAATGCAACTGCTAGCGACTCGTCTCCGCAACAGCAGAAGCAACTTGATAGTACTACAGGAACTACCAATGCAACTGTGAATATTTCATCTCCGCAGCAGCCTAAGCAGCATGAAATCAGGGTACAAGTTACTACAACAACTACTCAATGCACGTTCACAGCCTCAACTGTGCAGCAAGCCTCTCAACTGAATGACACAAATAGCGTTGAAACAAAAGTTGTAGTTGGTAAAACAGATTTTGCCCATCAACCCAACAAGAGTAAGAGTGAGCACAACTCTGGAATTGATTTCAATAATGCAAAGGGAGAAGATATATTCAGCGAAGGAAACAAATTTGAACGAATGTCGCCTCGCAGCACATCCTACCCATGCGTGAATTTGATTAGGAGGCCAGGAACTCTTGAAGATGGGCCTTCTTTTGGATTGTTTGAACCTGGTAGCCCCGATGCTTTGCTGTTTCAGGATGTGCCACAAGTTGAATCACCTCCTAGGTCACCTGCTGTTGATATTGAGTCATTCATGGAGATTCGAGAGAGGATCCCGAAGTTTGACAACCTTTTTGCTGCTGCCACTTCACCCGTTCCTGTTTATGATGTCACTCCACCTGCGAGGATCCCGCCAATATCAACTGGCCCTGCAGGTTTCTATAAGTCATTCCTGCAATTTTTTGTTTACGCAACATGTCACTCCACTTTTCTTTATTTTTGAAACTCAGCATATGTATGATTCAAAACTGTTACTCACTATTTCTTTCCGCTTTATTTTTTCATTTTTGTGGGCAGAAGCTTGTATTGATGATATAACAGAGGAGGCACAGGTTGAAGTCAGCAGCGGGCGAGGCCATGATCAGAAGCATCCTACACTTAAGAGAGCTGCACCTACCGAACCAACCGCAGCAAAGTTGCCGAAAATGAAGAAGAAAAAAATTGATGCAATGGATGATGCGATATACCAGAGGTACTGTTGTACCAATTACAAGATAAAGGACCCACCTCGAGGCGAGCCACTGTAAGTTTCTTTTCATGCATTTTTTTCTTTTTTGTGTGCTGAGATAAAATAAACCAGAACAATAGTTTCACAACTACTAACCAAGTTTCTGTCCTCTCTTGTACCAAATTAGCCCTTCAGTCATAAGGATAGGTGGTTTCGATATTTCATTCAAACATTTCAGCAACGGGCTCAAAAAGCGGGCTCATGTGAACAACGAGGTGATGTCACTGTATATTGAAAGTTTCAACATTGAGCACATATACAACTCAAGCAAGCCTAGGAAGTTTGCATTCTCACCGCATGTTGCTGTGAGTTAACTATCCATCTCGTTCCATATTGTTGTCACTTGAGAATTGGCAAGGCAACATAGTATGTTTTAGATGATAGCCATACTCCTTTTTCACTTTCTGTTTGTTGCGATGTTTTTGCTTATGTATACAGTCAAAACTCAGTGTGGACCCAAGTTCTTTCAACCCAAATGCATGCACCAAAGATTTCAAAAGGGCCTGTGAGAAGAACGACATTGCCAAATCTGATCAAGTAAGGCTTTTTGTTCATTGCTTTCCGATGTTTTGTCTACATTGCAGTAATTTTTTCCACCTTGTTGTGCAGAAAATAAAGTTCTAAAAATTTCAGAATCATGACATATGTTACAGAAACTTTCTACAACTAGACCACCGTTGCGAAATAATTCTTCCACCGTTGCAGAAATAACTACAACAACACCAATTACGCAATAAAAAATGCTGCAACTAATTCTCCAACTAAAAATGTTTAAAATGTGCTTCTGCCTTGACATGCTACGACTTTTTTTAAAACTTTTTTGCTTCTGCACTGAAACCAGTAGATAGCATCCAGTGTGTGGAGTCAGGGCAGTAGTATTCCGAAGTTGCATATGCTTTTCTGCAACTCCACGATATGCATGACAGCGCCAGGCCACCACAGATTGGCCAGCGTCCCCCATGACAACACCAACCGACCCTGGATAATTCATTTTTGAAGTTGTTCTTCAACATTGTGAAACAAGACCATTGGGCGCTTGTCGTTGTAAACTTGATGCATAAACAGTTCAACATTTTCGACTCCAACAGTGAAGACTCTGACTATGTCAGCATCCTCGAGAAGCCTTGTTGCAATTTGGTATGGGTTAGCATTTGTTTTCTTCTTTTTTCACCATGATTTTTTTTTCAAATCAATGTTTCGGAAGCAACCAACCTCCATTTTTGTAGATAGAGAACTTCAAAACTCTGGTCAGGGAAAGAAACCCATGGAAGCATGATCTAGACATGTTTGAGCGCTTCAATCCATCAGGTTACCCACAACAGTCAACAACGTAGTGTTTTCCGCGATTATACATTATTCATGGCAACTTTTTATTTCATATATGTGATCTCATTTTTCTCCAACTTTTTCCCCTGGCAGATTTGATTGTGGCTTCTTTGCTATTCTATACATGGAGAATTTAACTTCAAAAGGGTTAAAGCCAATCGGCACAGTATGACTTTGCCTTTCCTCTTTCTTGCTACTCATTTTTTTTGTGAAATATGTGTTGCGTAATCTCAGTTGCGGACACAATAGCTTTTCCCTTTTTTTTGCTAGTAGTATCTAAACTAGCTTTTCCCTTTTTTTTGCTAGTAGTATCTAAACATGTGTTTTTCTTTGTTGATGTGTATGATCAGGACACAACTTCGTTGCTCAACTTCCGCAAGTACATCGTAGCAAAGCTTTTCAAACACCCACAAAACACCCTCAGCTCGGAGGAGGAGCTCCAGAAGTTGCTGAAAAAGTCTTAGATTCAAGTGGATGGTCGACCGCAACAAGACGTAGCTAGTAGTAGTTTAGGCTTCTTTTTTTCAGTGCATGTGTACGCGACATGTTTTTGCAAGTGAGTTCTCTAGTAGATGTGGTACATTATCTAGCTGGGGCATGCGATCTATTCGAGCATGACAAATACATGTTTGCAGTTACCTGATCCTCATTTGTACACATGACAAAATCCCAAATACAATGGGTAGTTTCCTGATCCTGATGATGTGTTTCCTGATGATGTGTTTTCTTGATGATGATCCTGATGATGCAACAAAGAAACCTTTTTTAAGTCTGTGTAACATGTTTTTTTATGTAACATTTTGGTACATTAGTAATTTTTCTCATGGATACATCTCTGCAAGATATGCACGCCCTGCAAAAATGAAAATCAACATAAACAAGATTTTTTCCGTAACAAGATCAAGAACAGGGGACACACTGTATTTTTTTGCAGCAACTTAAACACAACAAGATCATGAACAGGGAACACACTGTATTTTTGCTTCCTTATTTTCCAGCCAGATTTCTGAAACAGGGTTTCTATTGTAAATCATTTCTGCAACACATTTATGCAGCATGACATTCGTTGCACGAAATAGTATATAACAAACTTTGTATAACGAGATGAAATAGTACAGTTACAAAATATATGATCAACAATAACTGAAGCTACAAGAATCAGACACTGTCTATTGTTTATCAAGATGAAAATAAAACAAAAAAATTGTCTACTGTTTGGTCGCCTCCATTTTTTTGTCAATCTTTTTTCCTACAGGTTCAGTTGCGTCTTTTGGCCAACTCTTTGATCATTTGCAAGCACAGCTCTCAAGTACTGACATTCTGGAACTACATGTCCAACCATAGAGCAGAATTGGCATTTTTGGGGTGCAGTTGCTGCCTCCATTGCATCTCTTAGGGTGCCACATGTTTGAATGTTGTGTCCTAATTCGTTGCAGTGCTTGCAGCGAACAGTCCTTTTTGGAGTTGTTGTCTTGCCTGACGTTGTTGCTTTTTTTCTCTTGATTTTTCATCTTCTTGTGTTGTTCATCATCTCGCTGCTCTACAAGCGTCTTCTTTCTCTTCTCTCTATCAGTTGGCCGGCCTTTCTTGGGCACACGAGCTGGGTTTTGTAGCATATCGGAGCTTTGGTGTTGTCGCATGTCACCATTTAGTGGTACCGTTGCCGCAGCGGCTGCTGTTGGAGGTTCACTCTGCTGTGCAGCTTGCTGAACATGCATGGCTCCTCTCTTGGCCGCTGCTATGGCAGGCTCAAGGGCTTTAATTGCATCATCCAATATTCTATAGGCATCATCATTGCAACATGCATTAGAGGCAAGCCATGTCAACCTTCGACACAACGAGTTGTATTTCAGAGTGTTTGCCGAGGGGTGCCCAAAGTCCAGCAACCTGCCAGTCCTACCCATGCTTGTTGTGGCTGCTTCAGACCATCTCTCCAATAAGTATTGCTGCGGAATTACTTGCACATTGAGATGAACCATTGCCCTTATTATGTGTGCACAAATCAGCCCATTCATCTCAAAATAGTGGCAGCTGCACTCAAACAACCCTTCATCCATCACAACACGCACAGAATATGCCTTCAGATTCTCATAGGAGGTTGCTTTCAGCTCAAACATGGCACTGTGTCCTTGGTAGTCAATGTCTTGGTTGATAATGAAGCCAGTAGAAGCTGTCACCTGTTTCTGAAACTTACCAAAGACACTGCGGGTGTAGTACGCAGCAGCTTGGCGCTCAATGTTGTAGCTCCAACAACATAATAAAAAATAAGTCAACAACAACAATTTTTTGTTTGTTTTTGATTTTTTGGCAAATCATGAGAAGTATGTCTACCGAGAGTATAGTGGTGGAGCTGTTGTTTCACAAGTGAATCAGCATTGACCTCACGATCAAGCATAGTTTCCTGACACATTTCATATTGCGGCACAAACCTCCAAACGGAGTCAGCTGGTCGAATCAGGGTCTTGAAATATGAGTTGAGCCCCTCAGACCTGCCTGTTGTGCTTGTGAACGGGAAGAATTTGTTCTTGAAATATGCTGGTGCCCACGTGTGCCTTGTTCGCCACATATTCTTGAGGTGTTTGTTTTCTGCAACATCAAAAGCATGCAACATGTGCTGCCATGTTTCCTCAAATTCTAAAACAGTTTCAGATTGGTTGATACAAGTGTAGAACACATCTGCAAAAGCCTCGTTCGTGCTCAACAACCTCCCCAACTTGGACCGTGCATTGCTAAGCGTATGAAACTTGCAACAACTATGGCAAGTGTTCGGGAACACTTGATCAGTGGATGTTGCCATGGCTTGGTCCTGGTCAGTCATGATGCTGGCAGGATACTCGTTATCCATCGCAACCATCCACTGTTGGAACACCCACTTAAATGTGTCAATAGTTTCATCCGGCAACAGGGCACATCCTAGTGCAATTGTGTGGAGGTGGTTGTTTACACCAACTATAGGAGCAAATGGCATGTTGTATCTGTTTGTGCAGAACGTTTTATTGAAGAATACACAATCTTTGTATTTCGGGTACAATGCCCTTGTTCTCCCATCAACCCAAAACAAGGCAGTCACAGAGTTTGTTGCAGGATCTTGCAGTTTCGCAAAGAAAAACTCTTGATTCTCACCCTTCCTCCTCTCAAAATACTTCACTGTCATATCCATGTCTCGGAAAGTTAACCCTCTACGGAGCTTTGCACGTTCATTTGTAACGTCTCTCTTCACATACGGGACTATCCTAGTGTCACCTCCATGGATCCTACCAAGGACACTCATGCATTCTGAATTGGAGAGGTTCACATCATGCATCGTCAGCAACAGTTGGTAATCCTCGCTGGGTATGCTGCGATGCGAGCGGTAGTACCTAACACGCTCCGGCTCATCCATCATCGGATGTGTATGCTCCGCAACAAAACAAGTCACTGTCCACCTCCCCTCCCTTAGCCCAACAATCATATGCGCCTTACAATCATGACGGAGCATTCTGTTGTTTTGACGTTTTCTTGTGACATCCATCCCCTCACTAGGCTGCCTACTAGAGTTGTTGGTTCGAGTTGCAATGCTCTCTGACGTGCTGCTGGTTACCGTTTTAACGGGTTTTCTAGCATGCACACATCCAAAGACCCTCTTTATTAGGGTTGCATCCTCTTTCTTTTGGCCTCTCTTCTGGGTGAATTTTGCAGTAGATATATGCGTTCCAAAACTCAACTTGAATGCATAGTATGCGTTCCAAAACCCAACTTGAATGCATAGTCGTTGTAGAATTTGCGAGCATTGTCAACTGTGTCAAGCACCATCCCAACATAGGGCGACAGCGGCTGGGAAGAAACATCTCCATCATCTGAATCATATTGGCTTGCATCTTCAGCATCTTCAGCAAACAACAAACCTTCTGAATCTTCAACATTAGGAGCAGAAAAATTTCCATGGACATAGCTTCCTTCACCTTCAGTTACATGTACCTGCAACACAATTATTGTGCAACAGTCATTTCATACCTCAAAAATCACATATGATAGTGTTGCAACAAAATCAAATCAATAGTAACTGAAATTGGGAGCAGGGGGACAACTAAACAGGCAAATTTTTCAGGTTCAGTTTCTGAAACTAGGCAATTGTTAAGAAGCTATAGTGGCTAATTTTTGCTCTGTTTTTCAGAGGAATAGGTTCATTCCAACTAATTTCAGAAACTAGGCATTTGTTTCTGCAACTAAGTTCAGCAACAGTTTCACTCTTTCACTAGTAAAAAAAGTCAGGAACAACAAGTTCAGAAACTAGGCAGGTTCAGAAACTAGGCAGGTTCAGGAACAGGTTCAGAAACACACAGGTGTTCATTCTTTCACTTTGGATCAGAGCTATAGTTTCAGAAACAGGAGGTCTCACCGAATTTCGTTGATGGGATTTGCTCGATGTGGGTTCAGGAAACACCACCGAAGGATTTGTGAACCAACTCGAAGATCCAGCTCGCGGCGGAAGCTCCCCAAAGGCGCTTGGAGCTGAGAAAGATGGTCGGGCTCGATCAGCTAGGTTGGCGTCCGATCCGACCATCTGGCGTGCGATGTGGTGCGCCATGGAATTCAGGCACGCCGGCGCTGGCGGCGTCGTGAGGTTGCGGGGCGGCGTTGGTTTGTCGGTGGCCGCGGTGGTTTTGCGGGCAGCGCCGCGGTGGTTGGAGCAGTTGCTACCGGGGCGGTGCCATGGTGGTTGGAGGCGGTGGCTGCGGCCGGCTCCGCGGTGGTTGGACGCGGTGGCTGCGGTGGGCGCAGTCTGTCGGAACCGCAGCAGGCTATCAGTTTTTGAAACTGAGCAGCAGTTTCAGGTTCTATTTGGTCGGAAGATCTTGGATCGGACGGACGACAGCGCTTATATCGGACGGCTATACCGGTGGTGGATACTTCTTACGTATCCGTCGGCGGACGCGTAGCGTTTCCCAAAATACATATCCATTTATATATATTTATATATATATATATGTGTGTGTGTGTGTGATGGCACTATACTAATCGTGGGATTAGAATAGTTTTTCTAATCCAATGCTTGCTATAAGGCCCAATACGGTTTTTCCTGAACGCCCGAGCAGGCACCGAACGAGAGAAAACGCCAACTATATCATCCTCCGACCCACCATCGACCTCCCACGATCCACCCGATCGTTCCAATCACCAACTGGCACCGCCGTCCATCACCCCCGCCCCCCGCGCACCGCGCCAAGAACGCGCCCCCGCCCCAACCGGGGCCGTCGTCACCGCTGCACCACCCCCAACCGGCGATGTCGCCAGCGCTGCACCGCCCCCAACCAGCGCCGCCGTCACCGTCGAACAGCCCCTACCTGCGCCGTCGTCACCGTTGCACCGCCCCCAACCGGCGGTGTCATCACTGACTCCTCCGCGAGCTCTCTCCGCTAGTTGTGGATAGATGTTATCGACCGACAGGAGTAGGTCGTTGCCCAGGCCTGCGCCTTGATCTTGGTCCTTCTCAGGTGTGATGCTTAATTTCGTACTCCATGACATCAAGCTTGTGATAATTTCCATGATTTCTCAATCTCGGTTAATTTGAGGATGAAGAGATTGCCAGGGGTGCTTTTCTTATTTCTCCTCTGCCCTCCACTAGCTTTGTTGTGACATCCTCGACTTTTGCTACACTGATGATCGTAATTAAGTGACAGTGATCCCGCGTTAATAATACCACGTCATCGTGGATTATATCAAAGTTGTTATGTTGGTTGAAACCGAATCGAAATTCGAAGCCTTGAGATTAAGTCAAACGAGAAGAGATTTTATGTTGTTGAAATAAAAACATCGGGGATATATACAGATTACCTAGCGAAGTATAAAAATGATTCACGCACTTTGGACATATTGGTAAGCCCAATATATTTAGAAGTGGAGCTTTAAACAAAATAAGTAAAGAGAAATATAGTAAATGTAAAAGAAATAAATAAAAGAAAGATTTAAAAGTATATATAATAAATTTTAAAATATAGTAAATAAAATTAGGTACTAAAAAGAATTCGAAATAATAGAAAAAAAGAAAAAAAAAGAAAAAAAGAAAAAAGAAAAAGAAACCCCCACCCCGTGGCCCAACTGGGCCTAGAGGCCCAGTCGGCCAGTCCACCAGCCCACCGCGGCCAAACCCTAGCTAGCTCCCCTCGCACTCCCCCCCCCCCCGCCGCCGAGGCTCCCGCCCTCGGTCGCCACCAACCCCCCTCGTGGGGCCCCCACCCCACCAATCTCTCCTCTCCCTCTCGGTCATCAGCCCCTCCCACGACACCCCACGCCCCCACGATCCCACCCGCTTGCCCTGCTCCCTCCTCCCGATTCCCACCGAGCCCACCTACCACGCCCTCTACCCCCACGAGGAACCCTCCTCCCTCCCTCGTCGGTCATCCCCACCACCAGTCCCGTCGGTCTCCCTCCCAGAAACCCCCCGCGACCCCCCCACGAGGCCGAGCCTCCCATCGGCTCCTCTCCCTCCCGAGGCTCCCTCCCGCAAGATCCCTCCTCCCTCAGCCTTCTCCTCCCACCGGCCGATCCCCCCAACGACCCCCCCCCCCGTCGGCTCCACTCCTTCCCCTGTCGGCCGGGGCCCCCCTTGGTCACCCCGTCGTGCCGCCCCTTTCCTCCCGCTCGGTCCAGGAGGGACCGGGCAGGGAGACACCTCCTCCTTGTCATGCCGGTTGGCCACCTCCGGGAGGTCTCTCCGGCGACCGTCCTCACCAGCATCACCACCACCGCGCCACCACCGTCACCGTCTCGTCTTCTCCTCGCCGTCACCTCCACTTCACGAGAACTTCGGCTTCACCGGGCCCTCTCGTCAACGTCGGTGAGCCCCTCCTCGGGCTCCTCCCATCATCTCCTTCCTCGCGCCGTCTCGGTTCCGTTCCGCCAGACGGCACTCCGATCCGACGTCGTTAGGTTCGTGTAGGTGGCTGTGGAGTTGTAGCTCTCTCTCTCTGTGGAGTTCTCTTTGTTAACACACACATGTCACATGTGAGATGTGAGATGTCAGAAACAAATAAAAATAAATAATGTATTGTGTATGTATTTCGTATGTATGAGATGCACGATGTATGTATTTGCGTATATAGGTATATGGAGAATACTGTAATTGTTTGGTTATGTATCTCTGAGTAAAAATGTGAATTTGGCCTAAAGCCACTTACGAGTGGGGCCAACGCACCCCGCTGTCTATGATAGGGAGGCACCACACCCTCTTTTAAAGTAAAGTGAAAAGTAAAATGTAAAAATAATGTTTTTATTAAACAAAATAAATAGATATACTATTTAATTAATTAATTGGATAATTAGAATAATTAGAATATGACACGTGGGTCCGCCACTAAATTAATCTCATTAATTAATATTTAATCTTAATTAAAACTTGTGCATATGACGTTGAGGACCCACTGGTGAGTTGACCAATCAACTGCTGATGTTAGCATGACATCATGCTGATGTCACAATAGCATTTTATTATAAAAAAATTAATTCCTAATTATTGAATAAAACTTTAAAAATTAATATAAAATAATCTGTAAGTCAGATCAATATATTTTCAACATGAAAGTTGATTAGCGGAACGAGACGAACCCGGATACACGGTTCATTTGTGTGTCGCGCGTCCCTAGCATAGCAAAGGTGGAACATTTCCATCGTTTCCAGTCTGATCGGTAGTAGCCCGAGACCCGGAAAATATCGTCAGATATTCTTCTGACCCGTCTATGAGAGCTGTTGGTGCGTTAGCTGATGTCTAGCCTGCATCTTGCCATGTCATGCATTGTGCTGCACCATTGCTATTATTTATTGTTTCTTCCCCCTCTTCTTACCGGTAGACCCCGAGACTGATGCTGCTGCCGGGTACATCTACGACCCTGCTGATCAGTCCTTTGCCCCAGAGCAGCAAGGCAAGCAACGCCCCCCCCCCTTGATCATTCCTATATCGCCTATGTCTTTCTTCCTACTACTTGCATTAGTATTTTGCTACTGTTGTAGTTAGCTCCTATATCTGATGCATAGCCTATTTTTGATGAACTACTACTTTCAGTCCTGTACTTTAATCTGCTTAGTATAGGTGGAGCAGTCATCCCCTCTCACCCCGTAGTCCAGTTGCCCCGCTTGTTTTCAAATCTCGATCCCTGATCGACGAGCCAGACCTAACACATCACATACACCCCCTTAGTTGTACGAATATACACAGATACTATTGGGTACCGAGGGTGACACCTCGCTAAGTACTCCTAATGATATCTCTGTAGTATAGCTAGTCGGTCGTGGTGATCGAGGGTGATTCCTCTTTCACCATTCCCGATGGCGCCTCTGTCATGCGACCCCTCAAGTGTGGGACACCCGAGGGTGATTCCTCTAAGCCCACCTTGACGGATACATTGTTAGGAATCCAAGGAGGGTGATACCTCGGATTCCCCTCGATGTTATAACCACACAGTTACTCGACCATGTTACTGGGATCATTGGTGATTAGTTGTAAGACGGGTGGATTCCCGCGAGACTGTGTTGATGGCCTAATTAAAATGTTAATGGATTTGGGTGTTTGACCTGGGTTGGTCGGAGACCTTTTCGCACTAACCGGCTACGCGGCAAGAATTATGGGTACTCGGCATCGCGGTATCAGCCGAAGCTTTTCAGATGTGAGCAATCGTAGTTGCGCGCGCCCGAGTGGTCCCGAGATGCATTTCGCTTGTGATTAAGGGATGCTAGGACTCACGTCGGCTGCCCTCGCATCGTGCAGGAGCGCGGAGGGGAACTGGGCCCATGAACCCTTTGCGCTTAGGATTTAGACCGGCAGGCTGACCTCTTTGATTAGTCTTAGGTGGGGCTGCGACGTGTCGATGTTCCGAGGCCGGGCAGGACCCAGAAAAGTGTGTCCGGCCAGAGTGTTATCGAGGATGATGGGACATGCTAGTCTTCGATAGGACTAGGCCTTCTCTCTCTTTTTCTCACATTGCTGCAGTCAGTCCTCATATAACAACCCCCTTCTTTGATACTGATGCATACTTAGAATAGTTCTGATGTAAGACTTGCGAGTACTTTGGATGAGTACTCACCGCTGCTTTGCTCCCCCCTTGTCCCCTTGATCCATTTGCTGGGACCAGATGTTGGAGCCCAGGAGTGGAGTTTCCTGCCGACGCCTGCCGCCCCGATGGTGTCATCTATGTGGAGGCCGCTTATGAGCAGGAGTAATTAGGAGGCTCCCAGGCAGGAGGCCTCGCCTCGCTTGATCGTTGTATCTTTTGTGCTAGCCTTCTCTAAGGCACCCCATGTTTTATGTATGTACTCAGATATTGTTGCTTCCGTTGACTCTTGTGTTTATCGAGCTTCCGTATTCTAGCCCTCGAGGCCCCTGGCTTGTAATATGAAGCTGATGTTATTTTATTTGTGTCTAGAGTTGTGTTGTGATATCTTCCCGTGAGTCCTTGGGTTTGATCGTACGCATTTGCATGTATGATTAGCGTACGATTAAACCGAGGGCGTCATAAGTTGGTATTAGAGCCGACTGCCTGTAGGTAGCCCCCTTTCCAACTCCTTGGCCGAAGTTGAGTCTAGTGTTTGAAAAACTTTACTAACACTGATGTTGTGGCTTACGGGCCCACATCTCAATTGGGTGGTATTAGTATCTTTTACTCCTTTCCTATACTCTGGGCTCTACTCTCTCTTCTCTTTCGGGTTAAAGATTTAACTAACTCTAACATTAGGTTCGGGTAAATATTTCCTCCCGGGGATTCTCGTATTTCAGACGATGGCTTGATCCATCAGAAGACTCCGAAGTTACTCTCTGATGTTATCTCGAGAACTAGTGACCATCGCTCTTGCGATTTCTCTTCCTCCGTCAACCCCTATGGACGACGAAGTACAAATGTCGTCCATACTTTCTTTTCCAATTGCTCTTGTTTTACAAGATGCAACGAATTATCTTATCGGGGATCCATCCGTCATCAATTGTCATGGGTTTCGATAGCTCTCCGAATTACTATTCGGTCTTCCGAAATCCTCTGTTGCCAAATGTTCATGACCTTTCTCACGTCCTTGCATTATGGGTAAATCCATATGTCTAGCAGCATTCATTAAAATCCTTTGTGATTTTCCTGTGATCTTATTGATTCTACCTTTGGGTGAATGCACACAATCGTCTGTTGTGACTCATAAATTATCTGCCGGCTCAGAAGTCCTTCCAGACTGAGCTGGTTCTCGACAAATCAATTTTTGGTTGGTTGTCCATCTAAGTCCATTCAACCTACTTGTATTTGATCGGAGCGTCTTATTATGATACGCCAACCTGGAAATCATAATTCCTTTGGTAATTAAGTATCGATAATTTTCATATGTTTTATTAACATGATGCATTGCATCCTATATCCCTCGGATTGAGTACCGATACTCACATCAAATCTTTGTGGACTGCCAGACTCATTCTGGGTTATTATCCGACGACATCTTTTCTTTCGAAAATTCTTGTGAATGCTTCCCCTAACACATGATGCCATTGGTAAATTGTGTATTCTCCCTCTGATAAATTCTAGCCTATATTTTTGTTGGCCATGCGCTGTTGTCAAGCATGTGGTAATTACTCTTGGAGTGTATGGTATATGTTCCTAAGATGCCCCTATGGGTTGAGCCTATGCATTACTAAATCAATATGATCCGAAGAGTTTTCACGAGTCTTGCTCTTCTGGTGTTTTGCCGAATGTTTTTTCAAAGGTACAACCAGATCAAAGGTAAGGAATAAATGGCATGTGATGCATTGATGAAGTGGGAGTCGACCTTGAACTTTGTGTTCAGGCCCATGGAAACGACGTTGATCCTATCATAGAAACTTCTCGTATCAATAATCAATTCATTATGTAGTTTAAATCTGGGATATGTGATCTTATCCTTTGCAATCGTGGTTCCGACCATGTTGTCCTACCTTGATTTCATTCTCGGACGAGTTAAAGTACTCGTCTTCTTCAGATCAACACGCCTGTTAAATTGTGATCCAAATTCTACCGTATTGGATTAGACATAGTACAAACGGTGTGCGCCGTTGCGTTGGTACTGACGCGTACGAGTACAACTCGTTTACTTGTCCTCCAAGGACTCTCATGTATTGCCCCTCATATATACTCCATGTAGTCGCACCTAAAGACGGTATGTCATCTCGTGCTTGTAATACTCCTCCTCATAGTGATTGCGCTTCGTGCGTCCGTGGTTTTCTCCCACAAGGGTTTCCACGTAAAAATCAGTGTCTCTCGTGTTTCGTTGATCTCGTTTTATCTAACAAGTGGTATCACAGCTGAGGTTTTACATATACGAGATTTGTTTGAGACGAGAGATTAGGGTTGTGTTTGGCCGCCGGACGCGACCTAGCGATCGATCCGAAGCCGAGTTCGACTACTGCTGTTGTCGTCGTTCGCTGCGTCATAAGCAGAGCCGCTGGAGCCGCAAGAAGCCGTGCGCTATTATGCTGTATCGTCGAGTTGTTGCTGCGTGCTGCGTCGACTTGGCCAGAAGCCGAGTTCTGCTCGAGTACCGAGCCGCCGCTGTTACTCTGGTCCACAAGCTGCTGTTGCTCCATCTGCCAACGCGAGGCTGTTGCTCCTGCATTGAGATTTTTGACCGGTTCATCTATCCATCAGCACGCACAGGAAGTCAGCATCCCATCAATCTCTCTCTCACGTGAAGATTACTAGTAGTAATCAGATTTGTTTTCTTCCCTCAAATTGCTACATCTACCGAAGCTACCAGGTGTTACTATTCTTAGTTCTTTGCTCTGCATATTAATTCTATCAAGAATTTTTTTGACGGCTTGTACTACTTTGTGTACACATATTTATCTACTCATGGCATCCATGAAGTACTATCTTCCGTTGCTGGACCGTGACACAAGGTTTACCCTATGGCAAGTCAAGATGCAGGCGTTGTTGGCGCAGGCCGACTACAATTATGCACTGGATAGTTTTGGAAAGAATAGAATTGAGGATTGGACTGCTCAGGAGAAAAGAAGGGATCGTAAGGCTTTGTCACAAATTCAACTCCACTTGCATGATAATATTTTGCAGGAAGTTTTGAGCGAGAAAACAACCGCCGCTCTATGGTTAAAGATCGAAGGGATTTGCATGACAAAAGATCTCACCAGCAAAAGTAAGAACGGCCAGAGGGGCCGGTCGCAATCCAGAGACAAGAAGCAGTCTTGGAGATATTGCAAGAGAGACGGGCATTACATCTCAGAATGTTTCAAGTTGCAAAACAAGGAAAAGAGGAACGACACATATAAACTGAAAGATAACAAACAAGGTGAAAATTCTGCCAATGTTGCTCGTGATGAAAGTTCTGATGATGCACTTGTTGTTATTGCTGGATGTGCTGAGACCAATGATGAGTGGGTACTTGACACTGCGTGTACTTTTCATATGTGCCCGCATAGAGATTGGTTTGCTACTTTTGATTCTACTACTACTGCTGGTTCCGTATTGGGTTTTGATAATTCACCATGCAAGATTGAAGGCATTGGTTCCATTCGAATCAAGATGTTTGATGGCACAATCAGAACTTTGACAGATGTTCGGTATATTTCGAAGATGAAGAGAAATCTTATCTCTGTGAGTGCCCTTGATGCAAAGGGGTACAAGTATTCAGGTGGAGATAGCGTTTTGAAGGTCACCAAAGGTTCTCTCATTGTGATGAAAGGTGACTTAAGTTCGACCAATGGTCTTTATTACCTTCGAGGTTCTACCGTTTCAGGTAACGCTACTCCAGTTATTTCAAAGAATTCTGATTGTGATGCTTCTAACCTTTGGCATATGCATCTTGGACATATGAATGAACTTGGTTTGGCAGAGTTAAATAAGTGAGGTCTTCTTAAAGGATATCAAACTGGTAAATTAAAATTTTGTGAGCATTGTATCTTCTGCAAGCACAAGAGGGTGAAGTTCAACACTTCGACTCATACAACTGAAGGTATTCTTGATTATGTGCATTCTGATTTATGGGGACCATCTCGCAAAAAGTCACTAGGTGGTGCTAGTTACATGTTGACTATTATTGATGATTATTCGAGAAAGGTTTGGCCTTATTTCTTGAAGCATAAATGGCAAGCTTTCTCAGCTTTTAAGGAGTGGAAGATTATGATTGAGAGACAAACTGAAAAGAAGGTAAAAATACTTCGCACTGATAATGGTATGGAATTCTGTTCTAAGCAATTTCTGAATTATTGCAAGTCTGAAGGCATTGTCAGATACCACACCGTTCCTTATACTCCTCAACAAAACGGTGTTGCTGAGCGTATGAACAGGACCATTATTTCTAGAGCCCGTTGCATGTTGTCCAATGCAGGTTTGCATAGGCGTTTTTGGGCTGAGACCGCTTCCACTGCTTGTTATCTCATCAACCGTTCACCATCTATTCCTCTTAATAAGAAAACTCCAACTGAGGTATGGTCTGGTTCACCTGCTGATTATTCACAGTTGAGAGTTTTTGGTTGCATTGCTTATGCTCATGTTGATAATGGAAAGCTGGAGCCTAGGGCTGTTAAGTGCATCTTTCTTGGTTATAAATCTGGTGTTAAAGGTTTTAAATTGTGGAATCCTGAAAAACAAAAGATTGTTATTAGCAGAAGCGATATCTTTAGTGAATCTGCTATGCTACATGATGTTCCATCTACTAATGTTGCTGTTGAGAGTGAACAACAGTCTACTGTTCAGCAGCCTACTGTTCAGGTGGAGCATGTTATTTATTCAGGTGATACTTCTGATAAGGAAAATATTGATGCACATGATGAACCCGTCTTTGATGATGAACATGTCACTCCAAATCAGCCTATTGTTCCACCCGGTTGGAATCTCGCACGTGACAGAGTTAGGCGGGGTATTAATGCACCTGAAAGGTTAATTGAGGAGTGCAATATTGTTTCTTTTGCTTTATCTGTTGCAGAAGAAATTGAAGGTAATGTTGAGCCTTCTTCATATTCCAAGGCTATTATTTCTGGTGATAGTAATAAGTGGATGACTGCTATGCATGATGAGATGGAATCACTTGAAAAGAATGGCACTTGGAATTTGGTAAGATTACCTAGAGAGAAGAAACCTATTCGTTGCAAGTGGGTTTTCAAAATAAAGGAAGGTGTTTCTCCTAATGATCAGGCAAGATATAAAGCAAGGTTGGTTGCTAAAGGTTATAGCCAAATTCCAGGTATTGACTATAACGAAGTCTTTTCTCCTGTTGTGAAGCATAGCTCTATTCGCACTTTACTTAGTATTGTTGCCATGAATGATTTTGAGCTTGAACAATTGGATGTTAGAACTGCATTCTTACATGGAGAATTGGAAGAGGATATTTATATGGAACAACCTGAAGGTTTTTTTATTCCTTGAAAAGAAAAGCTTGTTTGTAAGTTAAAGAAATCTCTTTATGGATTGAAGTAATCCCCTCGACAGTGGTACAAGAGATTTGACACCTTTATGCTCTCTCAAGGTTTCAAATGGTCTAATTATGATAACTGTGTTTACTTGAAAACTGTCAATGGTTCAGCTATAAATTTGCTCCTTTATGTTGATGACATGTTAATTGCTGCAAAGAGCATGTCAAAGATTGATTAACTAAAGAAGCAATTGAGTAATGAATTTGAGATGAAGGATTTGGGTGCAGCAAAGAAAATACTTGGCATGGAAATATCCAGAGATAGACCGTCTGGAAAATTATATCTCAGTCAGAAGGGATATATTGATAAAGTTCTTCGTCGTTTTAATATGCATAATGCCAAGCCAGTAAGTACTCCGTTAGCTGCACAATTCAAATTATCATCAGCCTTATGTCCTCAGTCAAATGCAGATATTGAGTACATGTCTAGAGTTCCCTATTCGAGTGCAGTTGGTTCACTTATGTATGCCATGGTTTTTTCTCGTCCGGATTTATCTTATGCATTGAGTGTTGTTAGTAGATACATGGCTAATCCTGGAAAAGAGCATTGGAATGCAGTTTAGTGGATTTTCAGATACCTGCGAGGTACTTCTAGTGCTTATTTACAGTTTGGGAGAACTGGGGATCGACTTGTTGGTTTTGTTGATTCTGATTTTGCTGGTGATTTGGATAAGAGAAGATCGCTCACAGGTTATGTTTTCACCATTGGTGGTTGTGCTGTGAGTTGGAGAGAAACTTTGCAGTCTATTGTGGCTTGTTCCACTACTGATGCCGAGTATATGGCTATTTCCGAGGCATGCAAAAAGCTATCTGGTTGAGAGGTTTGTACACTGAGCTTTGTGGAGATTCATCTTGCCCTACCATATTTTCTGACAGTCAAAGTGCTATATATCTTACAAAGAATCCAATTTATCACGAGAGAACAAAACACATTGATGTCAGATTTCACTATGTTCGAGATGTTGTTGCTAAAGGTGATTTGAAGGTATGCAAGATAAGTACTCATGATAATCCAGCTGATATGATGACAAAGCCAGTTCCTACCAATAAGTTTGAGCTTTGGTCAGGCTTAGTTGGTATTTCTCACTAGTCCTATGGACTTTGACGCACAAGGTGTTTATGCTGATTTGAATGGAGTTATTCACTTTCTTCGACTACTGGAGGCAATTTGGCTCAAGGTGGAGATTGTTAAATTGTGATCCAAATTCTACCGTATTGGACTAGACGTAGTACAAACGGTGTGAGCCTTTGCGTTGGTACCGACGTGTACGAGTACAACTCGTTTACTTGTCCTCCAAGGACTCTCATGTATTGCCCCTCATATATACTCCATGTAGTCACACCTAAAGACGGTATGTCGTCTCGTGCTTGTAATACTCCTCCTCATAGTGATTGCGCCTTCGTGCGTCCATGGTTTTCTCCCGCAAGGGTTTCCAGGTAAAAATCCGTGTCTCTCGTGTTTGGTTGATCTCGTTTTATCTAACAACGTCGGTCCAAACCTTAAAGTTGATCTACCTCCGAGTATTATTCCTTGTAGCTCGATGATATCGCGGAGCTATGGAACTTCTTGTGAGCTCCTCATCAACTATGATATTTTCATTAATTCCAGCTTCCTCGTGTTTGAGTTGTTGGACACGCGAGTACATCGACAACCGAATCGAGTACGCATTGCGATTCAACAACTTTTGGCAATCTTCCTTGTTTACGAGTTTGTACTCGATCTTGTCACTCCAAGCTGATAAGCTACATCATCATCATGCTAGAGCTTGACCATGCTATCTCTGTCCCACATCCTCAGAGCACATATCCAGCCGTGCAATACGTTTACGTCGATCTTTCCACATCATGTTGGTTGTCCTGAAAGGCAATCTCAATTCTAAGCTAGGAGTCTTAACTGTGATTCCGACAACCTCTTGCTTCCTCATTCCCTTGCTTGATGTCGTCGCTGATCGATTACATCTTCGTGAAGCTTCTCGACAAATGTGTCGTGATCACCATCAGCATTCTGAGCTCTTGCAGGGTATCGACCCAATGCATGATGAGAAATACCATCCTTGCCCCTCGATGATTTCTATTATCATCGACATCCTTGTTTGTTTTCCCTCCAACACAAACGTGTTCTTGTTTTGTGTTTTCCCTTGAGTTCCTTGCTAGTTAAGATTATGTTATCTTCTACCTTGGTATTACTATCTTTTATGTCAAGGATGTCGTGAAACTTGCACACGTCTTAAGAATTCTTGATATAGTAATACTTCTCGCCATCACCCTTCATTCTTGGTCCCGTGTTGTTTCTAACCGGAATACCAACAAGTGAACCCTGGTGTATGATCCCAATACTTCTGGCAACCCTATTTCCTTTAGGTTAACAACTGATTGTTTCATTCTTAGTGAGTTGGGTGTTGACTCAGCATTTTTTACATTGGTTGTGCTACTCCATCTGTATTCCTGGGTGCACCCCTCGACCAATGTTTAATTGTTGTTGTTCCCTCGAGCATGCGACATTATACCTTTTATTTTCAAAAATGCTATCCCCTTCATATTGTAATTTTAGAAATTCATCCATGTCAAAATCTTGAGGGATTGTTGCTGAGCCCATCGGCCGCACCCTCAAGTTCTCCATGGTTCGTGATGAATCTATTGCAGGCATTATCCTTGTGCCTAGCTCATGAAGAATGTGTTTCGTAGCAGAAATGTTTTCCCAAAGTTCACGTGCATTTTTTCGCCGTGAATATGTGGAAGTTTTGTTTTGCTTCTTCTGGGGAAATCCCAAGTCATTCACGCATGTGCGAAGTGTTATATGTTTTGAAGAATTGCTATCTTCACTTCATATAACTTCTCTTAACACGCCAAGCCACTGGCTGATTTGATCAAGGGCAAAGAAGTTCTTTCATAAGAGCTAATCCAGACTTACACATGGAACCTTGTCATCGTCGATGATGGTTCCCAAAATGAGAACTCGGTTGCCTTTTGAGATAAGAATTTCACGTGGGCACGAATGTCTTGACATGGTATTCATGTGCCTTACAATCGAACTCATGATCCAATACTTGCTTCCGTAGTTCATATCCTGAGAATCCGGCATCATCATCTTTTCTTCTCATGTATCTTGAGTGTGAGGAATGCTAACACCAACCAGATCTGAATCTCTGGCAGATATGATGGCTGGAACATTTTTCCAACAATTATAACTTTGGTCTTATGTAACCCGGTACGGTGATGTCTTGTTTGGCACACCAGGCCGCATGATCTATTGTTATAAATCCTTCCATATGTAAGGTTCGCCATTCTAACATGAGGAAATTGTATGACTTACCTTTGTAAGTTGTTCCTCCTGGTTCCTCTTTGTATACCCATAAGACCAACCTCTATATGATGACCATGTCGATGCTACCCCAAAGCACGGATGTGGTACTTCAACATTCAACAGGAACATTGGAAGCGCAACGCTAAATTGTTTCTGATGAAATATCCACACCGCGTGGTATGGGTAAACATCATGATTCTTCTTGCCTCTTTGTCCAAATGGTTATGTACTTGATGACCTACCTTGTATACCGTACCCTATGTTTTCCTCAGGAATGGTATACTTTAGATTCTTTGTGTGTGTGAACACATTTTCCTTCCTATTGGTTTGTTTGTCCTTTCTTGTGACATAACTTATCTAAGCAGTGTTAATTCCCTGCTTAGGTAAAATTCTCGGTATACGACTCTGTCAGTAAGACCATGTTACTATTGTGGATAACATTCCGGTAGCCGCCGGTGGACGAGAACTTTGCCTATTGGCCCGCCTCGTTTCAACGAGCAGGAAGATGGTTCTATTCATCCCCCGCCCTTGGTACCGATGTTGTCCAACATAACTGACAGGTTATCCTCTAACATGTCTTGCTACCAAGACCATATAATATGTCACCCCTCTACCTACTCCCGGCCCACATGGTGGACCCATAACCCAAAGTTCCACAGAATTGAAACCTAACTCTCCTGTACATCATTTGACTCCAAGGTATCCCTTACTTTTGGCTTCGTATGAAATTCCTGAGCCACTGTTCAAAGTACCAATCACTCTTTGGTCCATATGTGACCTAACATGCTGAAGACCAAGTCCGCATTATTGGTGAGAATCTGGAGGCTGCTCAGTCTCATCAGAAGAGTCAGTATGACCGTCATCATCAAGATATGGTCTATCAACGTGGCGAAAAGGCTTATCTTCGTGTCACACCAATAAGAGGCGCACATTGTTTTGAGATCAAGGGAAAGTTAGCTCCTCGCTATATTGGTCCTTTCAGTGTTTTCGAAAGGCAAGGAAAAGTGGCTTATCAATTGGAACTGTCGTGGACCTTTCTCAGGTTCACGATGTCTTCCATGTTTCTTAGCTCCGTCGCTGCTTCAAGGATCCTATTAGAGCAGTGGATCATGGTCTGCTTGAGCTGCAACAAGACCTCTATTATAAAGAGCATCCGGTCTACATTCTCGACCAAGATGAACGTAAGACTCGTCGCAAAGTCACCAAGTTCTTAAAGTGCAGTGGTCAAATCACTCTGAAGATGAAGCCAGTTGGGAACGCGAGGATCATCTTCGTGATGAATACCCCGGGCTCTTTCCCTCTACCTATTAATTCTCGGGACGAGAATTCTTGTTAGTAGGGGAGAATTGTGACATCCTCGACTTTTGCTACAGTGATGATCGTAATTAAGCGACAGTGATCCCGCGCTAATGATACCACGTAATCGTGGATTATATCAAACCTGTCATGTTGGTTGAAACCGAATCGAAATTCGAAGCCTAGAGATTAAGTCAAACGAGATGAGATTTTATGTTGTTGAAATAAAAACGTCGGGGAGTTATACAGATTACCTAGCGAAGTATAAAAATGAATCACGCACTTTTGGAAATATTGGTAAGCCCAATATATTTAGAAGTGGAGCTTTAAACAAAATAAGTAAAGAGAAATATAGTAAATGTAAAAGAAATAAATAAAAGAAAGATTTAAAAGTATATATAATAAATTATAAAAGATAGTAAATAAAATTAGGTACTAAAAAGAATTAGTAATAATAGAAAAAAAGAAAAACAAAAAAAAAGAAAAAAGAAAAAGAAACGCCCCACTCCGTGGCCCAACTCGGCCTGAAGGCCCAGCCGGCCAGGCCACCAGCCCACCGCGGCCAAACCCTAGCTAGCTCCCCTCGCACTCCCCCCACCGCCGCCGAGGCTCCCGCCCTCGGTCGCCACCAACCCCCCTCATGGGGTCCCCACCCCACCGATCTCTCCTCTCCCTCTCGGTCATCAGCCCCTCCCACGACACCCCACGCCCCCATGATCCCACCCGCTCGCCCTGCTCCCTCCTCCCGATTCCCACCGAGCCCACCTAACCCGCCCACTACCCCCACGAGGAACCCTCTTCCCTCCCTTGTCGGTCAGCCCCACCACCAGTCCCGTCGGTCTCCCTCCCAGAAACCCCCCGCGACCCCTCCCCACAAGGCCGAGCGTCCCAGCGGCTCCTCTCCCTCCCGAGCCTCCCTCTCGTCAGATCCCTCCTCCCTCGGCTTTCTCCTCCCCCGGCCGAGCACCCCAACGATCCCCCCGTCGGCTCCACTCCTTCCCCCGTCGGTCGGGGGCCCCCCTGGTCACCCCGTCGCATCACCCCTTTCCTCCCGCTCGGTCCAGGAGGGACCGGGCAGGGAGACCCCTCCTCCTCGTCACGCTGGTTGGCCACCTCCGGGAGGTCTCTCTGGCGACCGTCCTCACCGGCATCACCACCACCGCGCCACCACCGTCACCATCTCGTCTTCTCCTCGCCGTCACCTCCGCCTCACGAGAACTCCAGCTTCACCGGGCCCTCTCGTCAACGTCGGTGAGCCCCTCCTCGGGCTCCTCGCACTATCTCCTTCCTCGCATCGTCCCGGTTTCGTTCCGGCAGACGGCACTCTGATCCGATGCACTTAGGTTCGTGTAGGTGGTCGTGGAATTGTAGCTCTCTCTCTATGAAGTTCTCTTTGTTAACAGAGGGGTGTGAGGTGTGAGATGTGAGAACACTACAAGAAATGTGTTCATTGTTGACCCTCCATTTTGGTCACTGGATTGTCATTATTTACATTTTATGACCAAATTTGAAGGGTCAACAGTTGCCCGTCAAGAACGAACAAACTTGACCTTTCTAGAATTTTGGTCGTAGATCTTTATGTACCAAAATTTTGGTTTGGTCATTACCCATCTAGCCGAGCAACATAGGAGCCACGTAGGATCTGACGTGGCTGGGCTGACATGGCATTGCTGATGACCAAATAGAATCATCATAAATTTCACAGCTTAATCCAAGAATCTAGAATACATGGGCCAAGCCCAATGTTTATTTTTTTATGGGCCAGGCCAATGTCTATTTTTCTTATTGAAATGTATTGATTTATTTAGACCGATGCATTATTTTGTTAGAAGCATGCAAATCTCAGGATAGACCCATTAAGAAATAAGTACAACAGAGTACAATTCTACAAATAATTGTATATTCCATTTCAGTACGACATCACATGAAATACATACATCATCCATCGACTCCTTTGCACATCAAGGGTGAAGGCCCAACAAGTGCACATCAAAATAATTCTACAAGTGCCTTGTGCAGAGAAAAAAATACAAAACAATTGCACAAGCGCACATCAACATAGTTCTACAATCTGATTATGAAGTGGTGTATGACAGAGAACTTGATTTACTAGCGCACAAGTGCACATGTAATGGTCTGATGCACTTATGGTGTATGACAGAGAACTTGATTTACAGCAAAATCAGTAGTGCATGAACAGTATGTTATGAAGTGGATGTCCCTGATCCGATTCAGAGATTCCATCCTAATGCTACCCCTTTTTCACAGCCACAATCTGATTATTCTCAAGATGCAAACACAACAAAAATATGAATTGGATGTCCCTGATCCGATTCAGAGATTCCATCCTATTAATGGTACTCCTTTTTGACAGTGACAATATGATTATTATCTAGATGCTAACACAACAGAAAAACATGGCATCGTTGAACAACTGCGTTTTACCGGGCAGTAATATTCAATGTAGAATGAAATAACGATGATGTACAGGGGCAATACTTACAAGTACCACTAGCAATGGAGGTTTCACAAAGATTTAGGTGGCCTCATGGGAGACCTTGAAAGAGTAGGTAGAGGGCACCTGCACCTTACCAGGTTGTCGAGGTCGGGTCATGGAGATGAGG
Source organism: Hordeum vulgare subsp. vulgare (assembly GCF_904849725.1). Taxonomy (NCBI): domain Eukaryota; kingdom Viridiplantae; phylum Streptophyta; class Magnoliopsida; order Poales; family Poaceae; genus Hordeum; species Hordeum vulgare. The sequence goes on from NC_058522.1 coordinate 162,475,098, forward strand.
GAGTACCTAGGGCGGGCTTGATGAGGCCCGTTCTAACCACCACATGATAGCTTGGATTTGTCGGCAATGGCCATGTGAGAGAAGCATCCAGAAGTTCTAATGCCCAAAGTGGGAAGACCCCGTGGCACCAAGTCCAGTCAAATCCTTTACCAAATTTGGTCAAGAAGTGGAGCGTGGTGGCATCCTGAAAGGCAGATCTAAGCATGGAGAAGGTGGCTAGCTGGGCATTGGAAAGATGAGATGTGATAGGGGAGAAAGGGATACCTGGAAGACCCGCTATTGATGATGAAGATTGCGATGTTGAATCCCCGCTACTGGAGGATGGAGAGATCCCTGGGGATGTTACCCAGCCCACCGCTGCCAGCCGCCGACCGCCTCCATCTGAATCCGCCTGCGCGGGGGCGCGCCTAAAGCAAGAAAAGAGATGACCGCTACTGGCCGCCGACCGCCTCCATCTGAATCCATCTGAATCCGCCCTCGGTGACTCCTAGCGGACGGGTGGTGCGGTGATGGCAGGAGGACGAGTGGTGCGGCCAGTGTGTGGGGAGAGAAATCTAGGGTTTGGATGGGGGAGAGGAACCGGTGGCCACATGTGAAAGGATTAGTTCACGAGATTTATCGGAGAGTCATTTACCAATACACCCTCTGTGGGGTGTAGTTTATTTTCCTGCCTCAAGGGTAAATTAGTCATTGGAGTTTAAAACTCGCACGCCAAGAATTGGTGTCCATAGGCGGGATGCTGGAAGGGTGTTAAGCGCTAAGAAAATTTTCACGTGAATGGGAAAGAAAATTTTGACCTGAACAAAAAAAATGCCTCTCACAAACGTTTTTCAATCAAACATATTTAGCTTAAGTATGTTATGTATTGTTACAAATGTTTCAGACCAATTATTTGATATATATCTTTATCAAACTTTATAAAATTAGATGTAAATATTTGATTTGAACAATGTTGTATGACTAGATCAAATCTAGCATATCGTCTAGCCACGATGACTTAGTATAAATAATATTTTTCTGTACGAACCATGACATGAGAAAATGTATCCCACTTATGGTGGGTAACCTTACTAGTAGGACTAGATTCAGACTCATGTCCATATTTTATTTTCTTATTTTTCTGTACGAACCATGACATGAGAAAATGTATCCCACTTGTGATAGGTGGATTAGACGGCCCCACATGTCAAATTTGTTAGTGGGTCCCACCATTCAGTTGGATCGTCAAGTCAATGTATAAGTCTCCTTTTGACATTATTTGGTGAAATTGACATGTGGACCTCACACGTAGTCAAGTTGACCATATTAATTGATCATGGTGGACCTCAAATAAGGGTATAAATAATGCTACACGTTGTTATGACCATTCTGTGTAATTCGATAATGACCTTCTTCACATAGATTGTCATGAAAGTGAAGGACTAAAGCCCTCCTAAACCCTCGACGACCCATTTGTCAATTTTGGTCACAGATATATGACCAATTTTAGAGCCGTCACTTTATTTTGTCATAAATGAGTGTTTTTCTTGTAGTGGAAAGAAATTAAAATAAATAATGTATTGCGTATGTATTTTGTATGTATGAGATGCACGATGTATGTATTTGCGTATATAGGTATATGGAGAATAACTTACTTGTTTGGTTATGTATCTGTGAGTAAAAATGTGTATTTGGCCTAAAGCCACTTACCGGTGGGGCCAACGCACCCCGCTGTCTATGACAGGGAGGCCCCACACCCTCTTTTAAAGTAAAATGAAAATGAAAATATAAAAATAATGTTTTTATTAAACAAATAAATAGATATATTATTTAATTAATTAATTGGATAATTAGAATATGACACGTGGGTCCCCCACTAAATTAATCTGATTAATTAATATTTAATCTTAATTAAAACTTGTGCCTATGACGTTCGGGACCCACTGGTGAGTTGACGAGTCAACTGCCGATGTCAGCATGACATCATGCTGATGTCACAATAGTATTTTATTAAACTATTTAAATCTTTTTTTAATTCCTAATTATTGAATACAACTTTAAAAATTAATATAGAATAATCTGTAAGTCATATCACAATATTTTCAACATGAAAGTGGATCAGTGGAACGAGACGAACCCGGATACATGGTCCATTCGTCTCTCACGCGTCCCTAGCATAGCAAACGTGGAACATTTCCATCGTTTCCAGTCTGATCGGTAGTAGCCCGAGACCCGGAAAATATCGTCAGATATTTTTCCGACCCGTCTATGACGGATGTTGGTGCGTTAGCTCATGTCTAGCCTGCATCTTGACATGTCATGCATTGTGTTGCACCGTTGCTATTATTTATTGTTTCTTCCCCCTCTTCTTACCGGTAGACCCCGAGACTGACGCTGCTGCCGGGTACATCTACGACCCTACTGATCAGTCCTTTGCCGCAGAGCAGCAAGGCAAGCAAACCCCCCCTTGATCATTCCTATATCGCCTATGTCTTTCTTCCTACTGCTTGCATTAGTATTTTTGCTACTGTTGTAGTTAGCTCCTCTATCTGATGCATAGCCTATTTTTGATGAACTGCTACTTCCAGTCCTGTACTTTAATCTGCTTAGTATAGGTGGAGCAGTCATCCCCTCTGACCCCGTAGTCCAGTTGCCCCGCTTGTTTTCAAATCTCGATCTTTGATCGACGTACCACACCCGACACATCACATACACCCCCCTTAGTTGTACGACGCTACAGAGATACTATCGGGTACCGAGGGTGACACCTCGCTAAGTACTCCTGATGATATCTCTGTAGTATAGCTAGTCGGTCGTGGTGATTGAGGGTGATTCCTCTTTCACCATTCCCGATGACACCTGTGTCGTGCGACCCCTCAAGTGTGGGACCCCCGAGGGTGATTCCTCTAAGCCCACCTTGACGGATACATCGTTCGGAATACAACGAGGGTGATACCTCGGATTCCCCCCGATGTTATAACCACACAGTTACTCGACCATGTTACTGGGATCATTGGTGATTAGTTGTAAGACGGGTGGATTCCCGCGAGACTGCGTTGATGGCCTAATTCAAATGTTAATGGATTTGGGTGTTTGATCTGGGTTGGTCGGAGACCTTTTTGCCCTAACCGGCTACACGGGAAGAATTATGGGCACTCAGCGTCGCGGTATCAGCCGAAGCTTTTCCGATGTCAGCAATTGTAGTGGCGCGCGCCCGAGTGGTCCCGAGATGCATTGCGCTTGTGATTAAGGGATGCTAGGACTGACGTCGGCCGCCCTCGCAGCATGTAGGAGCGCGGAGGGGAACTGGGCCCATAAACCCTTTGCGCTTAGGATTTAGACCCGCGGGCTGACCTCTCTGATTAGTCTTAGGTGGGGCTGCGACGTGTCGATATTCCGAGGCCGGGCAGGACCCAGAAAAGTGTGTCCGGCCAGAGTGTTATCGAGCGTGACGGGACATGTGGTGCACCCCTATAGGGATGAAAATTAACTATTCGAATAGTCATGTCCACGGTTACAGGACGACTTGGAGTTGTGCCTTGATCTTATACAACTACAATTGTTACTTAACTGGAATTAGTTGCCTCGGAATTGCTTCCTCGCAGGGAGTCGAGGGAGGATCTTTGGGCGTGACCTCACTTTAATAATGCTACAACAATATGACTATTAATGTGTTACCCCTGTTCCACTCCCGTCTATTGCTGCAAGACCCTGAAGATGCTAGTCTTCGATAGGACTAGGCCTTCTATCTCTTTTTCTCGCATTGCTGCAGTCACTCCACATATAACAACCCCCCTTCTTTGATACTGATGCATACTCAGAATAGTTCTAATGTAAGACTTGTGAGTATTTTGGATGAGTACTCACCCCTGCTTTGCTCCCCCCTTGTCCCCTTGATTCGTTTGCTGCGACCAGATGTTGGAGCCCAGGAGTGGAGTTTCCTGCCGACGCCTGCCGCCCCGATGGTGTCATCTACGGGGAGGCCGCTGATGATCAGGAGTAGTTAGGAGGCTCCCCGGCAGGAGGCCTCGCCTTGTTCGATCGTTGTATCTTTTGTGCTAGCATTCTCTAAGGCACCCCATGTTTTATGTCTGTACTCAGATATTGTTGCTTCCGCTGACTCGTGTGTTTATCGAGCTTCCGTATTCTAGCCCTCGAGGCCCCTGGCTTGTAATATGAACCTGATGTTATTTTATTTGTGTCTAGAGTTGTGTTGTGATATCTTCCCGTGAGTCCTTCAGTTTGATCGTACGCATTTGCGTGTATGATTAGCGTACGATTAAACCGAGGGCGTCACATTTGTGTAGTAGTATTTCCATGGCCATCTAGTTGTAGAGGCTTCCTCTGCGTGTGTCTATAAATGATGTTGCTTTTAAATGAATGAATTCGTGGCTTTTGTTAGATTGTATATGTAGACTTGTATACATCTTGTATTGTACCTTTTGGTACCTCTATATAATGAGATAGCCACACCCCATTTAGGGTGTCGAGCAGTTTCCCAAAACACATGTTTAACATGTTATCAAATTAGGGTTACGATGTCTTTCGCTGCCCCTACCGCCGCTTTCGCGCCAGATCGCACTGCAGCCGCCGTCGTCGCACCGGTCCAGGCGCCTTGGGATTTCACACCGTGTGTCTTGTCCTCATACACATCAGGAGAATGGAACCGCTAAACGTAAGCATCGTCATCTTGTAGAAACTGGTCTTACCTTGCTTGCTCATGCCTCCGTTCCATTTCGGTTCTAGAGTGATGCCTTTTCTACCGCCTGTTTTTTGATAAATAGGCTTCCCTCATGACTTCAGAAAATGAAAACACCGCTTGAACTCTTGCTCAATGAACTCCCACATTACACTTTTCTCAAAGTGTTTGGGTGTGCATGTTGGCCTCACCTGTGTCCATGTAACAAGCGTAAGCTAGAGTTTTGGTATAAAAAGTGTGTCTTCCTTCGGTATAGTTCCCTTCACAGAGGGTACAAATGCCTACATGTTCCCACCAATCGTGTCTATATATCTCGTGATGTTGTGTTCGATGAGAATGTGTTCCCCTTTCACGCACTTCCAAATGACTCTACCACTCCTATGCCACCTGCTCCCTCCACCATACCTTCGCCTGATCAATTTGTGGATGTTGCAAATGCTCCTGTGTTGCTTCCTAATCATGATGCAGGTATTGGATGCGGTGCTTGTCTTGAGATCCTCGGCGAACAGGCGACGGACGAAGCTCAGGACCGAAACGTCGATCCTGTGCATGTGCCATGCATGACGGGTGGCGCCCGTCAGCCCGCTGGTGCTGTACCCGTGGAGGCTGCACCCACAGCTGCCCCGCGGGTGCCGGCCTCGCCCCGCTGTGGGGGTCGCGTCATCTGGGCCAGTCACCACCTCGCCTGGTCCAGCGGCTGGTTCGCCTGCACCGGTAGCCCCCGTCTCGGCTCCCGGTGGGCCGTCGTCACCGTCCCTTACGCCTCCTGCTTCCCCGACGCCAGGAAGCTCTGGCGCGAGCTCGTCAGGTGATGTGGTTTCACCTGTGTTGTCACCGTCGCCTGCGCCAAGCTCGGCATCGCCAGCACAGCCTACCACGGTTGCTCTTCGTCCTCGAACGCGGAGTCAAACTGGTATCTTCCGTCCGAAGAATCGCACAGACGGTACTGTTGCATGGCTCGCCTCTTGCATGGCCCATACTATTGTCGATCCCACTGCCGAGCCTCGCCATTTTCAAGTGCACTAAGCATTCCTCACTGGCGTGCTGCGATGGAATAGGAGTTTCAGGCTCTACTGAATAATGGTACTTGGCAACTTCTTCCTCCAGCATCGGGCGTCAATGTCATTGATTCCAAGTGGGTTTTTAAAGTCAAGAGTCACGCCGATGGTTCTATTGAATGTTACAAGGCACGACTAGTTGCAAAGGGCTTCAAACAGAGGTATGGTCTTGATTATGAAGACATTCAGTCCTGTCATCAAGCCTACTACCATTAGATTGCTAATGTCTCTTGCTGTTACTCGAGGTTGGTTCCTTCGTCAGCTTGATGTGCAGAACGCTTTCCTTCATGGAATCCTGGGGGAGGAGCTTTATATGCGTCAACCATCGGGTTTTGTTGATCCTGCACGTCCTCATCATCTCTGTCGCCTTGTTAAGGCGTTGTATGGACTCAAACAGGCTCCTCGTGCGTGGCATCCACGCCTCGGCTCTGTTCTCCGGGCTCTTGGGTTTATTCCCTGCACTTCTGACACGTCACTGTTCCTTTTTCACCGTCCTAAGGTTATGATGTATCTCCTCGTTTATGTTGATGATATCATCCTCATCAGTTCCTCAGATGTTGTCGCTGATCGCCTTGTGTCTGCTTTGAGTGGTGATTTTGCTGTCATGGATTTAGGTGCTCTACACTTCTTCCTTGGTCTGGAGGTTTCACGGTCTTCTACTGGGTTGACTCTTACTCAGAAGAAGTACTCTTTGGATTTATTGCGTCGTGCTAGAATGCTGAAATGCAAACATGCTATCACTCTGATGTCTGCCACTGATCGACTGTCTGCTCTTGATGGAGATCCTCTTTCACCTGATGATGCTACTCAGTACCGTAGTCTTGTTGGTGGGCTACAATATCTTACTATCACCAGACCAAATATCTTTTATGCAGTCAACCGTGTGTGTCAGTATCTTCATGCACCCAGGACATCTCATTGGTCAGCTATGAAGCGTATTCTACGATATATCTGCCTCACTGCCTCCTATGGGTTGCTTCTTCAGCCCGCACCATCTTGTGAGCTCTCCGCTTTTTCCGATGCGAATTGGGCTGGTAGTCCCGATGACACGTGATCCACAGGGGGTTATGCAGTATTTCTTGGTTCTAACTTGATCTCCTGGAATGCTCGCAAGCAAGCTACAGTGTCTCGCAGCAGTACTGAAGATGAGTACAAGGTAGTTGCTGATGCGACTGCTGAGATCATATGGGTACAGTCCCTGTTGAGAGAACTGAGAGTCTCTCCAGCTCATCCTCCAGTTCTTTGGTGTGACAATATCGGTGCTACATATCTTTCATCTAATCAGGTGTTCCATGCTCGGATGAAACACATCGAGGTTGATTATCACTTTGTTCGGCAACGCGTTGCACAGAAGCTACTTTGCATCAAGTTCATCTCATCAAAATATCAACTTGCTGACATCTTCACGAAGCGTCTTCCACAACCAGAGTTTGTAGGTTGTAGGCGCAATCTTAACTTGCTTTTTTACTTCAGGCCATAGTTAAGATTGAGGGAGGGTGTTAGATTGTATATGTAGACTTGTATACATCTTGTATTGTATCTTTTGGTACCTCTACATAATGAGATAGCCACACCCGTTTAGGGTGTCGAGCAGTTTCCCAAAACACATGTTTAACAGCTTTCGCAGACATGGACTTCTTTGGTACGAAGTGCAAGTTCAGGTACCTCAGCAAGATCACCATGGTCGCACTCCTGACGTCCATGTGCATCGTCATGCTCACTCAAGGATCCACGAGAGGGCATATCAGTCGCCGGTCCACATGCGTCGTGCTCTTTCTGTCACTGTTTTTTCTTCAGAAAAAGTAGGTTGGTCCGTGTAGATTCTGCAAAATCATCGTTGTCTATACTAATTAGTATAGTTGCAATCCAATCTGTAGATTTCTAACAGTCCAATTGTGTCCACCACTCCACCTGCCAACTCTGACCACTCCAACCTCCTCCTCTCCTCTTGCACTTCATCTTTGCTCCTATACAAGTATGCATGTGCGTAGTTGAAGTTCAACTATAGAGCAGACAGCCGGAGACGAGTAGCGTCATCATCATAGAGTACCGGGGGCCTCATGTTATTCTACGCACATGCTTGACGTAGTGCCACCAAACCATGTCGGATTGCAAGTCAAAATGAGCTCCATATCCCGTTGGGTCCGATGCCAGGTCCAATCCGACCTCTCTTGTTTCTCTGAAACAATCACGGAGAAGCATCATGTATTTGTTGCTCTTTAGTTCTACGAACTTCTACGAACTTCAGCTATATTGTACATGGTTATATGCATGTACAATTTATTTTTTAGATGCTTGTACTACGGACTAGTGTGGTGTACTATGAATTTTTGTGTTTGTGTATTGTGTATTGTTGTGTGTAATAGCGTGATTTCCGTGCAGGTTTATACGTGAAGTTCATGCTTCAGACGTTTCTAAGTTCAGAACTACGATCAAGAGATGTATATGAGTATGTAATAAAAAAGGGAAGTTCAAATAAAAATAACACAATAGTTCAAAAATAACAGAGCACATAGGAGCAAATATTTCACAGTTTCTAATATAAAAAGCGGGAAGCTCGAATTTAAAAATAGATAAGTTGAAACATAATAGTCTTTCATCGTTTCTAAATAAAAAATATAGAAATTTAAATTTAAATAACAAACGTTTCAATATTTACTACAAAATATGATATTTCTGTTACTAAAAGATTTGCCTTACAAGAGAGGTTAGCCTTGTATTTCCATATTCAAAAACAAAAAAAAAGAAATTGTTTTTGTGTTTTGAAATAATTCTTTCTATCCACAACGAAGTTCATTTATTATTTCATAGCAATTCAATTTCAAAAATAAAATAAAAAAATTCAAACTATAAAAAACAGAGGAAGTTCATGTACTACATGGTGTGTGTTTAATATGAGAAAAGTGAAAAGGAAGGTAAGATCCAATTTTTTTGCTATAAGTTCAAGTGCGCGGTCGAAGAAATTTAAAAATATATATTTAGAGACGTTTTTTCAAAAAGCAATATCATTTGTGTAAAACCGACAAATGGGTGAGAAATTACAAACGAAAATACGTGATAGAAGGTCAACGTGAAAAGAGCGGGCATGTCTATTACTACACTTCATGAATGTCATATGAAAATCTTTTAAACTGAATGAGTATGAAAAAATGATAAACACAAAACAGTTGCGTTTTTACAACAATTTTCCATCGGTATATAATTTGCTCAATTCCGGTGAGTTGATGGAGAGTTACTAGAATAAATAACACGTGAAAAAACAGAGTGAAGTTCATCGAGACAAGTTGAGAAGTTCACGTTCTTCATGCGGTGCATTTTCAAAGAATCAGTTTCACGCTATAGGTAGAATGCATGATCTCCCCGTTTTCAACATTGCTTAAAATAGCTATGAATCATACCAAACTATTTACATGAAAAAGTTTCGCATTTTCCTTAGCTTTTCAACAGTATATTATTTGCCCCATTCCGATAAAGTTTGGAAAAAACTATGGCCAAAAATCGTTTTAGCCATTTTTAAAACCGACATAAAACCATAAGGAATTGTAAAAAATACTTACATATAAATTATTCCCATTTGTTCAAGCTTTCGAACACCATATTATTGGCTGCATTCGGAGAAACCATTGACAAATTAACAGGAAAATACGAACTCTGTACAACTTCTTCCATTTTCTAAGTTAATTTTAAACCGTTCATACTTAGGAGAAACTTTTTATACGAAAAACTATGCATTTCTATAAGCTTTCCAACGCCATATGATTTGCATCGATCGAACTAGCCATTTTCATATTAACCCCGAAATACAAACCCAACTGTTCGGTTTTAGAAATCCACCATTTTTGAATTTCCTCTTTAACCGTAGGGAATTTGGAAAAACATTCAATGTCTAATTGTGGGGATTTGCAACAGCTATTCAACGCCATCTCATTTGCCTCATTCTGACAAACGGTTTAGAAATAGGATGGAAAATACGATTCACATTTTTTTGTATGAACAAAAACGGTTTTCAAAACTGCTCTTAAAACGTCTAACATTTTGAAAAATATTCAACATGGCAATTAGCAGGGTGTCCATAGCTTTCAAACGGTATACCGCAAGCCCCATTTGGACAATATTAGCATAAGTTCAACCTAGCAGTCGAGGAAGGTCAACTACTACACTACATGAATTTGACATGAATATCTTTTAAATCGTTTGGAGTATGAAAAAAAAGCATCAGCACAGAAAAGTTATTTGTTTACAACAGATTTCGATCCGTGTATCATTTGCTCAATTCCAGTGAGTGGATGGAGAGTTACGAGGAAAAAATAGCACGTGAAGTTCAAGTGGACATGGTGAGAAGTTCACGTTCTTCAAGCGGTGCATTTTCGAAGGATCTGTTTCACGATATAGGCAGAACGCATGATCGCGCTATTTTCTAAACTTCTTAAAAATGGCTAGGAATCATAGAAAACTATCTACATGAAAAAGCTTCTTATTTTTCATAGCTATTCAAGAGTATATTATTTGCCCCATTCCGACAACGTTTGTAAAAACTATGGCCCAGAAACATTTTTAGCCATTTTTAAAACTGACTTAAAATCGTAATGAATTGGAAAAAACAATATACATATAAAAGTTTTGCATTTTCTTATGGTTTCCAACGCCATATAATTTGGTCCATTCTGAGAAACCATTGAGAAATTAACGCGAAAATACAAACTTGATACAACTTCTCACGTTTTCCAAATTACTTTTAAACCATTAATATTTAGAAGAAGTTTTTATATGGAAAGATGCGTATTTTCATAAGCATTCCAATGCCATATCATTTGTGTCAATTGGATTAGACGTTTTGACATTAACTCCAAAATACTAACTCGTTTGTTTTTTTTCAAAAATTCCGCCATTTTTGAAATTCCTCTTTAACCGTAGGGAATTTGGAAAAACTTTGAACATATGAAATGAGTGTAGATACATTACCTATCCAACGCCATCTCATTTACATCATTCTGATAAACGGTTTAGAAATAGAATCTAAAATATGATTCACATTTTTCGTATGAACAAAATTGTTTACAAAACTGCTCTTAAACCGTGAACATTTTGATAAAATTTCAACCTAGGCCATTACTAGGGTGTCCATAGCTTTCAAACGGTATATCGCAATGTCCATTTGGACATTTTTCACGGAAGTTCAACCTAGCACCCGAGGAAGTTCAAGTGCTACAGCTGAGATGAGTCAACACGGGATCACAATAGTTATTCTCATCCGAGGATTAGAATAGTGTTTATGTGTGTGTATCTATATATATGTATGTATGTATGTATCTTTTGAAAGAGGAAAGGTCATCGGTCACTGAATTATTATCGGCTAAGTATAAAAGGGGAGAACTCACCCCGCAAGTCGAAGACTTTTATATACATAGAGCAGCTATAGGTCAATACTACGGCGTTGGAGTCCAGTTCGGGGGTATAAGCCATGGAGAATTTAGAATACAGTACCTGAGGGAGTCCGGAACCAAGGGGTCCTCGGTTAGCTTACCTATTTCCATGGGCCGGACTCCTCGGCCGTTCTATCATCATTATTGGGCTATGGATGAATAAAGTGACAATGTATTCAAGATGGACTCTTTTGTAGACTTGGCGTGTACTCCATGGTTAGATGTTCATTGGCATAGTCCATCCTTGATGTGTAATCGACGTTGTGTAACCCTGGTACACTAGGTATCTATATAAACCAGAGGGTTTTAGTCTGTAGGATAGATTAAGCTCATTACTCCGAGGGTTTATACCACCACATCCGATCTCGAGATAGATCAACTTTGTACTTTGTACCCCACCATCAATGTAATAAGGGCAAGACATAGGGTTTTACCTCCATAAAGAGAGCCCAAACCTGGGTAAACAACGTCTCCCTTGTCTCCTGTTACCCATCGATCGAAGATCCACAGTTCGGAGCCCCTACTCGAGATCCGTCGGTTTGGACACCGACAATACGTGTTATGCAATAATGAAATATGAATCAATTTACAATAGTACCCAAGTATTTGATATGTTTCTTATACTAGCAGATATCAAGAAGTTTTGTTAAGTTTTGTGTGATTGAAGTTTTCAAGTTTTGGGTGTTATCGCGACAGACAATGGAATAAGGGGCGACAAGAGCCTAAGCATGGGGATGCCCAAGGCACCCCAAGGTGATATTCTAGGAAGACTCAAGTGTCTAAGCTTGCGGATGCCTCGAAAGGCCCCCCTCTTTCGTCTCAATCCATCGATATGTCGGGGCATCCCCTCTTTCATCTCAATCCATCGGTATGTCACTTGGAGCTACATTTTTATTCATCACATGATATGAGTTTTGCCTGGAGCGTCGTTTGGTTTTTTTTTCTTTTTATTTTTTGTTTGCCATGATCATCATTTGCTGGATACACCAACTTGAGAGAGACACACATTCATCATGATTTGTTAGATCACTCTATGTGCGTCACTTATATATTTTGAGCTAGGCAGTTTCTCTAGTACTTCACCTATATATTTTTGAGCATAGTGGCGTGTAAATTTTATAGAAATATTTGCACTCTTGATCTTAACTGATATTATTTTGAGAGTTAATAAATAGTAGTTTTAATTTGCATGGGGTCATAAAGCTAGTCCAAAAATAATAGGTATTCAATGAATGATAATCAAAACCATCATGTAGGACAAAAACAGAAATTGTCGGTTAATGATATTGATGCGGTAATATAAAAATGTGTGATCGCATCATTGTTGATTCGTACAAGTATCGGAATTAAGCGGTGTTAATTTCTTGTCTGACTGAATATTAAAAAGGCATGGTGGGGATGTGTGAACATTTCTATTCCCTGTTGAAATCCTAGTGTTGATTTGAGTCGGAGTCGCGCGATGGTGAACTCCTCCAAGCCCTATCCCTCGGGGCATGCGGGTAGTGCTTTGATTTGTGATGGAACTAATAAAACTTTACAATAATTATATGAGTTCTTGATGACTAATGTGAAACCATGGGGATACGCAATCTCACCTCCTCATATTTTGCTAGCCTCTTTGGTATCATGCATTGCCTATTCTCACCTCAAGGTTTGGTGCGAACTTCGCAGGTGCATCCAAACCCCATCAAATGATATCCTCTGTCACACATGATTCTTATTATATCTTCCTCAAATTTCCATAGCCATTCCGAGATGTATTGCCATGCAAATTCCACTGTTACATCATATGACTAGTTCATTCATCATCATATTGCTTTGCATGATCATATAGAGCTGACATAGCATTTGGGGCAAAGCCACCATTCATTATATTGCTAATACATTTCATGCTATATCATTTCACATCATGGTACACTGCGAGAGGCATTCATATTGAGCCATAGTTCTTCATATCGAGCTTTCATGAGTTGTAAGTAAATAAAAGTGTGATGATCATCATTATTAGAGCATTGTCCCAGTTAGGAAAGGATGATGTAGACTATGATTCCCCCACAAGTCAGGAAGAGACTTCGGACAAAAAATAAAAATGGGGGAGGCCAATGAGCCCATCATATTAAGAAAATGATGAAAAAATGAATGGGAGAAAAAGAGAGAAGGGACTTTGGTACCATCCTTTACCACACTTGTTCCTCAAAGTGGCACCATGTTCCTTATATAGAGAGTCTCATGATATGTCATTTTAATATGCTAGTAGGAATCATATGATCGTTATTATAAACATGGCTTGCATATTCTGATGATGGGCTTCCTCAAATTCCAGAGGTCTTCATGAGAAAGCAAGTTGGATGCACAACCCACTTAGCTTCATTTCAGATTTCACACACTTATAGGTCCAGTGCATCATTTGCATGGAAATCCCTACCCTTGGATTGACATCTACCGATGGACATCTCCATATCCCGTAGGTACGCCTAGCTGATGTGAGACTATCTTCTCCACTTTTTACCCCTTTAATATCTACCACCATATTCTATTCCACCCTTATGTTATGTCCATGGCTCACACTCATGTATCACCTGAAGAATAAAATGTTGATTCACTTTGAAAAAGCATGATCCAGTAGCCTGACTTGGACACTGTGGTGCTTGACATTTGTATTAATGTGGTGAAGACGGAGCCATGCTTTGCAAATATGCAAGATGAACGGGAGTAAACATTCTTTTAGGATCATATACTTTGAAAGATTGACGATTCTGTTGCTTCCACTTATACATATTACTATGTTGATGTTTGTTAATTCATCGTTTCCTAATGAGCATACATGCAAATCATTACATATTAGGTATCGTGTCAATTTTGTTTTTGTTTTTGTCATTTACCTACTCGAGGACGAGCATGCATTAAGCTTGGGGATGCTTGATACGTCTCCAAGGTATCTATAATTTTTGATCGTTCCATGATGTTATATTATCATCCTAGGATACTTTTTGGGTCATAATTCACCAATTTATATTATTTATGACCACTAACCTGTTAACCAAATGCCTAGTGCTAGTTGATGTATTCTCGGTATTTTTTGTTTTTCAGATTTTCAGTACCAAACGAAGTCCAATTGCCACAAGAGTTTTTATGATTTTTTCTGGACCAAAAGAAGAACAGGAAATTTCGGGAGGAGACTTGAAGCCACATGAGGGAGGCATAAGACAATAGTGTGTGGAACTCTAAAAATAACAGAGAAACACTTTTTCCGCCGCTGCAAGTCTCTTTTCCACGGCGATCCCATCTGGAGCTCTGTTCCGGCACCCTTCCGAAGAGGGGATCGATCACGAAGGGCCTCTTCGTCAACCTTGCTGCCCTCGTGATGATGTGTGTTTAGTTTGCCGTAGACCTAAGAGTATGTGGTCAGTATCTAGATGGCTATCTCTCTCTCTTGATCTTCAAAAGAATGATCATCACATCTTCACCTTGATCTATTTGATGTAATTATTTTGTATGGTGTATTTGTTGGGATCCGATGAATTATGGGTTTATGTTCAGATTATTCATGAAATTTTTTTGAGTCTTCTCTGATATTATTATAATTCCTATTTTCATGATCATCATAACTTCGTAATTCTCTCTGACCTATTGAATTCCTTTGGCCAAGTAGTTTGATATTTCTTCACTGGGAGGGGTGCGTTGTAGTGGGTTCAATCTAGTAAGTTTCTATATCCCTGTGACAGAAGGGGACAATTTCTATCTTCATGTTGCTGCCACTAAGGATAAAATGATGGGGCTTATTCATATTGGTTGAGTTTACGTTGTCTACATCATGTCATCATTCTCCAAGCATTACTTTGTTTTACTCAATACTCTAGATGTATGCTAGATAGAGGTCGATGGGTGGAGTAATAGTGTAGGTGTAGGCAGGAGTCGGCCTATTTTCTTATGTGCGCGATTCCTATATACACATGATCATTGCCGTGAAAATCGCATAACTATACGATGTTCCGTCAATTGCTCAATTATATGTTGCTTTCAAGAGAGATGGCACTAGAGAACACTATAGCCCCCAGGTCTATTCACTTACGTATTCAGAAAACTTATAATTTCATCGCTGTTATTTTTTGTCTTTTATTTTAGTTTGCAAGCTATAATTTTCTACAATTATCTACACACCTCATTTGCTTGCAAATAACAAGATCAAGGGGTTTGACAACCCTTTTGCTCATGTTGGGTGCAAGTTGTTTGCTCTTTTGTGTGCAACCGCTGAGGATGGTTCAAGATTGATATTCCTATTGGTTCGATAAACCTTGGTTTCTTAATCGAGGGAAATACTTTTCCGCATTATGCTACAATTACCCGTTCCTCTTCATGGAAAACCCAATATAGATCATAAGTACCAGCCACCTCATGTTCTTCCTCGGGAGGGCTGATCTGGAGTCTGTTTGGGGCTCTCGAGAGGGGGATTCGTCACCGTCATCATCACCAACCCTTATCCATCAACAATTCCATGATGCTCATCATTGGGATTGACTAATTACTTAGTAGGCTTGTTGTATGGTGATGAGGTTTGGATGAGATTGATCATTTAATCGAGTTATGTTTCATATGGCTTGATCCCTAGTATCAACTATTATTTGAGATTGATGTTGCTATGACTTTGCTATTCTTAATGCTTTTCACTTGGGCCTGAGTGCCATGATTCAAGATCTGAACCTATTATGTTTTTATTAATATAAGAGTGATTTGGATCCTATCTTGCAAGTAGTAGTCATCTATCACGCGTCACGATCCGCATACCCCAAGGTGACAATAATTGGATACTTTTTGGTGATTGTCGTAGAATGAGGAGTTCATTTATTCGCTACGTGTTAATGCTTTGTTCTGGTTATCTATTAAAAAGAGGCCTTAATATCCCTAAGTTTCCAATAGGACTCCTCTGCCATGGGTGGTTTGGACAAAATATATCATGCAAGTTCTAATCGCAAGCACGTATGAGTATATACGAAATACATCCTACATTATATTGATGAATCGGAGCTAGTTATGTGTCGCTCAAGTGTGTAACTTTTACATGATTGAAGCCATCCATAACTTTCCATTTATGTTCCATGTGCATACCCTTTTCATATACTGAATCTTGTTAAGTTACTACTTTTGCTGTTACTATCACACTTGCTTCTCAATTGCTACTGTTACTGCTGCTACCAGAATTGTTGCTATCACTATTACTCCTACTACTATTATTTGCCATGGTACTAAACCTTTCCAGCAAAGAGATATCCCAGGTGCACTTGAATTGATAACTCAACTATAAAGGCCTATAAATATTTTCTGGATCCCCTTGTGTCAAATCAATAAATAGGGTGAAATACTACCCTTTAAGGCTCTCACGATCCCCTATACTCGTGATTTATCAAGATCTTTTTCTAGCGCCGTTGCCGGGGAGCATAGCTATATTTATCGCATTAACTTGACGATATCCAATTGACACTATGAAGAATCTGAAAGGTACTCGAACTAAGATCATCCCATGTCGCACGAGAGGAGGTAAGGAACTGCCATCTAGCTGTGCTTTTGATTCACCTACTGTTTCGAATCAGCTTATTACACCACTGCTTGTTGCTCATCCTAATATGTCACATGAACTTGATGATGCTACTTATGAAATTAATGATGATATTACTCTTATATTTGATGAAATTCAAACTTTGCCACTGCATGAATTACTTGATGCTCATATTGCTAAAGCTACAGACATTGAAAATTCTAAAACCGATGAAGATTTTGAATCACCTATTACACCTCACTCTCCTAATAGATATGAATTTCCTTATGTAGCTGAAAGTTATGTTATAGATGGGGAAGTAGCTAGGGACTTTCTTGCTTCTGAAGATAGAGATAATTTGAAGAAACTACTATGCAAACTAAAAGAAAATCTATAATGGAGAAAATGAAACATGATCCTAAATTTGCCACTTGTCCTATATTTGTCACTGATAAGGACTATGAATTCTCTTGAATTGATTCCTATAGTAGAGACCGATGCTTTCCATGGCTATGAGAATGAAACGGTTCTCGGACACTTCATGAAGCTAAATGATATTGCTGCTTTGTTTACTAATAATGAAAAGATACACTAATATGATATCCTTAAGCTTTTTCCCCTCCTCTCTAAAAGGCAAGGCCAAGGAATGGTTCCTTTCTCTCGCTCCTGGTTGTATGCGTATGTCTTATTAATTTTCTGAAAAAATATTTTCCTCCTCATAAGAAACAAGCTGCCTTACACGAAATATTTAACTTTGTGCAAATTGAAGAAGAGAATCTCCCTCAAGCTTGGGGGAGGCTTCTCCAGTTACTTGGAGCTTTGCCTAGTTATCCTCTTAAGAAAAATGAAATTCCCTATTTTTTTATAGTGGGCCAACTGATGCTTCTAGGGACTTCCTAGATAGGTGCATGTTGTGTTTTCACGAAAAGAACTATTGGACAAGCTGAAGAATTATTGAATAACATATTGCAAAATGCCAATGATTGGACACTCCGAGAACCATGTCCAAAACCTATTCAAAATAAGAGAGGTATTATATTCCTCAACCCTAAAGATATGCAAGAAGCAAAAAGATCTATGAAAAACAAAGGCATTAAGTTGAAAATGTCAATAAATTACCATCTATCGAAGAAATTCATGGACTTCATACCCCGACACATGTAGTAGAGGTAAATTATCCATGTTCCTTTAATGACAGTGATATACCTGATACTCAGACTCAGGGTCAATGCATGGATGATTTTAAAATTATATTGTTAAGCAAAATCACTTCAATAATTATGTTAAGGATCAATTAAGACGCAATGCCATGATGATAGACTGCTTTAGTGACTTGATGTTTAGAATTGCTAATGATGTGAAAGGTCTAGGTAAAGATGCTTCTATGGTTCACACCCAACTACACCTAGTTGCTAAGTCATATAATGATTTGCTTGCTAAAATAAATAATAATACGAATGATCTTGTTGTTAGAGTAATGACTAGAGGAGGTAGGATGACTCGGGATCCTCTTTATCCTGAGGGTCACCTTAAAAGAATTGAAAAAAAAATCCTCAGAGATTTAATGAAGATGCACCTATCTCATCTAAAAAAATAAAAAGAAAGATGATAGGCTTTTGCATGCTTCTAGTGAACATGTTGAGAAACATAATGGTGTTTCTATTTCTGATGCTGAGACAAAATCTGGTAATGAACATGAACTTAGTGATAATGATAAAGATGATAATGATGTTCATGTAAAAGATTTGCTAGGTAATAATAAGGGGCCTAATAGTGATGTGGAAATAGAACCTGCTGGGGATCTTGATAACCCACCTCCTAAAAATAAATGTTATGAGAAGAAGGTCTTTGGTTCGGAAGCATGGAAAATAAAGAGAGCCATGGGTTCAGAAACTGATGCCCTTCCCTCGTAAGCCTTCTGAAAGTAAGGGCGAGGAAGAATTTGAACGCTTTGCTGAAATGATTAGAGCTGTATTTTTGCGCACTCGCTTGACTGATATATTGAAAATGCCTCTGTATGCTAAGTATATGAAGGACATCATTACGAACAAAACAAAAATGCCTGAATGTAAAATTGCTACTATGCTTGATAATTATTATTTTGATGGTGGAGTACCTAAGAAGTTGGGAGATCCTGGCATACCCATTATACCTTGGTCTATTAAAATAAATTATGTTAAAATTGCTCTTTGTGATTTAGGAGCTGGTGTTAGTGTTATGCCTTTTATTGTATAAAACACTATATTTGAATAAGCTTATACCCACCGAGATATCTTTGCAAATGGTTGATAAATCCACTTCTTTACCTATTGGCATTTGCAGGGACGTTCCTATTGTGGTAGCAAATGTTACTATCTTAACGAACTTTGTTATTCTCGATATGCCTGAGGACGACAATATGTCAATCATCCTTGGTTGACCCTTTCTAAATACTGTAAGAGATGTTATTGGTTGCAACAAGAGCGAGGTTACTTTTCATGTCAGTGGGAAGCAAGATACCGTGCATTTTTCGAAGAAGCAAACTTTGGTTAATAATATTAATGTCATTGAGCCTAGTGCCACGATTAACATTGGAGATTTTAAAATCCCTCTATCTACTACCAAGAAGAGATATTATACTCTGGTTGTTGGGGAAATGCAAATCCCCAGTGAGGTAACCTAGTGTTATACAAATTCTTTGGATTCATGTTAATGGGAACTGATTGTTAATAAGATTTGATCAACCTTGTTAATTCATCCTTTTTTAAAGACATGCAATTGATGAATTTAGTACTCACAACCCTGTGTATCACAACTTCATTCTCTATTATTCTTAGTTAAGAAAAATAAAATGCCATCATTATCCCGTTCTCTGAGTTTTGCTAACTCTCCTTGCTGCGTTGGTTTCCCTCCATGATTTAAGGGTGATGTAGCAAAGCAACACCAAGTATTTCCCTTAGTTAAGAAACCAACATATCAATCCAGTAGGAAGATCAACAAGACTATGTAAGCAGCACCTACACACGAATAGCAAATCCTCGCAACTCAACGCATGGAGGGGTTGTCAATTCCACGTGGGTAAAGTAAGGATAGATTGATACCTGCAAATAAGAGTGATATAAAATAGAATGCATCAACTAACCAGATACCGGAGTTCCCCAAATTTTCTTATCGCTCCGGGACCCAAAATAAGTGAGTAATAGCATAGAAGACTAGCCAGAATATGCCAAATTTATGAGTTTTGACGACGTTCCCGTAACTGGACTCCGGGGTTCCACAAACATTCAGGTCGCCCTAGGACCCAAAATCAGTGTTTATTAGCAGTAGGACGATTTTTTTGGGTTTTTTGATAATATAGATCTAAAAACAAAAGAGAAAATAAAGTATAAATGCAAATAGAAAAGTAGAGATTGAAAATAGATGATGTGCAGTAGACCTGGGGGCCATAGGTTTCACTAGTGGCTTCTCTCGAGAAATAGCAAACAACAAATTACTCTTGCTAAATTGAAAATAATTATGACGATATTCAACACAATGATCGTGTATATAGGCATGACGTCCATGAAAAGTAGGCCGACTTCTAAGTGCACCTACTTCTATTACTCCACACATCGACCTCTAGCTAGCATGCATATACTGTATTCAGTTTATGGAGAAACGGAGTAATGCCTTAAGAAAAATGACATGATGTAGACGAGATCTATTCATGTAGGAATAGATCCCATCGTTTTATCCTTGATAGAAATGATACATGCATGTCATGTCTCTTTGTGTCACTCAGATTGAACACCGCAAGATCAAACCCATCACAAAGCATCTCTTCCCATTGCAAGATAAAAGATCAAGTTGGCTAGACAAAAACCAAATATTAGAAAAGAAATAGGAGGCTATAATAATCAAGAATGAATATGTTTTCACAGATCTGATCATATACTCACAATTCATCGGATCCCAACAAACACACCGCAAAAGAAAGAGTTATAGCATAAGGATCTCCCAGAGACTATTGTGTTTAGAAACAAAATGGGAGAGAAAACCATCTAGCTACTTCCTACGGACCCGTAGGTATGATATGAATTACACATGCATCATCGGAGGAGAACCAATGAGGATGGCGAACCTCTCCGTGATTGTGTTCCTCTCTGAAACAAGCTCTAGATAAGTGGCTCTGGAACTTGAGGCGGCTGAAATGATTTTTCGCTGACTCCTCTAGGGTTTTCTGAATATTGTGGTATTAGAGAGCTCAAAGGCGGTGGAGGAGGTACCCGAGGGCTGAAAGTGCATTATATCGACTAGAGGGGGTGAATAGGACATTTCTAGAATTTCATCACTCAGGAAATTCCTTTTGAAGAAATTCCTCACTGATGACTAACTTACAGAGAAAACAGTAAAGGATCACGAGTGCAAAGTTTCACAACAGCAGTTTTTCAGTGTGAGGAATGTGAAAACAGATTGCACAATGAGCAGGCACGCAGAAAACAGATGAGGATTAACTAGCATGAAGAATTTGGGGTTGAGTAATTTCAGAGAAAGTCTTCAGCAGATTCTTCAAACAGTGACAATGAAAGTCATCAACACATAATCTGAGGAATGTAAAGAGATGAGGAATGAGAACCCGTTTCACAGCGAAGACAGTTGTTGATGACCCAGTTCCAACTGTTGTGACAGTTGTACATCTGGTTTGGAGCGGCTTGGTATTGAAACCAAAAGACACACAGTCCCGGGACACACAGTCCCTACCGTATTCTCCTTGGGCTAAGAACACACAGTCCTTGCCCAACACTCGTGGTAAGTCTTCATGACATACTTCCACACCCTCACAAACTTGGTCACCCGGAGATCCACAATTGACTGCTGGATTGCTCTAGACCATGACGCCTAACCGTCTAGAGGATGCCGAGTCCTCAAAGGTAAAAGGCTTCAGTTCCACACAGGAACATCTTCTTCAGTGATGCTCAATCACTTGGTTCTAGGTTTGTGGTTTGGTGTTTGGGGTATTTCCTCACTGATGAATTACTCTCGAAGACTCTGAGGAATTGGGTTGCTCTTATGACAAGTGTCAGTGTCTAATGGAGCAGCCAACCAGCTAATGGTTGTGGGGATGGCTATTTATAGCCTGGGAGCATCCCGACATGATTTGACACTAATGCCCTTAAATAATATGACCGTTGGTGTGGAGAAGACCAGTGATGTGGCGTGGCTATCGAAACGTTCAGAACCCTCAACTGTGAGAGTCCTCATGTCACTCGTATTCCTCACTTAAGGCTTTTCGTAGGATTAGGCTTGGGTTGAGCATCATGAGGAAATTCATTCCAAAGTGTAACTTCGACTCCCTTTAACAGTACGGTGTTCCTATTACTCAAGTGTGAAGAAAACAAAACAGAAAGAGTAAATCTTCATGCTTCAAAGTCTTCAGAATGATTTTCTTTAGGACACACCGAATTCCTTAATTTCAATATCTTCATGAGGAATATCAATTTCATCGCAGATTCTTCACGATTCAGTTCTTCAGCTTCAGACCAATTTCGTCAACCGAAGATATACAGTTTTAGGGGTCGATATTCATCAAATATTTCAAACTCCTCAGTGACTTATAGATCCTGTGTACACTCACGAACACATTAGATACTTAACCTATAAGTTTTCAAACCACCAAAATCACTAAGGGGCACTAGGTGCACTTACAATCTCCCCTTTTTGTTGGTTGATGACAATTAGGTTAATCTTCAACAGGGATAAAAATATGAAGTGTAAATACTCATTTGAGGAATTTGAAATCAAGATTCAGAGAGACTCCCCCTGAAGATGTGCATATCTTGAGGATTTTCCTTTTCACAACAAATGCACATTGATGATTTATATCATGGAGATCTCCCCCTGAGTCTTGTAAGTCATGCATACATATGACATATAGTATAAAGAAATTGAGGATGCATGATGACAAATGTTATCTGACGAATTTCAGCATGCGTGCATTAAAAATTTGAGGGATAAGCATGCGAAGAAAAACGTTCGAAAGTGTCAGAGTACCATCGGGCTTAAGTTACAACTCATTACATAAATACTTCAGAAGATCCAAGAGTTTGTAACTTAAATATAGTTCATAAGCCCCAAAATATCCCGCTTGAAGACTAAATCTCAAGTTTCTCCCCCTTTGTCATCAAGTGACAAAAAGGGGCAAACTAAGGACTAACGCCCGTGAAGACTTCACTTCTTGGAGGTTGATGAAGATGCGTGAGGTTTCTTGGGAGTAGTCTTCTTCCTTGGGCCGGTGGCAGTGTCGAGTTGTTCTTCATCAGACTCAGCAGTGCGGAATGAAGAAAAGGAACTGTCTTCAAGGTCTAGAACTGTAATTGGCCTGAACTTCTTCTTGGGTGGCCACGACCAGTCAAAGTCTCGCTCGAACTCCAATTCTTGAAATTCTGTCTGAGTCTTCGGATGAGCAAGTGTAGCCCAGGTGCGATCAAAAACCTCCTGAAGATAGTGATGGTTAAGCTTCACAGAATTCTGTGTTTCAGTGATGGTTTTCACAATGGCGTCGTCCTGGCGTTTGACCCACTTGTGATTCCGATCCACCTTCTGGTGAAGACTGAGGAGAAGCTCTCTGGTATTCATCACACGAGGAGAAACAGGGCTTTGAGGGTGAGTCTCAGTATCATCCCATGAAGAATATGCTTCCGGCTCTCTAAACTGGCCATCAAGGGGCCTACGTCCTTCATCAATAACTGACTTGCCTTTTCCTTCAACTGGCTCGAAAGTCTTCTTGTTGACCCTGATAGGAGGCATATAACCAACATGGTTGTTGAAATCAGCGTGGAAGTTGATGCCAGTCCTTGTCCTGATGAATCTCATGATCCATGGGGCATATATCTTGTGATCAAAGGGACACATGGCATTGTCGGCCAAAGTCCTAAAGAAGAAATCATGTATGTTGATAGGAATACCATGGATGATGTTGAAGAGGATATTCTTCATGATTCCTACAACATCTTCTTCATCATCATGGCCTTTGATCTATAAATGATTATGTAAACAGACCTTGGTGTATATCTGAGCTCGTGGACGAGGAAGGTTTTTCTCGGTCGTTGCCCTTTAGCCAAAGGCTCCATGAGGACTTCCATCATCCCGTTGGGTAGCTCACGCTCACCATAAAGCTTCACGGCCTCCTTTGAGGGAATTGATACTGGCAGTTCACGCAGTAGCTCAGTATAAGGAGCCTTGTAGTGAGTGTTTTGCGTCATCCAGTCAAACACTCACGTGTTAATGTCTTCAGGATCGCCAGATATGTGAAGAGTGGCATAAAACTGAAGAATGAGGTCACTGTTCTAATCAGAGATGTCTGAGCACATTGGTTGCAGTCCAGCTTCATGAAGGACGTTGAGGACTGGAGCCAGGCATGGTATTGCTTCAAGTTCAACATGAGGAATATGCCTGTGCTGGAATATCTTATTTCTTCCACACAGCACAGAGGCATAGTAATTCAGCTGTGTCCTCGTCCAAAACTTCAGGTGTCTGATTTGAGGCTTGGCATAGGGATTTTCTCCAATGAAGTACATGCGTTCTTCAAAGAAGTTCTCCTTTTGAAACTGTGGTCGCTTGGAGAATGGCTCGCGCTGCATTGGCTGAAGATTTTGCTGTGGAACTGCAGGGGAGACAACAATTGCAGTCTCTGGGTTGAGCACGACGAAAGCATTGTCTTGGTCTGGTGCATTTTCCTCAGCATTGTCCTCGGGGTGAGGAATTTCATCAGCTTGGGCTTCAGGCTGAGGAGCATGCTCATGTTGTGCTTCATGTTGAGGAATGGGATCTGGCTGGGCATCAGGCTGAGGAATTTCATAAAATGGAGCATCCTCTTGAGGGTTCTGCTCCGGAGGAGGAATAGGTTCATTCTGAGCCTCAATGTGAAGATCTTGCTCAGGAGGAGGAGTTGGGCCAGCCTGATCCTCAACTTGAGGATTTTTCTCAGGACTCTGAATTTCATCAGCTTGAGGATTTTCTCTTTGCTCTTCCTCAGCTTGCTTGGTGACAGAGGCAGATTAATTAGCTGGTACAGCTGATCCTTGTGAAGTGTCTTCCTGAGGAATGGAGGGCTGAGGACTGTCGTCAATACAAATTTCTTTGTCAGTATGTTCCTCAGATGCAACATCCTTCATTTCCTCATCTGGCCCTTTCTCCTGGTCTTCAAAGGTGACCATTTCATACGATGGAGCGATGTTAAGGGGCACAGGGTCCAGTGGAGCATTTTCGTCAAGTGCTTTGAGGCGCTTGGCCTCACTATTTTCTTCTGCTAAAGAAGCCTTTCTCTTCTTCGCTTCCTTTTCAGCAGCCCTTGTTTTCTTCACGTCTGATGCAGACGGAGTCATGTTCTTCACCTTTCATGCTTTTGGTGAAGGTGTTTTCTCAGCAGATTCATCAGCTGGCTTTGAGGAACCAGCTGGAACAGAGTCATCAGCTGGCTTTGAAGCAGCAGCTGGATTAGCGGCAGTCTCACCAGCTGTAGCAGATTCATCAGCTGGATTTTCCGTGGTGATTTCTTCAATTGCGGGTGCGTCCACACGGCTTTCTTGAGGTATTTCCTTAGCTTGAGGAGTTTCATCAGCCTGAGGAGTTTCATCAGCTGGTTCTTCAATCAGAGGCTGAGGAGTTGGTACTCGAGGGGCAGCCTTCTTGTTGTAGTTGTCAACAGCTTCAGAGGCAAGTTTGCTGAAATTGCTTTTGAGACTTTGACGATCAGATAGCTTGGAGTACTTATCTACCAAAGTCTTCAACTCAGCCTCTGTTGACACCAGTGCATCACGCGTCAGGTTGAGGAGATTCTTCCTGAGGAATTTCTCCTTCTTGAGCTTAGCAACCTTGGCCTGTTTGGCTTGCTGCTCCTTCCACTTGGCCTCGTTGATGAATGTGGTCACCATGTGGCTGATGCCAGGGGGAAGTTTCAAATCATCAAGCTGAGTGTTGGGGTCCTCATACCAGATATTTATGTAGCCTAGGAGGACTGGGGTCCATGGCTAGAGGAATGGCGCTACCAGAAGCTTGAGCTACCCTCTCCTGCTTGTTTCTGATCATAGTTTGCAAGGTTTCATCATCATATTCAAAACTACCCTCTGATCCAAAAGGGACTGTGATGATTTTGCTGGAGCTTGGTTTTGTTCCTCTTCCAGCAGACACCTGAGTCTTCATAGGAGGTGGTGAAGACTTTGTCTCTAAGCTGGTTGCAGCTGGGAGTAAGGAGCTGGAGGTAGCGGGCAGTGGCTTCATGACCGGCTTCAATTCTGGTTTTGAAACCTGTGGTGGTGCTGAGGATTTTCGCGCTGAGGGTTTTGTAGCTGTTGCCAGAGCTGGTTTCTCTTGAGGCTTTGAAGCCTTTAGTTTTGATGGCACAAACTTCTGTTGAGGAATTTCCAAACCAGAGGTCTCAACAGCAGAGGAAGTAGCTGCAGTTGAAGCAGGAGCAGATGATTCATTGAATTTCCTCACAGCAGCGTTTGCCTGCTTCTTAAGCTTAGCCAAGTGCTTGTCCTTTTCATCAGGATAGGCATCAAGGGTCTTGAGGCTTGAGGGATGTGCTACTTGATGATCCTCAAGTGGAGCCCGTTTGCCAGGAGGCTTCAGAGCGAATTTCTTCGCATACTTGGGAGTGACAAATCTGTATTCCTTCCACTCCTTAGCCCATCGGCATTCTATCTTCTGAAGCCGAATCTTTCTCTTGGCCATTGTTTCATTTTCATCATGTGTGCACTAGTCCAAGTATATATCCTCAGGTATGTCCAAAGTTGTATTCTGCTCAAGTTTCTTGCCTCCCTTCTGCTTCCTTACATCCTCCATTTTCTTCAGGTGAGGATTTTGCTGATAGGATTGAACTCTTGAGGATTCTGATGAGACTTGAAGATTTTCTTCAAGAAACGCTGCAAATGAGTTAATGTGATGAGAACTGAGTGATTCATCAGCTGACATGTGTGTACCTGTGAACAGAGTATAGTTGCGAGGAATTTGGAGAGGTCATATGCGTTATCAGATTTGAAGAAAATGAAAAAGTTTGACAGTTGAGGAATTTAACCGGTGGTTGAGGAATTTTCCTAAGCATACTGTTCTTGGGTTCCAAAGTTGTACAGATCCGAAAATTCGCACAATTGAGGAATCTCGTGAAAATCTTAGATGCTTAGTGAAGTTCCTCAATAGTGTGGTGATAGGCAGTGTTTGAGGAATCAGATGCATATGGATTCTTGAGGAAAAACAGATTTCACATCTTAGATGTAAAATAGTAGATCTAACTTGCTGTAAAAATAGGGGTTTTATTTACCCTAGATGGCGTGCACGAAGAACAGAGAAGAGTTGCAGGGAGAAGCTCTTCGGTGCGTGTCCAATGCGCCCTAACCCGGCAGCAGAGGATGTCTACGGCGGCGGCGGACGAAGATGGTCCGACTCCAGCATGGTTTCGGGGACGGAAAAGTCGAGGCAGTGAAGCTCTTCTTCGCCGGCGACAAGACTTCCAGCGGTGGCGCTAGGGTTCGGGGGTTTTGCTGTAGCAGGAGAGAGATGGAGCGAATAAGTGTTTGCCGAGGGGGATAAGGACATATTTATAGCTAGGCAGTTACTGTTGGCGCGTAGAAATCGGACCAAATAGCCCCTGCCTCTATGTCCCCCAGGACACGTGTAGCTCCCGAGCAAAGCGGTGGAGATCGTGGTTATCCGAACGAGGGAAGTGGGTTCAGTTACTGTGCATTAAAGAAACATTTTTTGAAGATTTGAGGATTTTGTTATAAAATCATCAATTGACAAGGACGCAGTGAGGATTTTGAACAAAGTTTCAAGTAGAACGCATATGAAGAATTGAATAGACTGGATGAGAATAGCATAGAGGGAAAGTAGGGTCCAATCACATTCACTTAGATGAAATATCAACTTGAAGAAATAGCTATAAGTGAATGATGTTGAGGACTTAAAACCACAGTCTATCTAGTTAAACGAAAGTCATCAAGTGTTTTTGAAGATTTGACTAACTTGAGGATTTTGTGATAAATCAACACAATGAAGAACAACTGTTTTGAAGAAAAACAAATTTTGAGGAAATGGAACTTTGAAGAAAATGAACTTGAGGAATTTCATGTTGGGCGGTGGCGTGACCCACCATATAAGAATGTTGATTACAGACGCCGCATACAATTATCGTAGGGCCCTGAGAATCAATTTCTTCGTTGATTTCTTCACATTCAGAGTGATATTCTTCATCAATTGAAGAAAATCGATTCATCATGTGTTGCACATCTAAGTCATCAATTTTGCATAAGTGTTAGGATGTGTGCATGTTTTTACAAAACATTTGAAGATTCTAAAATATTTAGCTCACACCGCAACTTGCAAAACCTTTTCTCATCCAAGGGCTTAGTGAAGATATCTGCGAGTTGATCATCAGTCTTCACATGGTCGATGAGGATATTGCCCTTGAGGACATGGTCCCGAAGAAAATGATGACGAATCTGGATGTGCTTAGTCTTTGAGTGATGTACTGGGTTGTATGCAATCTTGATTGCACTCTCATTGTCGCAGTAGAGAGGCACATTCTTCATGTTGATGTCGTAATCCTTGAGGGTTTGCTTCATCCACAGCAATTGAGCACAGCATGAACCAGCAGCAATGTACTCAGCTTCGGTAGTGGAGAGTGATACGCAGTTCTGCTTCTTTGAGGACAAGCAAACTAGTGATCTTCCGAGGAAATGGCATGTGCCAGAAGTTGATTTGCGATCCACACGGTCACCACCATAGTCAGAATCAGAATATCCTACCACATGAAGATTTGAGCCCTTGGGATACCATAATCCTAGTGTTGGTGTGTGACCTAAGTATCGAAGAATATGCTTCATAGCCTTATGGTGTGATTGCTTCAGTTTTGCTTGAAAACATGCACACATGCAAACACTAAGCATTATATCTGGCGTAGATGCACATAGATACAATAAAGAGCCAATCATAGAGCGATATACTTGCTGGTCGAATTCTTTACCATTTTCATCAGTGCCGAGGTGGCTGTTGGTAGGCATTGGAGTCTTGGCACCTTTGCATTCATGCATATCGAATTTCCTCAGAACATCCTTGAGGTATTTCTCCTGTGATATGAAGATTCCATTGCGTTGTTGATCAATTTGAAGACCTAAGTAGAATTTCAGCTCCCCCATCGTAGACATATGATATTCTCCGCTCATCATGTAAGCAAATTCATCACTGTATCGTTTGTCAGTACAGCCAAATATAATATCATCAACATATATCTGTCACATAAATAGCTCATTGTCATAGGATTTAGTGAAAATTGTTGGACCGAGTGAACCAGGCTTGAAGCCTTTCTTCATGAGGAATTCCTTCAATGTATCATACCATGCCCGAGGGGCTTGCTTGAGACCATAGAGCGTCTTTTTGAGTCTGAAGACTTTGTCTAGATTCTTTGGATCCTCGAAACCTGGGGGCTAAGCAACATATACTTCTTCCTCAAGCTTACCATTGAGGAATGCACTTTTCACATCATTTTGATATAATATGATGTTATGATGATTAGCATAAGCAAGTAGTATTCGAATAGCTTCAAGTCTAGCAACAGGTGCAAAAGTTTCATCAAAATCTATTCCTTCAACCTGAGTGTAGCCTTGGGCTACAAGTCATGCCTTATTCCTCACCACTTGACCATCCTCATCTTGCTTGTTTCGGAAAATCCACTTGGTTCTGATGATGTTGTGCTTGCGAGGATCTAGTCGTTTGACGAGCTCCCATACGTCATTCAGTTTGAATTGAATAAGTTCGTCTTGCATAGCTTGGATCCACTCCGGTTCCAAGAAAGCCTCAACAACTTTTGAGGGTTCTGTGATAGATACAAAGGAGAAATGCCCACAAAAGTTAACTAAACGTGAAGCGTTTGTGCGAGTGAGAGGACCTGGCACGTTGATGTCATTGAGGATTTTGTCAAGTTCTACTTCATTTGCAATCCTTGGATGAGCTGGTTGAGGATTTCGTCTGGGCTGAGTAAGTGGTTCTGGAGCAATTTCCTCAGGAGCACCTTATTGATTTTCATCAGTGATGGGGATAGTTTCATCATCAATTTCCTCAGTGGGAAAAATGTCTTCAGTAGGTTTGAGCTTTATTGCTTCCTCAGGAGACAACTTATCTGGATCAGAAGGCAGTTGCTCTCTTTGCGAGCCAATAGTTTCATCGAACCACACATCTACAGTCTCAACAACTTTGTTGTGATAGTTGTTGAAGACTCTGTAGGTGTGCGAGTCCTTTCCATAACCAAGCATAAAACCTTCATGTGCCTTAGGTGCAAATTTTGAGCTATGGTGAGGATCTCTAATCCAACATTTTGCACCGAAGACTTTGAAATAACTTACATTGGGTTTCTTATCAGTGAGGAGTTCATATGAGGTTTTCTTGAGGAATTTGTGAAGATATACCCTGTTGATGATATGGCATGCAGTGTTGATTGCTTCAGGCCAAAAACAACGAGGAGTTTGATATTCTTCAACCATAGTTCTTGCCATCTCAACCAGAGTCCCGTTCTTCCTTTCGACGACACCGTTCTGCTGAGGAGTATAAGGAGTAGATAATTCGTGAGTAATACCAAGTTCATCAAGATAATCATCAAGAAAAGTGTTTTTGAACTTTGTTCCATTATCACTCCTGATATGTTTGATCTTGATGCCAAAGTTCGTCGAGGCCCTTGAAGAAAATCATTTGAAGATTTCCTACACTTCAGTTTTATATACGATGATATGCACCCATGGATATCTGGAATAATCATCAACTATGACAAAGCCATATAAAAATATTGCATTGGTTAGTGTGGCATAGTGAGTAGGTCAAAATAGA
This sequence comes from Hordeum vulgare subsp. vulgare, assembly GCF_904849725.1. Taxonomy (NCBI): domain Eukaryota; kingdom Viridiplantae; phylum Streptophyta; class Magnoliopsida; order Poales; family Poaceae; genus Hordeum; species Hordeum vulgare. The sequence continues at coordinate 162,505,623 of NC_058522.1, forward strand.
TCCATATGAAGCAATTCGAAGGGACGAGTAGTGGTCATGATAGTCTTTGAGGGATGCTTGGATCTAGTCATTTTCCCAGATTCACATGCACCGCAGAGATTATCCTTGAGGAATTTGACTGATTCGATGCCGATGACATGCTTCTTTTTCGCGAGCGTGTGCAAATTCCTCATGCCTGCATGACCTAGTCTTCGATGCCACAGCCATCCTTATGAGGTTTTTGCTAGTAAGCAAGTGGCTGGTTGAGGACCTGTAGAGAAATCAACAATGTACAAATCCCCTCTTCTTAAACCTTCGAAGACTTTGGATCTGTCAGATTCCATGATGACTACACATCTATATCTACCAAAGATAACAATCATATAAGGATCACAAAGCATCGAGGCTGACATGAGGTTAAAACCAAGGGATTCAACAAGCATCACTTTGTCCAGATGCCTATCCTTGGAAATAGCCACTTTGCCAAGTCCCAATACCTTGCTTTTACCTTTGTCAGCATATGTGATTTGCTTCAGAGGTGATGGAGTTAGTGGCATATTTATCAGCAAGATTTTATCACCAGTCATGTGATGTGTGCAACCACTATCAAGAACCCACTCAGTATTCTTGGGTATGTCATCCTGCAGATGAATTAGTACAGCTTACCATCTCATATGCTTCAGATTTGAAGAATATGATTTCAATTTCATCAGATAAGAATTTCATCACAACAGAATTATAAGGACGTGTGAAATATTTGTATTTCACCAATATTAGCTTGCGTCCTATCAAGCATTTCCTCAGGTCTCCAGCAAATTCTTCAGATGATGATTTTCATCTAGAGACCAGACCTGCAGAAGTGATTAGTTCGATTTCTTCACCACCCACATCTGAAGGGGTGGTAAAGCAATCATCATCCTGCGAGCACCATATGAGGAAGGTGGCATTGAAGCTAATGCACTTCTCTTAACAGTAGGGGGGTTAATGTACTCATATGAATATGCAGAGAACTGGTTTGAGGATTTATGAACATAATGATTTGAAGAGTAACGCTCATATTCATATTCCTTGTAGTTTCCCTCGATGTTAGAAGTATTAGCACGGGAGCGAGCATAATTTTGACCAGTTGAGGATTTTGATCCTCTTGAGGACTTTGGTCCTCCCGAGGATTTTGATCTGGGGTTTAGATTCTTCATTGGTGGTGTCATGAAGAAATTCACCTCAAGATTTTCAAGACAACTTTTTTGGAACCCAGATTTTCCTCAAAGGAGGGCCATTCCTGCAGTTAGTTCCAACATATCGAGCAAATACTTCACCAGATTGACTTTTGAACAGTTTATAGTTGGAGTCAAATGACTCATTTGAGGAATAGGATAATTCACATGAAAAGCCAGTTAGATTGGATGGATCAAAAGGATGCCCAGTAGCAGCAACCCATGAGGTTTTGGGATACTGCTCTGGTTTCCAATAAGATCCATCAGTATTCAATTTCCTCTCAAAGGCAATTCCTTCTTTCCTCGGGTTCCTGTTCAAGATCTGCTTTTTGAGCACATCACAAAGGGTTTGATGTCCTTTGAGGCTTTTGTATATGCCGGTCACATACAATTCCTTCAACCCTGCATTCTCATCAGTAACATTTGTGTTTTCCTCAAGTGAGGAAATAGACACTACAGGTGCAGTTGAAGAATTTGTAGCAATAGAAGCATTTGATGATTCTGGTGAAGAATTAGCAGTTTCGCGTTCAATGCATTTGAGACATGGAGGAATGAATTTAGCTTGAGCAGCGCTGATCTGTTGAGCTAGTAATGAATCATTTTCCATATGAAGATCATCATGAGAAATCCTCAGCTTCTCTAGATCCAACTTCCTTCGAAGAAATTCATAAGAAAGTTTCTCATGATCAGCGAGGAGTGTATCATAATGATCTTGAAGATTATCAAATCTAGACTGAATACTTTTCACATCTTTAGTGAGGATTTTGGTAAGATTTATTTCATCATTCAACAGATCATCACTTCTATCTAGCAGTTTCTGAAGCTTTCCAGGGCAGTTTGTTGTTTAGTGGCAATGATAGCAAGTTTACTGTAACTGGGTTTTTTATAATCATCAGGTTCACAGTCACTTGAATCAGAGGAGGAAACATCATTTGATACCTTTGAACCTTTTGCCATGAAGCAATAGGTTGGAGCGAAGTCATCAGAGTAGTCATCAGTGTGGATGGTGTTATCATCTTCTTCAAGGTTGAAGACTGACTTGCTGATGAGTGTGGTTGCAAGTGCAAGACTGGCCTGTCCGGATTCTGAGTCTTCATTAGAACCCTCTTCTTCATCACATTCCTCTGATTCTGCCTCGGAATCCATTTCCTTGCCAATAAGTGCCCGAGCCTTTCTGAAACTAGTCTTCTTGTGCGATGAGGGCTTTGAGGATGAGGATCTTGAAGATTTCTTCTTCTTCTTCGAGTCATCAGAACTGTCATCCTTGTATTTCTTCTTCTTTAATTACTTTCCCCAACGGGGACAATCAGCAATGTAATGACCTGATTTCTTGCATTTGTGACAGGTTCTTTTCTTGTAGTCCTCAGATGAAGATTCTGATTTCCTCATGTCTCTTCTTGAAGATTTACCGAACTGGCCACGTCGTGTAAACCTCTGGAATTTCCTCATGAGCATTGCAAGCTCCTGTCCAGATTCTTCAGGGTCACCAATGCTGTCATCTCAGTCTTCTTCTTCAGATGAGGAAATTGCTCTAGCCCTTAGTGCACGTGGTCTAGAATAGCTTGGTCCATATAGATCTTTCTTTTCTTCTTGATGGAATTCATGAGTATCGAGCCTTTCGAGTATATCAGCTGGATCAAGCATCTTGTAGTCTGGTCTTTCTTGAATCATCAGGACTAAAGTATCAAATGAAGAATCCAAAGATCTTACTAGTTTCTTCACAACTTCGTGATCAGTGATGTCTCGAGCTCCCAGTGCTTGCAGTTCATTTGATATGTCAGTGAGGCGATCAAAGGTATCTTGGCAGCTTTCATTGTCATGCCTCTTGAAGCGATTGAAGAGATTGCGAAGAACATCAACACAAGAGTCACGCTTTGTTGATACTCCTTCATTTACTTTGCACAGTCTCTCCGAGATAAGTGTTGTAGAGCCCAAAGCACTCACTCTTCCAAACTGGCCTGGGCTCAGATGGCCATAGATCATATTCTTCGCTTGAGAATCAAGTTGCTTGAATTTCTTCACATCAGCAGCAGAGACACTAGCAGAGATGATGGGGACGCCATGTTCCACAATATACCAGAGATCTTTGTCAATAGCTTGTAGATGCATCTGCATCTTGGTTTTCCAGAAGGGAAAGTTCTTTCCTTCGAAAGTAGGACATGCTGCAGTAACCTTAATCATGCCTGCAGTCGACATAACTAAAACTCCAGGTGGTTAAACCAAAATCAAACAGAACAAGGGAGTACCTTGCTCTGATACCAATTGAAAGTGCGTTATATCGACTAGAGGGGGGTGAATAGGAGATTTTTATAATTTCACCACTGAGGAAATTCCTTTTGAGGAAATTACTCACTGATGAGTAACTTACAGCGGAAATAGTAAAGGATCAGGAGTGCAAAGTCTCACAACAGCAGTTTTTCAGTGTGAGGAATGTGAAAACAGATTGCACAGTGAGCAGGCACACAGAAAACAGATGAGGATTAACTAGCATGAAGAATTTGGGGTTGAGGAATTTTAGAGAAAGTCTTCAGCAAATTCTTTAAACAGTGACAGTGAAAGTCATCAACACATAATCTTAGGAATGTAAAGAGATGAGGAATGAGAACCCGTTTCACAACAAAGACATTTGTTGATGACCCAGTTCCAACTGCTGTGACAATTGTACATCTGGTTTGGAGTGGCTTGGTATTGAAACCAAAAGACACACAGTCCCGGGACACACAGTACCTACGTATTCTACTTGGGTTAAGAACACACAGTCCTCGCCCAACACTCGTGGTAAGTCTTCAGGGCAGACTTCCAAACCCTCACAAACTTTTTCACCCGACGATCCACAATTGACTGTTGGATTGCTCTAGACCATGATGCCTAACTGTCTAGAGAATGCACAGTCCTCAAAGGTAAAAGGCTTCAGTTCCACACAGGAACAACTTCTTCAGTGATGCTCAATCACATGGTTCTAGGTTTGTGGTTTTGTGTTTGGGATATTTCCTCACTAATGAATTACTCTCGAAGACTCTGAGGAATTGGGTTGCTCTTATGACAAGTTTCAGTTTCTAACGGAGCAGCCAACCAGCTAATGGTTGTGGGGGTGGCTATTTATAGCCTGGGAGCATCCCGACATGATTTGACACTAATGCCCTTAAATAATATGACCGTTGGTGTGGATAAGACCAATGATGTGGCGTGGCTATCAAAACGGTCGGAACCCTCAATTGTGAGAGTCCTCATGTCACTCGTATTCCTCACTTGAGGCTTTTGGTAGGATTAGGCTTGGGTTGAGCATCATGAGGAAATTCATTCCAAAGTGTAACTTCGACCCCCTTTAACAGTACGGTGTTCCTCTTACTCAAGTTTGAAGAAAACAAAACAGAAAGAGTAAATCTTCATGCCTAAAAGTCTTCAAAATGATTTTCTTCAGGACACACCGAATTCCTTAATTTCAATATCTTCATGAGGAATATCAATTTCATCGCAGATTCTTCGCGATTGAATTCTTCAGCTTCAGACCAATTTCTTGAAACGAAGATATACATTTTTAGGGGTCGATATTCATCAAATATTTCAAACTCCTCAGTGACTTATAGATCATGTGTACACTCATGAACACATTAGATACTTAACCTATAAGTCTTCAAACCACCAAAACCACTAAGGGGCACTAGATGCACTTACAAGGGCCCCACTAGACACCAGGCTGCGGCATGGGCCTCTGACGTGCCCTGATTTCGAGTGGCCCCACTGGGCCTCATCCATTACTCATTCTTGGCTCCCAATTTTCCTTCTGGTCCAAAAAATATGTGTTAAGTTTCATGGCAATTGCACCTCATCTAATATGGATTTTCTGCGACGGAAAAATACAACAAAAAACAACAAGTGGCACAAGGCACTATGTCAATATGTTAGTCCCCAAAATGATATAGAGTTGCTATAAATGATTATAAAACATCCAAGAATGATAATATAATAGCATGGAACAATCAGAAATTATAGATACGTTGGAGACGTATAAGCATCCACAAGCTAAATTCCTGCTCGTCCTCGAATAGGTAAATGATAAAAACAGAATTTTTGATGTGGAATGATGCCTTACATGTTCATCATACTCTTTTTTTGTGCAGCATGGTCATATGGACTTGTGAATGATGCAAAGCAATAGTCTATAATTTGACATGAACATTTCAATACTCAAGCATATGAACAAGCATCCAAGTCTTTCAAAATATCAACTCTAAAGAATGTTATCCCTAGCCCATCATGCTCTATCATTGATCCATTCATGCAACACTCTCAAATATTAGCTACCTCTAATGCTCAAGTATGATAATGGTGTTCCTTAGTTTGTGCTTCATCAGAGAAGATGGAGACTCAAATTCAAAATAAAAATTGCATAAAGTAAATAGATAGGCCCTTCGTAGAGGGAAGTAGGGATTTGTAGACGTGCCACGACTCAAAGTAAAAAACTTAGAGATAATGTTTTTAAGTGGATAGCTTTTCCTATCAATGAGAACGACTAAGAGTTTCCAATATCCTCCATGCTACACAAATTATTGGCGGTTCCCAAACTGAAATATATTTTTTTCCATTTTACACCATTCTTTCACATTCCACAGCTAGCTGTATCCACGGGTATTGTCCATACCAACACTACCAAGGAATTTATTATTTGAGAAAATAGAATATTTTTTCCTTTTCGGGACTCGGCATCCCTATTACCTCCATAATCTCGTGCAATGATAAGTGAATAAACACTCATATTGAGAATAACCTATTTAACATAGATATAGGTCACCCCTCGCCGCTTCATCAGGGGTATGGGCACACAAAACATAAATTAATTTTGAACATCAGAGTTTGCACTTGCAAATTTACTTGGAACGACATTGAAATACCACATATAGGTAGGTATGGTGGACTTATTTGGCACACCTTTGGGTTTAGGATTTGGATGCACAAGAAGTGATGGGGATATGTACCTAGGGTATGGTCATAGGCCTAACCTACATGTCCTACCCAAGGGCACAACATTAAAGACTTCAAGATTTCAAGAAAGGTCCCGGCTAACTCGCCATGGTACACGGGACAATCGGTAACATATACACTCGAGACTTTCTCCCTCCACTCGACAGCAGATTTTCACTCGAAAGAACTAGAAGCTAGTCGACCGCTTAAGTTCACAAGCCACTCCAGGGAGGCCAACAAGCAGACATTCTACTGGTCATCATAAGTAACATTTATTACGTACATTATCAGTAACATACGCCTTTATATTTATTAAATCGAACCCTTGGTTGCCTGGCATTGATGATGGGTAGTGCAATATATATAAGCCACCCCTCCCCTTTGGCACACGGGTTCGCACCCCCTGTAACACACACATTCCACACTACAAGAGCTCGAGAGCACCGAGACGTAGGGTTGTTACATCAATGAGAGGGGCCTGAACTCATACATCATGTGTACAAACTCGACGTAGATAGGACTCTGCCCTCTCCTTTCGTAACCCTCACCTCTACTACTAGGCTTGTTCCCACAACACTTGGAGCCCATCGTGGGGGAGGTGTCTAAGCGACTTTCGACAAGTTTGCGATTTTCATAATTCGGCATGTATTTCGGCGGTAATTCTTTCTTGGGCCGCGAGATCCGTCTTGGCGCGCTCATCAACATTGCCGGTGACTCGGCATGGCTTCAGGAGGCGCCTCTCAAAAGTTGAGGCACTCCCGATCCGCGGGGCGACGCACTTCTGTGCAAGTTCCTGTGGCGTACTACTTCGACAGCCATCGAATCCGGTGTCAATTGCTCTCCGCGTTGCTCGCCTCCACAAGCGATCAGGTCGCTCGCGACTCCAGTGATGGGTGAAGCATGCGGTGTCTCGCAAGGCATCGTCCCCACAGATTGCAGCTATTGAGCCCATCGAATCACTTTGCGGCGTGTTTGACTCGGTGTCAGATCAGTCTGACGTCTCTTCTGAGTGCGAGAGTTGCGATCCTATGGCTATGGTTTTCATGGAGGGTTTAATTGAAAGCTCGCCTGGGTTTGGTCGCGGCGGACGCGAGGTTGGACAGCCGTCGAGTGGACTCGCCCGCCAACGTCCTCCAGGTTTCGGTCGACATCAGCAACAGCTGTTTCCGAGTGGACGTTAGAAGAACATTGAGGTATTTCGTAATGCAGTTTTGAATGTTGCAGCCGCTGCTAAGATAGCAAACTCCATTCAGCCGTCAAATTTAGAGGCTGGCACATGCTTACAGAAGATTCGTACATTGCTTCAGGCAGTGCAGCAACAAAATTCGGTTGTATCATAGTCACTCAATAGACTGCCCAGCAATTCACCCAGGGCATACACAATTCGGTCAGTTTATAGTCCAGGATCCCCTCAGCATCCCACGGGTGTAGGTTACCGTGAGGACCAGTATGGAGATTAGGGGCGAAATCAGTTTGCTCCCCGTTATCACCGTGATGACCGCCGTCGAGTGCATTCTCCCCCGCGTAGTGGTTTGTATGTGTAGTGGCACTACGACGATAGGCACCCGTTCGGTGATGAGCAAAGTCCTAGGTTCAATGCGAGGAATGTACTCATGTAGAGGAAGATTGACAGGGGCAGAGATCACAGAGATGGTTATGATAGATATCGTCTGACTGGAAGCGGCACTGTTGTCTCTGGCCCCGAGTGTTTCAGCAGAGCAATTCGATCTGCTCATATTACCCCCAACTTTAGGTTGGCGGCTGGACTAAGCAAGTCTACAGCAGAATCAAATCCTGAACATGGCTCGATGATTACCGAGTGGCAGAGCAGATTGGCGGAGGAAACGACAACGTTGCCATGAAGCATTTGCCTCTGATTTTGGATGGTTCGGCCCAGGTGTGGCTGAAGTAGTTGGCTCCTTGTAGCATCTATTGCTAGGAGGATCTCGCCCGAGTTTTCATCAAAACTTTCGAGGGTACGTGGAAACGCCCTGATAGTTTGTCCGAGTTACAACATTGTGTGCAGAAGCCGAGTGAAACTCTCAGAGATTACATCCAGCGTTGGACCACCCTTCATGACACGGTGGAAAACGTTTCTCAGCATCAAGCAGTTTACGCTTTCAAGGTGGCATCAGGTACATGGAACTTTATCTAAAGTTTGGTCGAAGGGGACATATGTCCATGAGTAAGATGATGGAGATTTCCACTCGGTACGCCAATGGTGAAGAGGAAGACCGCCTCCGTAGCGATAAGGGAAAGGCAGTCGACAATGATGCTTGTGCTGGAAATTCCAATTGGAAGTAGAAGCCCAAGGCTAATTGGTCTGCTCCGGTAGAAGCGGCTGCTCTAGCGGCACAAGGAAAGAATAAGGGGAAGCCCAAAGGGCAATTCCCTCCAAAGAAGTCGAAGAATCAGTCAAGAACAGATGTCCTAGATTTGCCATGTGCAATCCACACGAAGAAAGATGAAGACGGAAATTTGATATTGCCCAAGCATACCACTTGGCAATGCAGATTGTTGATTCAAGAGTTCAAAGAAGATCGGTCGAGTGAGAAAACTCGTGAAAAGGAGGATGTGGAAGATAAAGATGATTTTCCAGAAGTCAATGCCACTTTGATGATTTTTTCTCATGTAGAGAGCAAAAGTCGCTTGAAGATTATAAACAGAGAGGTCAACATGGCAGTGCCCGCCAATCCAGCATACTTCAAGTGGTCTCAGACCCCCATAAGGTTTGACCAGTCAGACCACCCGACTCACGTTGCTACCCTTGGTCGACTAGCTTTGGTGGTGGATCCAGTTGTGGAAGGCATTCGCCTCCGCAAGGTTTTGATGGATGGAGGTAGTGGGCTGAACATTTTGTATGCAGAAACCCTCAAGGGGATGGGCATTCCGATATCCCGACTCAGCGAGAGGAATATGAAGTTTCATGGAGTCATTCATGGAAAAAAGGCCTAGTCACTAGCCAGATAGCGTTGGACGTAGTGTTCGACAGTGACAAGTACTTTCGAAAGGAAAGGTTAATATTTGAAGTTGTGGACTTCTAGAGCGCATATAACGCCATCCTTGGTCGTCCAGCTTACACTCGTTTCATGGCCCGTCCATGTTACGTGTATCTCAAGCCGAAGATGCCTAGACCCAAGGGTGTGATCACAGTCTTGGGGAATCGACACGGAGCTGAAGAGTGCTTACAAAAAGGCTCTAAGATTGCCGACTAGCAGATGGTTGTGGTTGGGTTGGAAGAATACCGGAAGAACATTGATCCTGCTGACCTGATGGGCTCCAAGAAGCCCGCTTCTGAGTCTTCTTTTCAGTCGGCAGGTGAAGTGAAGAAAGTGAGCATTCACCTGACAGATCCTGGTGCTACCCCGACCAACATCTCAGCGACACTTGACAGCAAATAGGAAGCCGCGCTCATCGAGTTCGTTCGTGAGAAATAGGAAATCTTAGCATGGAAGCCTTTTGATATGACGGATGTACCTAGGGAACTGGCTGAGTACGGAATGAGGGTTGATCCAAAGGAAAATCCCGTCAAAGAGCATTTGTGTCGGTCGGCAACAGAGAAATGGAAAGCAATCAACAAGGAGGTGGCTCGACTCTTGGAGGAAGAGTTCATACGCGAAGTTTACCACTCCGAGTGGCTCGCGAACATCGTCATGGTCCCCAAGAGGGACAAGTTTCTCCGCATGTGTATTGATTTTAAGCATATCAATAAGGTATGCCCAAAAGATCACTTTCCGCTCCACCGCATCGATCAGATTGTCGACTCGACTGCGGGGTGTGAGTGTTTATCTTTTCTTGATGCATACTCTAGTTACCATCAAATCCGTTTGTTTGGTCCAGATGAAATAGAAACGGCCTTCATCACCCCTTTAGGGTGTTTCTGCTATATCACCATACCTTTTGGTCTGAAAAATGTTGGCGCTACTTTCATGCGTATGATTCAGAAATGCATGCTTGATCAAATACGTCGGAATGTCAAAGCTTTTATGGATGGTATCGTAGTCAAGTCTCGCAAAGGTTCCGACCTATTGACTGACTTGGCAGAAAAAATCGCCAATATGAGGAAATATGACATCAAGTTGAATCTGGCTAAGTGCACTTTTGGAGTTCCTGGTGGCAAGTTACTCGGTTTCCTCGTTTCCGAACGGGGGATCGATGTCAACCCCGAGAAGATCAGTGCCATCGTCCAAATGAAAAGCCTTGAGTATGCACACGATGTCCAGAGACTCGCAGGCTGTCTGGCAGTGTTAAGCAGGATTATTTCTCGCCTCGGCGAGAAGACATTTCCTTTACACCGACTCATGAAGAAGTGCGATTTGTTCGAGTGGACTCCCGAGGTAGAAGCAGCGTTTATCGAGCTAAAAGTCTTGCTTTCCACCCAGCCATTGCTTGCTGCTCCGCACAACAAAGAACCCCTTCTCTTATACATCGCAGCTACAAATCAAGTCGTCAGCACAGTTCTAACTGTTGAGCGAGAAGAAGAGGGCAAGGCTTACAAAGTCCAATGTCCAGTCTACTATATTTCTGAAGTGCTGACTCCTTCGAAGCAAAGGTACCCTCATTATCGGAAGCTCCTCTATGGAATATATTTATAAGCGAGGAAGGTGGCACAGTACTTTCAAGATCATTCAGTCGCAGTCATCAGTGACGCTCCATTGTTTGAGATCCTCAACAACCGAGACGCGGTTGGTCGAGTAGCCAAATGGGCCATTGAATTCCTATACTTTGATATCAAATTTGAAGCAAAGAAGGCAATCAAGTCTCTAGCGCTTGCTGATTTCATGGTTGTGTGGGTAGAACAGCAACAACCGACTCAAATTCACTCGTCACACTGGATCATGTTCTTTGATGGTTCTAAAATGTTGAATGGGTCTGTTGTTGGCGTGGTTTTGGTATCTCCAAAGGGTGACAAGGTCAGCTATGTCCTCCAGATTCACTTTGATTCCTCCAATAGTGAAGCTGAATACGAGGCACTCCTCTACGGGTTATGTATGGCCATCTGACTCGGCGTCTGGTGCCTGATTGTATACGGTGTTTCGGATTTGGTGGTCAATCAAGTGATGAAGGAATTGGATGTCAGGATCCTTGCCATGACCTGGTATTGCAATGCAGTGAGAAATCTTGAGAAGAAGTTTGAAGGTTTGGAACTCCATCATATTACCCGAGTGAAGAATCAAGTAGCTGACGACCTAGCCAAGATTGGATCCACTCGGAAACCTGTACCTAGCAACATGTGTCTGGAACACTTACATTCTCCTTCGATGCAATAAGATCCCTTCACTGAAGAGCCCCCGCAAGCGATAAGCAATTCCAATCCGACTGAGGTTGACGTTCCAGCAGTTATTGATCAGGTCATGGACATTCTAGTGATTACGCCCGATTGGACGGTGCCATACGTTGCATATATAATGAGGCAAGAACTTCTAGAAGACGAGGCTGAAGCTCGACAGATTGTCTGCACATCCAAGGAATTTACTATAATGGACGGACAACTTTACAAAGAAAGTGTGACTGGCGTAGCTCAGCGGTGCATCTCTCCTGAAGAGGGTCGATTGATTCTGGAGTAAATTCCCTCAGGGACCTGTGGTCATCATGCATCCTCTCGGACAATTGTTGCCAAGGCATACCGAGCTGGTTTTTCTGGCTGCGTGCTAATGAAATGGCTGAGGAAATTGTGGATCACTGCGAAGGATGCCAGTTTTACTCAAATTTGTCACATAAACCCGTGTCTTCCCTGAAGACTATTGCACTCATCTAGACATTTGCTGTGTGGGGTTTGGATATGGTCGGTCCTCTATGAATGGGCCAGAGTAGATTCACTAATTTGCTTGTAGCAGTCAACAAGTTCACCAAGTGGATTGAAGCCAAACCCATAAAAAAGTTGGATTCACGCACTGCTATCAAGTTCATAAAGGAAATAGTGTTCCGATATGGAGTTCCCCACAATATCATCACAGAAAATGATTCTAACTTTGACTCGGAAGAATTGTGATACTTTTTCTCCGTCCAAGGCACTCGGGTTGATTATGCGTCTGTCGCGCATCCCCCAAACTAATGGTCAAGCTGAACGAGCGAATGGCCTTATCCTTCAAGAGTTGAAGCCTCGACAGATGTGAGATCTGGAACATGCAGCTGGAGCTTGGGTTACGGAACTACCATCAGTCCTATGGGGCTTGAGGATGACACCCAATCGGTCGACTGGACGCACTCCGTTCTTCTTGGTTTATGGAGTAGAAGTTGTTTTGCTGATTGATCTTCTTCAGAATTCTCCCCGATTAGAGCTTTATTCTGAGGCTGAAGCTGAACAAGCGCGACAAGATGGTGTAGACCTTCTGGAGCATGAAGTGGCCTTGATTAGGTCGACAGTATACCAGTAGGATCTGCATTGTTTCCATGCAAAACATGTCAAGAGTCGGTCGCTTCACGAAGGTGATCTGGTGCTCCGAGTGGATCGGCAATGGCCCCACAAGCTCGCCCCCGCATGGGAAGTACCTTTCGTCATTACCAAGGTGCTGAACAATGGATCCTATCACCTCTTTAACCTCAAGAAGAGAATTGATGAACCACGTGTGTGGAACACAGACTTACTGCGGTGTGTTTACCCTTGACGATTCTGTGATTTGATGTAATAAGAGTGTTCTAGACAATGTTCTTATCGAAATTATGACTCCCGCAATTTTTGTCGGTTACGATTGTGCAATCTCAAATTTGAAAAACATTCCGAGTGGCAAGTAATCCTCTCACTCGGGGGGAATTAGCAGCGAACAAGATTTCGCCTAAGTTTCTAAAACACTTCGAGTGGAGAGCAATCCTGTCAATCGGGGGCTTAGATACGAACAAGATTTCGCCTAAGTTTCTAAAACACTCCGAGTGGAAAGCAATCCTCTCACTCGGGGGCTTAGCTGCGAACAAGATTTTGCCTAAGTTTCAAAAACACTTCGAGTGGAGAGCAATCTCCTAACTCAGGGGCTTAGCTGCGAGCAGGATTTCGCCTACGTTTCAAAAACACTCTGAGTGCAGAGAAATCCTCTCACTCGGGCGGCTTATCAGCGAACAAGATTTCGACTAAGTTTGAAAAATACTCCGAGTGCAGAGCAATCCTCTCACTCGGGGGGCTTAGCAACGAATAATATTTTGCCTATGTTTCTAAAACACTCCGAGTGCAGAGCAATCCTCTTACTCGGGGGCTTAGTAGCAAACATGATTTCACCTAAGTTTCTAAAACACCCCGAGTGGAGAGCAATTCCCTCACTCGGGGGATTAGCAGCGAGCAAGATTTTGCCTAAGTTTCTAAAAGATTCCTAGTGGAGAGAGATCCTCTCACCCGGGGGCTTAGCTGCGGACATGTTTTTGCCAAAGTAAAAACCCAACCGAGTGAATAGCAACCTATTCACTCGAAGACTTAGTCGCGAACAAGTTTTCACCTAAGTTCAAAATACACACCGAGTGAGAGCGATCCTCTCACTCGGTGACTTAGCTGCGAACAAGTCTTCGCCTAAGTCAAAAACATTCCGAGTGTAGAGCAATCCTATCACTCAGAGACTTAGCTACAAATAAGTTTTCGCCTAAGTTAAAATCTGACCAAGTGAATAACAAACTATTCACTCGGATACTTCGCGGTGAATCACTCTTCTCCTAAGTGAAAAAAATACCGAATAACAAGCACTCCTCTTACTCGAAGACTTAGCCACGAAAAATATTTTCCCTAAGCTCAAAATTATTCCGAGTACTGAACATTAAACTCATTCGGAAACCAACCAAGCTTAGTCAAGCAAAAGATTGAAAAGCCAAATGTAGATAAACTCAACATCTCCAGCATAGATTAAGGTCATCTACGCAAACGAAATACTCAAAAGTAAGACCTGAATTAAGTTTTAAACGGTTACACCATCTCTCGGCATACTGAGTCAAGTAATATTTAAACTGCAACCAAAGTTTTTCAAGGCGCACCAGGACTCGCAGGCCCTACGATGGTGTCTAAGTCAATACCATCAGCAATGCGGGTAGCAGCGTCGATGAAAGTCCCCATGAAGTTCTCGAACTGAAGCTTTTTCGTGTTGGCCACGTGGAGCGCCTTCAGTTTTTCCTCCTTAGCTTGCTTGCAATTAACTCGGATGAGTGAAAGAGTCACATCAGCTCCACAACATGCAACAGATTTCTTCCATGCATGCACTGTTGGAAATATTCCCTAGAGGCAATAATAAATTAGTTATTATTATATTTATTTTTCATGATAATCGTTTATTATCCATGCTACAATTGTATTGATTGGAAACACAAATACATGTGTGGATACATAGACAAACATTCTCCTTAGTAAGCCTCTAGTTGACTAGCTCGTTGATCAAAGATGGTTAAGGTTTCCTAACCATAGACAAGTGTTGTCACTTGATAACGGGATCACATTACTAGGAGAATGATGTGATGGACAAGACCCAAACCATAAACGTAGTATATGATCGTCTCAGTTTACTGCGACTAGTTTCTGCACGTCAATGTATCTATTCCTATGACCATGAGATCATGCAACTCCTGGACACCAGAGAAATACCTTGTGTGTATCAAACGTCGCAACGTAACTGGGTGACTATAAAGGTGCTCTACAGGTATCTCCAAAGGTGTCTGTTGGGTTGGCATGTATCAAGACTGGGATTTGTCACTCCATGTGACGGAGAGGTATCCCGGGGCCCACTCGGTAATACAAAATCACAACAAGCCTTGCAAGCAATGTGACTAAGGATTTAGTTACGGGATCTTGTATTATGGAACGAGTAAAGAGACTTGCCGGTAACGAGATTAAACTAGGTATGGTGATAATATACGGGATTATATCAGTCCTTGACATATAGCTTCAACCGATAGAGATCTTTGTAGAATATGTATGATCCAATATGGACATCCAGGTCCCACTATTGGTTATTGACCAGAGAAATGTCTCAGGTCATGTCTGCATAGTTCTCGAACCCGCAGGGTCTGCACACTTAAGGTTCGGTGACGTTTCGGTATAGTTGAGTTATATCTGTTTGTGACCGAAGTTTTGTTCGGAGTCCCCGAGGAGATCCCGGACGTCACGAGGAGTTCTGGAATGGTCCGGAAACGAAGATTGATATATAGGAAGTTGGTATTTGGATTCCGGAAGGTTTTCGAGCATTGCCGGAGTGTATCGGGAGTGACGAATGTGTTCCGGGGGCCCACTGGGTGGGCCCACCATGCCCCAAGGGGTCCACGTGGGTTTATTGGATGCGCAATAAGGCATAATGGACTTACAAAGTCATCCAAGGAAATCCCATGAGGAAAAAGTGGAAAGTCCAAAAGAGGTGATAAAATAAGGAAAAAGTCCTATTCCATGTGAGATTGGAGGACGACTCCTCCCTCCTCCATTTCGGCCGACCCAAGGGAGATTCCCTTGAGACTCAAGGCTAGCCCCTTCCCTCCT
The DNA here is from genome assembly GCF_904849725.1 of Hordeum vulgare subsp. vulgare. Lineage (NCBI taxonomy): Eukaryota > Viridiplantae > Streptophyta > Magnoliopsida > Poales > Poaceae > Hordeum > Hordeum vulgare. The sequence continues at coordinate 162,521,214 of NC_058522.1, forward strand.
TCTATATGTACTAGAGTCTTTCGGGTTTTTGAGACACAACTTTGCCACGTGCAGACCTAAACCTCTACTTCGTAGTTCTTCCTCTAGATCGGTTTTCTGCAGAGCTCGGGCGGAGCCTTGTAGGAATAGATCACCACCTCCACCGGAGCGTCGTCACGCTGCCGGGGAACTCATCTACATCACTGTCTCTCTTGCTTGGTCAAGAAGGCAGAGATCGTCATCGAGCTGTACGTGTGCGGAATGCGGAGGTGTCGTCCGTTCGGCACTTCATCGGGACGGATAGTGAGACGGTTCGTGGGACGGATTGTGGGACGGTTCGTGGGACGCATCGTGAAGACGTACCACTACATCAACCGTGTTTGTTAACGCTTCCGATTAGCAATCTAGAAGGGTATGTGGATCTGATCTCCCTCTCGTAGATTATCATCACCATGATCGGTCTTCGTGTGCGTAGGAATTGTTTTGGTTTCCCATGCAACGTTCTCCACCAGTGGCATCATGAGCTAGGTTCATGCGTAGATGTAATCTCGAGTAGAACACAAAAGTTTTTGTGGGTGTTGATGTTCGATTTGCTGCCCTCCTTAGACTTTTCTCGATTTGGCGGTATTGTTGGATTGAAACGGCCCGGACCAACCTTACTCGTACGCTTACGAGAGACCGGTTTCATCGACTAACATGCAACTTGTTGCATAAAGATGACTATCGGGTGTCTGTTTCTTTAACCTTAGTTGAATTGGATTTGACTGAGGTGGTCCTTGGAGAGAGGTTAAATAGCACTTTGCACATCTCCATTGTGGTTTTGCGTAAGTAAGATGCGATCATACTAGATACCCATAGCAGCCACGTAAAACATGCAACAACAAATTAGAGAACGTCTAACTTGTTTTTGAATGGTATGCATGTGATGTGATATGCCCAAAGACATGATGTGATATATTGGATGTATGGGATGATCATGTTGTAATAGTTAAATATCGAATTGCACGTCGATGCTACGGCAACCGGCAGGAGCCATAGGGTTGTATTTAAACTAACATTTGTGTTTGGCGATGCGTTTACTATACTGCTAGGTTGTAGCTTTAGTAGTAATAGCATAGATAGCATGAAAACCTCGATGGCGGCACGATGATGGAGATCATGGTGTGGCGTCGGTGACGATGAACATCATGCCGGTGCTTTGGTGATGGAGATCAAGAAGCACAAGATCATGGCCATATCATGTCACTTATGAATTGCATGTGATGTTAATCCTTTTATGCACCTTATTTTGCTTAGAACGACGGTAGCATTATAAGGTGATCCCTCACTAAAATTTCAAGATAAAATTGTGTTCTACCGGACTGTGCACTGTTGGGACAGTTCGTCGTTTCGAGACACCACATGATGATTGGGTGTGATAGACTCAATGTTCACATACAACGGGTGCAAAACAGTTGCACACGCGGAACACTCGGGTTAAACTTGACGAGACTAGCATGTACAAACATGGCCCCGAAAGGTCGAGCATGACTCATATAGTTTATATGATCGACATGGAGATGATCACCACTGAAACTATACTCAACTCACGTGATGATCGGACTTGAGTTAGTGGATTTGGATCATGCGCCACTCAAATGACTAGAGGGATGTCTATTTTGAGTGGGAGTTATTAGTAATATGACTAGCTAAACTCAATTATCATGAACATAGTCAAAAAGGTCTTTGCAAATTATGTTGTAGCTTGCGCTGTAGCTATACTGTTTTTTATATATTCCTAGAGAAAAATTAGTTGAAAGATGATAGTAGCAATTTTGCAGACTGAGTTCATGAACTAAGGATTGTCCTCATTGCTGTGCAGAAGGCTTATGTCCTTAATACACCGCTCGGTGTGCTGAACCTCGAGCGTCGTCTGTGGATGTTGCGAACATCTGACATACACGTCTTTGATGACTATGTGATAGTTTAGTGCGTAATGCTTAACGACTAAGAATTGGGGCACCGAAGACGTATTGAAACATCACGGAACATATGAGATGCTCCAGCAGATGAAATTGGGATTTCAAGCTCGTGCCCTTGTTAAGAGGTATGAGACCCCCGACAAGATTCTTTGTCTACAAAGTAAGGAAGAAAAGCTTAATCGTTGAGCATGTGCTTAGATTGTCTGAGTGCTATAATCACTTGAATCGAGTGGGAGTTGTTCTTCCAGATGAGATAGTGATGGTTATACAAAGTCACTGCCACCAAGCTACTAGAGCTTCGTGATGAACTATTACATATCAAGGATACATAAGATGATCCTTGAGTTATTCACAATGTTTGACACCGCGAAAGTAGAAATCAAGTAGGAGCATCAATTGTTGATGGTTAGTAAAACCACTAATTTCAAGAAAGGGCAAGGGCAAGAAGGGATACTTCATGAAACAACAAACCAGTTGCTGCTCTAATGAAGAAACCCAAGGTTCAACCCAAACCCGAGAGTAAGTGCTTCTGTTATGAGGGAAACGGTCACTGCGACGGAACTACCCTAGATACTTGGTAGATAAGAAGGCTGGCATAACTGACAAAAGTATATTGGATATACCTGATATTGATGTGTACCTTACTAGTATTCCTAGTAGCACCAGGGTATTTGATACCGGTTCAGTTGATAAGTGTTAGTAACTCAAAGTTATAGCTATGGATTAAAAGGATACTAGCAAGGGTGAGGTGACGATGTGTGTTGGAAGTAATTCTAAGGTTGATGTGATCAAACATCGCACGCTCCCTCTACCATCGGGATTGGTGTTAAACCTAAATAATTGTTATTTGGTGTTTGCGTTGAGCATGAACATTATTGGATCATGTTTATTGCAATTCAATTATTCATTTAAAGAGAATAATTTTTATTCTATTTGCTTGAATAATTACCTTCAATGGTTTATTGAATCTCGATCGTAGTGCTACACATGTTCATAATATTGATGCCAAAAGATACAAAGTAGTAATGAGAGTACCACTTACTTGTGTCACTGCCACTTGAGTCATGTTGGTATAAAATGCATGAAGAAGCTCCATGCTGATGGATCTTTGTACTCACTCATTTTTGAAACGTTCGAGACATGCAAACAATACCTATTGGTATAAACGCATGAAGAAACTCCATGCAGATGGATAGTTTGGACTCACTTGATTTTGAATCACTTGAGACATGCAAATCATACCACATGGCAAAGATGACCGAAAGCCTCGTTTTTCCTGTGAGAGGGAACAAGAAAGTAACTTGTTGGAAGTAATACATTTTTGTGTGTGCAGTCCTATGAGTGCTGAGGCACGCAATGGATATCGTTATGTTCTTACTTCATTGACGATTTGAGTAGATACAGGAGTATTTACTTGATGAATCACAAGTCTGAAATATTGAAAAGTTGAAAGCTATTTCAGAGTGAAGATCATTGTGACAAGAGGATAAACTGTCTACGATATGATCATAGAGATGAATATCTGAGTTGCGAGTTTTCGTACAGAGTTAAGACAATGTGGAAATTATTTCGCAATTCATGCCACCTAGAACACCATAGTGCGATGGTGTGTCCAAACGTCATAGCCGCGCCCTATTGGATATAGCGCATACTATGATGTCTCTTCTCGAAATACCACTATCGTTTTGTGTTAGGCATTAGAGACAACCTCATTCACTTTAAATAGGGCACCACGTAATTCCGTTGAGATTACACCGTATGAACTATGGTTTGGAGAAACCTAAGCTGTCGTTTCTTAAAAGTTTGGGGTTGCGATGCTTATGTGGAAAAGTTTCAGCATGATAAGCTCGAACCCAAAGCGGATAAATGCATCTTCATAGGACACCAAAAACAGTTTGCTATACCTCCTATCTCAGATCCGGAAGCAAAGTGTTTGTTTCTAGAAACATGTCCTTTCTCAAGGAAAAGTTTCTCTCGAAAGAGTGGGAGGGTAGTGGAACTTGACGAGGTTATTGAACCGTCACTTCAACCAGTGTGTAGCAGGGCGGAGGAAGATGTTCGTGTGACGCCTACGCCAATTGAAGTGGAAACTGATGATAGTGATCATTGAGCTTCGGATCAAGTTACTACAAACCTCGTAGGTCGACAAGGTCGCGTACTGCTATAGAGTGGTACGGTAACCCTATCTTGGAGGTCATGTTATTGAACAACAATGAACCTATGAGCTATGGAGAAGCGATGGTGGGCCTGGATTCCGACAAATGGCTGGAGGCCATGAAATCCGAGAGAGGATCCATGTATAAAACAAAGTGTAGACTTTGGAAGAACTACTTGATGGTCGTAAGACTATTAAGTACATATGGATTTTTAAAAAGAAGACAAACGATGATGGTGAAAAGTCACCATTAAGAAAAGCTCGACTTATCTCAAAGATGTTTCCGACAAGTTCAGAGAGTTGACTATGATGAGACTTTCTCACTCGTAGCGATGCTAAAAGTCTGTTGGAATTATGTTAGCAGTTGATGCATTATTTATGAAATATTGCACATAGGATGTCAAAACATTGTTTCCTCGACAGTTTCCTTGAGGAAAGGTTGTATGTGATACAACCAGAAGGTTTTGTCGAACCTAAGTACGCTAACGAGTATGCAAACTCCAGCGATCCTTCTATGGACTGGTGCAAGCATCTCGGAGTTGAAATATACGCTTTGATGAGATGATCAAAGATTTTGGGTTTATAGAAGGTTTATGAGAAACTTATATTTCCAAAGAAGTGAGTGGGAGCAATATAGATTTTTGGATAAGTATATGTGTTGATATATTGTTGATCGGAAGTAATGTAGAATTTTTGGAAAGCATAAAGGGTTGTTTGAAACGAGTTTTTCAAAGGAAAACCTGGATAGAGCTACTTGAACATTGAGCGTCAAGATCTCTAGAGATAGATCAAAACGCTAAATAGAACTTTCAATGAAATGCATGCCTTGATAAGTTTTTGAAGGAGTTCAAAATAGATCAGCAAAGAAGGAGTTCTTGGCTGTGTTGTAAGGTGTGAATTTTAGTGAGGCTCAAAGCCCGACCATGGCATAAGAAAGATAAAGGACGAAGTTCGTACCCTATGCCTTAGCCGTAGGATCTATAGTATGCCATGCCGTGTACCGCACCTGATGTGTGCCATGCCATAAGTCTATTAAGGAGTTCAAAGAGTGATCCAGGATTGAATCACTGAACATCGGTCAAAGTTATCCTTAGTAACTAATTGACTAAGGAATTTTTCTCGATTATGGAGGTGATTGAAGAGTTCGTCGTAAAGGGTTACATCGATGCAAGCTTTGACACTAATCCGAATAACTCTAAGGAGTAAAGCGGATTCATATAGTGGAGCAGTCATTTGGAGATAGTTCCAAATGGCACGTAGTAGCCACATCTACAGGATAACATAGAGATTTGTAAAGCACATACAGATCTGAAAGCTTGAGACTCGTTGACTAAAACCTCTCTCACAAGCAGGACGTGATTAAGCTCCAGAACTGTATGGGTGTTGGATTCGTTAAAATCACATAGTGATGTGAACTAGATTATTGACTCTAGTGCAAGTGAGAGACTGTTGGAAATATGCCCTAGAGGCAATAATAAATTAGTTCTTATTAAATTTCTTTGTTCATGATAATCGTATATTATCCATGCTATAATTGTATTGATTGGAAACACAAATACATGTGTGGATACATAGACGAAACACTGTCCTTAGTAAGCCTCTAGTTGACTAGCTCGTGGATCAAAGATGGTTAAGGTTTCCAAACCATATACAAGTGTTGTCACTTGATAACGGGATCATATCATTAGGAGAATGATGTGATGGACAAGACCCAAACCATAAATGTTGTATATGATCGTGTCAGCTTATTGCTTCTGTTTTCTGCATGTCAATGTATCTGTTCCTATGACCATGAGATCATGCAACTCCAGGACACCGGAGGAATACCTTGTGTGTATCAAACGTCGCAATGTAACTGGGTGACTATAAAGGTTCTCTACAGGTATCTCCAAAGCAGAATGTTGGGTTGCCATGGATCAAGACTGAGATTTGTCACTCTGTCTGACAGAGAGGTATCTTGGGGCCCACTCGGTAATACAACGTCACAACAAGCCTTGCAAGCAATGTGGCTAAGGAGTTAGTTACGGGATCTTGTATTACGGAACGAGTAAAGAGACTTGCCAGTCACAAGATTGAACTAGGTATGGTGATACCGATGATCGAATCTCGGGCAAGTAACATACCGAAGGACAAAGGGAATAGTATACGGGATTATTGGAATCCTTGACATAGAGGTTCAAATGATAGAGATCTTCGTAGAATATGTAGGAGCCAATATGGACATCCAGGTCCTGCTGTTGTTATTGACCAGAGAAGTGTCTCAGGTCATGTGTGCATAGTTCTCGAACCCGCAGGGTCTGCACACTTAAGGTTCGGTGACGTTTCGGTATAGTTGAGTTATATGTGTTTGTGACCAAAGTTTTATTCGAAGTCCCGTAGGAGATCCCGGACATCACGAGGAGCGGAATGGTCCGGAAATGAAGATTTATATATAGGAAGTTGGTATTTGGATTCCGGAAGGTTTTCGGGCATTGCCGGCAGTGTACCGCGGGTGACGAATGGGTCCACCACGCCCCAAGGGGTCCACGTGGGTTTATTGGATGCTTAATAAGGCATAATGGTCTGACAAAGTCATCCAAGGAAAGCCCATGAGGAAAAAGTGGAAAATCCAAAAGAGTTGGGAAAATAAGGAAGAAGTCCTAATCCAAGTGAGATTGGAGGAGGACTCCTCTCTCCTCCACTTCAGCCGACCCAAGGGAGATTCCCTTGAGCCTCAAGGCTAGCCCCTCCCCTCGTCCTATATATACTAGAGGCTTTAGGGTTTTTGAGACACAACTTCGCCACGTGCAACCCTAAACCTGTACTTCGTAGTTCTTCCTCTAGATTGGTTTTCTGCGGAGCTCGGGCAGAGCCCTGCAGGAATGGATCACCACCACCACCGGAGCGCCGTCACGCTGCCGGGGAACTCATCTACATCCCCGTCTCTCTTCCTGGATCAAGAAGGCGGAGGTCGTCATCGAGTTGTACGTGTGCGGAACGTGGAGGTGCCGTCCGTTCGGCACTTGATCGGGACGGATCGTGAGACGGTTCGTGGGACGGATCCTGGGATGGTTGGTGGGACGGATCGTGAATACGTACCACTACATCAACCACGTTTATTAACGCTTCCTCTTAGCGATCTACAAGGGTATGTGGATCCGAACTCCCTCTCGTAGATGATAATCACCATGATAGGTCTTCATGTGCGTCAGAAATTTTTTGTTTCCCATGCAACGTTCTCCAACATGCGCTCGACTGGGGATCTGGTTAAGCTGGCTCATCATTGACTCAAGGTCGGTCTGGAGGGTGTCTTCTGGCCAAAATTCCTTGTCAATCCTCTCTGTTGCAGCACTCAATCACGCAACATATTCTTGAACTTTTTTGAGACGAGTGTTGAGGCAAAACATGTTCATGGCCACTGCATCCCCAATGGATGACTTGGTGGGGTCCATATTTATCTCGATCTCTTTAGTCTCCTTGTCAAAGTCCTGGAAGAAGTCTATGAGAAGGGAAACAAAAAGTTGGCCACACTATCACTCGGTGGAAATGGAGGAAATTCACTCGATGGACAAAGAATAGTTAGCCGTAAGCACGCCAAACATCTTCTTTGCGAAGTTGCCTAGGTAGTTCTCGAAGCCATTCCTCCTCCTGGTCATGTGTTCAAGCTTCTTGTTCCAATCGGCCCATTCCTGCTTCCGTTTAGTATTCTCCTTCTCCAACTTGCTAGTTGCAGCGAACTTCTTCTCTCCGGCCTCAGACTTCTCCTTAGACTCAACGAGCGCTTTGTCCTTGTCTTCGAGAGCCTCCTTCAAGAGGTTCATATCATTTGTGGTCACCTCCAAGTCCAACTGAAGTTGGTTCTTCTCCTTTTCCAAGACAACATATTTGGTCCCAAGCTGTAACGCCCAAGATGCGACCCTATCCTTATTTTGGCGCGAGGGCCCCGACAGGGATAGAAGCGCATCTCATCGTTTTAAAAGAATGGATATCGTTACAAGTACATGTACATAATAGATGAGTATATGAAATTGGCTTACACTCGCCACATCCTACATCAAGTTCATCAGTACAACAACATAATCAATCATCAAGAAGAAAAGCAGGGTTCAACTACGGACGAAAAGAAACGATAAAAGAACGAGGTCCATCCTTGCTATCCGAGGCTGCCGGCCTGGAACCCATCCTAGACCAATGAAGAAGAAGAAGAAGAAACTCCAAATAGTACAATCATCAAGCTCACATCAAAGTAAATCTTTACATCTACCTCCAACTGGTGTTGTCGTAATCTGTGAGCCACACGGACTCAGCAATCTCATTTCCAAAGGTATCGATACTAGCAAAGCTTAACGGGTGAGGTATGGTTAAGTGGTGATGCTGCAACAAGCGACTTAACATTTATCTGAGGTGGCTAACTTATGAGTACAAGAATACAAGAGGGGGAAGATCTACGCATATTTGGACGTGAACTAATAATAATCAAATGAATGATCCTGAACACCTACTTACGTCAGACATAACCCCACTATGTCCTTATCGAAGAAAGGAACTCGCGAGAGAGATAGTCGCGGTTATGCACATAGTTGGCATATTTTAATTATGCTTACTTCAGGTTATCTAGGACCGGATGTTAAACAGAGTTTCCAAGTTTGCCACATAACCGCGGGCACGGCTTTCCGAAATATTTAACCCTACAGGGGTGCTACAACTAGTCCATCAAAAATTACCACAAGCCGCATAGAAAGCCTTGATCACGAAACTCGTGATCTTCTCAGATTCCTTAGTGGAAAACCTCAACTCTGAGATAACTCAAAGCATCACCGGAATCCCAATGCACAAGATATTTTTTTAAATATAAAACAAGTCCAGCAAGGTCAGCCATTGAGCCAGATCCGCATCTAGAGCCGCGCCCTCTCTATCTACGGGCATCAACCATCTATGCAAAGTGGACGATAATCAGATGCCTCGAGTTTCCCCAAGGTGGCACCGCCGACTGCTAGGTGGGTAGACTAGCACTCATGAGGAGCACCGGCCCGGGTTGTTGATTAAGTTTTCTCGGGTTAAGTTCTCCCTATGTGGTTCATTAGTGATTAGGCAAATAGTACCAAAGTTGGGCCTTGCCAGACCAGTTCTAATCTAAGATGACTTATCAAGGGGGTTCCCATAACAACACCGATCATGTTAAGAGCGCTCAATTATGGAATATAACACCGGTAGCCGAAACTAAGGCGGCAAAGGTGGAACAAAACACCATGCTAGAAAGTCGAGCCTTCCACCTTTTACAAAGTGTATATGTCTGTTAAATTAAATAGCATTAATATGGTGATATAACAAGGAACCCATGTTATAACATGGAAGCAAGTCCACCTGCAACTAGCAATGCTTTCAAATGGTTAAGAAAACGGTAACATAGCCAATCAGTGGTTCGTTAGGTTGTAGAAAGGTTGAAGGTTTTAATGGCAATGTTGAGAGGCTGACATTTAACACGTGGTAGGCAGCGAGATATAACGAAAAAAAGAGACAACTAGCATGGCATTTATAGTAATGCTATCTAGAGAAATGATCATCTTGCCTGAGATCCCGCTTGGAAGAAGAACGAATCCGTGAAGCAGACGAACCGACATAGTCGAATGGATCCTCACATTCCGACACGCATGTAGAACACTGTCGAAACGAAGCAAACCAGAAACACGAATCAACACACGATATTCACCACGTCACATGCACGATATGATGTAAACATAATATGATGCATAGCCATTTCAATTATGCAAGCAATTCACAACAATCAACACTACACATTAAGTGAAGCTCAATATGCAACGAGTTGCACATTGAAGAAACTCCATATACGAATTATTTAGTTTACTCCCGTTTAGGTACATTGGCAATATTAAAATGTTGTTAACATGACAAGAGGTGAAACATGTGATTCTACTCGTCATTCTAGTCGGTTACAAATATATAGCTCGTCACCAACGGAGTTATGGACTAAGAGATACGGACCACACAGGATCATATGACATGAATGCAACATGCATGTAAAAGAAAAATAAATACAAAGGGTAAAAATATAAGAGAGGCCCTAGGGATTGTATCCCAAGACTTGTTGCATGCATCACCACAAGCTGACCAATGAGTTGCGACAAGATATTGCAAAACTATGGAATTTTAGCTAGGAGAGTATAACGAGCGAATCTAAACAAAAGAGCTAACCACTATACAATAGAAAATAGGGTGCTTCTAGGATTCGAACCCACACCCCTTTGCTGTGTCCTAGTCACCAATGGGCAAGTTGTGTCCTTGTGCTACAGCTGTGCATTCGCTTGGTAAACATAACATTCAGAGCTGATAAATGACAACGCAAATTCGCTGGAAAAAATATATATGAGCCAGTGGGATTCGATTCCTAGTCTACTAGGTGGAGGTGCAACATCGTGACCAGCTGGGCTAAGAAGGGTTCACGACCATAATGAGCTCAGCTAACTATGAAGCTTACTAAGGAGCTTATCTGAATGAAAGCAGAAACAACAACAGAGGTTGCGTGATACTTGGCCGTGACTAGGAGGTCAACAGGCGCTCGCGCGTTCAAGCACAGCGAAGCTAGATGGGAACTTGCACGGCCTGGACAAGGGTGAGGGTCGCAGCTGCGGGATCCGAAGTGGAGCTGCCGGATCCATCACTCTCCACCGTCGAAAATCAACGACGGCAACCACGGCATCTTGGGGCGGCAACGACGGGTACCAGCTCCTGTCCATCGAGGGCATGGCCTCCTGTAAGAGAGAGAAGTCAAGGGGAGAGGAGGTCGAGAAGAGAGGAGGGAGAAGCACACGGGGAGGCGGGGCACTTGCCTGGGCATGGTCAATGCGAGCTCGTTATCTGAAGAACTGAGGCAACAGGGGAGCACCACGGAGGACGGCGCGTGACATGGATGGGCACGGAGGCAAGCTCGAGTCGGATCCAACCAGTCTTGCCATCGCAGTTCCATTCCCGATGGCAGCGGCGTCTGGCGCCATGAGGCCAGCCGAGGGTGAGCTCCTTGGGGTGGCGGTCATGGAGGTGTGCAGAAAAGAAAAGAGAGAGCGAGATGAGAGACATGGAGAGAACCAGAGAGAGGAATAGAAGGAAGAGAGTAGGGAGAAGGACAAGGAAGGGACTCGGGTCCGGCTTGCGGTGCTCCCGCTGTGAGCAGATTGCCGGAGCGACAACGGGTCGTGGTGGACGCGGTCGTGAGGCGACTGCCTCGATCCAATCTGGATCGAGCACTGTGGGAGGTCATGGGAGGCTCTCAGGGACGTCCGATCTGGGATCCGGTGGTCGAGATTGAGCACGGCTTGGATGTGCTCGTTGGCTGGTTTGGCACACTGAGGAGAGGTAGGTGGGTGGCGGCGCTGCTCGGGAATTGAGGAAGTTTGTCTCCCTCGGGCTAGGCTTGGGCTGATCTAGCCATGGTTCGTCTGTTATTTATAGCAGGTAGCTAATAAAAAGGGATTTTTGCACTATTTTGAACCGTGCGATCACAATCGGACGACTCAGGTGGTGGGGATTGGCTAGGTGGACTATGGGTTGTGTGTGGAGTGGGCTAGCGGAGATAAGAGAGGGAACTGGTAGCCCGTGACAATATTTGAAAACACTGAAAACGTGTGACGAAGAACCAATGACGATGCCTCTACGATTGACCGTTCGGGTATCAAACGGACTCCAATTCCGTCGTAATTTGGCAGGCGGCCTACCTACATTAAAATAAGACCGCACGGCAAGTTTCGACCCAATCTGAGAATATTTTTATAGGCACTTTTAAAAACAATATTTTAATGATACCACGGGCGTGTGCGTGCGTGGTTGCTCTCAAAACGGTCAACGACAAGAACAGAGATAACCGACAACTAATAATGGATGCAAGTTTTGAAAACTCACGACAACGGAGTGCCGATGCGATGCAGATGATGCGCGTGATGAATGCGACAAACAAAATAATAACACAGCGACAACAAAATTAAAAGGGAGTCTTCTGGAGCATCGGTCTCACACCGTTACAAGTCTCCTACACTAACAAGAGATCACACCCCGAGATCTAAGAATGAAAGGGGAAGAGGAAGAGAAAGCACAAGACGTAAAACCTAGTTGCTTTTTTGAAAAATGAGTGAAACCAACGATCCTTGAAGGTTGCAAGGAGATGAAGAATGATATGAGAAACAAGCAAGAATTCAAACAAAATTTCGGCAGCACTTCGGTAGGAAAAGTGGACAAAATTTGATAAGCTGGAAAGATCTTGAAACATTCACAACAAAACAACTATATTGAAAAGGAAGGAAAGAATATGATATTGAATGAAAGAGAGCACATGAGAAAGCTTCCGGAATATAAGAATAGAAACTAGATCTTGGGAAGAAAGAATGAAGCAGAGAAATAAGAACTACTATCACAATTGAAGTTGAGAGCAACCTAACACGAACAATAGAACGGAGTTTTTGGCAAACCAACAGCGATAGAACAAACTTGTAGTGGACTTATGAAAACCATTTCAACATTATGAGGAGATAACCAGCTCCTAACGGCAACACGGATTGATTGGGAGCAACAAGATATGAGAGTTTCTTACACCAAGAGGATATATTGAGAACTTGGGTCAATGAAAACCACCATAATAGCAACAATCCTTAGAAAAAGCTTTAGGTGAAATCTAAATCAAGATATCTCAATGAAGAAATCACGGGCTCCAAATACCCCATGATCAAAGAATTGGTGGGATTAAATATCTCATTCTTGAAATAATTCTCTTCGAGACACCTCCACTAACAAGAACGCTATAACACCACCTCAAAGGATAAAGGAGGAAGAATTGCACTTGGAATAAAGAAAACACAGGATATTCGAGTCTCTCCAACAAGAATGTTGAAGAACACTTCGAGAAAGAATTGAAACCATGATGAATCACCATTAAGAACCACTTGGAGAACACCAGGATGAAAGGATGATGTGAAGAGTAGAATGTTGAAAAGAATAAGATTGAAGCCTTGAAACGATTTAGATGAAGCTTCGCGAAGAGATAATAGAGAAAAACTTAGAACTCTCAAAAGACGAAGCACTTGGGATAAATAATTTGATATCATGAACAATTCCGAAAGAAGAACTGAATCATCTTGATGAAACAAGAATAAGAATTATGTTATGCTCATCCTTCATAAAGTTAAATTGATGACAAGCAACAGATATAGCACATCACTTATCCTTCTTAAAGAGATTTGAGAGAGAAAGAGATGGAGCAGAGGTGAAGAAGTCTTGAAAGAAACACCGGTAAGAATTTGGAATGAAGGTGGATTCCAATAGTGAATGGAGATACATCAGAATGAAGACATCATGATCCACCTGACAGAAAACTTGAACAAGGCACAAGAATAATTGAGAGACGAACGAAGAGACAACAATTGAGAAGAATTTGAGAATGAAAGTTGAAAGATGAGGACGAAGAAATCTTCTGAAATGATGGCCTTCGGAGGATCGAAAAATGAACACAACACTGAAATGCACCGGATAGATATGGAAAGAATTACTCATGATTGACAACAATTGAGAATATAGCACGAGCTGAGATGACAATCTTCAAAAGAACGGACAAGATTTGAGAGAAACACTCCTTCGGTTTTCCGAGCTGAAAATGATGCGGAGAACACCACCGAGAATAAATAAGACTCTCCGGAATAAGAATATGAAAAAGGTTGAGCCAATGATGAAAATGCATTGAAGCAATCTTGAAGAAGGAATATGATTGATGATATTCATTCTTACATCACCGTTGAATAGATTCATAGATCTCTTGAAAATATTAGAAGAGACCAGAAAGATCCTGAAGAAGAACATGTGGGTTGTGGGGCCACTCAAAGAAACCACCATTGAAACAATTTATTAGAAAAGAGAGATTGCACCGGTACAAATGAAACTATATGAGGTGAGACCCTCGAAATAATTGAAAGGATTGAAAGCAAGAACTTCTGAGATATCCTCAAGACTCAGGATAGAATAGAGATTGATGAATAAACAAGAGAGACTTGATGAGAATTTCCTGGAAAGGATACGATGACACGAAAATCTTGAATTGAATCCACCAGAGAGAAAACAAAATGAAGAACTGATGAAATACAAACTCCTGAGAATCTTCCAATGAATCACCGGGTACGACACGGAAGAAAAAATAGAAGAAGTATCAGTGAAAAGAAAGGCACTTGGATGAAATTTAATCATGTAGCGACCCGACTCAAGACGAGTCAAGCCTCTGGTGTTTCCGTACCATCCCAAGATCATGCTGGTACACACACAGTACATAATGTATATACTCAAGAGTTCAGTCACACAACTTTATTAATCGAAATCTCATAAAGAGTACTTTATTACAATAAAGGATTACAATAAAGTGGCTGAAGGCCAACTCATGAGATATCTAACGAAGACTAAGCGGAAGCATCAGGTAGACGAGTCCATCCGACACCAAGGGCATGTCGCTGAGCGTAGATCGTAGCCTCAATCCTGGTCGGAAAAGTACTCTGCAACATGATACGTTGCAGCCGTGTAGGTCAACATATTGAATATGCCAGCAAGTCATCAAAGAGAGGAGTAAAATAATAATCAACTATCTCTACATGCATATTTGGCCAGTGGGGCTAAGTTTTGCATAAAGTAAGTTTTATCCTACAATAAGAGGGGTTGGAAGCAAAATATTACTACATCGTTTGTTGTTAATGAGATGGTTCCGCCAACCAATTCTCGTACCCGAATAGTTGTTAACACCCACATCATTATTAAGTTGTGTCGAGAGTTCAGGGGAAATTCAATGCCTTCGACTCAAGTTGTCCATGACCGTGGACACGGCTAATCGATTAGGTTGGGCACTCTACAGAGTTTTGCACACGTTCCCCACAAGATTTGATCGCCTCCGGGTTTGTCCTCGCACTTCAGGGTGTTTGAAGACCGGATGATCAAAACATGGTCTCTCAACGGGTCCCTCTGAATCCCTGTCGGTGCCCATCCATTCCTACCGTTTGTCTACATCTGCTAGCACCGCCTGTCCAGAGTCGCCGCGTTGTCCAACCAAGTCAGAGCCCATAATGACTTGTGGCTGTGCAGGTAAGCCTCGAGTCTTGAAGTCTCCGTCCGTCTCTTCGAGCCTGGGTGAAGCTTTCCGCAGGATGACATGGCCTCTCCAGCATCCCGGGCATCCACTGGATTCTCCAGGGAGCCGATCAACCGTCCTTCACCCCGAGTTGCATTGCGTCAGAGGTCTTGAAAATCTTGTCTTAGCCGGTCTTGATTATTTAATCAACCTCGCATCACTCGTGCTATGCACTCAACCGAAATCCCGTCTACTCAAGCATAGCAATATGAAATTTGTCGTCTCGGGGCCAAGTATCGGGGTTGTTGTGTGCCTACCACATGATACTACAATCTATACTACAATTTCCAAGTACCTAAGCAGCATGCAATTGGGCATAGGATGGTAGAACTACGATGCATAAAACATAGGTGATAGTATGATCAAAGTGACTTGCCTTGATGATAGTTGTCTTGCTTGAGCGCTTCTAAGTAACACGCTTCGCACTCCGGATGATCTACCGATACAAACACAAAGCACACCATAAGCACTTCAATCATGCAACAAGTAGAAATAACATCACGAGTAAGGATTTCCGAAAGCCTAAGTAAAAGAATTCATCACGCGCCGGTATGGCAGAAACTTGTTTCTGTTGAAAACCCCAGTAAAAGTACTTTACAAATTTTGAAACTTCTACCACAGTAATACTTTATCACTAGGAAGCAGTAGCAAAAAGAATCAACTCAAAATCATTTTTCAAACTCCTGGAATAGGCAAAACAAGTTTTAAACTAAATCTGATCTAACTTATATTTGAAACTCTCAAACATAGACATATTATATGTTTTTACAAGCTACAGGAAATTTGTGAGCTACTGGAAAAAGAATCAATTGCATTGGACTTCGGGATCAAAAGTTGTGGCCAAAACAAAACATAAACTTGTGTGTTTTTGCAAACAGGCAGAAAAAATAAAACTAACCTAGCTAACTAATGGGGTACACGTGGCAAGTTGCTATAGGCCGAGGGAGCGTTTGTTGCAATGCTTTGGGAAAACGGCCGAGGCTAAGCAAAATTCGTTGGTTAAAAGATAAGTGAAACTAAAAACCGTTGGTTTTCTAAACTAAACCGAAAGGGTACTTTAGATTCTAATCTATACCATCCAACTAAGATCTAATGGCTTCTAAGGGGAAAAAAGAAACAAAAGAAGGAACAGAGACAGAGGAGGCTACCATGCTGGCTGTGGCTACTTCGGCGTGAAGAAGATGGCCGCCGGAGAGGGAGGGAGCTCCGGGGGCGGTGGAGTGTCGGGGCGGCGGCGGCGGTGGTGCTCCTCCTCCGCGGGGTGGGGCTCGGGGGGCGCTGCTCTAGAAGGGCCGAAGGGTGGCAGCTCCGGCGAGCGGTGGCAGGGCTAGGGGCGGCAGCTCGACGGGAAAAGGGTGGGAACGGGGGCGGGGTTTATATAGGCTAGGAGGGGGGGTGGAAAAGGAAGGAGGAGAGAGGGAATCGGGGAGATCCCGGGTACTAGGGAGGGGCTCGGTCTCGGGAACGTGTATGGTAGGAGGAAGAAGAAGACAGGCCGCGGGAGGGAGAGGCTCGGGCGGTGGGGTCCACTCGGCAGAGAGAGGGAGGAGGGAAGGAGGGGTCGGTCGACCGGGATCAAAGGGATTCGTCCCTGGGCAGTGGGATTTCGGCCCAGCCTAATAAACGCCCAGGGCCAGCGGCTACCAAAAGAAAAAAACAAAACCGAACTTTCCTATTTATAACTTTTTCCGAATCAGAAAAATAAAAGCTAATAAAAGGAAAGTAAATCAAAATATTAATATAGGTTATTATATACCAAAAAAAATCGGAAAAATATCCTCTACCCGAATAACATTTTTCCAAAGCAAAAATAAAAACTTTAAAAAAATGTTTTTTTTTTCAGAAATTCCCTAATTTGCTTGATTTCTTTTTGCAATTATTTTTGCAAATATTCTTTGGGTTTTCTTGGCTCAAATATTTCAGAAATTTGCCCGCACTATGGAGGGTCATTTTGCTCCGCTCTCTCTGTCTTGCGTGCAAGAGAGTATTTCCCTGGGCTTTTTCTCGCGCGAGGAAAAATGGAAATCCAAAACAAAAGACAAAAGAATTTCACGTGCTAAATTTATTTCAAGCAATATGCCTAGATGCTTAGCTACAATGTAAAACATTCCCAATTAGGAAAATTGGGATGTTACAAACCTACCCACCTTAAGATGAATCTCGCCCTCGAGATTCGGGTTGGCTAGAAAATAGGTGCGGGTGGTCTCGACGAAGATCCTCTTCTCGTTCCCAGGTGGCTTCCTCCTCGGTGTGGTGGCTCCAAAACACCTTGCAGAACTTGATGATCTTGCTGCGGGTAACTCTGTTGGCAGTCTCGAGAATCCTGACAGGTTTCTCCTCATACGTCAGATCACTGTCAAGCTATATGGCCTCTAGGGGCACTGTATCTATCAACGAAACATCGGCCATCTCAGCGTGGCATTTCTTCAACTGGGAAACGTGGAAGACATCATGAACTCCGGACAATCCTTCCGGCAGTTCCATTTTGTATGCAACTTCGCCTCTACGCTAAAGAATTTTGTAGGGGCCAATGAAACGAGGTGCTAATTTTCCTTTCACACCGAATCTCTTGATTCCTCGAAGTGGAGACACCCGAAGATATGCTCGGTCTCCCACTTTGTACGTTACTTCCTTGCGTTTGCTGTCAGCTATCTTGAGTCGGTCACGAATTAGCTTGTCCTTCTCTTTAGAATCTCGGATAAGGTCGGGACCAAAAAGTTGTCGGTCTCCAACTCCACCCCACATCAACGGTGTTCTGCACCTCCTTCCGTATAGAGCTTCGAAAGGGGCCATCATCAGACTGGTCTGGTAGCTGTTGTTGTATGAGAACTCGGCATACGGTAAATTGTCATCCCAACTAGACCCATAGTCTAGTGCGCAAGCTCTCAACATGTCCTCTAGAATTTGATTGACTCTCTCTGTCCATCTGTCTGCGGCTGAAAAGCTATACTGAACTCCAATCTCATTCCCAAGGTTTCATGCAGTTGGTGCCAAAATTTTGATGTGAACTGAGTCCCTCTATCTGACACAATGCTCTTCGGTACTCCGTGCAGACATACGATCCTCGTCATATATATCCTGGCCAGCTTGGCACTTGTGTAAGTAGTCTTCACCGGAATGAAGTGAGCTACCTTGGTCAAACGATCGACCACAACCCAAATAGAATCATAGCCAGAACGGGTCCGAGGTAATCCTGTGATGAAGTCCATACCAAGCTTTTCCCATTTCCATTCGGGTATCGGCAGAGGTTGGAGCAAACCTGCTGGCTTCTGATGCTCGGCTTTTACTCGCTGACAAACATCGCATATCGCTACGAACTCCGCAATATCTTTCTTCAATCCTGTCCACCAGAAACTTTCTTTCAGATCCAGATACATCTTAGTGTTGCCGGGGTGTCTCGAGTACGGGGAATCATGGGCCTCCTGAAGTATCAACTTCCTGAGTTCGGGATCATTGGGCACATAGATGCGATCCTCAAACCATAAAGTTCTGTGTTCATCCTCACGAACACCTTTAGCCTTCCCGTCTTCCATTTTCTGCTTAATGTCAGCTATCTCCTTGTCTGATTTCTGTGTTTCCCGGATCTTTTCTGTCAAGGTGGACTGAATTTCTAGAGTGGCAACAAATCCTCTTGGAATTATTTCCAATTTGAGATCTCGGAGGTCATCGACTAACTCCTGGGGTAATCCTCCCGCGGTGAGTGTGTTCACATAACTCTTGCGGCTCAACGCATCGGCTACAACATTTGCTTTGCCTTGGTGATAATGCAATCTCATGTCATAGTCCTTGATCAACTCTAGCCATTGCCTCTGTCTGAGGTTCAACTCCTTCTGCGTGAAGATATATTTCAGGCTCTTGTGATCAGGGTAAACATCACAACTATTTCCGATCAGGAAATGTCTCCAGGTCTTGAGAGCGTGCACTACGGCTGCTAGTTCCAAGTCATCTGTGGCATAATTCAACTCATGAGGTCTGAGCTGTCTAGATGCATAGGCTACAACTTTGCCTTCTTGCATGAGCGCTCCTCCAAGTCCTTGACGAGAAGCGTCACAGTAAACCTGGAAATCCTTCCGAATATTTGGTAATATCAGCACTGGGGCTGTAACAAGACGTTTCTTCAGCTCTTGAAAACTGGTTTCACATTCCTTAGTCCAAATATACTTAGATTCCTTCTTCAACAGCTCTGTCATGGGCTTGGCAATCTTTGAGAAATTCTCAATGAACCTCCGATAATATCCGGCAAGTCCGAGGAAGCTGCGGATCTCCTTGAGTGAAGTGGGTGCTACCCATTCGGTGGCTGCTGCGACCTTGGCAGGGTCCACTGTTATTCCTTCTCCTGAGATGACGTGTCCGAGAAATCCGACTTCCTTCAACCAAAACACACATTTGCTAAACTTTGCATATAGCTTATGCTCTCGAAGTTTCTCCAGAACTAGACGCAGATGTTCCTTGTGTTCCTCTTCGTTCTTGGAGAATATCAGTATGGCATCAATGAACACCACGACAAACTTGTCCAAGTATTCCATAAAGACCTTGTTCATCAGATTCATAAAATATGCCGGAGCATTAGTCAGTCCAAATGACATGACCGTGTACTCATACAAGCCGTACCGAGTGGTGAAGGTTGTCTTGGGTATATCCTGTTCACGAATCTTCAACTGATGATACCCGGATCGAAGATCGATCTTTGAGAATACGCGAGCTCCAACTAACTGATCAAACAGATCATTGATCATCGACAAGGGGTACTTGTTCCTGATGGTCACATCGTTTAATGCACGATAATCGACAACCATTCTCAAGGACTTGTCCTTCTTTTCAACCAGGAGCACTGGGGCTCCCCATGGTGAAGAACTTGGGCGAATATACCCTTTGTCTAATTACTCCTTAATTTGCTTCTTGATTTCTATCAAGTCATTTGCGGGCATCCGATACGGTCTCTTGGATATCGGGGCTGTTCCGGGTAATAGCTCAATCAAGAACTCAATCTCTCTATCGGGTGGCATGCCCGGCAATTCCTCCGGAAATACATCTGGGTACTCCTGTACAATCGGTACTTCCTCCTGGACTACTCCCGTGAGAGAGTTTACTCGCTTACTCCATGTCGGGCGCTGAGACACGTACTTGATCCGCCTCTGCTCGGGGGTGGTGAGGAAAATAGACTTAAGGGCACAATCAATATTCCCTTCATACTTGGCCAACCAATCCATGCCTAGGATTACATCCAATCCCTGGGACTCTAATACGATGAGGTCGGTGGGAAAAGTATGGTTCCCGATGTTGAGACTCAAAGCATGGCATCCTATCCGGCTGTCATCATGCCTCCTGGGGAACTGACCTTAATAGGCTGGCTGAGGATTCTAGTTGGCAAACTATACTTTTCCACAACTACCCTTGATATGAAAGAATGTGTTGCACCAGAATCAAAAAGTACCAATACTGGACGTGAATTTAGCAAAAACATACCAACCACAGTATCGGGGTGATCATAGACCTTTTCAACATCAAGGTGGTTCACCTGAGCTCGAGGAAAAGGATTGGGCTTCTTTGCTGCTGAGTTGCCGTTGCCGTTTCCATTTCCCTGCTTGTTCTGGGGACAATCAGTGGCATAGTGTCCCGTCTTTTGACACTTGAAGCAAGTGATGTGAGTCAGATCCTTCTGAGCTAGAGCTGAATGCTGCTGAGTGCCAGTACCGCCATTCTTGAAGTTGCTGTTATTGCGGTGGTTTCCATTTCCTCCATGGTTGTGGCCTCCATGGTTGTGCACTGGGTGGTTATGCTGAACGTGTCCTCCAAACTTACCGGATCCAGTCCCGGTATTCCCTGGATAAGGGGTGTAGCGAGGCTTCTGCTGAGTGTCGGAGTTGAACTTTCCAACCCCATACTTTCGCTTGCGGTTCTCCATCTGCTGGTGTTTCCCCTCCAAGATGAGGGCCTTATCAACCAGCTCCTGGTAGTTGTTGAAGGTGGCTACAGTCAACTGAATGCTCAGCTCATCATTCAGTCCTTCTAAGAACTTTTCCTGCTTGGCCGCATCATCGGCCACATCTCCAGGTGCATAACGGGCGAGCATCCTGAATTCATCGACGTACTGGGCCACAGAGCGATTCCCCTGGCGTAAGTTGCGAAACTCACGCTTCTTCAGACTCATTGCACCAGCTGAGACATGTGCGGTGCGGAAGGCTTGCTTGAATTGCTCCCAAGTGACTCCAGCAATGGGATAAGTGGTGGTGTAGATCTCCCACCAAGCAGCTGCAGGGCCTTCAAGTTGATGCGCGGCAAAGCGCACCTTCTCAGCTTCAGAACAACCAGCATTGATAAGTTCACGCTCCATCTTGCGGAGCCAATCATCTGCCACAATGGGCTCAATGCTGCTGGAGAAAGTTGGAGGGTTCAACCTCAAGAAACTGGTGAGGTTGTCGGCCTGGGGTGGGTGATGGTTGTTGTTATTGTTCTAGTTCTGGATGATCAGCTGCATCAGGGTGTTTTTTTGCTGGATCAACTGGGTGAGTTCCGGCGGAAAGTTGGACTCAGGGGCGCGTCTCGGAGGCATCTGATGTTTGTAGCGGGGTGAGATTAGCATAGAACAATGGTCTAAGAGAAATTACACTACCCATATGAATGCAACACACAAGTATCACACCACACATTTTTATTCAATATCATCACAAAGGTTCACACGGGGATACAAAATTCGATAATCCTAAACATCGGCCTAAAACGTATAACGGTAAACTAAATTTGGTGGTCTAGTCTAAGTGTCCTCCTCAGAAAAGCATGGTGGTGGGTCCTTCGGTGGAGCTTTCTTCATAGTCCTCGTTGTTGCTGATCAAGGGGGCTACGTCTCCTTCGGGATGAAGGTTCTCGCCCATGTCCAGTTCCTCCTCCAGGTATGCAACTCGAGTCTTCAGCTTCTTGATTCGCTCCAGAAAGTCCTTCGCCTCCAGTTCATGTTCATAGTGGGCTTCCCGGGCTGCTTCTTTTAGTTCAAGCTCGCGGAGTGACAGTTGCTTGATCTTCCTGGCGTCCTTGATCACATGATGCTCCAGAGTCCCGCTGTACTTTTCCAAGGTCTGGGCATAAGACAAGAGAGCGTCCTTGGTCTTGCTTGAGACGATTTCTCCGTCTTCGTTTCTCCGGGATACGGTGAATAGGTCTGGAGAAATAGGGCAGCCTTTGTATTCTTCCTTGATACGTCTAAGGGCACAATGGATCGCCATGTCCCTTCCGAGAATCCAGTTGGGTGCGATGAACTTGAAATCCATCGGCTCAGTGCGCGGCTGGAATGTCCTTCCGGGAATATGCACCTCGATCCTGTAGCGTGAATCCTCCGGGTAAGACGAAGTTGGCTTCCCTGTGATAGTCGGCAGAGCAATCCTCAAGTCCTTGGTGATCTGCACCAGCTCCTTTCCGAACGGCATAGTGGTGTCGGGCTGGAAAAACTCCGTGAACTTAACAGGGATGAAGGTGGCCATCTAATCATTGGAAAATCAGAGAGAAGTCAGAAATGATCAGAAGAGGAAATAGAAGATTTATAGACATAAGAGGAAATAGTTTTCTTCCTAAGGCTTTTCCATTCCTAGAGGTTACGTCCTAAGGTCAGCGTGTGCTCTGAATACCATTTCTGTAGCGACCCGACTCAAGACGAGTCAAGCTTCTGGTGTTTCCGTACGATCCCAAGATCATGCTGGTACACACACAGTACATAATGTATATACTCAAGAGTTCAATCACACAACTTTATTAATCGAAATCTCATAAAAAGTACTTTATTACAATAAAGGATTACAATAAAGTGGCTGAAGGCCAACTCATGAGATATCCAATGAAGACTAAGCGGAAGCATCAGGTAGACGAGTCCATCTGACTGCAAGGGCATGTCGCTGAGCGTAGATCGTAGCCTCACTCCTGGTCGGAAAAGTACTCTGCAACATGATACGTTGCATCCGTGTAGGTCAGCATATTGAATATGCCGGCAAGTCATCAAAGAGAGGAGTAAAATAATGATCAACTATCTCTACATGCATATTTGGCCAGTGGGGCTATGTTTTCCATAAAGCCAGTTTTATCCTACAACAAGAGGGGCTGGAAGCAAAATATTACTACATCGTTTGTTGTTAACGAGATGGTTCCGCCAACCAATTCGCGTACCCGAATAGTTGTTAACACCCACATCATTATTAAGTTGTGTCGAGAGTTCAGGGGAAATTCAATGCCTTTGACTCAAGTTGTCCATGACCGTGGACACGGCTAATCGATTAGGTTGGGCACTCTGCAGAGTTTTGCACACGTTCCCCACAAGATTTGATCGCCTCCGGGTTTGTCCTCGCACTTCAGGGTGTTTGAAGACCGGATGATCAAAACATGGTCTTTCAACGGGTCCCTCTGAATCCCTGTCGGTGCCCATCCATTCCTACCGTTCGTCTACATATGCTAGCACCGCCTGTCCAGACTCGTCGCGTTGTCCAACCAAGCCAGAGCCCATAATGACTTGTGGCTGTGCAGGTAAGCCTTGAGTCTTGAAGTCTCCGTCTCTCTCTTCGAGCCTGGGTGAAGCTTTCCGCAGAGTGACATGGCCTCTCCAGCATCCCGGGCATCCACTGGGTTCTCCAGGGAGCCGATCGACCGTCCTTCACCCCGAGTTGCATTGCGTCCGAGGTCTTGAAAATCTTGTCTTAGCCGGTCTTGATTATTTAATCAACCTCGCATCACTCGTGTTATGCACTCAACCGAAATCCCGTCTACTCAAGCATAGCAATATGAAATTTGGTCGTCCCGGGGCCAAGTATCGGGGTTGTTGTGTGCCTACCACATGATACTACAATCTATACTACAATTTCCAAGTACTTAAGCAGCATGCAATTGGGCATAGGATGGTAGAACTACGATGCATAAAACATAAGTGATAGTATGATCAAAGTGACTTGCCTTGATGATAGTTGTCTTGCTCGAGCGCTTCTAAGTAACACGCTTCACACTCCGGATGATCTACCGATACAAACACAAAGCACACCATAAGCACTTCAACCATGCAACAAGTAGAAATAACATCACGAGTAAGGATTTGCGAAAGCCTAAGTAAAAGAATTCATCACGCGCCGGTATGGCAGAAACTTGTTTCTGTTTAAAACCCCAGTAACAATACTTTACAATTTTTGAAACTTCTACCACAGTCATATTTTATCACTAGGAAGCAGTAGCAAAAAGAATCAACTCAAAATCATTTTTCAAATTCCTGGAATAGGCAAAACAAGGTTTAAACTAAATCTGATCTAACTTATATTTGAAAATTTCAAACATAGACAAATTATATGTTTTTACAAACTACAGGAAATTTCTGAGCTACTGGAAAAAGAATGAATGTCATTGGACTTCGGGATCAAAAGTTGTGGCCAAAACAAAACAGAAACTTTTTTGTTTTTGCAAACAGGCAGAAAAAATAAAACTAACCTAGCTAACTAATAAGGTACACGTGGCAAGTTGCTATAGGCCGAGGGAGCGTTTGTTGCAATGCTTTGGGCAAACGGCCGAGGCTAAGAAATTTTTTTTGGTTAAAAGATAAGTGAAACTAAAAACCGTTGGTTTTCTAAACTAAACCGAAAGGGCACATTAGATTCTAATCTATACCATCCAACTGAGATCTAACGGCTACTAAGGGAAAAAAAAGAAACAAAAGAAGGAACAGAGACAGAGGAGGCTACCGTGCTGGCTGTTGCTACTCCGACGGGAAGAGGATGGCCGCCGGCGAGGGAGGGAGCTCCGGGGGCGGTGGAGTGTCGGGGCGGCGGCGGTGGTGCTCCTCCTCCGCGGGGTGGGGCTCGGGGGCGGAGAGGGGCTCGGGGGGGCGCTGCTCCAGAAGGGCCGAAGGGTGGCAGCAGCTCGGGCTGCTCCGGCGAGCGGTGGCAGGGCTAGGGGCGGCGGCTCGACGGGAAAAGGGTGGGAACGGGGGCGGCTCGGGGGCGGGGTTTATATAGGCTAGGAGGGGGGTGGAAAAGGAAGGAGGAGAGAGGGAATCGGGGAGATTCCGGGTACTGGGGAGGGGCTCGGTCTCAGGCACGGGTATGGTAGGAGGAAGAAGAAGACTGGTCGCGGGAGGGAGAGGCTCGGGCGGTGGGGTCCACTCGGCAGAGAGAGGGAGGAGGGAAGGAGGGGTCGGTCGACCGGGAACAAAGGGATTCTTCCCTAGGCAGTGGGATTTCGGCCCAGCTTAATAAACGCCCAGGGCGGCGGCTACCAAAAGAAAAAAACAAAACTGAACTTTCCTATTTATAACTTTTTCCGAATCAGAAAAATAAAAGCTAATAAAAGGAAAGTAAATCAAAATATTAATATAGGTTATTATATACCAAAAAAAATCAGAAAAATATCCTCTACCCGAATAACATTTTTCCAAAGCAGAAACATCCCAATTTTCCGAATCAGAAATTCCCTAATTTGCTTCATTTCTTTTTGCAATTATTTTTGCAAATATTCTTTGGGTTTTCTTGGCTCAAATATTTCAGAAATTTGACCGCACTATGGAGGGTCATTTTCCTCCGCTCTCTCTCTTGCGTGCAAGAGAGTATTTCTCCGGGCTTTTTCTCACGCGAGGAAAAATGGAAATCCAAAACAAAAGACAAAAGAATTTCACGTGCTAAATTTATTTCAAGCAATATGCATAGATGCTTAGCTACAATGTAAAACATTCCCAATTAGGAAAATTGGGATGTTACAAATCACTGATGACAAGGGCGGGAGGGCAGGGAAAAACAAAGACAACTTGGGGCAGATGAGACGAACTCCGAAAGAAATGAGAGATTGATCTTGCAAAAATATTGGAGAAGCTTGAATTACTTGAAGAGAAGCACACCAGTTGAAAAAGAATTGACATGACGACTACGATTGAAAAGAATTGTTAAGACAACTTGATTGAGAAAAATAATTAGCATTCCCATAAAAATATGCGAGCACGACTTAGAAAGATATGAAATCACCACTTGACATCGAAGCAACTCGAATTACCATAGTCCAACAAAACAAAGGAGGAGGCTTACGGAAGAAGCCCGAACAAATTCATGACAAAGATTCCATCCGATATTTTCATGGATAGGATTGCACGGGCTCGATCGTACATTGGATTGTCACTAGCACAAATGCCCGTGCATTGCACCGGGTAAAAAAAATCATAACCGATTCATATGTCATTTTGCACCAATTTTTATATCTGATTTTACTAAACATCTATGTTAAAGTTAAAGAATGCAAATTTCTATTAGATGCAGGTAGTCATAGTAGACCAGTAGGAGGTTGTCAGGGACGATGAGGGGCAGGCTGTCAATGAAGCTGTGGAAGTGCCTCACGTTCTCCTTCTCCAGGGTCACGGGGTCGATCACGTCGTCGTCGCCCATGAGCACCCACAGTTCCCTGGACTGGACTCTCTTCAGGCTTCCGCGGCAGAAAGGGCATCACTGAGATCTTGTGTATGTGTAACCATGATGCATATTAGATGTGCGGTTTGATGTCATTTGCAGCAAACAGATAGCACAACAGGAAGAAGATGTTGGGGAACGTCGCATGGGAAACAAAAATTTTCCTACGCGCACGAAGACCTATCATGGTGATGTCCATCTACGAGAGGGGATGAGTGATCTACGTACCCTTGTAGATCGTACAGCAGAAGCGTTAGTGAACGCGGTTGATGTAGTGGAACGTCCTCACGTCCCTCGATCCGCCCCGCGAACAATCCCGCGATCAGTCCCACGATCTAGTACCGAACGGACGGCACCTCCGCGTTCAGCACACATACAGCTCGACGATGATCTCGGCCTTCTTGATCCAGCAAGAGAGACGGAGAGGTAGAAGAGTTCTCCGGCAGCGTGACGGCGCTCCAGAGGTTGGTGATGACCTTGTCTCAGCAGGGCTCCGCCCGACCTCCGCAGAAACGCGATCTAGAGGAAAAACCGTGGAGGTATGTGGTCGGGCTGCCGTGGAAAAGTCGTCCCAAATCAGCTCTAAAACCTCCGTATATATAGGTGGGAGGGAGGGGACCTTGCCTTGGGGCTCAAGGAGCCCCAAGGGGGTCGGCCGAGTCCAAGGGGGAAGGCTCCCCCCCCAAACCGAGTTGGACTTGGTTTGGTGGGTGGGAGTCCTTCCTTCCCTTCCCACCTCCTCTTTTTTTTTCTTTTCTCTTTGATTTTCTTTCCTAGGCGCATAGGGCCCTTTTGGGCTGTCCCACCAGCCCACTAAGGGCTGGTGTGCCACCCTCAAGGCCTATGGGCTTCCCCGGGGAGGGTTGCCCCCCCGGTGAACTCCCGGAACCCATTCGTCATTCCCGGTACATTCCCGGTAACTCCGAAAACCTTCCGGTAATCAAATGAGGTCATCCTATATATCAATCTTCGTTTACGGACCATTCCGGAAACCCTCGTGACGTCCGTGATCTCATCCGAGACTCCAAACAACATTCGGTAACCAACCATATAAATCAAATACGCATAAAACAACGTCGAACCTTAAGTGTGCAAACCCTGCGGGTTCGAGAACTATGTAGACATGCCCCGGGAGACTCCTCGGTCAATATCCAATAGCGGGACCTGGATGCCCATATTGGATCCTACATATTCTACGAAGATCTTATCGTTTGAACCTCAGTGCCAAGGATTCATATAATCCCGTATGTCATTCCCTTTGTCCTTCGGTATGTTACTTGCCCGAGATTCGATCGTTAGTATCCGCATACCTATTTCAATCTCGTTTACTGGCAAGTCTCTTTACTCGTTCCGTAATACAAGATCCCGCAACTTACACTAAGTCACATTGCTTGCAAGGCTTGTGTGTGATGTTGTATTACCGAGTGGGCCCCGAGATACCCCTCCGTCACACAGAGTGACAAATCCCAGTCTTGATCCATACTAACTCAACTAACACCTTCGAAGATACCTGTAGAGCATCTTTATAGTCACCCAGTTACGTTGCGACGTTTGATACACACAAAGCATTCCTCTGGTGTCAGTGAGTTATATGATCTCATGGTCATAGGAATAAATACTTGACACGCCGAAAAACAGTAGCAACAAAATGACACGATCAACATGCTACGTCTATTAGTTTGGGTCTAGTCCATCACGTGATTCTCCTAATGACGTGATCCAGTTATCAAGCAACAACACCTTGTTCATAATCAGAAGACACTGACTATCTTTGATCAACTGGCTAGCCAACTAGAGGCTTGCTAGGGACGGTATTTTGTCTATGTATCCACACATGTAAATGAGTCTTCATTTAATAAAATTATAGAATGGATAATAAACGATTATCTTGATACAGGAATTATAATAATAACTATATTTATTATTGCCTCTAGGGCATAATTCCAACAGTCTCCCACTTGCACTAGAGTCAATAATCTAGCCCTCACATCATCATGTGAATTACATTGTAATAAATCTAACACCCATACAGTTCTGGTGTTGATCATGCTTTGGCCGTGGAAGAGGTTTAGTCAGCGGGTCTGCTACATTCAGATCCGTGTGTACTTTGCATATATTTACGTCCTCTCCCTCGACGTAGTCGCAGATGAGGTTGAAGCGTCGTTTGATGTGTCTGGTCTTCTTGTGAAACCGTGGTTCCTTTGCTAAGGCAATGGCACCCGTGTTGTCACAGAACAAGGTTATTGGATTCAGTGCGCTTGGCACCACTCCAAGATCCGTCATGAACTGCTTCATCCAGACACCCTCCTTAGCCGCCTCCGAGGCAGCCATGTACTCCGCTTCACATGTAGAATCTACTACGACGCTTTGCTTGGAACTGCACCAGCTTACCGCACCCCCATTATGAATAAATACGTATCCGGTTTGCGACTTAGAGTCGTCCGGATCTGTGTCAAAGCTTGCATCGACGTAACCTTTTACGGCGAGCTCTTCGTCACCTCCATACACGAGAAACATCTCCTTAGTCCTTTTCAGGTACTTCAGGATATTCTTGACCACTGTCCAGTGATCCACTCCTGGATTACTCTGGAACCTACCTGCCATACTTATGGCCAGGCTAACATCCGGTCTAGTGCACAACATTGCATACATGATAGAACCTATGGCTGAAGCACACGGGACGGAGCGCATATGCTCTCTATCTTCATCAGTTGCCGGGCACTGAGTCTTACTCAATATCGTACCTTGTAAAACTGGCAAGAACCCTTTCTTGGACTGTTCCATTTTGAACCTCTTCAAAACATTATCAAGGTATGTGCTTTGTGAAAGTCCTATCAGGCGTTTTGATCTATCCCTATAGATCTTAATTCCTAGAATGTAAGCAACTTCTCCTAGGTCCTTCATAGAGAAACTCTTATTCAAGTAATCCTTTATGCTCTCTAAAAACTCCACATTGTTTCCAACAGCAATATGTCATCCACATATAATATTAGAAACGCCACAGAGCTCCCACTCACTTTCTTGTAAATACAAGATTCTCCAACCACTTGTATAAACCAAATGCTTTGATCACCTCATCCAAGCGTTTGTTCCAACTCCGAGATGCTTGCACCAGTCCATAAATGGATCGCTGGAGCTTGCACACTTTGTTAGCATTCTGAGGATCGACAAAACCTTCGGGTTGTATCATATACAACTCTTCCTTAAGGAAACCGTTAAGGAACGCCGTTTTGACATCCATCTGCCAGATTTCATAATCGAAAAATGCAGCTATTGCTAACATGATTCTGACGGACTTAAGCATCGCTACGGGTGAGAATGTCTCATCGTAGTCAACTCCTTGAACTTGTGAAAAACCCTTTGCCACAAGTCGAGCTTTATAAACAGTCACATTGCCGTCAGCGTCCGTCTTCCTCTTAAAGATCCATTTGTTCTGAATAGCCTTGCGGCCCTCAGGTAGTACCTCCAAAGTCCACACTTTGTTCTCATACATGGATCCTATCTCGGACTTCATGGCTTCTAGCCATTTGTTGGAATCTGGGCCCACCATTGCTTGTTCATAATTTGCAGGTTCATTGTTGTCTAACAACATGATTGATAAGACGGGATTACCATACCACTCTAGAGCAACACGTGGTCTCGTCGACCTGCGTGGTTCGACAGAAACTTGAACCAGAGTTTCATGATCATCATCATTAACTTCCTCCTCAACCGGCGTCGCAACGACAGAGGTTTCCCCTTGCCCTGCGCCACCATCCAGAGGGATGAGAGGTTCGACAACCTCGTCAAGTTCTATCTTCCTCCCACTCAATTCTCTCGAGAGAAACTCCTTCTCGAGAAAAACTCTGTTTTTCGCAACAAACACTTTGCCCTCGGATTTGAGATAGAAGGTGTACCCAACCGTCTCTTTTGGGTAACCTATGAAGACACACTTTTCCGCTTTGGGTTCCAGCTTTTTAGGCTAAAGCTTTTTGACATAAGCATCACATCCCCAAACTATAAGAAACGACAACTTTGTCCTTTTGCCATACCACAGTTCGTATGGTGTCGTCTCAACGGATTTTGATGGTGCCCTATTTAAAGTGAATGCAGCTGTTTCTAATGCATAACCCCAAAACGATAATGGCAAATCGGTAAGAGACATCATAGATCACACCATCTCTAATAAAGTACGATTACGACGTTCGGACACACCATTACGCTGTGGTGTTCCAGGCGGTGTTAACTGTGAAACAATTCCACATTGTCTTAAGTGAGCACCAAACTCGAAACTCGGATATTCACCCCCACGATCAGACCGTAGGAACTTGATCTTCTTGTTATGATGATTTTCAACTTCACTCTGAAATTGCTTGAACTTTTCAAATGTTTCAGACTTGTGCTTCATCAAGTAGACATCACCATATCTACTCAAATCGTCACTGAAGGTGAGAAAATAACGATATCCGCCGCGTGCCTCCACGCTCATCGAACCACACACATCGATATGTATGATTTCCAACAGGTCACTTGCACGCTCCATTGTTTCGGAGAACGGAGTCTTAGTCATCTTGCCCATGAGGCATGGTTCGCACATGTCAAGTGAATCAAAGTCAAGTGACTCCAAAAGTCCATCAGCATGGAGTTTCTTCATGCGCTTTACACCAATATGACCTAAGCGGCAGTGCCACAAAAATATGGCGCTATCATTGTTAACTCTAACTCTTTTGGTCTCAATGTTATGTATATGCGTATCGCTATCAAGATTCAATATGAACAATCCTCTCACATTAGGTGCATGACCATAAAAGATGTTACTCATAGAAATAGAACAACCATTATTCTCTGACTTAAAAGAGTAACCATCTCGCAATAAACAAGATCCAGATATAATATTCATGCTCAAGGCAGGCACTAAATAACAATGATTTAAGTTCATCACTAATCCTGATGGTAATTGAAGTGAAACTGTGCCGACGGCGATTGCATCAACTTTGGAACCATTTCCTACGCGCATCGTCACTTCATCTTTCGGCAACCTTCGTCTATTCCGCAATTCCTGTTTCGAGTTGCAAATATGAGCAACAGAACCGGTATCGAATACCCATGCACTACTACGAGAGCCGGTTAAGTACACATCAATAACATGTATATCAAATATACCTGATTTTTCTTTGGCCGCCTTCTTATCTGCCAGATACTTGGGGCAATTGCGCTTCCAGTGACCCATACCCTTGCAATAGTAACACTCCGTTTCAGGCTTAGGTCCAGCTTTGGGTTTCTTCGTTGGATTGGCAACAGGCTTGCCGCTCTTCTTTGAATTACCCTTCTTGCCTTTGCCGTTTCTCTTGAAACTAGTGGTCTTATTCACCATCAACACTTGATGCTCTTTACGGAGTTCAGACTCTGCGACTTTCAGCATCGCAAACAACTCGCCGGGAGACTTGTTCATCCCTTGCATGTTGTAGTTCAACACAAAGCCTTTATAGCTTGGTGGCAGTGATTGAAGGATTCTGTCAGTGATAGCCTCTTGCGGGAGTTCAATCCCCAGCTCAGCTAGACGGTTTGAGTACCCAGACATTTTGAGCACATGTTCACTGACAGACGAGTTCTCCTCCATCTTGCAAGCATAGAATTTATCGGAGGTCTCATACCTCTCGATCCGGGCGTTCTTCTAAAAGATAAACTTCAACTCTTGGAACATCTCAAATGCTCCATGACGCTCAAAGCGACGTTGAAGTCCCAGTTCTAAGCCATACAAGACTGCACATTGAACTATTGAGTAGTCCTCCTTACGTGCTAACCAAGCGTTCTTAACATCCTGATCAGCCATAGCGGGTGGTTCATCTCCTAGCGCAGCATTAAGGACATAATCCTTCTTCCTAGCTTGTAAGATTATCTTAAGATAACGAGCCCAGTCTACAAAGTTGCTTCCATCATCTTTCAACTTAGCTTTCTCTAGGAACGTATTAAAATTCAGGATGACTGTAGCGTGAGCCATGATCTACAACACAAATATATTCAAAGTGGACTTAGACTATGTTCAAGATAATTAGAGTTTAACTTAATCAAATTATTCGCTAAACTCCCACTAAAAAAGTACATCTCTCTAGTCATTTGAGTGGTTCATGATCCACTTACACTAGCTCAAGTCCGATCATCACGTGAGTTGAGTATAGTTTCAGTGGTAAGTATCCCTATGCTAATCATATCATCTATATGATTCATGATCGACCTTTCAGTCTCATGTGTTCCGAGGCCATGTCTGCACATGCTAGGCTCGTCAAGCTTAACCCGAGTGTTCCGCGTGCGCAACTGTTTTGCACCCGTTGTATGTGAACGTTGAGTCTATCACACCCGATCATCACGTGGTGTCTCGAAACGACGAACTGTAGCAACGGTGCACAGTCGGGGAGAACACAATTTCGTCTTGAAATTTTAGTGAGAGATCACCTCATAATGCTACCGTCGTTCTAAGCAAAATAAGGTGCATAAAAGGATTAACATCACATGCAATTCATAAGTGACATGATATGGCCATCATCACGTGCTTCTTGATCTCCAACACCAAAGCACCGGCACGATCTTCTTGTCACCGGCTCCACACCATGATCTCCATCAACGTGTTGCCATCGGGGTTGTCGTGCTACTCATGCTATTACTACTAAAGCTACATCCTAGCAAAATAGTAAACGCATCTGCAAGCACAAACGTTAGTATAAAGACAACCCTATGGCTCCTGCCGGTTGCTGTACCATCGACGTGCAAGTCGATATTTTCTATTACAACATGATCATCTCATACATCCAATATATCACATCACATCGTTGGCCATATCACATCACAAGCATACCCTGCAAAAACAAGTTAGACGTCCTCTAATTTTGTTGTTGCATGTTTTACGTGGTGACCATGGGTATCTAGTAGGATCGCATCTTACTTACGCAAACACCACGACGGAGATATATGAGTTGCTATTTAACCTCATCCAAGGACCTCCTCGGTCAAATCCGATTCAACTAAAGTTGGAGAAACCGACACTTGCCAATCATCTTTGAGCAACGGGGTTACTCGTAGCGATGAAACCAGTCTCTCGTAAGCGTACGAGTAATGTCGGTCCAAGCTGCTTCAATCCAACAATACCACGGAATCAAGAAAAGTCTAAGGAGGGCAGCAAAACGCACATCACCGCCCACAAAAACTTTTGTGTTCTACTCGAGAAGACATCTACGCATGAACCTAGCTCATGATGCCACTGTTGGGGAACGTCGCATGGGAAACAAAAATTTTCCTACGCGCACGAAGACCTATCATGGTGATGTCCATCTACGAGAGGGGATGAGTGATCTACGTACCCTTGTAGATCGTACAGCAGAAGCGTTAGTGAACGCGGTTGATGTAGTGGAACGTCCTCACGTCCCTCGATCCGCCCCGCGAACAATCCCGCGATCAGTCCCACGATCTAGTACCGAACGGACGGCACCTCCGCGTTCAGCACACGTACAGCTCCACGATGATCTCGGCCTTCTTGATCCAGCAAGAGAGACGGAGAGGTAGAAGAGATCTCCGGCAGCGTGACGGCGCTCCGGAGGTTGGTGATGACCTTGTCTCAGCAGGGCTCCGCCCGAGCTCCACAGAAACGCGATCTAGAGGAAAAACCGTGGAGGTATGTGGTTGGGCTGCCGTGGAAAAGTCATCTCAAATCAGCCCTAAAACCTCCGTATATATAGGTGGGAGGGAGGGGACCTTGCCTTGGGGCTCAAGGAGCCCCAAGGGGATCGGCCGAGTCCAAGGGGGAAGGCTCCCCCCCCAAACCGAGTTGGACTTGGTTTGGTGGGTGGGAGTCCTTCCTTCCCTTCCCACCTCCTCTTTTTTTTTTCTTTTCTCTTTGATTTTCTTTCCTAGGCGCATAGGGCCCTTTTGGGCTGTCCCACCAGCCCACTAAGGGCTGGTTTGGCACCCTCAAGGCCTATGGGCTTCCCCGGGGTGGGTTGCCCCCCCCCCCCCGTGAACTCCCGGAACCCATTCGTCATTCCCGGTACATTCCCGGTAACTCCGAAAACCTTCCGGTAATCAAATGAGGTCATCCTATATATCAATCTTCGTTTCCGGACCATTCCGGAAACCCTCGTGACGTCCGTGATCTCATCCGGGACTCCGAAGAACATTCGGTAACCAACCATATAACTCAAATACGCATAAAACAACGTCGAACCTTAAGTGTGCAGACCCTGCGGGTTCGAGAACTATGTAGACATGACCCGAGAGACTCCTCGGTCAATATCCAATAGCGGGACCTGGATGCCCATATTGGATCCTACATATTCTACGAAGATCTTATCGTTTGGACCTCAGTGCCAAGGATTCATATAATCCCGTATGTCATTCCCTTTGTCCTTCGGTATGTTACTTGCCCGAGATTCGATCGTCAGTATCCGCATACCTATCTCAATCTCGTTTACTGGCAAATCTCTTTACTCGTTCCGTAATACAAGATCCCGCAACTTACACTAAGTCACATTGCTTGCAAGGCTTGTGTGTGATGTTGTATTACCGAGTGGGCCCCGAGATACCCCTCCGTCAAACGGAGTGACAAATCCCAGTCTTGATCCATACTAACTCAACTAACACCTTCGGAGATACCTGTAGAGCATATTTATAGTCACCCAGTTACGTTGCGACGTTTGATACACACAAAGCATTCCTCCGGTGTCAGTGAGTTATATGATCTCATGGTCATAGGAATAAATACTTGACACGCAGAAAAACAGTAGCAACAAAATGACACGATCAACATGCTACGTCTATTAGTTTGGGTCTAGTCCATCACATTATTCTCCTAATGACGTGATCCAGTTATCAAGCAACAACACCTTGTTCATAATCAGAAGACACTGACTATCTTTGATCAACTGGCTCGCCAACTAGAGGCTTGCTAGGGACGGTATTTTATC
This sequence comes from Hordeum vulgare subsp. vulgare, assembly GCF_904849725.1. Classification (NCBI taxonomy): domain Eukaryota; kingdom Viridiplantae; phylum Streptophyta; class Magnoliopsida; order Poales; family Poaceae; genus Hordeum; species Hordeum vulgare. The sequence continues at coordinate 162,556,793 of NC_058522.1, forward strand.
TATGTATCCACAGATGTAAATGAGTCTTCATTCAATACAATTATAGCATGGATAATAAACGATTATCTTGATACAGGAATTATAATAATAACTATATTTATTATTGCCTCTAGGGCATAATTCCAACAGAAGATTCTCATATGAATACCAAGTTCTGAGCACATTGGTATACCCAAAACTCTTCCTTTGGGACAAAATATCCATGTTTTCACTTCTCACACCCCATTGAGAACAACTTACTTCAGACAAAACAACATGCTATATGCAGCTGAAATATATACTCATAGCACTTGCAGGAAGTTCTTACATCTTAATGCCCTTATTAAGGTTTCAACCCTGGTTGCCTACCATCATATATAATCCATTACTTACGATCAAAACAACACCCTCCGTATCAAATTATAAGAGCATATGCCTTCAGATTTCAGACTCATAGGTCATAGCTAACAAATAACAATTCTTCTTTCACCCAATTCTATCAGACAGAACCAGTCTAAAGGATGTTGTAAACAAATCATGTGCACATATAATACCAGGTCACCAGCTCTGCCAACTGAATTAGTAAAATCATGATTTTCAATATGGATTTCACATTTCAATGTCACACCCCCAAATTGGTCAACCTAATAACCTATTAACCAGTTTTGTATTGTGCAGCAAATTAGACTCCTCCTAAAACTGAAGCACTGACTTTATCGTAGAAGCTCCTGTGTTAACAAAATTACAAATGATGAAATTCGCACGCACTGAGAAGAAATAACTCACTCGAAGATGCGACCCTCGTACTCACCACAGCCCTTCGTCGCCACCGGCACCGGGGCACGCTCCAGCCTCCTCACCTCGGTCGTGCCCGCCTTCTTGGTCGCCACCTTCGCCCTGGCCGCCTTCTCCGCCTCGTTGCCCGTCTTGCTCGCTGGCTTCCTCATGACCGGCTCGAACCGGCTCCTGTTTTACTCTTGCTTGGTGCCGACGGTGTCGCTAGCGGCGGGGTGGTTGTAGTTGTACTCGGGAGGGAAGTCGTCCGAGCGGAAGCGGTAGAGGCCGAAGAAGCGCACGCACTCCATCACGGATGACATGCGCGCCAAAAATGAAACCTTATCTTAAGAGAATGATCTTGGGTGGAATACTCCAAATCCCGACGCCGCCGCCGCCGTCGGCCTCGGCCGCGATGGTAGGGAGTGGCCAGGCCGCAGGGAGGAGGAGCAGCAGCTCGCCACGCCAGGGCGCCACAGCATTCCGTGCCAAGGTTCGCGCGGCGGGGGAGGGGGCTATGCAGGAGCTGGTGGTCCTGGCCTCATTGGGCTGCGAGAGTTGCTCTTGCGAGGGTTCCGTGGGGGCGTGAGGAGGGTTGGAAGGTGGTAGGTGGAGGTTTGGAGGAGGGAGCGGTGCTGCTGGAGGCGGAGGAGCGCCATGCGGGCAGGAACTTGAGGTGCTCCGTGCAAGGATAGATGGAGGTGGAGCTCTCCGCGCCCTGGGAATCTCTATCCGAACGAAAAGTTTTCCTGGTTAGTGACTTAAAGAGGGACGGCGGGTTAATTACATGAAAAGAAAGGGACTTTTTTGCAAAATATCCAAGACGTACGGCACAAGCAGTAGCTGCTTTATTATTAGGGAAGATATTGAAATGACGCTCGATTATGCTCCCAGCTGTAGCGAACTATAGGGCTTGTCGAAGCATAGTGATGACATATATCAAAACCGTCCTCTGTAAAAACGAATGTGAACAAACGAATCCACTCAATGTCGAACCCCAACCTGAAATCATGCATTTGTTGGAAGATTGTCCTATAAGTAACTGCTTGAATTCCCATATAAGAACTTCCGAAATTTTTGGTCATACCATCGGGTTCACGGATACAAGGAGAAATTCATCACTCAACGATCCTAGCATCTAACCCGTCGAGTGTATCACATCCATCAACACATATCCAGAATCTCGGAACCTCATCTATCTCGGACCCTCGTAAGCACAACGATACTAAGTATTGCGATATATCCGGACCTATCTGCACCAGTACTGGGGACGCGGAACTCCTCTCGCCACTACTAGTATTGAAGCAATTTTGAACATCCATTTTCCTCAGATACTAAGAAATTTGAATGATAACGATGTGCTCAAGCATCCCCTGGAGCTCAAATCCCTGGAAGAAATCAAGTCAAACAGGAGGCACCAAGTCAGAACTCTGTCACATCGACATCATATAGATTTCAAAAATAACCGCGTGATCCTTAAAGTTTTTTTTGAGTGAGAAGAGGAGTAGAATTAAAATCATTACTTCAAGAGACCTCACCAGAGCATAGAAGATGAGAAAAAAGAATCCTACTCTCTGATATATAACTAGCCTCAAAGTAGTTTTTCACTAGACTCGACTCAGCCATGTTTGATCAATCAAGGGGCCCCCTAGGTCAGCACTGCTATGATACCTACATGTAACGAACAAGATGCGACCCTATCCTTATTTTGGTGCGAGGGCCTCGACAGGGTTAGAAGTGCATCTTGTCGTTTTGCAAGAATGGATATCGTTACATGCACACGTACATAATAGAGAAGTATATGGAATTGGCTTACACTCGCCACAACCTACATCAAGTTCACATCAGTACAACAACATAATCAATCATCATGAAGAAATGTAGGGTCCGACTACAGACGAAAACAAACGATAAAATAACGATGTCCATCCTTACTATACAGGCTGCCGGCCTGGAACCAATCCTGGATCGAAGAAGAAGAAGAAGAAGAAACTCAAAATAGAATAATCATCGCGCTCACGTCAAAGTAACTCTATACCTGCACCTGCAACTGGTGTTGTAGTAATCTGTGAGCCACAAGGACCCAGCAATCTCATTTCGAAAGGTATCAAGACTAGCAAACCTTAATGGGTGAGGTATGGTTAAGTGGTGAGGCTGCAGCAAGCGACTAAGCATTTATTTGACGTGGCTAACTTATGAGTACAAGAATACAAGAGGGGGAAGATGTACGCATAATCTGACATGAACTAATAATGAACAAATGAATGATCCTAAACACCTACTTACGTGAGACATAACCCCACCGTGTCCTCAGTCGGAGAAAGGAACTCACGAGAGAGACAGTCACGGTTACGCACACAGTTGGCATATTTTAATTAAGCTTACTTCATGTTATCTAGAACCGCATGTTAAACAAAGTTTCCAAGTTTGATACCGTGGGCACGACTTTCCAAAAGATTAACCCTGCAGGGGTGCTCTAACTAGTCCATCACAAATTACAACAAGTCGCATAGAAAGCCTTCATCACGAAACTCGTGATATCCTGAGATTCCTTAGTGGAAAACCTCAACTCTAAGATAACCAAAAGCATCTCCGGAATCCTGATGCACAAGATATTTCGTAAAAGAAAAAACAAGTCCAACAGACCACCTGGTGAACCAGATCCGCATCCAGAGCCGCGTGCTCTTTTTCTACGATAACCGTCTATGCAAAGTGGACGATAACCAGACGCCTCGAGTTGCCCCAAGGTGCCACCACCGACTACTAGATGGGTGGACCAACACTCACGAGGAGCACTGGCCCGGGTTATTGATGAAGTTTCCTCGGGTTAAGTACACCCTATGTGGTTCATTAGTTATTAGGCAAATAGTACTAAAGTTGGGCCTTGCCAAACCAGTTTTAATCTAAGACGAATTATCAAGGGGTCCCATAACAACCCCGACCGTGTTAGAAGCGCTGAATTATGGAATATAACACCGGTAGCCGAAACTAAGGCTGCAAAGGTGGAACAAAACACCAGGCAAGAAAGTCGAGCCTTCCAACTTTTGCCAACTATATCGGTCCATTAAATTAAATAACATTATGATGGTGATATAACAAGGAACCCATGTTATCACATGGAAGCAACTGCACCTTCAACTAGCAATGCCATCAAATGGTTAAGCAAGCGGTAACATAGACAATTAGTGGTTTGCTAGGTTGTAGAAAGGTTGAAGGTTTTCATGGCAATGTTGAGAGGCTGACATTTAACAGGTGGTAGGCAGTGAGACATAAAGAAAGAAAAGAGACAACTAGCATGGCATTGATAATATTAGTATGTAGGGAAATGGTCATCTTGCCTGAGATCCCGCTTGGAAGAAGAACGAATTCGTGAAGCAGACGAACCGACGTAGTCGAACGGATCCTCACATTCCGACACACATGCAGAACTCTATCGAGACAAAGCAAACCGGAAACACGAATCAACACACGATATTCACCACGTCACATGCACGATATGATGCACAACCTAATATGATGCATGTCCATTTTAATTGTGCAAGGCATGTCATGGCAATTCACAACAATCAACACTAGACATTAAGTGAAGCTCAAGATGCAACGAGTTGCATATTGATGAAACTCCACATACGAATTATTTAGTTCACTCATGTTTAGGTACACGGCAATATTAAAAGGTTATAAACATGGAAACAGGTGAAACATGTGATTCTACACGTCATTCTAGTCGGTTACACATTTATAGTTCATCGCCAATGGAGTGATGGCCTAAGAGATACGGGCCATACGAGATCATATGACATGGATGCAACATGCATCCAAAAGAAAAATTAATACACAGGGTGAAAATAAAAGAGAGGTCGTAGGGATTGGATCCCAAGACATGTCGCGTGCATCACCACAAGCTCACAAGCTGACCAATGGGCTGCAACAAGATAGAGCAAAACTATGGATTTTTAGCTAGAAGAATATAACGAGCGAATATACAAAACAAAATAGGGGGCTACAAGTATTCGAACCCAGACCCCTTTGGTGTGGCCTAGCGCATGTCTCCAGTGGGCTAGATGTGTTCTTGTCCTACAAATGTGCATTCGGCTGGTAAACATAACATTCAGAGCTGAAATGACAACACAAATTCGCTGGAAAAATATATATGAGCAAGTGGGATTCGACCCTTGGTCTACTTGGTGGAGATGCAACACCGTGACCAGCTAGGCTACGATGGGTTCGCGACACGTAATGAGCTCAGCTAGCTATGAAGCTTACCGGCGAGCTTATCTGAATGAAAGCAGAAACATCAATAGAGGTTGCGTGCTCCATGGCGATGACTGGAAGGTCAATGCGCACTCGCGTGTCTGAGTGCGGTGAAGCAGTACGAGGACTCGCACGGCCTGGCCAAGGGTCAGGGTTGCGACTGTGGGATCCAGAGGAGAGCTGCCGGATCCATCAATCTACGGTGCCGGTCGTCGATGAAGGCGACCACGGCATCTTGGGGTGGCAGCGACGGGTACCAACTCGTGTAGATGGCTGGCATGTCCTCCTGCAAGAGAGAGAAGTCATGGGGAGAGGAGGCCGAGAAGAGAGGAGGGGAAGCGCATGGGGAGGCAGGGCACTTGCGTGGGCATGGTCAACGTGAGCTCGTTTTCTGAAGAACAGAGGCAACATGGGAGCACCACGGAGGACGACGCGCGACATGGATGGGCAGGGAGGCGAGCTCGAGTCGGATCCAGACGGTCTTGGCATCACGGTTCCATTCCCGGTGGCAGCGGCATATGGCACCGCGAGGCCGACCAAGGGCAAGCTCCTTGGTACAGTGGTCATGGAGGTTTCCAGAGAAGAAAAGAGAGAGATAGAGAGATGAGAGACAGGGAGAGAACCAGAGAGAGGAATAGAAGGAAGAGAGCACGGATAAGGAGAAGGAAGGGGCTTGGGTCTGTCCTGCGGTGCTCCGTCTGCCGGCAGCTTGCCGGAGCGACAGCGGGTCATGGTGGACGCAGGGGTGAGGCAGTTGCCTCGATCCAATATGGATCGAGTCCAGCGGGAGGTCGCGGGAGGATCTCTGGGACGTCCGATCTCGGATCTAGCGGTTGAGATTTAGGAGGGCTTGGCTGTGGTGGTTGGCTGGTTTGGCACAACGAGGAGAGGTAGGCGGGTGGTGGCGCTGCTTGGGAATTGAGGAAGTTTGTCTCCCTAGGGCTAGGGTTGGGCTGATCTAGATAGTGTTCATGTGTTATTTATAGCAGGTAGTTAATAAGAGGGTTTTTTTGCACTGTTTTGCCCTATGCGATCGCAATCGGACGGCTCCGGTGGTGGTGATTGGCTAGATGGAATAAGGGTTGGGTGTGGAGTGGGCTAGCGGAGAGAAGAGAGGGAACTGGTAGCCCGTGATAGGATTTTAAAACACCCAAAATGTCCGACCAAGAACCAATGACGGTGCCTCTACGGTCGACCGTTCAGGTATCAAACGGACTCCAATTGCGACAAAATTTGGCACGCGGCCTACCTACATTAAAATAAGACCGCACGCCAAGTTTAGACCCAATCCAAGAATATTTTATACGCATTGTTAAAAACAATATTTTAATGATGTCGTGGGCGCGTGCGTGTGTGGTTGGTCTCAAAACGGTCAATGGCAAGAACGAAGAGAACCGACAACTAATAACGGATGCAAGTTTTGAAAACTGGCGGCAACAGAGTGCCGATGTGATGTAGATGATGCGCATGATGCGATGATGAATGCGACAAACAAAATAATAACACAGCGACAACGAAATAAAATGAGTCTTCTGGAGTGTTGGTCTCGAGCCGTTACACAAGCTCACAGGTTTTCTGGAATCTCCAAAATGTAATTCATTCGACACTAAATATTTCTCCACTCCTGAGTGGAGAAGAGCAGTTCAGTCGACTAGATGGCGGCCAGTCGCCCCACCCCACCCCCCATGCAGCGCATCATAGCATGGTTGATGGAAATGATCTCCCTGAAACCTGTAGGATAAATCTTGCTGGTTTGGACCTTTTCATTCCTACGATAAAAGTTTAGCGGTGGAGACTCTAAAGAAAAAATTTCACTCAACAAACCAAGTGATAAAAGTACTACAAGTATGAAAAAGGACCCTGAATCCAAGTTCTTAGGACTACTGCCCATCGCACACGAACGATGGTAGATTTGGGGACTACATGCAGTGGGTGCACTTAGAGTGCCCCCACTGTATAAAACAGCACTCGACCAGGTCCGTCTTGTCTGAGTCAAAAAATAAGCGAGAGCTACTATCTACAACTGTCTCACTCAGACCACCGCCGATGCAAGCACTCGACGGCGGCCTCAGGGACTACACCGAGTGTGTTCACTCAACGTGACCCCACTGGACTTGTTATCACTCATGCAGTTCTGTCCTGTCGAGTGTCAACGACTATCAAAAACCAATCAAAGACCCCTACCGATGTCACCATCATTCGACAGCGGTCTCGGTGACTACACCTTGTGGGTGCACTCAGCGTGCCCCCACGGGACCAGAAGAAAAATTATACGCCAAAAGAAAACACCCATTAGGTGTAGAGTTAAGATGGACAAAATTCAATCGGAAATGCACTTACAATTGTACTTACTCGGACGTTAGCACGAAGCGCCGAGCTGGCATCAAACGCCAACTTGCTGGCCTCATACACCTCCTTGGTTCGCAACATCATTTGCTCGCCCTGGATCATAGTCTCCGTACTGGCTCTAGTCTGGTCTTCCCGGACACGTTGCACAGAGAATGCAGGCATTGGAGGAGTCGGCACTACAGACGAGGTCACATGAGTTACCAAAAGTTGTGCAATGGGCGATGGAGTCACAAGGGTTGATCTCGTTGGAGGAGCATTCAACAATGGAATCTCAAGCCCGGTTTTGGCTCGAGATGAGTCACCATGTTCTGAAGGCAACTCAGCAGTCGACTGCTGATGTTCTTCATCATCCTCCAAGTAGCTGTCAATCCATGATGTTCGTTTATCCAATCGACGAATTAAATTCAGAAAACAGATCGGAGTGAAGATTTGTTATAGCTTGTTGGGAGGTGAACACGTGTGTAGGATCCACATCCATGTGATCCTCTTCGTCTCCTGGAGGTGACGTCACCGAGGTAGTAGCTCTGACAAGCAAATTACTCTCGTACATCAAAGGCATGAAATTCCACAACAACAAAAGAAAGGAAATAAACACTCTCGCTGAAGCGACTGGTACAACGATCCTCATTTGGGCAATGTCTTCCGAGGTTTAGGAGCGTCAGGTTTAGGCTATTTTGGAGCCTTCTCTGCCGACTCAGTTGTTGCGGCCCTATCACGCTTCATATTTCTGGTGCTTCACACGAAAGTCTTACTTGGCGTAGCCGTAGGGTCTTGGCGATGCTTGGATCGAGACTCGTTGCGTGTAGAAGACTGGATCTCCTATTCACTCTCCTTCAAGCCATCTTCGCTCTCTTTGCAGTCCCGAGCATAATCGTTGTCCGTGCTGTCGCCTTGACTCTCTGCACCGACGTCAAGTTGCTCTCCGTTCGGCACGGTGTAACACCGAGTGACTATTGTTTGCTTGCTTGCTTGAATACTTGTGATTGCTTCTCGACAATTTCAATTACTCTCCAGACTCACCTCCTTAGCCCAAAACTCCTGCCTAATGATCATGCCATGTGTTTAGGACCAGCAACTATTTTTACAAAATATTATTTTCACCAAAAAGCATTTCTTTGAATTAAACTTTCAAAACCGTGAGATGAGATTTGTACTACAAGTCCTCAAATTAGGGAATTTATTTTGCATCAATTATTTTATTTAAAACCCGTTATCAAAATGACTTCCCAAAACCACCATGTTATTATTTTAAAAGTTATTTTACTAATTTATTTAAATGCCTTCCTAGGGGTACAGAAATGGTCTCTTATGAAGGAAAGTTATTTTTATTGCTTTCAAAATATTTAAGAAATTTAGGGAAACTCAGTGGACATATATATTCCATATATATGAGTTTCAACACATGGTCATGTTCAAAATATTGGGCAAACCCCTTCAAAACCCTTCCTTCCTATTTCAAGCTTTTGGAATATTTTTATAAGAAATATTCTCAATAAATTCTAGTAAAATTCCAGCATGTCACCTAAGATATGTTTGATGATATTGCCAAGTTTCCTCTCAATCCAAGTTGATTTGACCGCCCTAATTATTCTAAAACCCCATTTGTCCATATCCAAATTTGAGCAACTCTACTTTGTTTATTATCTCTAAATGTGCAAAAATTTGGTAGACATGTTCTGATACTCCAATAATGGATCCACACCAAGTGGTGTATCAAGGAGAATAGAAGAACTTGTCCCAAGCCCCTCAAAACCCTCTGTGTTGATTTTCTACATTGGGAAACTTTACATTACAAAGTTTCTCCAATTGACCCCAAACTTTTTGTGCATGCCTTAATGCTCAAATAATTCCCCCACACCAAATATTGGATTTGTGGAAATTGATTTGGATGGATTTGTAAGCAGAAAGCCATTTCTGCCAATTTCATGGTTTTCCAAGTCTACATTGGAAACCTTGTCCACCAAATCCCAAATTTGGTGTCCAAGCTTATTTTTATCTATTATTTGATATGTTAAGTTTCATATCCATTGAAGTCCATCCGGTTGTTGTGCCACTCATCAAACACCTTGTGTGCATTCACTTTAATGGCTACTTTCGCCCCTTCCACTTTTACCCTTGAGCTCAACTTTCTACCACAACTTCATATACTTGCATTCTACCTCCAGTAACATTTCCATGGCCATTGGTCAATTATTGGAGAGAGGCTCCATGTAGCTATTCCTCATTTTACCCTTGGAATCACCATTTTTACCCCTCTTGTCCCACTTCTTCTTAAGCCAAAGCCCCCATCTCTTTCCCAAAGACCACTAGCATCCCAAGGCATCATTTCAAACCAGTAGTTGGCATGCTCATGTAGGAAAAATTGAGCAGCACATCCTCAAGTTGAATTGTGGCTGAAATGTAGCTTTGTACAACAAGTACTAGCTACCCTTCTTTGCTTGAGCTGAAACTTTGCAGTACTGTACTCCTTCCATACCTGATGCTCGAGGACATGGTTTCACCTCCATTCCCTTCCTCTGAAAACCACTTATGCCAGCCCCAAGTTTTCTTCTGCAAACTTAACCAGAGTCCAAACCTATTAAAATCACCTCCACTAATTACCAAACTCCATAGTCTCTTTCCTGCATGTGTGCCCTAGGTATGGGACACGTTTGACTGGTCCTAGTGGCCTTGTAGACATGAATTGCCATGGTGACCATGCTTGCAGCTTGCAATAATGGTGCTCTACCCGTTGTCCTCTTGTTGCAGCTTGTTTCTGCCCGTTGCAACATGTCTCAGAGCACCGGGGGATCCCATTCGACTGGTCCAAGCTCTTCCCGACACCTAGAAACAGCCAAGCTCTCCCAAGGACGCGTGTCTTCCCCGTCCCCTCGGAGCTCCGGGAGCTCCCTGCTACTTCAAAAAGATCCCCGGCGACAGCGCCAGAAATACTTCTCATGTTTGTTGTGTATCCCTTGCAATGGCGCCAGGAAATAGTTGTGTCGACGGCACCAGGAATCCTTCAGCTACGGCTACGCCTTAAGGGACTTCCTAGGAAAGTATGCAAAGGATTTCCCCCGTGGCCTTGGTGCCTTGCGTTAGTGTTCCTCGAAGCGGAAAGGGTGATGTAGCACAGCGACGGTAAGTATTTCCCTCGGTTTGAGAACCAAGGTATCAATCCGGCAGAAGAGTATCTCAAGATCCTGCACAGACACAAAAGCTTGCACCCAACATTATGAAGGGGTTGTCAATCCCTTATAGATTGTTTGCCAAGTGAGAACTGAAAGCAACAAAGTAACAAAGCAAAGTAAAAGCGGAGGTGTGAACAATGGATGTCAATAGACTCGGGGGCCGTAGTGTTTACTAGTGGCTTCTCTCATAAAAGCAAGTAGACGGTGGGTGAACAAATTACTATCGAGCAATTCATAGAACCGCGCAAAATCATGACGATATCTATGCAATGATTATGTCTATAGGCATCACGTCCGAAACAAGTTGACTGATACTTTCTGCATCTGCTACTATTACTCCACACGTCGACCGCTATCCAGCATGCATCTAGTGTATTAAGTCCAGAAGAACAGAGTAACGCCTTAAGCAAGATGACATGATGTAGAGGGATAATCTGAAACCAATGATAAAAACCCCATCTTTATACCCTCGATGGCAACTACTTGATGTGTGCCTTGCTGCCCCTACAGTCACTAGGAAAGGTCACCACATGGTAGAACCCAAAACCAAGCACTTCTCCCATTGCAAGAATCATAGATCTAGTTGGCCAAACAAAACCCAAGACTCGGAGAGACTTACAAGGATATCAAATCATGCATATAATAAATAAGCAAAGACTCAAATATATATCATAGATAATCTGATCACAAATCCACAATTCATCGGATCTCGACAAACACACCGCCAAAGAAGATTACATCAGATAGATCTCCATGAAGATCAAGGAGAACTTTGTATTGAAGATCCAAGAGAGAGAAGAAGCCAACTAGCTACTAACTACGGACCCGTAGGTCTGAAGTGAACTACTCACGAGTCATTGGAGGGGCGATGATAATGATGAAGAAGCCCTCCAACTCCAAAGTCCCCTCCGGCAGGGTGCCGGGAAGGGTCTCCAGATGATATCTCGCGGAAACGGAAGCTTGCGACGGCGGAAAAGTATTTTCGAGGCTCCCGTGATTTTTTACGGAATATTTCAGAATTTATTGTCCAAAGATCTAGGTCAGGGGGCGGCCAGGGAGGCCACAAGCCAGCCCACCGCCGCCTCCCTCTGGTGGCGGAGTGGGGGCTTGTGGCCTCCCTGGAGCCCACCTGGCTTGGCCCAAAAGCCCCTGGTCTTCTTCCGTTCGGGAAAAAAAATCATTTTGGGGTTTTTCTTCTGTTTGGACTCCGTTCCACAATCAGATCTGGAAAGAGTCAAAAACACGGAAAAGCAGGAACTGGCACTTGGCACTGAATTAATAAGTTAGTCCCAAAAAGATATAAAAAGATACATAAAACAACCAAAGAAGACAACATAACAGCGTGAAACCATAAAAAATTATAGATACGTTTGAGGCGTATCAAGCATCCCCAAGCTTAACTCCTGCTCGTCCTCGAGTAGGGAAGTGATAAGAATGAATTTTTGATGCTTTCATGCTACCTAGCATAGGTGTCCTTTGTAATTCCTCTTATGTGACGTGAATGTTCAGATCCATTAGATTCAAAACAATAGTTTGCTATTGACGTGGAAACAATAGTAATTCAAGCAAACTAGCAAAGTAATCACGAACTTTCAAAATAACAAGGCCAAAAGAAAGTTATCCCTACAAAAGCATATAGTATGGCTATGCTCTATCATCATTGCACAACGAATTTAAATCATGCACAACCCCGGTATTGGCGAAGTAATTGCTTCACACCTTTACTTTCTCAAACATTTTCAACTCTCACGCAATACATGAGTGTGAGCCATGGTTATAGCACTATAGATGGCGTGGAATGTGGTAAAGGTTGCAAGACAAAAAGGAGAAGATAGTCACATTAACTAGGCATATCAATGAGCTGTGGAGATGCTCATCAATAGATATCAATGTGAATGAGTAGGGATTGTCATACAAATGATGCACTAGAGCTACGAGTATGTGAAAGCTCTTAAAGAGAACTAGTGGGTGTGCATCCAACTTGCTTGCTCACGAAGACCTAAGGAAATTTTGAGGAAGCCTATCATTGGAATATACCAGACAAGTTATATAATGAAAATTTCCCACTAGCTATATGGTGGTGAAAAAACGAGAGACTCTCAATCGTGAAGATCATGGTGCTTAATATGCACAAGTGTGGAAAAAGTGGTAGCATTGTCCCTTCTCTCTTTTTCTCTCATTTTTTATTTTTTTATTTTGGTGGGCTCTTTGGCCTCTTTTTTTGTGGGCTTCTTTGGCCTCTTTTATTTCCTCACATGGGACGATGCTCCATTAATGATGATCATCACACTTTTAACTCAAAACTTAGAGTAACGAAGACTCTATATGGAATGCCTTTGGTAGTATACCGTGGCAATGATCTAGCATGGCATAGACATCAATGGAAACATCATGCTAGCTATCTTACGATCATGCAATGGCAATGTAGACGTGGTGGCACATATCATGGTGGTAGTTGCATGGCAATATCTCGGAATGACTTTGAAAAATCCATAATAGGTAGGTATGGTGGCTGTTTTGAGGGAGGTTAATGGTGGGTTTTGTGCACCGGCGAAAGTTGCACGACACTAAGAAGATAGTGATGGTGGAAGGTGAAAGTGCATCTAAACCATGGACTCAACTTTAGTCATGAAGAACTCATATACTTGTTGCAATAGTTTTATTAGTAATCGAAACAAAGCATTCAACGCATACTCCTAGGGGAAGGGTTGGTAGGTATAAACCATCGCGCGATCCCGACCGCCACGCAAAGGATGACAATCAATATACTAAGCATGCTCAGATTTCATCACATAGCGATTCACCATACGTGCATGCTACAGGAATCACTAAATTCAACACAAGTATTTCTAGATCCACAACACCTTACTAGCCTGACTTCAATATTACCATAACCACAACTCAAAACTAATTGAGATGAATCAAACTTCCCTAACTATTCAATGCACATGAAGGTGGAAGTTTTCGTATCCCTTTGGCTAGCTACCCCTTTTGAGACTACTTTCAAAGCATAGATCAACTACCAAGCCATGCACCGCTGCGCCCTAAAAGATATAAGTGAAGCACATAGAGCAAAAGTATCTAGCTCAAAAGATATAAGTGAAGCACATGTGAGCTGAATTGTCTACCAAAAGATATAAGTGAAGCTCGACAAAATCACGGTGAATGGATGTCTCTCTCCCTAGGTGTGCAGCAAGGATGATTGTGACACAATAAAAAAATAAAAGACTCCTACGATACAAGACGCTCAAAGCAAAAACACATAACATGTGGTGAATAAAAATATAGCCCCAAGTAACGTTACCGATGGATTGAAGACGAGAGAGGGGATGCCTTCCTGGGGCATCCCCAAGCTTAGGCTTTTACGGCATCCTTGAATTTCTTGGGGTGCCTTGGGCATCCCCAAGCTTGAGCTCTTGCCACTCTTTTATCTCTTTGTTCATAAGAACTTCACCCAAAACTTGAAAATTTCACAACACGAAACTTAAACAGAAACTCGTGATAACATTAGTACAAGAAAGCAAACCACCACTTCCTTAGGTACTGCAGAAAAATTAAATTCTACTTGTGCTGATGTTGGGTTACTGTACTTTCAATCTTCCATGGCTAATACCCCCCGATACTATCCATAGTTTCATCAAAATAAGCAACCAACACAACAAAAACAGAATCTATTAAAAGCAGACCAGTCTATAGCAATCTGTAAGTTTCGTATACCTCTGATACTTCCAAAATTCTGAACAATTACTACAGTCTGAAGAATTTGTGTAGCAATCAGCAGCAAAATGAATCCACTCAAAAGCTCTTACAGAAAAAAATGAAAATTGCTTTTGTGAGCAGAAAGTTTCTGTCTTTTCCAGCATGACCAAACGATCATCCCCAAGACTAACCATAACGGTTTTGCTTGGCACAAACGCAAAAATAAACACAAAAAACACAATCATAACAGAATTATGAAAGTGTGGAAAACACAAAACAGAAAGAAAAAGGATAGATTCGTTGGGTTGCCTCCCAACCACCGCTTTTGTTTAACGCCCTTAGCTAGGCGAAAGTGATGGAATCACGTATAGTCATCTTTTGTGCTCAAACCATAGGTAGCGTGATCGTTTATCATCTTAAGATTTTCATCTTTATTAGATGACTCACCACTAGCTCTAGGAACAAAAACAGGCTTGACGGTCTTTTTGAGAGTAAGATTTGGAGTATTTTGCACAGCGGCAAAAGCGGAACCCAAGTTGGTTATGACATCTTCTAATTTGCCAATTCTAGAAGAATCATTAACTATAAGTTCTTTCTCCTTTAAATTTTTCAAAAAGTTTCCCACTTTGGATCCGTACTGAGTAATTTGATTGTGGATCTTTCTATCCAAACCCTCAATAAGTTCAACTGTGGCAATTTTGTTTTCAATAGCGTCAAGCCTTTGCATCACGTGTCCCAAGGTCAAGATAGTTCCATTAACCATGAGCGGGGGTGAGCCTACCAAATTAATGATAGCTCTGTAGGAGTCAACAGTATGGCTCCCCAAAAAGTTCCTGCCTACAATGGTATCAAGGATATACCTATTCCAAGGAGAAATTCCAACATAGAAACTGCGAAGGAGGACGATAGTGGATTGCTTACGAGTACATCTACTTTGAGCATTGCAAATCCTGTACCAAGCGTCCTTCAAATTTTCTTCCTCATTCTGCCTGGAATTGAGAACTTCATTTTCAGGGGTGTCGTTTGGAGTGGTGGGCCTAGCCATTGATGGACTATCTCACACACAAACGAGAAGGAAGAGAGAGTGAAACGGGCAAAAGAAGACAGCAAAAAGGCAAAAGAAAACGGCGAAGGAGAAAGGCGAATGAAAACGACAAATGTGAAGTGGGGGAGAGGAAAACGAGAGGCAACTGGCAACAAAAGTAAATGCAAGAGAAGAGTTTGTGAGACCTACTTGGATAGATCTTGATTTCTCCTCCCCGACAACGGCGCAAAAATACTTCTGCTACTTCAAAAATATCCCCGGCGACAGCGCCAGAAATACTTGTGATGTTTGCTGTGTATCCCTTGCAACAGCGCCAGGAAATAGTTGTGTCGACGGCACCAGGAATCCTTCAGCTACGGCAACGCCTTAAGGGACTTCCTAGTCAAGTATGCAAAGGATTTCCCCCGTGGCCTTGGATCCTTGCGTTGGTGTTCCCTCGAAGCGGAAAGGGTGATGTAGCACAGTGACGGTAAGTATTTCCCTCAGTTTGAGAACCAAGGTATCAATCTGGCGGAAGAGTATCTCAAGATCCTGCACAAACACAAAATCTTGCACCCAATGCTATCAAGGGGTTGTCAATCCCTTATAGATTGTTTGCCAAGTGAGAACTGAAAGCAACAAAGTAACAAAGCAAAGTAAAAGCGGAGGTGTAAACGATGGATGTGAATAGACCCCGGGGCTGTAGTGTTTACTAGTGGATTCTCTCATAAAAGCAAGTAGATGGTGGGTGAAAAAATTACTGTCGAGCAATTGATAGAACCGCGCAAAATCGTGACGATATCTATGCAATGATTATTTATATAGGCATCACGTCCGAAACAAGTGGACCGATACTTTCTGCATCTACTACTATTACTCCACACGTCGACCACTATCCAGCATGCATCTAGTGTATTAAGTCCATAAGAACAGAGTAACGCCTTAAACAAGATGACATGATGTAGAGGGATAATCTCAAACCAATGATAAAACCCCATCTTTTTACGCTTGATGGCAACTACTTGATGTGTGCCTGGCTGCCCCTACTTTCACTGGGATAGGTCACCACATGGTAGAACCCAAAACCAAGCACTTCTCCCATTGCAAGAATCATAGATCTAGTTGGCCAAAGAAAACCCTAGACCCGGAGAGACTTACAAGGATATCAAATCATGCATATAAGAAATCAGCAAAGACTCAAATACATATCATAGATAATCTGATCACAAATCCACAATTCATCGGATCTCGACAAACACACCGCCAAAGCAGATTACATCGGATAGATCTCCATGAAGATCATGGAGAACTTTGTATTGAAGATCCAAGAGAGAGAAGAAGCCATCTAGCTACTAACTACGGACCCGTAGGTCTGAAGTGAACTACTCACGATTCATTGGAGGGGCGATGATGATGATGAAGAAGTCCTCCAACTCCAAAGTCCCCTCCGGCAGGGTGCCGGGAAGGGTCTCCAGATGAGATCTCGCGGAAACGGAAGCTTGCAGCAGCGGCAAAGTATTTACGAGGCTCCCCTGATTTTTTGCGGAATATTTGGGAATTGATAGGCCAAAGATCTAGGTCAGGGGGCGGCCAGGGAGGCCACAAGACTGCCCACCGCTACCTCCCCCTGGTTGCGAAGTGGGGGCTTGTGGGCTCACTGGAGCCCACCTGGCTTGGCCCAAAAGCCCCCTGGTCTTCTTCCGTTTGTGAAAAAATCATTTCGGGGTTGTTCTTCCGTTTGGACTCCGTTCCAAAATCAGATCTGAAAAGAGTGAAAAACACAGAAAAAACAGGAAATGGCACTTGGCACTGAATTAATAATTTAGTCTAAAAAATATATAAAAAATACATAAAACAACCAAAGAAGACAAGATAATAGTGTGAAACCATCAAAACTTATAGATACGTTTGAGACGTATCAGTCCCAAGCTTTTCCTTCGGCCGCCCCTCCATTTAGGGCCTCCCCGAGCCCCTGTTGTCTTTCTCCTCCTCCCCCGGCTCCTCCTAGCTCCCAGAAGCCTCCATGACCATGCAGATGGAGCTCTCAAGCTCTCCTCCTTATCCTTCAACGGCCATGGCGCCGCCTCGGCCTCCCTTGCTCCCGAGCCAGCCAGCCCCCTTCGGCCTCATGCCTTCCCTCCAACCGAGCACCCGCATCTTCCCCATCCTCCTGGACTCATTAGGGCCCCTCCCCGAGGTCAGTGCCATGCCCCTCCGTAGTGGCCGGAGCTATCAGCCGCTCCTCACGGCAGGCCGCTCACCCCGGGCATTCCCTTGGCCGCCAAGACTATCTCCCAGGCTCAATAGGGAGCAGGGCACCCGCCCCCACCCGCGGCTCGGGCGGCTGGACCAGTAGGTGGCTAGATCCCCAGCGGCCGGCGCCCCCATCGTCCCCTCTCGCGAGGTTGAAGAAGGCTAGGAGAGAGAGAGGAGAAGGCTGGTGGACCCCTAGTGTCAACGACCCATGGCCGGGCCAGCAGGTAAGTGGAGGCGTGATGAGCCACAAGTATAGGGGATCAATTGTAGTCCTTTCTATAAGTAAGAGTGTCGAACCCAACGAGGATCAGAAGGCTCTGATAAGCGGATTTCAGCAAGGTAATAACTGTAAGCACTGAAAGTAGCGGTAACAAGTGATGGTGTAGTGAGGTGAAACGTAGCGAGGAAACAGTAAGAAGTGATGGTGTAGTGAGGTGAAACGTAGCGAGGAAAAAGTAACAAGTAACAAGTAGTAGCAACGGTGCAGCAAGTGGCCCAATCCCTTTTGTAGCAAGGGACAAGCCTGAACAAAGTCTTATAGGAGGAAAAAAGCTCCCGAGGACACACGGGAATTTCTGTCATGCTAGTTTCATCATGTTCATATGATTCGCGTTCGTTACTTTGATAGTTTGATATGTGGGTGGACCGGTGCTTGGGTACTGCCCTTACTTGGACAAGAATCCCACTTATGATTAACCTCTCTCAGAAGCATCCGCAACTACAAAAGAAGAATTAAGACAAAGTCTAACCATAGCATTAAACTAGTGGATCCAAATTAGCCCCTCACGAAGCAACGCATAGACTGGGGTTCAAGCTTCTGTCACTCCAGCAACCCATCATCTACTTACTACTTCCCAATGCCTTCTCTAGGCCCAAATATGGTGAAGTGTTATGTAGTCGACGTTCACATAACACCACTAGAGGAAAAGACAACATACAACATATCAAAATACCGAACAAATATCAAATTCCCATGACTATTATTAACATGACTTATCCCATGTCCTCATTAACAAAAGTAACTACTCACAAAACATAATCTTAATCACGATCACAGGTGTAATGAATAGCATCAAGGATATGAACATAAACTCTTCCACCAAGTAATCCAACTAGCATCAACTACAAAGCGTAATCAACACTACTAGCAACCTTACAAGTACCAATCGGAGTTGCGAGACGAAGATTGGTTACAAGAGATGAACTAGGGATTGGAGAGGAGATGGCGTTGATGAAGATGCCTCCCCTTTGACGAGAGGAGTGTTGGTGATGACGATGGCGACAATTTCCCCCTCCGGGAGGGAAGTTTCCCCGGCAGGATCGTCCTACCGGAGCTCTAGATTGGATCTGCTCAAGTTCCGCCTCGTGGCGGCGGCGAAAGCACGAAAGAGGTCCCTCTTGATTTTTTATGGACCAGGACGCTTCATATAGCAAAAGAGGGGGCTAGTGGGCCGTCATAGAGCCCACAAGCCCCCACTCTGCCACCAGGGGGTGGCGTTGTCAGGGCTTGTGGTGCCCTGGCAGGCCCCCTCCGGTAGTTCTTTCGCCCAGTATTTTTTATATAATCCAGTAAAAATCCACGTAACTTTTTAGGGCATTTGGATATGTGCAGAATAGTGGACTAGGATTTGCTCCTTTTCTAGTCCAGAATTCCAGCTGCCTGAATTCTCCCTCTTCAAATAAACCTTGTAAAACAAGAGAGAAAAGGCATAAATATGGTACCACAAGTAATATAACAGCCCAAAAAGCAATAAATATCAACATGAAATCATGATGCAAAATGGACGTATCAACTCCCCCAATCTTAGACCTCGCTTGTCCTTAAGCGAAAACCAAGTCCCATAAACATGTCCACATGTTGAGGGACGAATGTGTCGATAAAACATAATACGGACATGAGGGCATCATGATCACACATAGAACATCAATACATCATAAAGATTCTTATGGGAAAGTAACAATTCCTTCACACAGCAAAGCATGAAGCAAAAACCTTACCGAGAAGTAACCAACAATAGTCCATAGTCATTGAAGCAATTGCAATTTATCACAACATTAGAAAGAGTCAAATAAGAGCTTGTAAGGCAAACCCACATACTCAATCATCTCTTTTGTTTTCCACAATTGTTACAACTCACGTGGTACTCATGGTGTCAAAGTTTCAGCTCGACACAGAGGAAGATAGGGGCTTATAGTTTTGCCTCCTAACGATTTACCTCAAGGATAAAGTCAACAACAATAAAGCATGAGTACTCAACTCCAAGTTGATATATGAATATAGATCTTTCCCAAGCATGTGATGGTAGCCAAGACAAAGGCAAAAATAGGTAATTGGTGAAGATCACCATGGCTCTTACAAGGGCAAAAAGTAAAGGTACAAGATAGGCCCTTCGCAGAGGGAAGCAGAGGTTTCATGCGCTTTTGAGGTTTGAATGCGTGTCCCCTTAGTGCAGAGGAACGTAACTTTATGTTGCCGCTTGTGATAAAGAACTTTATTATGCAGTCTGTCGCTTTTATGTCTTCCTCATCATAGGTTCGTACAAAGCTTATTTTCCACACACTAATAGATCATACATATTAGAGAGCAATTTTTATTGCTTGCACCGATGACAACTTACTTGAAGGATCTTATTCAATCCATAGGTAGGTATGGTGGACTCTCATGGCAAAACTGGGTTGGAGGTTTATGGATGCACAAGTAGTATCTCTACTTGGTGCGGGAGTTTTGGCTAATATGAGGTGGAAGCAATCATCACGTGCTAAGGGATCTCTAATCATATAACATTGTTTGGAACCAAGCAAACACAATTCATTATGTTGTCTTCCTTGTCCAACATCTACTCCTAATCATGTAATAGTTTGGTGAGTGCTCAAAATTGTGAAAAGTGTCTAAGATGATATATTTATATGTGAACCTCTCTTTCCTTATTACTTCTTATTAATTGCAACAATAACTGAGGTCTATGTTGATCTACTCTCAACAAGTTTCAATCATCATACGTGTCATAAGTGAAGATAGCACTTTCCATGAGATCATCTCATGATCTTTCATGCTATCGTTCTTTTCATACTCTTTGATCATGGCATAAAGCAAAGCCCTTGACTAAGACACTCTTTATTATATAGCTCGTAAGCTCGAGTACATCGGGGGAGAGACAAAAGCAAAAGACTCAAACTAAAAACTAAAGACTTATTCCTCTAAAAGAAGAAATTAAAACTGAAATCAAAGTTTGAAATCAAAGTTGAGCTCTTTGATTGCCCAATAAGCTTTGTGTTCCTGCTCAAGAGGTAAATGACAGGCCTTACCGTAAACCATTTTATACGGTAACATGCCCATGGGATTCTTATAAGCAGTCCTATAAGCCCATAGTGCATCGTCAAGTTTGCTAGACCAGTTCTTTCGAGATCTATTGACAGTCTTTTGTAAGATCAACTTGATCTCCCTATTACTCAACTCAACTTGACAACTAGATTGAGGATGATAAGGAGATGCAACTCTATGGTTGACATCATACTTAGCTAGCATCTTGCAGAAAACACCATGAATGAAGTGTGAACTGCCATCAGTCATCAAGTATCTAGGGACTCCAAATCTTGGGAATATGACTTCTTTAAGCATCTTAATAGAGGTGTGGTGATCAGCATTTTCAGTGGGGATAGCTTCTACCCACTTAGTAACGTAATCCACAACAACTAAGATGTGAGTGTACCCATTGGAACTCGGGAAGGGTCCCATATAATCAAAGCCCAGACATCAAATGGTTCAATGACAAGTGAATAGTTCATAGGCATCTCCTGATACTTACTGATGTTCCCTATCCTTTGGCATTCGTCACAAGAAAAGACAAACTTACGGGCATCCTTGAAGAAAGTGGGCCAATAGAAACCTGATTCAATACCTTATGAGCAGTTCTATCTCCAGCATGGTGTCCTCCGTAGGCTTCGGAATGACACTTCCGTAGGATCTGTCCCTGTTCATGTTTAGGCACACAACGTCTAATAACACCATCTACTCCTTCCTTATAAAGGTGATGATCATCCCAAAAGTAGGGTCTCAAATCAAAGAAGAATTTCTTCTTTTGTTGATAGGTGAAACTGGGTGGTATGTATTTGGCTATGATATAGTTTGCATAATCGGCATACCACTGTGCACTATGTGAAGTGCGGATGATATTTAATTGCTCATCAGGAAAGCTGTCATCAATAGGTAGTGGGTCATCAAGGACATTCTCTAGCCTAGACAAGTTATCTGCTACAGGGTTATCAGCACCCTTTCGGTCAACGACGTGCAAATCAAATTCCTGTAGCAGGAGAACCCATCTGATCAACCTAGGCTTAGCGTCCTTCTTCTCCATGAGGTACTTAATAGCATCATGATCAGAGTGAATACTAACTTTGGAGTCAACTATGTAAGATCTGAACTTTTCACATGCAAACACGACTGCTAATAATTCCTTCTCTGTAGTGGCATAGTTTCTTTGGGCACTGTCTAGAGTTTTGCTAGCGTAGTGAATGACATTCAACTTCTTGTCAACTCTTTGTCCTAGAACAACACCAACAGCATAATCACTAGCGTCACACATGATTTCAAAGCGCAAGTTCCAGTCAGGTGGTTGAACAATAGGTGCGGTTATCAAAGCCTTCTTAAGTATTTCGAAAGCTTCCTCACAATCCTCATAAAAAACAAAGGGATCATCCTTCTGCAAGAGGTTGGTAAGAGGCCTAGAAATCTTAGAGAAGTCTTTAATGAACCTTCTATAGAAACCAGCATGTCCTAAGAAACTTCGTATACCTCTGATATCTGTGGGGCAAGGCATTTTCTCAATTGCATCAACCTTAGCCTTATCAACTTCAAGCCTCTCTGAGAAATTTTGTGTCCTAAGACGATACCTTCATTAACCATAAAGTGGAACTTCTCCTAATTCAAGACGAGCTTGGTTTCTTCGCGTCTCTGTAAGACTCGATTAAGGTTGCTGAGGCAATGATCAAAGGAAGACCCGTAAACAGAGAAGTCATCCATGAAAACCTCGACGATCTTTTCACAAAAGTTAGAGAATATAGCCATCATACATCTTTGGAAGGTGGTAGTTGCATTACATAAGCCAAAAGGCATCTGTCTATAGGCAAAGGTACCGAAAGGGCAGGTGAAAGTGGTTTTCTCTTGATCAGATTGTGCAACAGGTATCTACGAGAAACCTGAATAACCATCTAGAAAGCATAAGTGTGTGTGCTTTGATAGCCTTTCTAGCATTTGGTCGATAAACGGCAAAGAATAATGATCTTTCCTGGTTGCCTTGTTCAGTTTCCGGAAGTCTATCACCATTCTATAGCCGGTGATAATCCTTTGTGGGATTAGTTCATCCTTATCATTAGGAACGACGATGATACCTCCCTTCTTAGGTACGCAATGTACTGGACTTACCCAATCACTATGAGTAACAGGATAAATGATTCCTGCTTCCAGAAGCTTTAATATTTCTTTTCTAACGACCTCTTTCATCTTAGGATTTAATCTCCTTTGATGATCAGCAACTGGTTTAAAGTTAGGATCGGTTTTAGTCTTCTGCTGACATAGAGTAGGACTAATACCCTTAAGATCATCAAGAGTATATCCAATAGCAGCGCGGTGCTTCCTCAGAGTTTTTAGTAACTTCTTCTCTTTGCGCTCTGAGAGGAGAGCACTAATAATGACAGGATATATCTCCTTCTCATCAAGATAAGCATACTTAAGAGTATCATGCAACTGTTTAAGCTCGAACACAGGATCACCCTTTGGTGGGGGAGGATCCCCAAGCAGTTCAACACGCAGATTAGTCTTGAGAATAGGATATTGTTCTAAGACAATTTTATCTATCTCATCTCTCTCCTCCATATGGATATCATTTTCATGCTCAAGCAGATATTGCTCTAAAGGATCCGTAGGAGGTACGACAATAGAGGCAAGAGCAATGATTTCATCCCTACCAGACGACTCTCTTTCATGGGATTGTCTTCCAAACTTGGAGAAGTTAAATTCATGAGACACACCCTCGAAACTAACTGTGACAGTCTGCTTAATGCAATCAATGTGATCATTGACAGTGTTGAGAAAGGGTCTACCAAATATGATGGGACAAAAGCTATCTTGTGCAGTACCAAGGACGAGGAAATCAGTAGGATACTTCGTCTTACCACACAGGACTTCTACATCTCTCACAATTCCGAGACGGCAGATAGTGTCTCTATTAGCTAGCATAATAGTGACATCAATGGGTTCTAACTCAGGAAGTGCAATCTCATCTTTGATTTCATCATATAGAAAACGAGGTATTGCACTAACACTAGCTCCCATATCACATAAACCATGGTAACAGTGATATCCTATCTTAGCAGAAACAACGGCCAGGCCAACTACAGGTCCGTGTTTGTCTTTTGCGTGAGGTTTAGCAATTCTGGCGGAGTCCTCACAAAATTTGATAACATGCCCATCTATGTCTTCGGCTAAGAGATCTTTGATAATAGCAACACTAGGTTCAACTCTAATTTCCTCAGGGGGTGCAAGTGGTCTAATGTAACCCCTACGTATCACAGTTGGAGCTTTAGAATAATTCTTTATCCTAGCAGGGTATGGTGGTTTCTCAGTGTAAGCACAAGGAACAACAGGATTACTAAAAGCAATGACTTTCTCCTCAACTAGATTGGTTTTGGCTATGTTGCTTTCTATAGGAGGATGATATTTAAACCACTTCTCTTTGGGAAGATCAACATGAGCAGCAAAAGATTCACATAGAGAAGCTACTATCTGAGAGTCAAGTCCATACTTAGCGCTAAAATCTCTAGAAGTGTTTGTCTCAACAAAAGATTTAACGCAATCAAACTGGAAATTCATACCTGACTCCTTACCTTCCTCCAGCTCCCAATCTTCAGAGTTGCGTTTGATTCTCTCCAATAAATTCCACTTGTGATCAATATCCTTCTTCATAAAAGAACCGGGACAAGAAGTGTCAAGCATGGTACGATCTTCATGAGAAAGCCAAGCATAAAAGTTTTGAGTGATGATTTCTCCCGAGAGTTCATGATTGGGGCATGAATATAGCATTGATTTAAGCCTCCCCCAAGCTTGAGCTATGCTTTCCCTGTCACGAGGAAAAAAGTTATAAATAAAGTTCCGATCACGATGTACTAAATGCATAGGATAGAACTTTTGATGAAATTCCAATTTCAACCGATTGTAGCCCCATGATCCAGTATCATCACATAGCCTATACCATGTCAACGCCTTATCCTTCCAAGATAAAGGAAATACTTTCTTCTTTACCTCATCCTCGGGCAAACCTGCAAGCTTAAATAAACCACAAACTTCATCTACATAGATTAGATGCAAGTCTTGATGTGAAGATCCATCTCCTGTGAAAGGATTAGCTAGCAGTTTCTCAAGCTTACCCGAAGGAATTTCATAAAAGATATTTTCAGTAGGTACCTCAGGTTGAGGAGCAACTCCTCGTGCTTCCATTCGTGGCGAAGATACCCCGAACATACTCCTCAAAGGAACAGTTTCCATAGTGACAAGTGACAATAAATTTCAGCACGGTATAAAAATGTTTCCTTACCAATTACCACTTACCAAAGGCGCTTCACTCCCCGGCGACGGTGCCAGAAAAGAGTCTTGATGAACCACAACTATAGGGGATCAATCGTAGTCCTTTTGATAAGTAAGAGTGTCGAACCCAACGAGGAGCAGAAGGCTCTAATAAGCGGATTTCAGCAAGGTAATAACTGCAAGCACTGAAAGTAGCGGTAACAAGTGATGCTGTAGTGAGGTGAAACGTAGCGAGCAAAAAGTAACAAGTAACAAGTAGTAGCAATGGTGCAGCAAGTGGCCCAATCCCTTTTGTAGCAAGGGACAAGCCTGAACAAAGTTTTATAGGAGGAAAAACGCTCCCGAGGACACACGGGAAGTTCTATCATGCTAGTTTCATCATGTTCATATGATTCGCGTTCGTTACTTTGATAGTTTGATATGTGGGTGGACCTGCTTTGGTACTTCCCTTACTTGGACAAGAATCCCACTTATTGTTAACCTCTCTCGCAAGCATCCGCAACTACAAAAGAAGAATTAAGACAAAGTCTAACCATGGCATTAAACTAGTGGATCCAAATCAGCCCCTCACGAAGCAACGCATAGACTGGGGTTTAAGCTTCTGTCACTCCAGCAACCCATCATCTACTTACTACTTCCCAATGCCTTCCTCTAGGCCCAAATATATTGAAGTGTTATGTAGTCGATGTTCACATAACACCACTAGAGGAAAAGACAACATACAACATATCAAAATACCGAACGAATATCAATTTCACATGACTATTATTCACATGACTTATCCCATGTCCTCAGGAACAAAAGTAACTACTCACAAAACATAATCATAATCATGATCAGAGGTGTAATGAATAGCATCAAGGATCTGAACATAAACTCTTCCACCAAGTAATCCAACTAGCATCAACTACAAAGAGTAATCGACACTTCTAGTAACCTTACAAGTACGAATCAGAGTTGCGTGATGAAGATTGGTTACAAGAGATGAACTAGGGATTGGAGAGAAGATGGTGCTGATGAGGATGTTGATGAAGATGCCTCCCCACCGACGAGAGGAGTGTTGGTGATGACGATGGCGACGATTTCCCCCTCCGGGAGGGAAGTTTCCGTGGCAGGATCATCCTGCCGGAGCTCTAGATTGGATCTGCTCAAGTTCCGCCTCGTGGCAGCGGCGAAACCACGAAAAAGCTCCCTCTTGATTTTTTCTAGACCAGGACGCTTCATATAGCAAAAGAGGGGGGCTAGTGGGCCGTCAGGGAGCCCACAAGCCCCCACTCCGCCACCAGGGGGTGGCGGTGTCAGGGCCTGTGGCGCCCTGGCAGCCCCCCTCCGGTAGTTCTTTCGCCCAGTATTTTTTATATAATCCACAAAAAATCCACGTAACTTTTCAGGGCATTTGGAGATGTGTAGAATAGTAGACTAGGATTTGCTCCTTTTCCAGTCCAGAATTCCAGCTGCCTGAATTCTCCCTCTTCAAATAAGCCTTGTAAAATAAGATAGAAAAGGCATAGATATGGTACCACAAGTAATATAGCAGCCCAGAAAGCAATAAATATCAACATGAAAGCATGATGCAAAATGGACGTATGAAGGCGCCCCAGCGCCTTGCGCCTTCCCCGAGCAGAAGACGTATTCAGAAGACCTCCGGCTGGCTAGGCCAAGCAAGTGGGCCTGGCCAATTCCTCTCCTCCGCTGCGGCCGCAAGATAACCCCGAGGCTGAGCTCCTTTTTCTCATTTTCCTATTTTACTTAACTTCAAAAATCCATTCAAAAATCATTCTAACTCCAAATTGTTTGATTCAAACTCCTGCAGGTTCCTAAAATTCGGGGCTATCCAAATATGTTCTTTGCACATTTTTCCAGAGCAACTTTCAATGGTGTATTTATTGAAATACAAATGTGGATATATTCAGCCCCACTTTGTGAAAATCCTAGAGGACTCAAATCAACTCCAATTGGAGTGATTCCAGTTTCCAAAGACTTATTATATCATGCCCTATTTTTGAAGCCTTGGTCAACATTTTTATCAGGCGCTATTCTCTTGCAATAAATAAAATAGCTTCCTATTGCTATTTATCTAGTATTAGAAAATCCATAGAATATTCACCTCAACTTCAATTCCAGTGAAACAAATTCCTAAAAATTTATAAATTACTCTGTGTTAAATGAGTTCCTCCACTCATTTTTATCATAATATTTTTGTGGGCTTCATAAAGAATCCCCTACTCCTCCTTTCCTCCATTCAGAAATCCCTAATGATCCAAACCTCCTATGGCAAGCTTCAGATATTTTTCTTATGACCAGAGAGGTCTAAGAACAATATAACTTCTATTTTATATAGCAATTTTGTCCTGCTAGTTGTGTGGTTGACTGTGATTGTTTCCGACGGTAGTTGAGGAGTAGACGGAGTTCTTGGAGTTGGATCCGAAGACCTCAAAGACCTCGAGAACTTATGAGAGCAAAGGCAGGCAGCCCTTTGACCATGACTGAGCATATGTTATATTGCATGTTAGAATAGCAAATTTTTCTGTTGCATATGATCATAAGTGCCGGTAAATCATTGATGTGATGTTACCGATGGCTCCTCTGGAAGACATGCATTAAGCTTGCTCCTACCACCTATGAGGGTCATGCTAGTATCATGTTGACAAGTAAGACTAGAGTAAGAGTAGCATGAGCATGTTGTTGGTATAAATCAAAGACTTATGAAAACCCCGTCGGGTGCCACTAATGCCCGAGGGTGATGATGAGTTAGGTGGCCACTTTTGGTGAAGTGGTGCACCGCGTATTTGTGTGAGTATGGTTTCGGAAATGGGAATAGATTTATGATGTGTCAACCGTCCCAACCTTACATGTATGGCCATGTTACCCCTTTATGGGACGAGGCTGTGTTGATTACTTTGGTCAGTGCTAGCAAAGAGCCACATTACTAGTGGCGGGAGTCATACGTGGTCACTCTCGTGATGGGGTCGTGCCAGGTAGGGCGACTATGCCATTTTTATGTGTTCCAGGCACACCGTTGGTCCCCGCATGGTTGATACTGTCGAGAGTCGGTGCTCGTAAGACGTACAACATGTGGGATGGGTACCAACCGAGTGGACCTCTTTGCCTAGTATCGTCAGGGGAAACATTGATCGGGTACTTACCTCGGGTATGTTATATACCGCGAGTCGTGGATTACACGGAAGTTTCCCGGATCTCGTGGGTCGAGCGTACTACATCTGCAGAGTGTAAAACTATTCGAATAACCATGTCCACGGTCAAGGACAGTTGGGTAATCCTACTTAAACTACGTCCAGTCGTTTCCGCATAAACCAAGTGTGTGAGTTGTGATAAAAAGGAGTTATTATGAAAGTAATGATATGACCAAGTTCGGTGACTTGGCATATAGGGTGAACCCGGATGGTTCAACCCTTGACAGATATATTGATATCTGTAACGTGTTCTTCAAAAGTTGTTTTTAACTTATGATGCATACTCATGATCATGTTTATTTACCACCAAGAGGATATCCACGAAAGAAGCATATTATTGTTATCCTTCACTTGCGTTGTTCATATCATCGGCTGTTTGCGAGTACAATCAAAAGTACTCATTGGCTTCCACTGGTTATTTCATTGACCAGGTATGAAAGAACATGATTTGGTGAAGAGTCACTCGGTGATGTTCTTGCGAGCTAGGATGCTTCCCAGTCAGAATACTTGTAGGTTAAGGCTGATGGCATGGGTTCACGCTTTCGACCAATAATTCCGCTATCGGTCCAGTTTGGTGTGTTGGCCCTCAAGGCCCTATATATGTAAGACTTGACCGATAAGGTCATTTATTGTATCAAACGATATGTATGGATGTAAGACTCTTAATATTCAGTATTTGTGTTTTCGGTGAGAATTGATCTCTGGGATCACTAAGCACGTTCATTCGGCGATCTCGACTCGTAAGTCGGGGTCCCCACACACGGGTGAGTATATATTTCTCAATTCCTACAAGATATAAAAATGATAAAGTTAGTCGACTGGAGATTCAATCACTCGACAAAGATATGAAAGTACTTGGCAAGGACATAACTCACCACATTCGGCCGCTTATTCTCAGCAGAGAAGGGCAAGACCCGTTTGGCTTCCAACGGATTGTCGCAAGCCCTAGTGATGCTTCTAAGACATTGCGCCACGGTTTCTTCGGAGACCTCTTCTAGATGTGACCGAGTGTAGTCTTCGGGACCTGAAAAATGCCACATGGCGTGGTCTCTTGCTTGAATAGGTTGGATATGGCGACTGAGAAATGTCTCAAGTAGGTCCACCCAGCCACCCTGCCATGGATCAGATCGACTAACGCATTCACCAAAATCCCTACGTGGACCTTCTCCCCCTGTAGCACAATCAGCATCCTGGGAGCAGTAGATCGCTCCAAAGTGAAGGGGGGGAGACCAGTCGACATATTTGGGGATGCAACATCTTTGCAATAAAACCAAGTCGATTGCCAACCTCGTACGGAATCAGGAAGAGTCATTTGTGGATTCGCACTCTTAATCCTCTTCTGGATCCCCAAGCCACCACATAGATGGATGACGTTGGTTGTACTATCCCTAGGATTGGCTTTCTTTATCGACTGAGAACATACGGTGAAAATATGTTTGAACATTCCCCAATGAGGAGAACAACCCAAGAAATATCCGCACAATGTTATGAATGCGACAAGGTGTGCAATAGAATTTGGAGGAAGGTGGTGGAGTTGAGCACCGAAAAAGATTAAGAATCCACGGATGAATGGATGAGGAGGCACAGAAAAACCTCTCTCGGTGTGGGTGAGGAGAAGGACTCCCTCACCTTCGTGCGGCTCCGGCTCGACTTCCCCCTCCGGCAATCTGCATGAATCGGCGGCTATCAGCCCGTCATTGACAAGGTTTAGGACATCCATATCCTTGATGATCGACGGGAGGAAGATCGCTTGGATCCATCCCGGTGACACTGCAACTCAAGCACCCTGGCGGCTTCTTGGCATTGCCTCCCTTCTTGGCCCGCTAAAGTTTCCCTATATTCCCTTTCGTCATCTCAACGACGGTGGAGGAGAATGATCTAAGCGGCGCTCGTGAGGCAGAGGTGATGGAGAAAAAGGGGAGAATTGAGGAGGAGCACTGTTTCAACCCTAGTGCCGGCCCATCTTATAGTCACCCGAGTGAGTCGCTGACCCGTGGGTCCACCAGATCTTTTTCTATCGCAATAACAGAGGAAACGCGATATGTGGCGATAAGGGCGGCATGATAATCGAGGAGTCATGCCCCCATTTTCCCCAGATGTTGCGTCATCATCGCGCGACGCGTGCTTACCAAATTTTCTAATCCCGTGAAATCCAGACCTGACGAAGCAACCTATCACATCAAAAGATCATGTTGATTACTCGGACCAGTTTTCACTTTCAAATTCACTCGCATGCATTTCAAGACAGAATCGGTCAAGGTGAACGGCAAAGACATCAATTGACGCACAGTTCCGCGAAGCCTTGATGTGCATTGAGAGTTTGCATGTCTTATCAGAATCTGCATTGACCCCTTTCCTACTCGAACCTCAATCCATTTAGGGGCTAATGATGGGGATATATACCTAGGGTAGGGTCATAGGCCTGACCTACATGTCCTACCCAAGGGCACAACATTAAAGACTTAAAGATTTCAAGGAAGGTCCTGGCTGACTCGCCATGGTACACGGGTCACTTGGTAACATATCCACTCGGATACTTTCTCCCTCCACTCGACTGTAGACTTTCACTTGGAAGAACTAAAAGTCCGTCGACCGCTGAAGTTTAGAAGCCACTGCAGGGAGGCCAACGAGCAGGTATTTGACTGGTATTCATACGTAACATTTATTACATACGTTATAAGTAACATACGCCTTTATCTTTATTAAATCGAACCCTTGGTTTCCTGACCTTGATGATGGGTAGCGCACTCTATATAAGCCACCCCTCCCCTCTGGCACAAGGGTTCGAACCCCCTGTAACACACACATTCCACACGACAAGAGCCCCCGAGCACTAAGACTTAGGGCTCTTACCTCCACGAGAGGGGCCTGAACTCATACATCGTGTTGTCAAACTCGCCGTAGCAAGGACTCCGCCATCTCCTTTCGTACCCCTCATCTCTACTGTCAGGCTCGTTCCCACGACAAACAGTATTCCCACATAGTACAAGTGAAGGCTAGCAATAAATTGAGAAGCGCCCAACCAAGAAACGAAAAATCATCATAAGTGAACATTAAACATAACTAACAGCGAATAGTGCAACACAAGGAGGATGTAATTTCGTAGCATAATTATTGACTTAATGTGCATGCATAGGGAATCACAAATCTTATGACGCATATTCTTACTAGAGCATAATTACTCGTCAACATAACTCACATATTACTATCTTCATATCGCAAAACTATTGCAAAGAATCAAGCTTAATATCCAATGATCTTCCTGGAATTTTTTGTTAAATCTTTCTTGAATATTCATCACTTTTTCATTTAAAGCAAATTGGCAATGCAAATAACAAGCTCTCAAACAAATATAAGTGAAGAAAGAGAGCACAAATTTCTTTAAAATTTCCAACTCTCAAAATTATATAAGTGAACCAAGAGATGATTTCTTTAAAATTTCAGCAACTCCCAAAATAATCTAAGTGAAGCATGAGAGCAATTTTTTTAAAAATAACAGCACCATAGTGCTGAAAAAGATATAAGTGAAGTACTTCAGAAATTCCATGGCTCAAAAAGTTTAAGTGAAGCATAGAGAGCGATTCTAACAAATCATAGCATAATTTAGCTCTGTGAAATGGGTGTGTCCAACAAGGTTTATTATGACAAACTAACCAGCAAAGAAAGAAAAGACACAAATGATACAAGATGATCCAAGAAAAACTCATGATATGTGACAAATAAAAATATAGCTCCAAGTAAAATTAGTGATGATTTTTAGAAGAAAGAGGGGATGCCTTCCAGGGCATCCCCAAGCTTAGCTGCTTGGTACTCCTTAGATATTGCCTTGGGGTGCCATGGGGCATCCCCAAGCTTAGCTTCTTGGTACTTCTTGGATATTGCCTTGGGGTGCCATGGTGTATCCCCAACCTTTGGATTTTATCACTCCTTATTACTTCATCCATTGTGCTCTCACTCAAAACCTAAAAACTTCAATCACACAAAATTCAATAAAAAAATTCGTGAGATACGTTAGTATAGCAAAACCAAGCTTTATTATAGGCATTGTTGAAAACCTATTCAAATTTCGGTTTTGCATTATACCTAATGCATTCTAACTTTACCATGGCTTATGCCCCCCTATACAAACCATAGAATCATTAAAATAAGCACATAACACAAAGAAAATAGAATCTGTTAAAAACAGAATAGTTTGTAAAGATTCGAAATTTACTTATACTTCTATAACTACAAAAAATCTGAAAAATTAGGACAACATAGGGAATTTTCATATTAATCTTTCATAAAACATTCACACACTTTTGATGTTTGTGTGATTTTGATGATTTTTTTACTAGATGCAAACATTTCTGTTTTTCAACGGGATTAATGCAACTAACAGCCCACACCATCCCAAGGGCTTTACTTGGCACAAACACTAAATAAAACACAAAAAACACAATGATAATAGTAGCATAATCGGGCAAACACTCAAGAACAGAAAGCAAAAGTGAAAATAAATTTTATTCATTGGGTTGCCTCCCAACAAGCTCATTCTTTATAGCCATTAAGATAGGCTTGAGATTTTGTTGATGCTCACATGAAAGATAGTAGTTGAAACATAAAGAGAGCATCATGAAGCATAAGACAAACACATTTAAGTCTAACATGATTCCTATGCAAAGGCATCTTATAAGGAAACTAATTATCAAGACAAGAAATATCTAACATATGAATGGAAGAAGAAAGGAACAGCAGTAATCTCAACATGAAGAGAGATAAATTAGTAACATGAATATTTTTGTTACTATATTTCCTTCTCTCTTAATAATTACATGTAGGATTATATTTAAATTTAACAACATAGCCATCACATAAAATATTATATTCATGATCCACATGCATAAAAGTCTTATAATCTTCCAAGGTAGTGGGATTAACATTAACTAAAGTCATGACATCTCCAAACCAACTTTTATAAAAAAAATCAAGATATAGATAACTATCCAAAATATTGGGATCATTATTTCGTAAATTTGACACTCTAACAAACCTACTTTCAATACTATTGCAGACATTTTTATCAATATCATATTCGTCAAGAGGATTAAATAAATTTTCAAGATCATAAGAAGCATTACCCCAATCATGATCATTACAATGAGTAGTGGACATGACAAAATTGCTATCCCCAAGCTTGTAGTTTTGCATATTATTAGCACAGTTGACGTTAATAGATCTTATAATAACATGATTGCAATAGAGATATCATAAATCACTTTATAAATTTCTTCTTTTAACACTTCATGACAATATTCAAATTCATGATTTTCAAGAAAAACTTCACAAAAGCAATCAAGAGCACCCGAGTCTCTATAAATTGGTTCACGATAATTAGATCTTTTGAAAAAAGTAGAAAGTCGATGAGGATCCATATGTCTTTACTTTTCCTGTTTATTTTTCTCTTTTTGAGTGTTGACATGAAGGCAATAGAAGCAAGTAAGCAAGAAAAAGGAAAACGGAAAGAAGTCAAATAAAAAGGAAAATGCTTGCGAAGTGGGGGAGAGAAAAATGAGAGGCAAATGGCAAATAATGTAATTGTAAGGAGAAGAGATTTGTGTGTAGGAACCTGATAGATCTTGACTTGATCTTCACGGCAACGACGCCAAAAATCTTGCTACTCCTCGTTGATGTATTGGTTTCCCTCGGCAATGACAAATATTTCGTTTAGTTATGAAACCAAGGTGTCAATCCAGTAGGAAGATCCACAAGACCATGTAAGAAACACATGCACACAAATTGCAAATCCTCACAACCCAACGAGTTGAAGGGTTG
This sequence comes from Hordeum vulgare subsp. vulgare, assembly GCF_904849725.1. Classification (NCBI taxonomy): domain Eukaryota; kingdom Viridiplantae; phylum Streptophyta; class Magnoliopsida; order Poales; family Poaceae; genus Hordeum; species Hordeum vulgare. Next base: position 162,590,885 of record NC_058522.1, read on the forward strand.
TCAATCCCTCGTGGGTAAAGTAAGGATAGATTGATAGATGCAAATAAGAGTGCTAGAAAATAGAACACAACAAGGTATATTTCATGATAATATAAATCTGAAAAAGAAGAGCAAACATAGGTGGAAACCTAAATAGCAAAGTAGAGATTGCAAATAGATGATGTGAAGTAGACCCGGGGGCCGTAGGTTTCACTAGTGGTTTCTCTAGAGAAATAGAAAATGGTGGGTATACAAATTACTATTGTGCAATTGATAGAAAAGAAGATAATTATGATGATATTCAATACAATGATCATGTATATAGGCAACACGTCCAAGATAAGTAGACTGACTTCTGCGTGCATGTACTTCTATTACTCCACACATCGACCGTTATCCAGCATGCGTCTATTGTATTGAGTTCATTTAGAAACAGAGTAACGCCTTAAGAACAATGACATGATGTAGACAAGATCTATTCATGTAGGAATAGATCCCATCGTTTTATCCTTGATAGCAACGATACATGTGTGTCATGTATCTTTATGTCATTGAGATTGAGCACCGCAAGATCGAACCCATCATAAAGCACCACCTCCCATTGCAAGATAAAGTATCAAGTAGTCCACACAAAAACCAAATATAGTGAAGAAATACGAGGATATAATAATCAAGCATGAATATTTTTTCATAGGTCTGATCATAAACTCACAATTCATTGAATCCCAACAAAGACACCGCAAAAGAGAGCGTTACATCATATGGATCTCCAAGAGACCGTTGTATTGTGAAAAAAACGAGATATAACGCCATTTAGATACTACCTATGGACCCGTAGGTTTGATAGGAACTACTCACACATCACTAGAGGAGCACCAGTGAGGATGGTGAACCCCTTCGTGATCCTGTTCCTCTCCGAACAGGGGTCTACATTGGGTTTTGTGGCTTTTGAACTTGCCCTGATGTATTTATAGAGTTAATAATATTGGGATTTTCTGAATATTAGGGTATTTATAGAGCTCATAGGCTGCGGAGGAGGTGCCAGACGGCCCCACTAGACACGAGGACGCGCCAGAGGCCTCTAGCACGACCTGATGTCTAGTGCCCCCTGGGCCTCGCCGTTTCTCATTCTTGGCTCCCAAGTTTCCTCCTGGTCGAAAAAATCTCCGTATTGTTTCGTGGCAATTGGACCTCATCTGATATGGATTATCTGCGAAGGAAAAAACAGAAAAAGACATCAACTTGCGCTAGGCACTATGTAAATAGGTTAGTCCCAAAATATTATATAAAGTTGCTATAAAATGATTATGAAACATCAAAGAATAATAATATAACAGAGGGCGGTGCATCTGTGGGCCACAAGCCAACAAGGCATGCCCACCCCCTCGGTGTGCCCAGATGGCTTGTGGGGCCCACATGGCCCCATGCCTTATCCCTTCAACTCACTTCATCTATAACTTCCAGGAAAAATTCTCTAGCTCTCTCTCTCTTGTTCTTCCTCCAGAAACTAAAATTGTCCATCTCGTTGCTCGGAACTCCGTTTCCGAAACTGTTTTGAGGAATAGATCCATGGTATGTGACTCACCCGTTCCACCAATTAGTTTTTTCTTTAGTGGTTTGTATTTTGCATATTTTGTTGCACTTGGTGCTACTCAAAATGGGCTTGCATGTCTAATTCTCGGAGTTCGAAGTAGTGGGAATGCTTGATATGTCCTCTAGGCATCCATCTGAGTAGTTGCTATCAATCTTGTGAAGTTTTACTCACATAATTTTGTTCTCCAAAATTTTCGGAAATTAGTGTGTAGGAAAATGAACTTCTTTAGGAGGAGCTCCTCAAGGAGGCGTTCTTTGAGTGATTCATCGAGCGAGGGCTCGGTATAGCAAGCTTATGTGGAACCCAGAGCAAGCCTGACAATCATGTGAGATACTAAATCATGCCATTGGCCATGCGATGGGTTCATGAGAGATACAAGCACTAAGGAGGAGTTCAATCAATACATTTGCAATACCGGTATCAGCGAATTCCTTGCTGATGAATGTGACCAATACTATCTCCTTACTAATTCCTTTGTGCAAAATTTCTACTTCATTAGTACACCCGATGCTCACATGGTTTGATTTGACTTATATTCTCAACATTATGAGTTAACGCTCATTAAATTTTGTGAAATATGCTTGCTTCCCTTTGACGGGGGAATGCGTGATCCTTAGCCTGAGGAATTCAAGGATTTTCTCCTCACCTTAACTATGCGATAAACTTGGGGCGTATCAAATGCCATTGCCACTAGTTTGCATTTTATGTTTGTGAACTATTTATCTTTATTTATAGGAAAATGCATAACTACTATGGAGCAGGGTGGTGGCCTCAGTTCCCCCACCGTTGCTATTTTTAACCTCGCACTTTACGGTGATAACACTTACAACTTAGGAGCTATTGTTGCGCGTCGCTTGCATCTTAACCGAACTAGAGGCAAAATTCATGATGGTATTTATGCCACACTCTTAGCAAAGCACTTTAATGTCGCCATAGGCTCCATTGACTACTTATTACCTAAGGTTTATCTTGATCACCAGTCTATGATAGAGCACATTTTCATTGAGGAACCTCAACCACGGCAGGACATTCGTTACAACTTAGAATTTAGTGTGAAGACTTGTGATATTATTTCCTTGCATGCACCTTCTTTGTTTAACTGTCATGCCAGGCATGGCTACACCATCATGATAGTAGATATAATTACTTATCGGAACGAGTTGGTTGCTGCGGAGGCCGAGGCCTAGGCATGGAATGCTGAGGTGCTTCAGCAACAATATTTTCCCATACCTTACGGCTATTATCAGTAGTGATCATCAAGCTAGGGGAACACCTAAGGATGGAGGAGTACATATTTCTCACCAACATTACATTCAAGTCCACACACTTCATATAAATTGTCGTTGTTCATCGTCTTTCATTCTAAATCCAAGTTAGTTTTATTTTTAAGCTTTCTTCTTGTGTGTTTGAAAACCCTCAAAAATAAAAAAATATTTATTGCTTCTTTTCGGTTTTCCTTTTCCATTTATTCAGTTGTAGTACTAAAATAAAATCGAAAAATGTTTCCTTTACTTGCTGGGAGCTTTCCCATGTAAATAGTTTTTCTCATTTTTGTTTTCCTTCGTTTATTTCCTTCGTTGAGAAAACCAATAAGGCCAAAAATATTTCAGTGTGTTTCTCTAAGTTTCTTTTCATTTCTTTGAGTGGTTGAATGGCGAAGACCATGATGAAAATGTTGAGTGGCTCTCATGTGCTTTATTGTTGGTCTACCAAAGAGCCAACATTACCATGTCTTCTCCTTTGCAAAAATACCTTGCATATTCCAGCTTAGTCCATGACCCACATGCACTATTATTATCACATCATTCGGTCGTGCAAGTGAAAGGAAATAATGACGATATTAGATGGACTGAACGTGGAAAACGAAACTTGTATGAACTCTTCTTATTTTTCGTTTTTGTAAATATGTTCAGCTCGTTCTTATGAGTGAACATGTTTATGATTACAATTAGAAATTATAGTTTGTCATGCCATGCTTAAATAGCTAGGAGTGGATAATGATTTATCTTGTGTGTCAGGATGCATTTAAACAGTTATGATGTGGTATCAAGGAATAGTATTTCCTTCTAAGTAATTTGAGGAGCTTGACTTGGCCCGTGTGCAAACATGTAGTTGATTCAAAACGAATGCAGCCCTCATGATGTTTAAATTCAAAATATTCATATCCTACTCATGCTAATTTCCAATATTAATTATTCATAATGCATGCTTATGACCGTTTTTTCTCTCTAGCTCGTCCCTTCCTAATCTATTGCTAGCCTCCACCTGTACCAAGCGGGAATGCTTATCATGCATCTGTAATCCTTAAACCAAGTTGTTCCACATGAGACCAGCATACCTACCTATATGAGGTATTATCCTGCCATTCCAAGTAAATTTGCATGTGCCAGCTCTAAATATTCAAACAAACAACTATTTTTGTGTACTCGTATCGCTCATGTAGCGACGGGGCGGTTGGTATATTCCATGCTAAGTAAGTTATTGTCAAGACGGTCGCCGTCATTGCATGAGAGAAGTTGGTAAAAAGGATGACCAATTGATACGTCAATTTTGCATCATGAATGATTATCGATATTTGTGTTATTCTTTTACATTATTCCCAATTATCATACAATTCTTATGTACTTTTTATCCGAATATACAAGGTACATCACAAAGAGGGAAATATTTGGAAACTCGAATTCTAGACCGGGAAACCGAGAAAAGGGAGAAAAATCAACATACGCCAAAAGAACCAAAACTTCACAGATATTTTTTCTTGAATATTTAAGAATTATTTGGCTGAAAATATACCCTGCAAAAACATGTAACATCACATCCTTTGGCCATATCACATGTAACATCACATCCTTTGGCCATATCACGTGTAACATCACATCCTTTGGCCATATCACAGAGGAGGAAGAGAGACAGGGCTGCGTCGAGAGAGCGAGAAATTCTCGTGTCTCCAATGGGAAAAACCCCCACTATATATAGGGGGAAGGGGAGGGTGGCACCCCCCTTAGGGTTCACACCCCTAGGGGTGCGGCAGCCCTAGCTGGGGCTGGAGGTGGCGGCCAGGAGGGGAGAGGGGGTGGCTCTCCCCTGGTGGGCCTTAGGCCCACCTCACTTACGGTTCCCCCCTTCCATCTCTAGGCGCCTTGGGCTGGGTGTGGGGGGCGCACCAGCACACCCAGGGGCTGGTTCCCTCTCACACTTGGCCCATGTAGCCTCCTGGGGCTGGTGGCCCCTCCCGTTGGGCCTCCTGAACCCTTTCGGTGGTCCCGACACGTTAACGGTCGTGCCCCAAACATTTCCGGCGTCCAAACCCATCCATCCTATATATCAACCTTTACCTCCTGACCATTCCGAAGCTCCTCGGGACGTCCGGGATCTCATCCGGGACTCCGAACAACCTTTGGTAACCTCGTATAACAATTCCTTATAACCCTAGCATCATTGAACCTCAAGTGTGTAGACCCAACGGGTTCGGTAGGCATGCACACATGACCGAGACACTCTCCGGCCAATAACCATCAGCGGGGTCTGGATACCCATGGTGGCTCCTTCATGTTCCATGATGATCTCATCGGATTAACCACAATTTCAAGGATTCAATCAATCCAGTATACAATTCCCTTTGTCTGTTGGTATAGACATGCCCGAGATTCGATCGTCGGTATCCCATACCTTGTTCAATCTCGTTACCGATAAGTCTCTCTACTCGTTCCGTAGAACGTCATCCCGTGACTAACTTCTTAGTCACATTGAGCTCATGGTGATGTTCTACAGAGTGGGCCCAGAGATACGTCTCTGTCACACGGAGTGACAAATCCCGATCTCTATTCATGCCAACCCAACAGACACTTTCAGAGATACCCGTAGTGCATCTTTATGGTCACCCAGTTACATTGTGACGTTTGATACACGAAAGCACTCCAACGGTGTCCGGGAGTTGCACAATCTCACGGTCAAAGGAAAAGACACTTGACATTGGAAAAGCTTTAGCATACGAACGATACGATCTAGTGCTATGCTTAGGATTCGGTCTTCTCCATCACATCATTCTCCTAATGATGTGATCCCGTTATCAATGACATCCAATGTCCATGATCAGGAAACCATGATCATCTATTGATCAACGAGCTAGCCAACTAGAGGCTTGCTAGGGACAAGTTGTGATTTATTTATTCACACATGTATTACTATTTCCTGTTAATACAATTATATCATGAACAATAGGCGATTATCATGAACAAGGAAATATGATAATAACCATTTTATTATTGCCTCTAGGGCATATTTCCAACAGTCTCCCGCTTGCACTAGAGTCAATAATCTAGTTACATTGTTATGTATCGAACACCCATAGCATTGTGGTGTTGATCATGTTTTGCTCGAGGAAGAGTTTTAACCATTTTATTATTGCCTCTAGGGCATATTTCCAACAGAAGTCGTCCCCAACACTGATGAAACTCAAGTAGGTGCACCTGAGGAAAATGCTACATATCCAATTCCCCAGCCCAACCAAAGTCTTCAACTAGCTCATCCAAGGACTGCAAAAGAAGTGGAACTTGACAAAATCCTCGATGACATCAATGCGCCAGGTCCTCTCACTCGCTCAAAAGCTTCACATTTAGTTAACTTTTGTGGGCATTCCTATTTTGTGTATATCACAGAACCCTCAAAAGTTGTTGAAGCCTTCATGGAACCCGAGTGGATTCAAGCCATGCAAGATGAAATTCTTTAGTTCAAGCTAAATGACGTATGGAAACTCGTCAAAAGACCAGATCCTCGCAAGCACAATATCATCGGCACCAAGTGGATCTACCGAAACAAGCAAGATGAGGATGGTGAGGTTGTGAGGAACAAGGCACGGCTTGTAGCCCAAGACTACACACAGGTTCAAGTTATTGACTTTGATGAAACTTTTTCACCTATTGCTAGACGTGAAGTTATTCGAATATTACTTGCTTATGCTAACAATCACAATATGACTCTATATCAAATTGATGTGAAAAGTGCATTCGTCAATGGTAAGCTTGAGGAAGAAGTATATGTTGCTCAGCCCCCAGGTTTTGAAGACCCGAAGAATCCTGACAAAATCTTCAGACTCCAAAAGGCACTCTATGGCCTCAAGCAAGCCCCTCTGGCGTGGTATGATACATTGAAGGAATTTCTCATGAAGAAAGGCTTCAAACCTCGTTCAATTGATCCTACTATTTTCACAAAATCCTATGACAATGAACTATTCGTGTGCCAAATATATGTCCACGACATTATTTTTTGTTGTACTGACAAATGTGACAGTGATGAATTTGCCTACATGATGGGTGAAGAATATCAAGTGTCCATGATGGGGGAGCTGAAATTCTTCTTAGGTCTGCAAATTCGTCAACAATGCAATGGCATCTTCATATATCAAGAGAAATACCTCCAGGATGTCCTCAGGAAATTCGGCATGCATGAATGCAAAGGCGTCAAGATTCCTATGCCTACCAACGTCCACCTCTCCATTGACGAAAATGACATAGATTTCTATCAACGGGTATATCGTTCTACGATTGGCTCTTTATTGTACCTATGTGCGTCTCAGCCAGACATTATGCTTAGTGTTTGCATGTGTGCACGTTCTCAAGCAAAACCGAAGGAATCACACCATAAGGCTGTGAAACATATTCTTATATATCTAGCTCACACACCAACACTAGGATTATGGTACCCCAAGGGCTCAAGTCTTCACCTCGTTGGATATTCTGATTCTGATTATGCTGGTGTTCGTGTGGATCGCAAGTCCACATCAGACACATGTCATTTCCTCGGACGATCCTTAGTCTGCTGTCCTCAAAGAAGCAAAACCGCGTATCACTCTCCACTTCTAAAGCTGAATCCATTGCTGCTGGATCTTGCTGTGCTCAACTGCTATGGATGAAGCAAACCCTCTGAGATTATGACATCAACATGAAGAATGTGCCCTTCTACTGTGACAATGAGAGTGCAACCAAGATCGCCTACAAACCAGTACAACACTCGAAGACCAAGCACATACGGATTCGCCATCATTTTCTTTGTGATCATGTACTCAAGGGCAATATCATCATCGACCATGTGAAGACTGGTGGCTAGCTAGCAGATATCTTCACAAAGCCCTTGGATGAAAGAAGGTTTTGCAAGTTGCGATGTGAGCTAAATATCCTAGAGTCTTCAAATGTTTTGTAAACATGCACACATCCTAACACTTATGAAAAAATGATGACTTAGATGTGCAACACAAGAATAATGATTTTCTTCAATCAATGAAGAATATCACTCTAAGTGTGAAGAACTTTGTTCTTAGGGCCCTACGACAATTGTACGCGGTGCCTCAAATCATCATTCTTATATGGTGGGTCATGCCACCACCAACTTCAAGTTGGAAATTCTTCAAAGTTGAAATTATTCAATCTGAGAATTTTCACAAAAATTCCTAAAAATTTTCAAAGTCTTCAAAATTTCAAATTCTTAAAAACTTTTTGTCATGGTCTTCATTGACTATATATATTATAATGAGCTTTCAATGTCCTCAACAACATTCACTTATTGATAAGTCCTCAATTTGGTATTTCTTCTAAGTGAACGTGATCGGAACCGTCTCCCCTCTATGCTAAGCTCAACCCAGTCTATTCTCAATTCTTCATCTGCGTTCTGTTTGACACTTGTTCAAAGTCCTCACTGAATCCTTGCCAGCTGATGACTTTGCGACAAAATCCTCAAAATTCAAAAAATAATTTTAATGTTAGCAAAGTAACCGCACCCACTACTCACGATAGGATAACCACAATCTCCACTTCTTCGATCGTGGGTAGCACGTGTCATGCGGAGACGAAACGGCAAGGGCAGTTTCATCCGAAGTTTTTTGCTTTAGGCTGTTTTCACCTGAGCTAAAAATAGCCCCTTACCCCCTTCAGTGAAAAACTCTTCTCTCCCTCTTGACTCCTCCACTCGAGCTCAAAATCTAGCGCCGCCGCTAGCATCCTCGTCGCCCGTGAGGAACATCTTCACTGCCTCGACCTCGTTGCCGCCGGACTCACGTCGACTGCAGAACATTTTCCTCCGCCGCCGAAGTAGCTGTTTTCAGTCATCAAGTTAGGGCACTGAAGATCTGAGCCAAAGAACTTCAGTTTTTACCTCCCCAGTTCATCGAGTTCCTCATACAGGGTAATTAAAATCCTATTTTACCATCTTTGATCGATCCATTTATTCTCTTTAGATTCATGAAATTAGTTTTTCGTCAGAAAATCTCTCAGTTGTCCAATGCCTAGAACACTTGATGAATTTCACTAAGCCCCTAAATTCTTCACGGGATTCCTCAATTGTGTAATTTTTTGAATCTGCACAACTCTCGAACCCAAGATCATAATGCTTAGTCAAATTCCTCAATACACTCGTCAAATTCCTCAACTTAAGAAAATTTTCAGTTTCCTAAAATTTGAGAACATATATGACCTCTCCAAATTCTACGCACCTATACTCTGTTCACAGGTACAAAATGGCGGTTGATTAATCACTAGGTTCTCATCAACTTAACTCATTTGCATCATTTCTTGAAGAAACATTATCTGTGTCCTTATATTCCTCAAGAATACAAATTCCTCAGCAAAAAACCTCAGCTGAAGAAAATGGAGGAAGACCGAAAAAGAAGGGTGGCAAGAAACTAGAACAGAAAACTGTTTTGAGATCCCAGAGGAGATATATGTTGAGTACTGCATGCTAGATGAAGAAATGCATGGAAAAGAGACAATGGCTAAACGCAAGATAATGATTCATAGGGTTCAACGCAAACGGACAAAGGAGTGGAAGGAATACATGTATGTCACTCAAAAGTATGCCAAGAAGTTTGCCTCAAACCTCCTTGCAAAAGGTTGCCACACGGAGATCAACAAACATCATATCCGTCCAGCGTAGCCACAATTGAGGAATATCCTGATGAGAAAGACATGTATTTGTCTAAGCTGCAGAGAAAGGCAAAAGCTGATGTCACAAAGTTTAATGAGGATTTTGCTCTTGCAGCAACTGCTGCCACTTCTTCGGCTGTTGAGGCTTGTGCTACAGAAAAACCTCAGAAGAGGGTCCTGAAGAGGAAGACAGGTCTCGAGGCAAAACCCTCAACAACATTGTCAAAAAAAAATTCCTCAGAAATTTGCTACAAAGGCTCCGAAGTTCTCAACTGCAGCGAAGTCTTCACCTCGACTACAGTCATAGCTCGGGCAACATCAAGCAGAAAATCCAAGTTCCTCAGTACCATCTGCCTAAGGCTCAGCTCTCAAATCTTCACCTCGTCTATTGAAGACAAAGGTGACTGCTGGAAGAGGAACAAGGCCAAGCCCAACCAAGATTGTCAACATTCCTTCTGCATCAGAAGGAAGTGAATAATATGATGATGAAACCCTTCAAGCCATCATCAGAAACAAGCAAGAAAGGGTTGCAAAAGCTAATGGAAACACAATTTCCCTTGCACGGGATCCGAAAGTTGTGTTGAACATCATCGACCTTTGGTATGAGGATCCAAACAGATCAATTGATGATTTGAAAATTTCAATTGGACTCAGTCATATGGTCACTTCATTCATCAATGAAGCAAAATGGAAGGATCAGCAAGCCAAACAAGCATGAGCTCGAAAGGTTAAAAAGGAAAAGTACTTGAAGCATATACAAGTCTTCGTGCGGACCAAAAGGGTGTCAAAGAGAGATTTGTCCAAGCAGCAACTGGAGCAATTAATGAATACAACAACTGGGTTGCTTCCCCAAAGCAACCAACAAATCCTCAACCAAGCTATACTGTGCAACTAACAGATGCTGATGAAGATGACGAACTAGCTGCTGATGAAATTACTCAGAATATTGCTGTTGAAGAATTTACAAGGAATGACACTTCTCATGCAATTCCTGATGAAAATACTACTTCACCAATGTCTTCAAAGGTGAATAAAGTGATTCTACCGTATGCATCAGACGCAAAGAAAACAAAAGCTTCTGAGAAAGAAGCCAAGAAGAGAAAGGCATCAACACCTTGAAAGTCTTCTGAGGCAAAATGGCTGAAGAATGTGCCTACTACTTCATCAGCTCCAGTGGATGCGACTCCCCTCAACGTTGCACCATCATACATGATCATACCATTTGGCGAAGAGCACATCATTCCAGAAAAGGATGAGGAAATGAATGACAATCGCTCTGCTGCTTCCACACTAATTGTTGAGGAAATTCAAGAAGATCAAATTCCTCCAGTTTCAACACATCCTCCTTAAAACCCAGAAATGACTGCTGAAGAAAAGGGGGGTGATGAAGACATTGGCAACAACACACCTATTATCAATGATGAGTTTTGGGAAAAGACTCACCCAAACTCACGAATGAGCACTCAAATTCCTCAAACTCCTACAACCACTCAAATTCCGACTGGCTGTGAAAAAAGAGCTCACATGTGAAATCAGCAACACACCAAGAATCAACTGCATCAGTTGAAGAAATTGAAAAGGAAACTATTGCACCAGAAACTTCATCTCCTCACTCGGCACAACAAATTCCTCAAACTGAAGAACAAGCTCCTGATGAAAATGCCTCATTACAGGATAGAAATACTACTGAGGAAACTGCAATTGTGGTTGCCCATCCTGAAACTGCAATTGTGTTGGCCAAAACTCCTCAAGATGAGCAAGATCATAATCTTCAACCAAAGCCTCATCAGCCCTTCTCAAAGAGGCCAAAGTTCCTAAAGAAAGACTTATATGTTGAACATCATTTCTTCATTGGAGAAAATCCTTATGATAGGCTTTGTATCAGGCATAGAAAGTTCTGGACCAGAACTCATCTTAATTACTATGCAACTGTGCTTTGTGGGAAAAGGAAGGTATTTCATCACACCCACATTCCTCATTGTGACATGGAGGAAATTGCTTGCTTCACCCTAGTATTGAGTATTCTTCACGAAGAAGGGCTACTGACTTTCTGCACAGATATTGGTGACTGGAATACAAACATTATTCTTCAGTTCTATGCCACACTTCATATCTCAGGTGACCCCAAAAACATCAACTCTTGGGTCTTGGACCGGATGACACAACACACACACTACAAAGCTCCAGCCACTGAATTGCTTTGCGCTTTACAATATCAATACCTTCAGATGAAGCAATTAACCTGTATGATGGAAGAGAGCTACCAAATCATCAAATGGAAGTCCTCATGAAACCTTTGGCTCCGAGCCAACCTCCAAGGAGAAGATTCCTTGTGAAGGAATTGAAGTATGTGCCCAAAACTGTCTACAACATTTTGGCATATTCCATCGCACCTATCAAAGGGCATGATAAGGAAGAAGATGTTGTTGGAATCATGAAGAACATCCTGTTCGATGTCATTCATGGCATCAAAATGAACCTTCAGGATTTCTTCTTGAGGACTTTGGCTGACAATGCTTTGTCACCATTTGAGATGAAGATTTATGCGCCTTGGATCATGATATTCATTAGAAACATATCCGCCATCAGCTACCAAGTTGACTATCAGAATCACCTTGGTTATCTGTCGCCTCTCAAAGTCGTCAAGAAATCTTTTGAACCAGTTGAAGGCAAAGGCAAGTCAGTGATTGATGAAGGAAATCAACCCCTTGATGGTCAATTTCACAAGGCTGCCTCCTATTCCTCATATGATGCCACTGCCACTCAAGAATCTGATGGCAGAGCAAAACCTCCAAGCCCAACTGCCCCAAGGGTGATGACTAAGAGAGAGATGCTCCTCAGTTTTCATCAGTAAGTCGATCACAATCACAAGTGGGTAAAATGCCAGTTTGGCTCCATTGTGAAAACCCTCAATGATACTCAAAATGCTGTGAAGAGGTATCACTATTATCTTCATGAGGTATTTGAACGCACTTGGGCCATAATGTCCCACCTGAAGACTCCCAAGGAACTTGAACTATTGGAATTCACTCGCAAATTTGATTGGTCATGGCCACCAAAGAAGAAATTTAAGAATGTTCCAGTTCATGACTTGGTGGACAGTTCATTTTCTTCATTCTGCACTGTTGATTCTGATGAAGAACTTGCGGATACTGCAAATGTCCCAGCAAGGAAGTCTGACTCGAACACTATTCGCACCTCTTCCTCAACACAGAAGTGAAATTCTTCATGGGCGTTAGTCCTTAGTTTTGTCCCTTTTCGTTACTGGATGACAGAGGGGGAGAAATCTGAGAGTTAGTCTTCTAGAGGGTTAAATTTATGGGCTTATAAACTTTATTAAGTTAGAAACTCTTGGTTCTTTTGAAGTGTTTTGATGTAATGAGTTGTAACTTAAGCCCGATGGTGTTCTGACACTTTTGAACTTTTTTCCTCGCACGCTTATTCCTCAAGCTAATTAATGTATGCATGCTGAAATTCGTGTGACACCATTTTTCATCATGCATTTCAAATTCCTCATACTATATGTCAAATGCATGCATGAATTACAAGATACAGGGGGAGGTCTCCATGATATATATCATCAATGTGCATTTGCTGTTTAAAGCAAATTCCTCAAAACAAGCACATCTTCAGGGGGAGTTTATGTGTATCTTACCTTCAAATTCCTCAAACTCAGTACTTACATTTCATATTATTATCCCCGTTGAAAACTTAACTTATTTGTCATCAACCACCAAAAAGGAGGAGATTGTAAGTGCATCTAGTGCCCTTAGTGATTTTGGTGGTTTGAAGACTTATAGGTTAAGAGACTGATATGTTTGTGAGTGTACACATGCTCTATATGTCGCTGAGGAGTTTGAGTTATTCGATGAATATCGACCCCTAAAAATGTATGTCTTTGGGTGAAGACTTTGGTCATTCCTTGAAGACTTTGATCGCGAATAAATTGCAAAGAATTGGTATTCCTCATGAAGATATTGAAGATCAGGAATTTGGTGTGTCCTGAAGAAAACACTCTGAAGACTTTGAAGCTTGAAGATTTACACTTTCTGTTTCATTTTGTTTATACTTGAGTCATAGGAACACCGTACTGTTAAAGGGGGTCGAGGTAAAACTATGGAACAAATTTCCTCATGATGCTCAACCCAAGCCTACATCTACCCAAGCCTCAAAGTGAGGAATATGAGAGACATGGGGACTTTCACAGTTGAAAGTTCCAACCATTGCGGAACCATGCACCACCTATCATAGATCTTATCCACCCAACGGTCATATTATTAAAGGGAATTTATGTAAAATCATGTTGGGATGTTCCCAGGCTATAAATAGCCACCCCCACAACGACTAGTTGCTTGGCTGCTCTGAGAGAAAGTGACACTAGTCATTTAGAGCAACCCAAGTTCCTCAGAGCTTTTGAGTGAAAATTATCAATTGAGGAAATACCCCAAACACCCTAACCCAAACCAAAAGCCAAGTGATTGAGCATCACTGAAGATGTTATTCCTGTGTGGAATCGATGCTTGTTACCTTTGAGGACTATGTATCCTCCAAACGGATAGTTGTCATGGTCTAGCGCATCCAACAGTCAATTCTGGATTGCCGGGTGACCTAGGTTGTGAGGTTTTGGAAGTCTGCCCTGAAGAGTTACCATGAGTGTTGGGCGAGGACTGTGTGTCCTTAGCTCAAGGAGAATACTGTATGGACTATGTGTCCCGGCACTGTGTGTCCTTTGGTTTCAATACCAAGCCGCTCCAAAGCAGACGTACAACTGTCACAACAGTTGGAACTGTGTCATCGACAACTATCTTCATCAAGCTACTGGTTCTATTTCCTCAACTCTCTCATTTCCTCAGTTGCATGTTGAAGACTTTCACATGTACTGTTTGAAGAATTTGACTGAAAACTTTCTCCGAATTCCTCACCTCAAATTCTTCACCTGAGCTATTCTTCACCTGCTTATCCTATACTTGTGACATGTGCAAACCGAATCTCTAAAATCACGTTGAGTACTTTGTTGTAGACGTTTTTGCACTTCTGACTTTGTACTATTTCCTCTGCACTCAGTTCATTACCAAGGACTTTCCTCACTAGGAATTTCCTCAGTGATGAAGTTGTAAAACTCGCCTATTCACCCCCCTCTAGTCGATATAATGCACTTTCAGTGTGTCCGGCTAGAGTTTATCAAGCATGTTGGGTACTGTGGTGCACCCCTATAGGGATGTAAATTAACTATTCAAATAGCCATGTCCACAGTTACATGACGACTTGGAGTTGTTCCGTGATCTTATACAAATTCAACTGTTACTTAACTGAAATGTTTGCTTCGGAATTGCGTTCTTTGAGGGAGTCGATGAATAATCTCTGGGCGTGACCTTAGCTAATATTGCTGCAACAATATGACTATTTAATTGTGTTACTTGCTCTACTCTCGTCTATTGCTGCAAGACGCTCAAGATGCTAGTCTTGAATAGGAGTAGTCCCCTCTGTCTATTCTCGTTTTGCTGCAGTCAGTCCACATATAACCCCTTTCCTTTGATATTGATGCATACTTAGTATAGTTCTGAGGTCAGTCTTGCGAGTACTTTGGATGAGTACTCACCATTGCTTTGCTCCCTCTTTCCCCTTGATACGATTGGTGCGACCACATGATGGATCCCAGGAGATGGTGTATCCCACCGATGACGTCTACTACCCAGATGGTGCCTACTACTACGTAGAGGTCGTTGACGACCAGGAGTAGTTTAGGAGGTTCCCAGGTAGGAGGCCTCGCCTCGTTCGATCGATCTATCTTTTGTAATAGCCTTCTCTAAGACATATCCATGATGTATCTCTGTACTCAGAAATTGTTGCTTCCACTGACTCGTGTGTATATCGAGCTTATGTAGTCGAGCCCTCGAGGTCCTTGGCTTGGAATATGAAGCTTGTATTCTTTTATTTGTCTCTAGAGTTTTGTTGTGATATCTTCTCATGGTCGTGGGTCATTGATGTTGCTCATACACATTTGCATCTATGATTAGCGTACGATCAAATCGAGGGCGTCACACATATTCTATTCCACCTATATGTTATGTCCAATGGTGTCGGTGCACTAAAGACTGGGGTCCCTAGTGCCCCAGACTTGTGCACGGGCACGAAGAGCCCCTGTCGGCAGGTCATGGAAGGACCCTAACAAGATACAACCCCCAAGATTATCGAAGGCCTCGGCAAACCTGCCTAGCCGGGAAGATGACTAAGGCCACGCCCATTTGGTGGGCGTCATGAACTCACCAAGTACAAGACCTCGACAAGCCTCCCTTACCGGGATGATGACTGAAGCCCCCGGCGAGCTCCCTTGCCGGGACGAAGACCCATGGCCCCGGCAAGCTCCTTGCCGGGATGATGGGACTGGGCACTGGAGGGCAACCGCCCTTGCCACAGTGCCACCACCCCGAAGTTCCAGCGCGTTCCGCATGCGCCAGCCCAGCGTCCATGTGTCGAAACACCTGGATACGTGTCTTCACCAACACATCGCTGATAAGGACAAGACGTGCATTTAATGCACCCGACAGAGGTAGATGGATAAGCACCGCTCTAGGTTCAGTGTAACTCCTCGTGAACCTACCATCGAGCACTGTAGGTGACCCCTTTGCCTGTAAAAGGAGACCATTAGCTCATTCATAAGGGGTTAGACTCTTTGGATATTGACTCATAAGACGATCATCAACAGTCATTGTAACAATCAACAACAAAAACGCTTAATACAACCAGAAAAGCAGGACGTAGGGTTTTGCACGTAAGCGGCCCGAACCTGGGTAAAAAGGCTTGCTGGGTGCTGATCGTTAGCTCTGCTCTTCACGTCACCTCTCCCCGCCCTACGATCACAATGGTTTCACATTGATTCCCATAGGTGTCGACCTTGCACCGTCGACATATTTGGCGCGCCGGGTAGGGGGTGCGGAGTTGTGCACGAATCAGAGCAAACTCAGCACCAGATTCTTGGAATTTTGGGCACTACGCCGCGTTCCCCGGGAAAGGGGTACCGCGGCAGATGCTCTGTTCCGCTACGGCTTCCCAAGGCCTGCGCAAGCGCGTTGCTACGTGAGCGTGGGGCAGGGAGGCGGAGGCTCCAAAGGCGGCACCGTCAAGCCGATGCGTCGCTCGGGGCCAATGCGCAGCTATAGAGGGCGTGCTTGGGAGCTTCACAGAGGCCTCGTTGCATACTCCGGCGGACACACCTCTTTGGAGTGATGCATAGTGGTTGAGGATGCGCCACACGGTCCCGAAGCCCCGGCGCGCACTCCAGCATAGGTGTTGTGCCCCTGAGAGCATCGTATCGTCGCCCAAGATGCGCTCGGGGGCTCCGCCAGCACAGCCTAGGAAGGGGTTATACCCTGGCCGGCTTTTTCTCCAAACAATGCTCGCGGACCGTCGGCAAGAAGTCTTTGCCGGAGAAAAGCCACCGGGAGCGGTAATTTCCTACTTACCGGGGACTCCGACGCCCCACCAAAAGATTCAAGCACCATTTCAACCACGGTGTGAGAAGATAAGTTTTAAGTTTAAGATTCCGATCTGAAGTAGGTAGATTCTGTGCTTCCCCTTTGAAAGTTTCCAATCTTTGTGTGTGGAGCTTTGTGCATACTGGGACCTTTCCAAAGATCAGTGCACCTTGTCTTTGTTTCAAACTCATTCAAACGACCTGAACGGCCAGAGAGCCCCTTCAAACTGTTTCGAACCTGATCAACAGAGCAAGCGGCTAAGTAGCACCCGATTTCGTCTCAAGCCGCGCTTGGCGATTTCTATGGTTGCACTAAATGCGGCAAGGAGCCTTGCCGGTAGTTGCCGGGAAGCTCCCACATAATGCAAAGGCGAATCATACAAAGAATAGAATCAGAAAAAGGGAAAACAGTCTTTTCATTCATTTGTTTGGGATATTCTCAAACATATTACATGGATGATATGATCTACTCTAACCTAGAACTACTGTCTTTGGTGAGGAATTCCGTTCGCCGGGGTGAAGTTCAAGAAAAAAAAAAGGGGGAGCCCGCGGCACGGCCAGGGCTGGCTCCCCAGGACCAGCACTGTGCCGACGAGAACGGGATCGGCCCCGGCAAGCGCCAGCTGGCCCCCCTCTGGCCGTGGAGCAGAGGGCAGGGCACAGGAAGGGGCGAAGGATACGGAGTCTGCGGGCGCGCCTCCTCCTGGAGCCGGGATGCAAACGCCCGCTCCGGTGAGGTGGCTCAAGCAGAGGACCTAGAGAAGTCAGAGCTAGCGGAGGTGCCTCCTCCTCAAACACGAGACACCGACGCCAGCTCCCGCAAGATGCTCTTGTCAGGAGGGGGTTGAGCCAGGAGCTAGCCACGGCGGTTTGGTCTACGCCCAGTTGGGGCCCGGGGAGTCGACCTCCAACTTGACACCCTGTGGCCCTAACACAACACGGACCTCACCGCCACTGTTGTCCTCCTCGTCGCTATTGCTCGAGGTAGGACAGCCGGCGTCGCTTAGGCTCTCTTCGCACCAACCGAGAAGCACACATGGTCGCCCCTAAAGCAACATGGAGGGCCGCCACAGGAGCAAGCCTCGGGGAAGGCGGAGGCGCTGGAGTAGCGCTTTGCCTTCCCCGGCCTCGGCCTCCATGATGACCGCGACCCCTCGCCCTTCCTCCACCACGGGCGCTCGAGCAGTCTTCTGCCGCGGCGCCCCCAGAAGTTGTGGCATGATCCGAACGGGATCTTCTCGCCGCCCTGGCGGCCAAAGGTGGCCGACCCAGTCTCCTAACCATGGTTAGGGGCGAGCGCCACCTGCAGACAGAAGAAGATTCTTAATACCATGGCTGAGGAGTTGGTGTATTCAGAAGGAGTTGGGTGAGCAAAACCCCTCGCAAACCCTCCCAATTTATAGGACGGGGCGCGGGGGCTAGCCTCCCTTGCTCCAGAAGCCACCACCCCTCTCTCCCAATCATTCGAGCTCATGGGCGAACAGAGAACCGCCCTGCTGCACCAATGCATGCACGGGCGGGCCCAGCCACAACTGCGCATTTTTAGGCCACGTCTGCCACATGTCCATCCCTAACTGCGCATGCCACGCGCGTGGCAGAGGCATTTCGGGAGGCGGAAAGGCCACTCAGCGCACGACCTCCCACTTCGCGCATTCGGTGCACGACATGGGGAAAAGCAAGCGCCAGCAGTTCCAGCCATGAAGGCCCGTGCACCTCTTTGGGCCTGGCCGAACAACGCTTCACACGTGTGTGTGGCCCAGGCCCGGGGGCTCATGTCGGTGCACTAAAGACTGGGGTCCCTAGTGCCCCAGACTTGTGCACGGGCTTAAAGAGCCCCTATCGGCAGGGCATGGCAGGACCGAGACAAGATACAACCCCTAAGATTATCGAAGGCCTCGACTAGCCCACCTTGCCGGGAAGATGACCAAGGCTACGCCCATTTAGTGGGCATGATGAACTCACCAAGTACAAGACCTCGGCAAGCCTCCCTTGCTGGGATGACGACTGAAGCCCCCAGCGAGCTCCCTTGCCGGGACGAAGACCCAAGGCCCTAACAAGCTCCTTGCCGGGATGATGGGGCTGGGCACTGGAGGGAAACCACCCTTGCCACAGTGCCACCGCCCCCAAGTTCCAGCGCATTCTGCATGCGCCAGCGTAGCATCCAGGTGTCGAAACACCTGGATACGTGTCTTCACCAACACATCGCTGACAAGGATAAGACATGCATTTAATGCACTCGACAGCGGTAGATGGATAAGCACCGCTCTAGGTTCACTGTAACTCCTCGTGAACCTACCATCGAGCACTGTAGGTGACCCCTTTGCCTATAAAAGGAGGCCCTTAGATCATTCATAAGGGGTTAGCCTCTTTAGACATTGACTCATAAGACGAGCATCAAGAGTCATTGTAACAATCAACAACAAAAATGCTTAACACAACGAGACAAGCAGGACGTAGGGTTTTACGCGTAACCGGCCCGAACCTGGGTAAAAAGGCTTGCCGGGTGCTGATCGTTAGCTCTGCTCTTCATATCACCTCTTCCTGCCCTATGATCACAAGGGTTTCATGTTGATTCCCATAGGTGTCGACCTCGCACCATCGACAAATGGTTCACACTCATCTATTGCGTGAAGAATAAAAAGTTGATGCATATTGAAGAAGTACGATCTAATTGCCTTACTAGGACACCTGGTGCTTGACGTTTGTATTAATGTGGTGAAGATGGAGACATGCCTTGCTAATATAATAAGATGGATGGGGCAAACCAATCTTTGAGGATTGTATACTTTTAAGGATTAATGACTTTGCTGCTTATACCTATAAGTATTGCTATGTTAATGTTTGTTAATTTATCGGTTTTCATTGAGCACACATGCATAAGGTTACATTCTGGGTAGCATGTCACATCAAAACTTATGTTTTTATCATTTACCTATTCAAGGACGAGCATGCATTAAGCTTGGGGATGCTTGATACGGCTCCAATGTATCTATATTTTTGATTGTTCCATGCTAATATATTATCATTCTATAATACTTTTGGGGTATTTATTTACCAATTTATATTATTTTTGAGCACTAACCTATTGACCCAATGCCCAGTGCCAGTTACTTTTTCTACATGTTTTCCACTTTTCACGTTTACCATGCCAAATGAATTCCAATTGAAGTGATTTTTTTGGTGATTTTTTCTTTACCAAAAGAAGAAAACCAAGCATCGGAAGAAGGATGGGGGCCACACAAGGGTTCCACAAGAGAACCGAATGCAGCCTGGGGGCGCCCTAATGTCTTGTGGGCCCCTCGAGGCCCTCCCAACTTTCTTGTGTGGTTTATACATTCTCACATAACCTAAAAACCGCCGAGGCAGTCCCGAAACACTTTTCACGCTGCCTCAAGTCTCTGTTCCGATGGGAGGCCATCTGGAGCTTTGTTCCGGCACCCTTCTGGAGGGGGATTGATCATGGAGGGCCTCTTCGTCAACCTTGCTGCCCTCATGATGTTGTGTGAGTACTTCACTGATAACCCACAAGTATATGGGATCGTAATAGTTTTCGAGGGTAGAGTACTCAACCCAAATTTATAGATTCGACACAAGGAGAGACAAAGAATATTTCAGGTATTAGCAACTGAGTTGTCAATTCAACCGCACTTGGAGATTTAGTATCTGCAGCAAAGTGATTAGTATCACAGTAATATGATAGTTTTGATAGAAGTGGTAATAGTAGCAGCAGTAACACTAACGGTGATAGCAGTTTTGTAGCAGTTGTAACAACAGTAGCAATAGGAGTAACTTAGCGAGAATAATATGCAGAAAACTTGTAGGCACTAGGTCGGTGATATTGTTGGATAATATTCATCAGATAATAGTCATAACATTGGGTGACATAGAACTAGCTCCCGTTTATCGATATAATGTAGGCATGTATTCCGTAAATAGTCATACATGTAAAAGAACTTGGATGACATCTTTTGTCCTACCATCACGTGGCACAGGGGTCTATAAGGAAACTAAGGGAGATTTATGCATCCTTTTAATAGAGAACCGGAACAAAGCATTAACACATAGTGAATACATGAACTCCTCATACTAGGGTAATCACCAGAAAGAATCCCAACTATTGTAACTTTCGGGTATGCGGATCCTAACACGTAGTAGGTGCACATAACTTGCAAGATCATATCAAGAACATAGATATAATGGTGAAAACATAAACGTTTAAGATCTGAAATCATGGCACTCGTCCCCTAGTGACAAGCATTAAGCATAACAAAGTCACAGAAACATCAATATCCGAACATAGTGGATACTAGGGATCAAGCCCTAACAAAACTAACTGGATTACATGAAGAATCTCATCTAGCTCTTCACCGACTAGCAAGCCTATGAAGGGATTACCCACTCCCGATGGAGAACATCATCGAAATGGCGATGAAGTAGGGTTGGTGATGACAAAAGACCGAAGATTCCCCTCTCCGGAGCCCCAAACGGACTCGAGATTAGGCCTCCCGATGAAGAAAAGGAGGTGTTAGCGGCTTCGTATCGTGAAACGCAATGAAACTTACTCTTTAATTTTTTCTCCAAAAATAGTATTTTATAGCGCTGCAATTAGGGTCAGCGGAGCCCCGTGGGCCCCACTAGAAACCATGTCATGTTAGTGGGGCTGGTGTAACCTAATGCCTAGTGGGCGCTTGCGGCAACCCCTCTCGTGGGTCTTGGTTCCAGTAATTTTATTTTATTCCA
Organism: Hordeum vulgare subsp. vulgare; assembly: GCF_904849725.1. Classification (NCBI taxonomy): domain Eukaryota; kingdom Viridiplantae; phylum Streptophyta; class Magnoliopsida; order Poales; family Poaceae; genus Hordeum; species Hordeum vulgare. Next base: position 162,612,585 of record NC_058522.1, read on the forward strand.
GAAAAAAATCTCCAAAATATTGCGTTCCATTCCGAGAACTTTCATTTCTGCATCAAGGGCCATCTCCTCACAATCTTATAGCCAAAGCATCTTTGAACTTTTCTGAAATATAATTGAAAAAACTCATTAGTCCAATGATGCATATGTTGTGATTAATTACCAAAACCACCTTAGGGAGAAATTATGCTTTCAGAAAAGTAGATATGATAGAGACGTATCAACTCCCCCAAGATTAACCCATTGCTTGTCCTCAAGCAATTCAATTGACAAACTGAAAGTGATAAAGAAATTTTTTTACGAAGTCTTTTGTTCTTGTTTAAATATACATGCTTAGAGAGCACGCATGTTTTCAGCATAAATCATGACTAATCAAATCGGCAATAACCTTTAGAAAATATATTTGCTCATATCACTGGCATAATCAACTAGCGAGCAATAATAAGATAACTCAAACGCCAACACTTGGTCAAAACAATCATGATATAATATGACAACAATGGTATCTCGCTAGACCTTTCTCAGACCTCAAAACTTTAATGCGGAGCACCTCCAAAGTTCAAACAATGACTAGACATTGTAATTCATGGTAAAAGAGATTCAGTCATGCTGCAAAACAAAGACTAACTAGACATAAAGCATGAGGATGATAGTAGTGCTCTCAGGTTCGGTGCTTATTTGAGAAGGTGATGACTCAAAGTAAAAATAACATACCATGAAAGTAAATAGAAATTCCCTTCGTAGAGGGAAGCGGGGATTTGAAGTGGTGCCAGATCTCATAGCTAAGATTCGAGATAAATCATTTTGGGAGGTACACCGTTCCTATCAATATTACAACCAATAGTTATCGGTATCTTGATGCTAAAGAAATTAGCGGCGGTTCCCAAGCGGTAAAAGTAAAGGTTCACCCCCTCCAACAACAAACACACTCCACGGGTAGCCGAATCCACGGGTGCCGTCCATACCAACAACAATCTATGGGGAGTTTTGCTTAATTATTTGCGATTTATGATTTCGGGATTGGGAGCCCCTTTTCACCAGCCCTTCTCGTGGAAGGACAAGTGAGTAAACACTCATCATGATAATAACTCGCTTAATATGGAAGATATTGACCGCTCCCTATCACTCCATGAGCGGTCCAGGCAAACCGATGTTCATTTGAAGTATTACAGGTGCCACATGAAAATTAACTTGGAACGAAAGGGTAATACTGCATATAGGTATGTATGGTGGACTCCTCTATAATATCATTCTTTCAAGGATTTTGATGCACAACAGTATACTCGCTTAGTACACGTGAAGGCTAGCAAATAGGTTGGGAAGCAACCAGCTAGAGAGCGAAGACGATCATGACCATGTTTTATGAATAATTATCGTTGCATGCTAGCATAAGTTGGATATAAACACAATGAATATAAATATCATGGAGGCTATGTTGATTTTGATTCAACTACATGCATGAACATGTGCCAAGTCAAGCCACTCACACATTCCAAGGAGGATACCATATCGTCATACTACATCACAACCATTTTAACGCATGTTGATATCCAAGGTAAATCATTACCCACTCCTAGCTACTTAAGCATGTCATAACCAACTATAATGTCTAATTGTTATTGCAAACTTGTTTGGTCATAATACGCTGAATCATGGATACTCGTCTAAACATATTTTTAAAAATGATAACAAGTTGAGGTCATACCCGCTTCGTTCTACCAAGATCACTTCATCAAGTGTCGCCATCATTGCCTTTCACTTGCATGACCGAACGATATGAAAATAATAATAGTGCAAGAGTGTCGTGGACTAAGCTGAAGTCTGCAACATTTTATTCAAAAGAAGAAGACAAAGTAATATGTGCTCTTTATTAGATCAATAACAATGCATATGAGAGCCACTCAATATTTTCATCGTGGTCTCCCCCTTGGGTATAACTCAAAGAAGGGAAAATAAATTCAGACAAACACACTAGAGTATTTTTTGAGATTTAAGTTTCTCTAGAATAAAATAAATTAAAGAAGGGAAAACTAAAACGAGAAAAACTATTTACACAGAAAATCTCCCAACGCGTAACACAAGAAAAGAGAAATCTTTTTTGGGTTTTCTTTAAGTTTTTTCAAACACACAAGAAGAAAGCAAAAAATAAATCTAGCATGGATAATACAACGCAAGAGTGTGAACACCGACAACTAGAATATGTAAGCATGAATGTAAAGTCGGTGAAAACATGTACTCCCCCAAGCTTAGGCTTTTGGCCTAGCCTGGTAATCACCACCCGTAGTAGCCGTACGACCTCATTACGAAGTGTTTGGGCGGTGGCACCAGAGAGTGCCACTCCCGGGGCTCTTGCTCGGCTGCTGATTGGGTGTTCTGGTAGGTAATAATATCCTCAGTCATGATAATGTATCCGTTCCTAGCAATAGAATCAAACAAAGCAGGTGTAGGCAACGGAATATCTTCGTGCTAACCTCACTAAAAACTTAGTTATAAGGAAGGTTATCCAGGGAATCATCACTGTCAAGAAATTGGTGAAAAATCATACACTGGCGATGTAGATAACCTAGTGGTAAAAGATAGTCATCATGACGAAAAGGAATGTTAAAGCGTTTCACTAAGCGAGTGGAATAAATACCACCATATATTTTACCCTTAGATCTATTAGTGTGTAAACATCGAGCAATTGTAGATCCCAAATTAATGGTGTGATCATTATGGATTGCTCGGCGTAAAATGGCAAGGCCAGGAGTGCTAAGTATACTACCCTTCTCCCTAGCAGTTAAACACTTCATGATAAATAAAGCAAAGTAATGGATCGAAGGAAACTATAGGCCACGGGCAGTGGCTTTTGACACGCCACTCGTCTCACTGACTATTAAGGTGAGCAGGAAATCCTCAAAATCGACCTGTTTGGGTTCTCTTAACTCTCTGTGAGAGGGAATTAAACATATCTCACAAAATTCAGTAAGTGTTATTTGGTGGGCTTCAACATATAGATTAAACCGCACTAAAGGTGGATCATGCCTATTTAAGAAATAAAAATTTTGAACAAAGGAATTAGTGAGGGCATGGTATTGGTCACACTCATCTGCGATGAAGTTGGTCAACCTAACATTTTCCGCAATTGTGCAAAGAGATGGTGGAACCCTCCTTGTTCGATGAAGGGAGTGTGAGGCCATTTGCACAGCCGGACCTCCGTCAATTGCAAGGTGGTGAGTCGAGCAGCAGATGATTCACCAACAACCCCCTTGGAATTCTTCTTGGATGCACTCCTCCTGAAGAGGTTCATTTTCCAAGAACAAAATTCTGAAATTTTTTGGGTCACAAAATAAAGTTGACAAGACTTCACAAGAATGATAGCAACTACTCATAAGGATGTCTAGAGCCTAAAACAAGCATCCAAACTACTTGGGAATTCAAGAATTCAACATGCAAGCTCATCTACAACACCACCTAGAGTAGCTTATTACTTCTAAGATAAACCACTAAAGTAAAAACTAATTGGAGGAGTGAGGTAGTTACATACCAAGGAGCAATCCGCAAAGACACTTCAGAAATGGAGTTTTGAGCAAAGAAAAATCTGCGGGTTTCAGATCAAGAACACGAGAGAGAGAGAGAGCTACAAAGATTTTTTTTGGAGGTAATTGACAAAGTGGGCTAAAGGAATAAGTGAGGGGACCCCCGAGGGTCCCACTAGACACCTGGCCATGCCTAGTGGGGGTGGCGCACCCTGGTGCCTAGTGGGCACCTGTGACACCCCTTGTGATGCTTTCAATGCGAGATATTCTCAAATATTCAGGAAAGACTAATGTGAAATATTCAGTTCATTAGGAGAACTTTTATTTTTGGGCACTTTTTTATTGCATGAAAAAAGCAGGAAATAGGATAATCATGACATTTATTGCATTTAAATAAAAATAAGAGGAAAAGTAAAATAGGTACAGAGAGTTGTGCCCAGTGAATTCATCTAACTCATGCTTCTTGAAAATGATTCATTAACAAGGTTGATCAAGTCTTATTGACAACCACTTCCAATTTGCTTGATCCACACGAATTTTTGTAAAACACAATGTTACCTCAATGCGGATGTGAATATCCCCGACAATAAGTATATCATATTTATTTTTGGCAGTAGATAGAGGGAGTTGAAAGCGTCCATTTGTGATAGTCTGAGATATTTCAATAACACTAACACCATTCACTTGAAATTGTTTTCTCAGAAAATGCATCGTATGTTATTTACCATTGACATGAAAAGTGTCTTTGCTTTTGTTGCAATCAATAACAACCCTTGCAGTATTTAAGAAAGGTCTACTAAGGATAATCGACAGGCTGTCATCCTCGGGCATATCAAGTATAACAAAGTCTGTCAAGATAGTAAAAGTTGCAACAACAATGGGTACATCCTCACAAATACCGATAGGTATGGGAGTTGATTTGTCAGCCATTTGCAATGAAGTTTGAGTAGATGTGAGTTTATTCAAGTCAAGTCTTTTTGTATAAGGAGAAAGGCATAACACTAACACCATCTTCTAGATCACATAAAGCAGTTTTCACGTAGTTACTTTTGATGTAACATGGTATAGTTGGTATTCTTGGATCTCCTTTCTTTTAAGGTACTCCATCCTTAAAAGTGTAATTAGAAATAATGGTAGAGATTTCAGCTTCAGGTATTTTTCTATTACTACTGACAATGTCTTTTATGTACTTAGCATAAGAGGACAACTTTAAAAGATTAGCTAAACGAGTATGTAGAAAGACATTCCTAAGCATTTCAGCAAAGCATTCAAATTCTTCATCATCTTTCTTCTTATTAGGTTTAGGTGGATAAGGCATGTGTTTTTTAACCCATGGCTCTTTTTCTTTGCCATGCTTTCTAGCAGCAAAATCTCTTTTGCCATGACGTTTATTCTTAGGTCATGGGTTATCGACATCAACAACAGGTTCTATCTCAACATCATTGTTTGGTTCTTTATCATTGTGAGGTTGAGCATCATCATTATCATTTTCATTATCACTAATTGAATGCTCACTACCAGATTGAGTTTCAGCATCAACGATAGAGATATCATTAGCAGAAGCTTTTTCTACTTCTGGTTCACCAGAAGTATGCAAGGTCCTATAATTTTTAATTTTATTTTTCTTCCTAGAAGGACTAGGTGCATTAACATTCTTTCTTTGTGTATCATGTTCAATTCTTTTAGGATGAATTTCTGGATATAGTGGATCTTGAGTCATTGTTCCTCCTCTAGTCATTACTCTAACAACGTGATCATTCATATTATTAGTCATTTCATGAAGTAACTCACTTTAGGATTTAACAACTTGTTCTAATTTGGTTTGAACCATATAAGCCTGTTTTCCTACACCTCTTACATCATTGGTGATTCTAAATAAAAAGACACTTATGCGAGCAATCATTTTAGGGTTTTGTTTGAACTGTTGAATAACATAGGAGTTGAAATAGTCTTTCTTAATAATATAATTATTTAAATTGTTTAATAACATAGGAGTTGAAATAATCTTGCTTTATAATATAATCATCAAACTCATATAAGCATTGATTAGGATGTTTATTGTAAGGGATGTCACCTTCATCAAACTTTACAAGAGAATTTACCTCAACCACCTATGGTCGTGTTTTGAGACCATGGATTTCTTTAATAGGTGGTAAATGCTTAAAATCTCGAGCTTTAATGCCTTTTTCCTTCATACATTTCTTTGCCTCTTGCATAGTTTGCCGACTAAGGAATAAGATACCCTCTTCTTTGGAGTGGGTTTAGGCTGTGGTTTAGGAAGTGTCCATTCATCGTAATTCTTCAATATATTAGTCAATAACTCCTCGGTTTGTTTGGTAGTTCATTCCATGAAAACACAACTAACACAACTATTTAGGTGGTCCCTAGAAGCATCATTAGTCCATTATAAAATATATCAAGTATTTCATTTTTCTAAACAGGATGATTAGGCAAAGCATTAAGTAATTGAAGAAGCTTCCCCCAAGTTTGTGGGAGACTCTCTTCTCCAATTTGCACAAAGTTAAATATTTCCCCAAAGGTAGCTTGTTTCTTACGAGCAGGAAAATATTTTTCAGAGAATTAATAAATCATATCCTAGGGACTAAGCACAGAACCAGGAGCAAGAGTATTGTACCAAATCTTAGCATCACCCTTTAATGAGAAGGGAAATAATTTGAGGATATAGTAGTAGAGAATTTTCTCATTATAACTAAATAGGGTGGCTATATCATTTAGCTTAGTGAGATGTGCCACAACGGTTTTATTTTCATAGCCATGAAAAGGATCAGATTCAACCAAAGTAATTATCTCTGGGTCATAGAGAATTCATAATCCTCATCGGTAACAAAGATAGGTGAAGTAGCAAACATAGAATCATATTTCATTTGTCACACTGTGTATTTGTACCACCTTGTCGCTATTGTTTTTCTTTTCAAAATTTTTGAGTCAATAAAAACATTTGAAGTAAGTGCTATGATTATCTTGATTGTCATTGCTTGTGTGTATGCTTGTGAGTAGCTCACTAAAACAACTTTTCCTCTAAGAAACTTGTTCCTTGACCACAAACCCCTACCCCATGGTCATGCCATGGGTATAGCACAAGAAACCAATTTTTTTATAAAATATTATTCCAACAAAAACCATTTTTCTTATTTTTAATCTCCAAAACCCCTAGATTGGAATTTGTTATACAAGTCCCTAATCAAAGGGAAATATTTGGTCCCAAAGGTTTCCACTTGTTTCCATTATTAAAGTAACTTCTAAAAACCCAAAAATGATTATTTTAAAAGTTATTTTCCTATATTACTTAATTGACTTTTTCTTAGGCCAGAAATGGAATTTCATAAGGGAAAATTATTTTACTGCCTTAGTAAATTCTGAGAAAAATTAGGGAGACTCAAAGAACATATATTTCCCATATATGTGAGTTTCAACCCATGGTCATGTTCAAAATGTTGGACTAGTCTCTTGAAAACCATTCTTGTCTATTCTCACCTTTTGAAATATTTCCAAAGGAAATATTCTCAATAATTTCCAAGAAAATTCCAGCATGTCCCACATATTATATGCGATGACAATACCATGTTTCATCTCCATCCAAGATGGTTTGGTTCACCAAATAATCCAGAAAACCTTTATATCCAAAACCAAGTTGGAACAACTCTACATTGCCAAGTTTGTCCATTTGAACTCAGACTTTGCAGGAGTGTTCAAGACCCCAAATGAGGCGGGCATGCCAAGTTTTGCATTGGTGGGTGTTCATTTAATCACACTTGCCCACACGATTGTGATTCTGCCTATTTTCGGGGTTTTCCATGTCTACAATGTCAAACTAGCTCAAATGAGCTCAAACTTGGTAAACCCTCGCCCACACAGCCTGACCAAAAGCTCCTGCATCAACGGCCGGCTCGAGCACGACATAGGGCCCCTCTCCTCCCCCCTTTTCCCTATCCTAGTGACGCGTGCCTGTGCGCGCTCGAGCCCGTCAGTCCGCGAACGCCACCGCGACGCATCAAAGATGTGGCTCACTCCCCTTTGACCCTCTCAGCTCGTGTAGGCATCACCTAGAAAGACCCCAGATGCACGCGAGGAGCCTCTCTTCCTCCCACACTGTTGCAGCAACCTCGTCGGTGCACCACGTTCGATGGACCGTGGATCTCCTACATATAGGCCTCCCCTGGCTCTTGTTTGACCAATTTCGGCCTCACCACACCTCCAATCGCCTCCCTGTCCACTCCAATCTAGCTATCCAAGCACTAGTGCTCGAGATCGACCGACGCGCCGCCACATCGGAGCTTAGTTGATCTCAGGACACATGCCCGCTCCGGCGCTCCTTTGGCTCCCATTCTGACCACAGTCGACTCCTGCATCGTCTCCGCCACTTCCTCGACCATTTCCACTCTCGCAACATCGTCACCGTCCATCTCCCAAAAGCCTCCACCGTTATCAGCTCGTCGCCGGCGATTACAGCCACCTCAAGCTCTCCTTCGACCACCACTCAAACGGCAGGAGTGCAGGGAACCCATTCCTGCACTCGCCTTTCCTCGCCGTTGTGTGTGGTGCCGCCGGAGATCAACTCCCCCTATGTCTCGGGGTAGAAGACGACCTAACAGGGGCACATCCCACCTGTCAGTGTCTCCCTCTCTCTCCCCTCCCCCTCACAGTCAATCAGCGTCAGGTCCCGCGGGTCAGGTTTAAACCTGACGGCGCACGTGTCTGGGCTGGTTGGCCGGCGGGCCAGTTGGGCCGTCCCAGCTGTTGGTTGGCTTAGGCCTCGCCACTTTCCCTTTTTCCTTTTTATTTTAGGATTTATTTAGGTAAATTCCACAGGGTTATTAATACTGCCAATTCAAATAATTTTTCCACCATAATTCATGTTTAAATGTAGAGAATTTAATAAAAACTATTTATGTAATCTTTATAGAAACTTTTGTGTATAGTTTTATTTTAAAACCTAGTTTAAAGCTATTTCAGCGTGTGTTAAAAAGGATTTTAAAATCTTTTCCACTCCAAAGTCAGAAACAAATATTTTACAAATCAAATTGGTATTTTATAGAATAGGGTAACATTTTATAAATGGATGATGTGCCTTGTTTTTGATGTGATTCTTATTATTATATATTATCATCGCGACGATAGATTGCGTGATTGACGAAGGACTTGGACCTAAAGACCTCGAAGACCCGGGAGACTTTGCTGACCAAGGCAAGCTGCCCTTTGACCATGTTTGAAAAATATATTTTATGCATGCCATTTTTAATATTTTATTTCAATGCATATAGTCATGATGGATTCGGTAAAACCCTTGGTAGGGTGTTTTAGATGGCTTTTCAATATTACTTGCATAAGAAGCATGACCCTACCATCTATGAGGGTCACGCTGATAAAACCAGATAAGTACATAGTAGTGCTACACATAGGATGAGCATATGCATGGTGATGGTAACACAAAGGTAATTTCAAAAGCTTTACGAAAACCCCGTCAGGAGCCCCTAGTGCCCGAGGGTGAAGCTATTAAGATGGACGACCACTTGAGAAAGAAGTTGTGTACCAAGAAAGGTTTTTGTGTGCAAATGGCATTAGATTTAAGATTTGTCGACTATCCTAACCTTACATGTGCGACCACGATACCCCTTATGGGATGGGGCTTTGTTGATTACTTTGGTCGGCGCTAGCAAAGATCTCGCACTACTAGTGACGGGACTGACACGGTCACTCTCATGATGGGGTCATGCCAGATAGGACGACTATGCTGTTTTTACAGGTTGCGGGCACACCGTTGGTTCCTGCATGGATGATACGATCTAGAGTTGGGGCTCATAAGATGTACATCATGTGGGCCGGGTACCAATCGAATAGACTCTATGTCTAGTGTCACCAGGGCAAAGACATTGATCGGGTACTTACGTCGGGTATGAAAAATACCGCCAATCGGGGATGACATGGAAGTTTCCCGAATCTCGTGGGTACAACGCGCAACCTCTGCAGGGTGTAAAACTATTGAAATAGCCGTATCGACGATCAAGGATAGTTGGGTGGTGCTGCTTAAACTGTGTCTAGTGGTTTCCGCATAAACCAAGTGTGCATGTGTATTAAAGGTGTTACACGATGATGAGGTTACTTGGATCAAGTCCGATGACTTACCATAGAGGCTGAACACGAGGCATTCAACCCTTGGAATAAATGTCGATATCTATAACCTATTCATGTGGTTACCATTTACCCTATGATGCATAACCATACAAGTACTTGACCATGTTACTACATTTTAGGAAAAACTTGCTTTCCGCTAAGGATGTAGTCTATAATTATATCATGCTTCATTCTGCATTCTCTGCATCATGGGTTGCTTGCGAGTACATTCAATGTACTCATTGGCTTGCCACTGGTTATTTAATTGGCCAGGCATGGAAGAACGAGAGTACGGAGAAGAGTTCGTCATCAGAGACGGATCCACGATCTAGGATGCTTCTCAGTTAGAATGCCTATAGGTTAAGGTAGATGGCATGAGTTCACGTTATCTAGCAAGTTATCCACGGTTAGTAGTCTGTTGGTGTGTCAGATTGATAAGTCGTATTTACGGAATGTCTTGGCCATATTGGCCCTATCTGTATCAAACATTAATTATGTATGTAATACTCTTGTTATTCAGTATCTGTGTGTTCAGTGAGCATTGATCTCTGGGATCACTGTACACGTGCATTTGGCGATCTCGACCTACAAGTCGGGGTCCCCACATCATTCTAGCATTCAAGGATTTTTCTTTCAACTTGCATAGTAGTTTCTTAAGATCTTCTCTATCCTCACAAGCAAAAAAGTCTCTAGCAATTTCTTCATACATAACGTAACCTTCACGTATTTTAGTTCTAGGATAGTCATTTCTAAAAGGAATTTCATTATTTTTAGTTGCCAAAACTTCATGAGTTTCAACAGTATCATTAGTTTGAGCATGCCCAATTTCTTTAGCTCTAGCAAGTTGTTAATCAAGAAATTCACCTAGTGGCACAAGATCATCAAGCAAGCTACAAGAATCATCATAAGCATCATCCATAGCAGAGGTAGAATCATCATATCTTGCGACATTTCAAGATTAATAGCATGTGGTGGTGCTGTTGCAAGTCTATTCACAACACAGGGTGAATCAAGTTAAGAACTAGATGGGAGTTCCTCACCCCACCTCGTCATGGAGGGAATTCTATTTTTTTGTTTCTTTCAGATTCTTCGTAGTGATCAATAAAAAGACATCCCAAGTGATGCAGCAAATATAGCTATGCTCCCCTGCAACGGCGCCATAAAACGTTCTCGATAAGCCACAAGTATATGGGATCACACTAGTTTTCGAGGGAACAGTATTCAACCCAAATTTATATATTAGACACTAGGGGAGCCAAAGAATATTTGCATGTAGTAGCATCTGAGTTGTCAATTAAATTTAGTATCTGCAACACAGTTATAACTAGCATAGTAAAATGATAGTTTTGATAGCATTGGTAATAGTAGTAGCACTAATGGTAACGGTGATAGAAGTTTTGTAGCAGTTGTAACAGCAATAGTAATAGTATTAACTTACCAAGCACAATATGTGGAACACTCGTAGGCACTGGATCGGTGATATTGCTGGATAATAATCATCATATAATAATCATAACATAGGGCGACACGGAAATAGCTCTCGTTCATCGACACAGAACTCCTTAAATAGTCATACATGCATATGGAAAAGAAATTGCATGACATCTTTTGTCATACCCTCTCGTGAGAGCGAGGTCCATAAGGAAACTAAGGGATAAGGCCTCCTTTCAATAGAGAACCGGAACAAAGCATTAACATATAGTGAATACGTGAACTCCTCATACTACGGTAATCACCTGAAAGAATCCCAATTATTGTCACTTTGGGGTATGCGGATCCTAACACGTAATAGGTGCATATAACTTGGAAGATTGGATCAAGAACATATATATAATGGTGAAAACATAAATGGTGGCACTCACACCTTGGTGACAAGCATTAAGCATAGCAAAGTCATAACAACATCAATCTCCAAACATAGTGGATACTAGGGATCAAGCCCTAAGAAAATTAACTCGATTACATGATGGATCTCATCCATCTTTTCACCAACCAACAAGCCTACAAAGGGATTACTCACTCCCGGTGGAGATCATCATGGAATTGGTGATGAAGGAGGGTTGGTGATGGCGAAGACCGAATATTTCCCTTTTCGCAGCCCCAAACGGACTCGAGATTAGGCCTCCCAATGAAGAACAAGAGGTGGTGGCGGCTTCGTATCATGAAATGCGATGAAACTTCCTCTCTGATTTTTTCTCTAAAAATATGATATTATAACATAGGAATTAGGGTCCGCGTAGCCCCGTGGGACCCATTAGACACAAGGCCATGCGTGGGGGCTCGCGCACCCTCGTGCCTAGTGGGTAGTTGGGGCCTCCCCTTTGGTGGGTCCTCGTTCTAGTAATTTTCTTATATTTGAGAAGAAATCTTCAAAAAGTAGACATTGTTACTATTGTCACTAAGACACTGGTACTATTGTGGATGATATTCCAGTAGACGTTGGTGGACGAGAACCTTGCCTACTGGTCCGCCTCGTTTCAATAAGCAGGAAATTGGTTCTATTCGTCCGCCGCCCTTGCTACCGACGTTGTTGCCAACATAACAGATAGGCTATCCTCTCACATGTCTTGACACCAAGACCATGTAAGATGTCACCGCTCTGCCTACTCTTGGTCCGCATGGTTGGTCCATAAATCCAAAGTACCACAGGATCGAAACCTGACTCTCCTGTACATCTTCTACTCCGAAGTATCCTTTGCCCTTGGCTTCATATGAAATTCCCGTGCCACCGTCGAATATGACGATCTATTATTGTATCAGACTCAGTATTTATTTTCGTTGCTCTAAACCCCCTTTCAACTCTGTTTAGGCCTCAAACAATTGCCTAACCGTTTGACACCTTGTCACCATCGCATGTTACTCTCAATGAATTCCGGGAGTTGCAACTCGAGGAATAATTCATGTTTTGTTCCCTGAGTTTGCCGTTAGACGCCCATCTTTTGGTAGCTATGTTCTTCCAAATTTTTCCCTAGTATCACATTCGTAGGGCGATGAAGATCCTGAAGAAAGGATGATGAGTTCATAAGGATGACCTAAGTCACAGAATTGAAGGCTTCAACGAAAAGGATAATTTTCTTCAGGAAGAGCATCCAAGAGAAGGAGACTCGTTAGAATTTCATAACCGAACGTTCCCCCTTACCCCTACCTCTTAATACTCGGGACAAGAAATTATTTTAGTGGTGGAGAGCTATGACACCCCGGTAGTTAAGCTACAGTTATCTCACACTAAAGGTGCCATGTGATCAAGATTAACTAACCCAAATTGAAACTTGTTGGATAATAATCATCATATAACAATCATAACATAGGACGACATAGAAATAGCTCCTGTTGATCGACATAGAACTCCTTAAATAGTCATACATACATATGGAAAAGAAATTGCATGTCATCTTTTGTCATACCCTCTCGTGAGAGCGGGGTCCATAAGGAAACTAAGGGATAAGGCCTCCTTTTAATAGAGAACCGGAACAAAGCATTAACATATAGTGAATACGTGAACTCCTCATACTACGGTAATCACGTGAAAGAATCCCAATTTTTTTCACTTTGGGGTATGCGGATCCTAACACGTAATAGGTTCACATAACTTCGTTGATTGGATCAAGAACATACATATAATGGTGAAAACATAAATGGTGGCACTCACACGTTGGTGACAAGCATTAAGCATAGCAAAGTCATAGCAACATCAATCTCCGAACATAGTGGATACTAGGGATCAAGCCCTAACAAAATGAAGTCGATTACATGATGGATCTCATCCAACTTTTCACCAAACAACAAGCCTGATACGTCTCCAATGTATCTACTTTTCCAAACTCTTTTGCCCTTGTTTTGGACTGTAATTTGCATGATTTGAATGGAACTAACCTGGACTGACGCTGTTTTCAGCAGAATTGCCTTGGTGTTATTTTCGTGCAGAAATCAAAGTTCTCCAAACGTCCTGAAAATTTACGGGGAGCAGTTTTGGAAAATATCAAAAATATCTAGCCAATTCCACCTCAGGGGGTGGGCCAGTGGGCCACAAGCCCCTCCTCTGCCACCACCCCCCTGGTGGCGGTGGGCAGGCTTGTGGGGCCCACACGCACCCGCCGCCCCCAACTCCAGCTCTATAAGTTGCCTTTCGTCCCAGAAAAAATAAAAAGAGAAGTTTTCATCACGTTTTCGATACGGAGGAGCCGCCACCTCCCATTCTTCATCTGGAGGGCAGATCTGGAGTCCGTCTTGGTCTTCGGAGAGGGGAAATAGTCGCCATCGTCATCATCAACCTTCTTCCCTCTCCAATTCCATGAAGCTCTTCGTTGTTCGTGAGTAATCTATTCGTAGGCTTGCTGGGCGGTGATGAGTAGGATGAGATCTATCATGTAACCGAGTTAGTTTTGATGGGGATTGATCCCTAGTATCCACTATGTTCTGAGATTGATGTTGCTACTACTTTGCCATGCTTAATGCTTGTCACTAGGGCCTGAGTGCCATGATTTCAGATCTGAAATTATTATGTTGTCACCAATATATGTGTGTTTTAGATCCGATCTTGCAAGTTCTAGTTACCTACTATGTGTTATGATCCGGCAACACCAGAGTGAGAATAACTGGAACCACTCCCGGTGATGACCATAGTTTGAGGAGTTCATGTGTTCACCAAGTGCTAATGTGTTGGTCCGGTTCTTTATTAACAGGAGAACCTTAATATCCCGTAGTTTCCTTTTGGACCCCGTTGCCACGGGAGGGATGGACAATAGATGTCATGCAAGTTCTTTTCCCTAAGCACGTATGAAGACACACGGAATGCATGCCTACATCACATTGATGAACGGGAGCTAGTCACATATCTCTCCGTGTTATAACTGGTGCATGATGAATATCATCCAAACAAATCACCGACCCATTGCCTACGAGTTTGTCCTACTGTTGATGTTACTTGTTTTGCTCTACTGCTGCTGCTACTATTGCTACTGTTGTTATTTGTCTTGCTCTGCTGCTACTGTTTCTATTACTGTCGCTTGCTACTGTTGCTACTTTCTACTGCTGTCACTATTGTTGTTCCTTGCCACTGCTATTGCTCGTTTCTGACACCGTTGTTATCATATTACTTTGTTGGTACTACTGTGCTTGCAGATACTAATCTTTCAGGTGTGGTTCAATCCGACAAATTCAGCTGCTAATACTCGAGAGTATTCTCTCACCTCCTGACGGGCATATCAACATATTGGGTCAAATACTCTACCCTCGAAAACTGCTGCGAACCCACGTGCTGGTGGGCCGTCAAAAACATTCTTCTAGTCTCCCTACTGGGAGTGCTTTCAGCGTTCTTCTAGTGCTGTTGCAGGAGAAGGTTTTTTTGTCATAAGCATTTGTCTAGCTAACGCGAGAGATTGTAGATCAGCATTTTTCTGGCGCCATTGCCGGGGAAGGTTTGTTGTCATAAGCATTCGTCTAGCTAACGCCAGAGATTGCAGATCAGCAATTTTCTGGCGCCGTTGCCGGGGAGGTATTTCTATATTCTCTGAGTCACTTGGGATTTATATCTGTTGATCGCTATGAAGAATATGAAGGATCCGAAGATCAAAGTCTTGCCCTCAACTATGAGGGGAGGTAAGGAATTGCCATCTAGCTCTGCACTTGATTCACCTTCGGTTATGAGTAAGTTTGCAACATCACCTCCTGCAAGAAATCTTGATATGTCGCCTGTGCTTGATAATGCTTGTGATACTACAGGTATAGATGCTATGCTTGATACTATTCCTGATACTGCTTTGCCTGATACTGTAGAGATGCTATGCTTGATACTATGCCTGATGATGCTATGCCTGATACTATGCGTGATACTGCTAGAGATGCTATGCTTGATACTGCTTTGACTGATGATGCTAGAGATGCTATTTTGCGTGATGATGCTATGCTTGATACAGCTAGAGATACTCCTTTGCCTGATGTTCCACAAGGAGTGTTCTTTGATGCTCATATTGCTAGAGTTACTCCCAATGCTCGTGATGCTTCTGAAACTGCCGATACTATTGAGATAGAACCTGCTTTTTCTCCTCCTAGATCTAGCTCTCCTAGATATGAATTGCCTGATATACCTGAGGGTTACGTTATGGAGGGAGAGATATCTAAGGATTTTCTTGCATGTAAGGATGCCTATGACGCTGAGAAACAAATTTTCAAGTGGAAGGAAAAATCTCGGGACGCTAGGATGAAAAATGACCCGAAGTTTGCTACTTCGCCTATCTTTGTCACCGATAAGGATTATGAATTCTCTGTCGACCCTGAGATAATCTCTCTAGTCGAATATGATTCGTTTCATGGTTATGAGTCTGAGACGGTCATAGCCCATCTTGCCAAACTATCCGAAATAGCCAAGCTCTTCACTAATGAGGAGAAAATCCGCCACTACTATATCCTTAAGCTGTTTCCTTTCTCTCTAAAGGATGACGTTAAAGCCTGGTTCACCTCTCTTGCTCCTGGATGTGTGTGCAGTCCCGAGGAGATGGTCTATTACTTCTGTGAGAAATATTTCCCTGCCCACAAGAAGCAAGCTGCCTTGCAGGAAATATACAACTTCGCTCAACTCCAAGAAGAGAGTCTTCCACAAGCTTGGGGGAGGCTCGTCCAGCTACAAAATGCTTTGCCTGATCACCCTCCTAAGAAGAACGAGATACTTGATATCCTCTATAACGGACTTACCGATGCCTCTAGAGACCATTTAGATAGTTGTGCCGGTTGTGTTTTTAGGGAACAAACTATAGAACAAGCTGAGACCCTACTGAATAACCTCTTGATCAACGATAATGCTTGGACTATTCCCGAACCACCTCCTAAGCCAATTCCTAAGAAAAGAGGTATTCAATTCCTCAGTCCCGAAGATATGCAAGAAGCCAAGAAACCTATGCAAGAGAAAGGCATTAGATCTGAAGATGTCAAAAATCTACCACCTATCGAAGAGATCCATGGTCTCGATAACCCGATACAGGTAGTATAAGTGAATTCTCTGCGTAGGTTTGATGAGAGTGATATTCCTTTTGATAAGCCTGCTAGCATATGCTTTGATGAATTTGACAACTTTGTTGCCAAACAATAGAGTTTCAATGATTATGTTAGCAGACATTTGGAACAAAGTACTCGTATGCTTAGCCATCTAAGTGCTTGTGTAGACAGAAATGTCAACACTCTGAAGCTTCTCAGTAAACATACCTCTTTGATTACTACTCAGGTAGAACATGTACTTAAAGCTCAGAATGACCTGCTCAATGAATTAAATGACAACTCTGTTAGAGTCATTACTAGAGGAGGCAAAATGACTCGGGAACCTTTGTATCCTAAAGGTCATCCTAAGAGAATTGATCAAGATTCTCAAGGAATCAATGCTGATACACCCAGTCATCCTAAGAAGAAGAAGAAGGATGATAGAAACCTGCACGCGAGTTCACCAAATACTATCACACCTGAAGAACCTAATGATATTTCTGTGTCTGATGCAGAAACACAATCTGGTGATGAACATGAACCTGGTGACAATATGGACAGTGATGTTCATAATAATGCTCAACCTAGCCATGATGAGGATGTGGAGATTGAACCTACAGTTAATCCTGATAATCCACAACCTAAGAGATACGTCAAGAATGACTTCACTGCTAGGAAGCATGGTAAAGAAAGAGAGCCATGGGTTCAGAGACCTATGCCCTTTCCTCCTAAGCCATCCAAGAAAAAGGATGATGAGGATTTTGAGCGCTTCGTTGAGATGATAAGACCCGTCTTTCTGCAGATGCGGTTAACTGATATGCTCAAGATGTCTCCGTATTCCAAGTACATTAAAGATATTGTGACTAATAAACGGAAGATACCAAATATTGAGAACTCCACCGTGCTTTCCAATTATACTTTCAAAGGTGGAACTCCTAAAAACTTGGTGATCCCGAGTGCCTACTATACCTTGCTCCATTAAAGGAAACTACGTAAGAACTGCCTTATGTGACCTTGGAGCCGGTGTTAGTATTATGCCACTCTCTCTTTATCGTAGACTTGAACTGGATAAGTTGACACCCACTGAAATTTCTCTGCAAATGGCCGATAAATCAACTGCTTTCCCTATCGGCATTTGCGAGGATGTGCCTGTTGTGGTTTCTAATACCACTATCTTAACAAACTTTGTTATGTTGGATACTCCCGAGGACGATGCCATGGCTATCATCCTCGAAAGACCCTTTTTAAACACTGCAGGGGATGTTATAGATTGCAACAAAGGCAATGTCACTTTCCATGTAAATGGTAATGAGCACACAGTGCACTTTCCGAAGAAACGATATCCAGTACATTGCATCAATGCTATCCAAAAGACTTCATCGATTCTCATTGGGAGCTTTGAATGCCCTATTCCTCGTGTCAATATGAAGTATGATTTGCTTGTTGGGGAGATACATATCCCCATTGAGGTGACTTAGTGGCTATTCTAAAATTCTCCGTTCTCTCTTGTGATTCGAGAAAGTTTTGTCATAAGGACTTGATCAATCCCATTGACTGATTTCTTTCGATGACCATGAAACGGATGAATCAAAGAGTCACATACCTCTGTTTTGAGTTTTCCTTTTCTGTTGCTTAGAAGAAAAATGATAGAATTAGTTTAGTTTTTCCTGTTTTCTGTTTTAGCGTCCCACAGAAAAATACCTCGAAAATAAAAGTTCTTCGATGGTCTTGAAAATTTAGTATGATTTTTTCTTGAACTTTTGAATTTTTTGGGGCCTGAGAGCTGGCCTGGGGGCTTGACCAGTGGGCCACAAGCCCCCCACCCACCGCCACCTACCTCCTCGTGGCGGGGTGCAAGCTTGTGGGGCCCACATGCACCCCCTCCACTCATTCCAGTTCCCAACCTCTTCTTCCACCTCCAGAAAAAATTGTTTCGCAGCTCAAACCCGTGCTCTTGCTCATTTGGCTGTGATTTTCGATCTCCTTCCTCAAAGCACCATTCTCCGAACTATTTTGGGGAAATTACTCCTTGGTAAGTGACTCCTCCATTGGTCCAATTAGTTTTTGCTCTAGTGCTTTATCCTACGTGAATTCTTGCTACCTTGGTGACCCTGTTCTTGCGCTAGAAAAGTTGATTTTAGCTGGTCCCAAGTGGTTTTAGCGGGTGATACTGTCTCTAGGCATTAGTAGGAGTAGTTGCAACAAGTTGGGTTAATCCTTATTCACCTATCTTTCGAAGTCTCTAAAATTTCAGAATTTTTCAGAGCTAGAAAAAGGAAAAGATGAGGAGGTTCTTGAGAGGCTCTTCAAGCCGTAACCCCAAGGAGGATGAGAAGAACCACCCCAAGTACGCAGTCCCTCGAGTCACAGAAGTTCGAGCGTGCGAGTGGCCAAGTGATGAATTTTTGCGCGCCGCCAGACTTTATGAAGACTTTTATTACTTGGTGGAGAACGCAGGTCTTACTGCGTTTGTTGAAGAAAAGTGCCCACAATACCTCCTCCTCACCAAAATTTTCGTTCAAAGATTCAACTTCTATCCGAGGAAGAATCCTCCCATGGTTGAGTTCATGATATATGATGTCCCCCAGTGCATGACGCTGCAGGACTTTTGCAATGTATGCAAATTACCTTATGTTGCGGATATCCGTGACCCTCGTCCACGGGACTTGGAGAATTTCATTGGTTCTATTGCTGTTGGAGAGGAGAGAGGAGTGTCACGCGCTAGAATTGCTAGCATACATTTTCCTGTGCTTCGGCACTTCTCACTATTTGTGGGAAAATGTTTGATTGGCCGTGGGGAGGCTAGATCACTTAGTTCTCTAGACCTTGTGGTTTTGCACGAAGGCCTTTATAACGATAAGACTTATAGCTTGGGCGCTATTGTAGCTCAACGGTTGAACCTGAACCATTCTAAAGGTGTCGTCTATGGAGGTATCTATGCTACCCGTCTTGCCAGACACTTTGAGATACCCATTAGACTGGGAGAGAAAGGAGAGATGCTTCTCCCTGAGAGATATCTGGATTACGATAGCATGGTTTGCCATGATTTTCTGGATAGAGATGCTAGTAGACGGATGATTTATAACCTGGTGTTTAGTCAGGGTACTCAAGAGACTATTAGTTTGCCCGCTCCTTCTTTGTTCGATCTTCATGCAGGCAGGTAAACTATTATGCCCGCGGACATCTACGCATATTGGGGCTTGGCCCAACCACAGGCGCCCGTGCCCGAGCCGCCAATCGAGTACCAGACGCCAGTTTATCTGTGGGAGCTAGAGGAGCTCACACAGCAGTGGCATCCACAGTCTGCTCCGGAGTATCCTAGAGCTGGTTATTTCCCACCATGGGAGTAGACCAAGCTAGGCCAAAAGCCTAAGCTTGGGGGAGTACGTGTTCTCACCGACTTTACATTCATGCTTATGCTTTCACTTTTTTAGCCGGTGTTTACACTTTGCCACTGTATTATCCATGCTTGTTTGTTTTCGTTTTCTTGTTTTCTTGTTTTGTGTCCTGTTGAGAAAACCAAAAATATTTCTCTTTCTTCTTTTGCTTGTTGGGAGCTTTCCCGTGTAAATAGTTTTCTTTTTCTTTGTGTCAAGGTAGAAGATATTGGTTACAATGTTTAGTGGTTCTTGCATGCCTACCTATTTAGCTTTCAAAGAGCCATATTATTTTGTCTTCTCCTTTGTGTTTGCCTGCAGATTCAGCTTAGTCCAATGCGCTTATTATTGTTCACATCGTTCGATCGTGCAAATGAAAGGCAACAATGATGATATATGATGAAGTGACTGAGACTGAAAAGCTGGTATGAACTCTGTCCATTTTGTTTTTGTAAATATGACTAGCTTGTCGACCTAGATTTAGCTTTGTTCTGAGAGAGCCATGTTTGCAATGACAACTTAGAGATCATAGTTTCTGATGCCATGCTTCTTTAGCTGAGAGCTTATAATGGTTTGTCTTGGATGCCAACATAGATTTTGAGATGACTATGATGTAGTATGATAGGATGGTATTCTCCTTTGAATGTTTCAAGTGGCTTGACTCGGCGCATGTTCATGCATGTAGTTGAAACAAAATCAACATAGCCTCTATGATGTTCGTATTCATGGTGATTTATATCCCGTTCATGCTTGCATTTAATGTTAGTCAAACTCATTGCATCTTGATGACTGTTGTCGCTCTCTAGTTGGTCGCTTCCCAGTCTTTTGCTAGCCTTCACTTGTACTAAGCGGGAATACTGCTTGTGCATCCACTTCCATAAACACAAAAGTTTTTCCATGAGAGTCCACCATACCTACCTATTTGCGGTATCTACCTGCCATTCCAAGTAAATTTGCATGTGCCATTCTCTAAACCTTCAAGAAATAATTTGTTTTGCATGCCTGAACCGCTCATGTGGTGACAGAGGGCTATTTGTATCTTCCATGCTAGGAGTGTTATCCTCGACATGTGTTTATTCACAGTCATTCACGAGAAAGGGGCTAGTAATTGGAATGCCCAGTTCCACGCTTAAATCGAAAACATAACTGTAAAACAAGACTCCCCCCGGATTGATGTTAGTATGGACGGTACCCGAGGATTCGGCTAGCCGTGGAGTGTGATTAATTGGTGGTGGGGGAGTTAAAACTTTATTATTCTGTTTGGGAACCGCCTATAGCATCAGTAGCATGGAAGATGTTGAGAAATCTTGGTCATTGCGTTGACAATGAAAGCATGCCACCTAAAATTATTATCTCTGTTTTCAAAGCTTGAGTTCTGGCACCTCTGTAAATCAATGCTTCCCTTTGCGAAGGGCCTGTCTATTTATTTTCCTGTCGAGTCATCCTCCTCTTATATAAGCACCAATTAGAGAGCACCTCTGTCATTTTTATGCTTTGCTTTTGATTTATATTGAGTATGACTATGACTGGATCTTCGTTGCTATGAATTACAATGTTTAGTCAGCCCTTGATCTTTGAAAGTGCTCTGCATTTATGTTTTGCGGTCTCAGAAAGAGCTAGCGAGATACCACCTATTCATATTGCTTCATGCTTGTTTTGATTGAAGTGTTGGTATTTGAAACTCATTATCATTTGCTCGTTAGCTGATTATGCCATTGATATTAGTTTACCGTGAGACCTTTGTGTCACTTTCTTATATGGTTAACTTGTGATCTTGCTGAAATTCTGGTTATGAGTTAGACATAGTTGCAAGAACTAGATCAAACAAAGTTTGTCAAAGTTTTTCTTTCTCTCTCAGTTTGTCAACTGAGTTGCTTGAGGATAAGCAAGGTTTTAAGCTTGGGGGAGTTGATACGTCTCCATCGTATCTACTTTTCCAAACTCTTTTGCCCTTGTTTTGGACTCTAATTTGCATGATTTGAATGGAACTAACCTGGAGTGACACTGTTTTCAGCAGAATTGCCTTGGTGTTATTTTTGTGCAGAAATCAAAGTTCTCCAAACGTCGTGAAAATTTACGGGGAGCAGTTTTGGAAAATATTAGAAATATCTGCGCCAAGTTCCACCTGAGGGGGTGGGACAGTGGGCCACAAGCCCCTGCTCCGCCACCACCCCCCTGGTGGCGGTGGGCAGGCTTGTGGGGCCCACAAGCACCTGCCGCCCCCAACTCCAGCTCTATAAGTGGCCTTTCATCCCAGAAAAAATAAAAAGAGAAGTTTTCCTCGCGTTTTCGATACCGAGGCGCCGCCACCTCCTGTTCTTCATCTGGAGCGCAGATCTGGAGTCCGTCTTGGGCTCCGCAGAGGGGAAATTGTCGCCATCGTCATCATCAACCTTCTTTCCTCTCCAATTCCATGAAGCTCTTCGTCGTTCGTGAGTAATCTATTCGTAGGCTCGCTGGGCGGTGATGAGTAGGATGAGATCTATCATGTAATCGAGTTAGTTTTGATGGGGATTGATCCCTAGTATCCACTATGTTCTGAGATTGATGTTGCTACTACTTTGCCATGCTTAATGCTTGTCACTAGGGACCGAGTGCCATGATTTCAGATCTGAAATTATTATGTTGTCACCAATATATGTGTGTTTTAGATCCGATCTTGCAAGTTGTAGTTACCTACTATGTGTTATGATCCGGCAACCCCGGAGTGACAATAACCGGAACCACTCCCGGTGATGACCATAGTTTGAGGAGTTCATGTGTTCACCAAGTGCTAATGCGTTGGTCTGGTTCTTTATTAAAAGGAGAACCTTAATATCCCGTAGTTTCCTTTTGGACCCCGTTGCCACGGGAGGGATGGACAATAGATGTCATGCAATTTCTTTTCCCTCAGCACGTATATCAACACACGGAATGCATGCCTACATCACATTGACGAACGGGAGCTAGTCACATATCTCTCTGTGTTATAGCTGTTGCATGATGAATATCATCCAAACAAATCACCGACCCATTGCCTACGAGTTTGTCCTACTGCTGTTGTTACTTGTTTTGCTCTGCTGCTGCTGCTCCTACTGTTGCTACTGCTGTTACTTGTCTTGCTCTACTGCTACTGTTGAGATTACTGTCAATTGCTACTATTGCTACTTGCTACTGCTGTCACCACTGCTGTTCCTAGCCACTTCTATTGCTTGTTTCTGACACCGTTGTTATCATATTACTGTGTTGTTACTACTGTGCTTGCACATACTAATCTTTCAGGTGTGGTTCAATCCGACAAATTCAGCTCCTAATACTCGAGAGTATTCTCTCACCTCCTGACGGGCTTATCAACAAATTGGGTCGAATACTCTACCCTCGAAAACTGCTGCGAACCCACGCGCTTGTGGGCCGTCAACAACATTCTTCTAGTCTCACTACTAGGAGTGCTTTCAGCATTCTTCTAGTGCCGTTGCAGGAGAAGGTTTGTTGTCATAAGCATTCTCCTAGCTAACGCCAGAGATTGCAGATCAACATTTTTCTGGCGCCGTTGCCAGGGAAGGTTTGTTGTCATAAGCATTCGTCTAGCTAACGCCAGAGATTGCAGATCAAAGCCTACAAAGGGATTACTCACTCCCGGTAGAGAGCATCATGGAATTGGTGATGAAGGAGGGTTGGTGATGGCGAAGACCGTATATTCCCCTCTTCTCAGCCCCAAATGGACTCCAGATTAGGCCTCCCAATGAAGAACAAGAGGTGGTGGCGGCTTCGTATCAAGAAACGCGATGAAACTTCCTCTCTGATTTTTCTCTGAAAATATGATTTTATAGTGTAGGAATTAGGGCCCGGGGAGCCCCGTGGTCCCCAGTAGACACAAGGCCACGTGTGGGGGCTCGCGCACCCTCATGCCTAGTGGGCAGTTGGGGCCTCCCCTTTGGTGGGTCTTGGTTCTAGTTATTTTCTTATATTCGAGAAGAAATCTCCAAAAAGTAGACGCTGTTACTATTGTCACTAAGACCCTGTTACTATTGTGGATAATATTCCAGTAGATGCTGGTGGACGAGAACCTTGCCTACTGGTCCGCCTTGTTTCAATGACAAGGAAAATGGTTTGATTCATCTGCCGCCCTTGGTACTCACGTTGTTGCCAACATAACAGTCAAGCTATCCTCTGACATGTCTTGACACCAAGACCATGCAAGATGTCACCGCTCTGCCTACTCTTGGTCCACCTGATTGGTCCATAAATCCGAAGTTCCACATGATCGAAACCTGAATCTCCTCTACATCTTCTACTCCGAAGTATCATTTGCCCTTGGCTTCATATGAAATTCCCATGCCACCGTCGGATATGACGATCTATTATTGTATGAGACACAATATTTCTTTTCGTTGCTCTAAACCCCCTTTCAACTCTGTTTATGCATCAAACGATTGCCTAACCGTTTGACACCTTGGGACCATCGCATGTCAGTCTTAATGAATTCCGTGAGTCGCAACTCGAGGAATAACTCATGTATTCTTCCGTGAGTTTTCTGTTAGACGCCCATCTTTTAGTAGCTTTGTTATTCGAAAGTTTTCCCTAGTATCACATTCGTAGGGTGATGAAGATCCTAAAGGAAGGATGATGGATTCATCAGGATGACCTAAGTCACAAAATTGAAGGCTTCAACGAAAAGGAGAATTTTCTTCAGGAAGAGTAACCAAGACAAGGAGACTCGTTGGAATTTCGTAACAAAACGTTCCCCCTTACCCCTACCTCTTAATTCTCAGGACAAGAATTTATTTTAGTGGTGGAGAGCTATAACACCCCGGTAGTTAAGGTATAGTAATCTCACACTAATGGTGCCATGTGATCAAGATTAACTAAGCCAAATTGAAACTTGTTCAAAATCGAAACCAGTTTCACATTTAAGAAAATAAAGTCAAATTATTATTCTTCAAACATAAAAAATGTTCCTAATGTTGCTAATAATCCATTGTTATTTATGGTGGAGAAACCAACATTTTATAAATTGTATAACTGCACAAAATAATTAAAACTGGGTCCAAAACATTATTTAAAAATGTCTTTCCTAAGTTCTAAAATTATAACAACTTCAAATATCTCCCAATTTTTTGTCAC
The DNA here is from genome assembly GCF_904849725.1 of Hordeum vulgare subsp. vulgare. NCBI lineage: Eukaryota > Viridiplantae > Streptophyta > Magnoliopsida > Poales > Poaceae > Hordeum > Hordeum vulgare. The sequence continues at coordinate 162,637,681 of NC_058522.1, forward strand.
AATATTAAATATTGCAAAGTGTTCGTGTGGCTATGTCCCATATTTTACAAAGGTCATTTGTAGGCTAAATAAAGTACAAAACTAATATTGAAAAAGAAAACAGAAAATAAAGAAAAGAAAAGAAACTGCACTCTGCACTTGTAGCCCACTTATACAGTGCACATCCTAGCCCACCACCAACAACCCTCCTTGAACCTCCTGAAAGCCAGAGGAGGGGCGCGGCTCCCATCTGTCCACCATGGCCATGCCCTGGCCACCTGCCGGCCATCCCACGACCCCCTGGTGGATAAGAGCATCAACGCGACACACTTGGACAAACCATAGCTACCAGTTCCCCTCCCCTACTCGCTCTCCTCGCTCCGAGCCGTCGCCTGAGCTCGGTCGTTGACGCCCCATCGCGGGGCCACCGGTCTCCCCTCGTCACGCCAAGATGTCTAGGAGCTCCCTCATCGTCAGCTCCTTCGCCTACGCGCATCGGTTCGAGTAGGGGCGCATCAGAAGCTCGCCATCGCCGCCATCTTCGCCCACGGCCGCCACACCTTGCCATCGAGTGCGTCGCGTCCCGGCGGCCGCCCCGTGCGTTTGGACCATGTCCACGAGCCTCCTGGTGAGGTCCTTTGCGGTTCCCCCTCTTTTCCCTTTGGATCTGTTCCTATAGTCGCCGAAATAGAGCTCGCCCGACCGTTGTGTATGTGTATGTGCGTGTTGCGGCTGCTGCTCCTGTGTTGTTGTTGCTACTGTTGCTGTACACGTACGACGGCTTGTGCTCGACCTCTCCCACCTGCTCCTGGCCGTGCCCATGCTTGTGCACCTGTCCGCTGCTGCTAGTGCTACTGCAGCTACCACTGCGTGCTGCTGCTTCGTTCCCTACTGCTACTCGCTGCTCTGCTGCCTCCTCGCACCTGCTGCTACGCTGCTTCTGCATCGTTGCTACTACCTACTTGCAGTTGTCCGCTGCTGTTGCCGGCAGGCCGAGCAGTGGCCATGGCTTGGCCGTGGCTGTGTGCATGTTCGTGCCCACACCCATCCGTGTCCTGGCCACTTCCACTAGGGCCGTCCCTTGATTAGATTAGGAGCCAATCCCCCCTCTAATATTTAGATGTTTAGTTAGTGCTACACTATGTCCTGTGGGCCCTATTTTAGGTAAAAGGCCAGTTAAAAGATTGTGCCAATGACAATTTGGCCTACCCTACTAATTTACATAGGTAATAAATTTGTGCAATATTAGTCCTTGACATGTGGTTCCTTTGACCCTTTGACTGGTCAACTACTGAGTATGCATGGTGACCGGACCACCTAGTCCTAGTGTCATACACTAGGGTTAGGAACACACTAGGTGACAAAAGTACTCTGGTTATTTTCGAATTAATTTGAATTTTAGAATATTATTAAATCTTTGATAAATCATATAAAATAAACCGTAAGTTAGATGAAATTAATTTATATATGAAAGATGATCAGAAAAATATAATAAATCCGGTTATGCCGTTCACATATCCATGAGACCCCTCTAACATAGTGAACATGTACATTTTTTGTTAGGAACATCTGTCCGAAAAATACCTGGAACCGGGAAAAGATTTCAAATATTTTCCCCCATCTTTTAAAATGCTTAGGGCTGCATTACAGCATGTCACCCACCCATCTTGTCGTGCCTTTGCATTTGTGTTGCATTTGATTGCTCCGTTATTTATTTTGATCCCCCTTCATTACTTATTTTCTGGTAGACCTCGATACTACAATAGACCTTGAGATTGACGCTGCTGTCGGGTATGACTACACCACTCATGACCAGCCATTTGCCCCAAAGCAACAAGGCAAGCAAACCCCCTTGATCAGTCTTATATCACCTATTCTTTCTCCCTCATGCTTGCATTAGATTTTGCTACTGTTGTAGATAGCTCTTATTCTAATGCATAGCCTATTTTTGATGAACTACTACTTTACTCTTCTGCACTTTAAACTGCTTAGTTTAGGTGGAGTAGTGATCCCCTTTAAATAGCTTTTTCATCAAGTCTTGATCTACTCATCAATGAGGCAAGACCCGTCACATCACTCACACCCCCTTAGTTGCATGACGCTGTAGACATACTATCGAGTACCGAGGGTGACACCTCGTTACGTACTCCGATGTTAGCTCTCTAGTGTAGTTGACCAACGGTGGCTCTCAGAAGTCACATCGCTCACATCCCCTTAGTCGTACAACCCATCAAGCATGGTCTATCGAGGGAGATTCCTCCCTGGCTACCTTCACGGTTACATCATTCAAAATCCATCGAGGGTGATACCTCAGATCCCTCTAATGTTACAGCAGCACAGTTACTTGACCTTGCTAATATGAAAATGATGAGGTGTGTTGCGGGTGGTTTCCCGCGTGAATGTGACAAGGCGTGGCCGGGCATTCTGCGCCCTTTCCACACATCCTTGAGATGGGGGGACGGGGCCACATAACGTGGATTGCTGATCATCGCCGCATTATTAATTAAAATGCTAATGGGATTTGCGTATTTGTTTTGAGTTGGTCGGGAGACCTTTTCGCAGTAACCGTAATGTGGGAGAAGTTATGGGTACTCAATGTCGTGGTATCAGCCGAAGCTCTTCAGACATCAGCAATGGAATGACGTGCCCCCGAGTGGCCCAGATAAGCATCGTTCTTGTATAAGAGGTGCCAGGACTAACATCGGCCGACCTTTCATCATGCAGGAGCGCAAAGAGTGATGGGCCCATGACCCGTGCGTGCCTAGGATTTAGACCGGCGGGCTGGCCTCTCTGTTGAGCCTATGTAGGGCGGCGACGTGTTGATATTCCGATATCGGGCAAGCCTCAGGAAAGTGTGTGTAATTGCATCTAGTGCCCCTAAGTGATTTTGGTGGTTTGAAGACTTATATGTTAAGAGACTGATATGTTTGTGAGTCTACACAGGCTCTATAAGTCACTCAGGAGTTTGAGTTATTCGATGAATATCGACCCCTAAAAATGTATGTCTTCGGGTGAAGAATTTGGTCATTCCTTGAAGACTTTGATCGTGAAGAAATTGCAAAGAAATTGATATTCCTCATGAAGATATTGAACATGAGGAATTCGGTGTGTCCTGAAGAAAACACTCTGAAGACTTTGAAGCTTGAACATTTACTCTTTTTGTTTCATTTTCTTTATACTTGAGTCATAGGAACACCGTACTGTTAAAGGGGGTGGAGGTAAAACGATGGAATGAATTCCTTAATTTTGCTCAACCCAAGCCTACATCTACCAACACCTCAAAGTGAGGAATATGAGAGGCACGAGGACTTTCACATTTTAAAGTTCGGACCGTTGCCATGCCACGCGCCACCTATTACAGATCTTACCCACCCAACGGTCCTATTATTAAAGGGCATTTATGTCAAATCATGTCGGGATGCTCCTAGGCTATAAATAGCCACCCCCACAACCACTAGTTGGTTGGTTGCTCCGAGAGAAACTAACACTAGTCATTTAGAGCAACCCAAATTCCTCAGAGCCTTTCAATGAAAATCACCAAGTGAGGAAATACCTCAAACACCCAAACCCAAACCAAAACCCAAGTGATTGAGCATCACTGAAGAAGTTATTCCTGTGTGGAACCGACGCTTGTTACCATTGAGGACTATGTATCCTCCAGACGACTAGGCGTCATGGTCTAGATGATACAATAGTCAATTGTGGATCGCCGGTGACCGAGTTTGTGTGGGTTTGAAAGTGTGCGAGAAGACTTACCACAAGTGTTGCACGAGGACTATGTGTCCTTAGCTAAAGGAGAATACAGTAGGGATCGTGTGTCCCGCGACTGTGTGTGCCTTGGTGTGTCACGACAATTGGAACTGGGTCATAGCAAATGTCTTCATCAAGCTACTAGTTCTATTTCCTCAACTCTCTTATTTCCTCAATTGCATGTTGAAGAATTTCACGTGTATTTTTTGAAGAATTTGACTCAAGACTTTCTGTGAATTCCTCACCTTTAATTCTTCACCTTCCTATCGTGTACTTGTGACATGTGCAAACCGAATCTCTCAAATCACGTTGAGTACTTTGCTGTAGACATTTTTGGACTTTTGAGTTTGTATTATTTCCGCTGCACCCAGTTCAAGACGGAGGACTTTCCTCGCTAGGAATTTCCTCAGTGATGAAATTGTAAAAATCGCCTATTCACCCCCTCTAGTCGATATAGCACACTTTCAATTGGTGTCTGAGCAAGGTACTCCCTTGTTGTGTGTGATTTTGGTTTAACCGTCTGGAATTTTAGTTATGTCGACCGCAGGTATGATCAAGATGTCCTACCTTTGAAGGAAAGGACTTCCCCTATTAGAGGACCAAGATGCAAATGCATCTTCAAGCAGTTGACAATAATCTCTGGTATATTGTGGAAAATGGCATTCCATCCATCACTGCTGCTGTCTGTGCTGCTGATGTGAAGAAGTTCAAGCAACTTGACCCGCAAGCAAAGAATATCATCTGTGGTCACCTGAACTGCAAGCACTGGGAGCTAGAGACATCATTCACCATGAAGTTGTGAAGAAACTAATACGATCTCTTGATCCATCATTTGACACACTAGTTCTGCTGATACAAGAACGAAGAGATTACAAGATTTTTGATCCTGCTGATATACTTGAGCGACTCAATACTCATTAATTCCAACAAGAAGAAAAGAGATATCTGTATGGACTAAGCTATTCAAGACCTTGTGCGCTGAAGGCTAAGGCTGTTTCCTCATCTGAAGAAGAAGATTCAGATTGGAGTCTTGGTGACACTGAAGAACTTGGACTGGAAATTGGAATGCTCGTGAGGAAATTCCAAAAGTTCACAAAGCGTGGCCAGTTCGGAAGATCTTCAAGAAAAGATATGAGGAAATCAGAATCTTCATCTGCACACTACAAGAAAAGAACCTGCCATGAATGCAAGAAATCTGGTCACTACATTGCTGATTGTACTCCCTGGGTGAAAGAATCAAGGAAGAATAAATACAAGGATGAAAGTTCTGATGACTCGAAGAAAAATAAGAAATCTTCAAAATCTTCATCTTCAAAGTCCTCATGCCACAAGAAGACCAGTTTCAGGAAGGCTCGGGCACTCATTGGCAAGGAAATGGATTCTGAAGAAGAATATGAGGAATGTGATGAACAGGAAGGTTCTGAAGTGGAGTCAGAATATAGTGTGGCGAGCTATGCACTGGGTACCACATTCGTCAACAAATCGATCTTCAACCTTGAAGAAAATGACAATGTCAACTACACTCATGAATATGCTGATGACTTCGCTCCAACCTATTGCTTCACGGCAAAAGGTTCGAAACTATGAAACCACACTTCGTCCTCTCAGTCTAGTGATTGTGGCCCTCATGATTCTCAAAATCCCAGTTACTATAAACTTGCCAACATTGCCACTAAGCAACAAAGTGCCATTGAAAAGCTACAGAAACTGCTAGACAAAAGCGATGATCTGTTGAATGATGAAATGAATCGTACTCAAGTCCTCACTGAAGATATTCAAAGTCTTCAGTCTAGAATTGATAGTCTTCAAGATCGCTATGGCACACTCTTGGCTGATCATGAGAAACTATCATATGAATTTCTTCGAAGGAAGCTTGATCTTGAGAAGTTGAGAATGTATCATGATGATATTCAAATGGAAAATGATTCATTGCTTGCCCACCATGTCTGAAATGCATCGAGCATGAAAGTGCTAATTCTTCACGTGGATCATCAAATGCTTCTATCGCTACAAATTCTTCAACTATCACTGTGGTATCAAATTCTTCACTTGAGGAAACCACAAATGCTACTAACGAAAATACAGGATTGAAGGAATTGTATGTGACAGGCATATACAAAAGTCTCAAAGGGCATCAAACCCTTTGCAATGTGCTCAAAAAGCATATTCTAAACAGGAACCCGAGGAAAGAGGCATTCCCTTCAAGAGGAAATTGAGCATTGATGGATCATACTGGAAACTTCAGCAGTACCCCAAAACCTCATGGGTTGCTACTAAAGGCCCTCCAATTAATCCATCTACTCTAACAGGCTTTGCATGTGAAATGTCCTATTCCTCTCATGAGTCTTTTGACTCCAACTATAAACTGTTCAAAAAACAATCTGGTGAAGTATTTGCTCGATATGTTTGAACTAACTGTAGGAATGGACCTCCCCTGAGGAAAATCGGGGTCCCCAAAAGTTGCTTGTAATATCTTCAAGTGGATGTCCTCATGACACCACCAGTGAAGAATTAGAACTCCAGATCAAATTCCTCAGAAGGACCAAAGTCTTCATGAGTATCAAATTCCTCAAATGGTCAATATTATACTCGTACTTGCACTAATGCATCTAATATGCAGGGAAACTACAAGGGACGTGAATATGAGCATTATTCCTCAAATCATTATGTTCATAAGTCCTCAAAGAATTTCTCTACCTATTCATTTGAGTACTCTAACCCCCCTACTGTGAAAAAAAGTGCATTAGCTTCAATGTCTCCATTCATATATGGTTCTCACAAAATGATGAACTCTTTGCCACCCCTTCATATGTTGGTGGTGAAGAAATCGAACTACTCACTTTTGCAGGTCAGGTCTCCAGATGAAAGTCATCATCTGAAGAATTTTCGGGAGACCTAAGTAAATTGCTTGATTGGACGCAAGCTAAAACATGATGAAATGATTCAACATTTCACTCATCCCCAAATTTACTGTTTATGATGAAATTCCTGTCTGATGAAATTGATATCGTATTCTTCAAGTGTGACGCATATGAGATGGTAAGTTGTACTAATTCATTTACAGGATGACAAACCCAAGAATACAAAGTGGGTTCTTGACAATGGTTGCACAAATCACATGACTGGTGATAAAAGCTTATTGATGAATATAGCACCGACTCCATCACGACTAAACAAAACCACTTACGTTGATAAAGGTAAAAGAAAGGTATTGGGACTTGGTAAATTGGCTATCTCCAAGTACAGGCACGTGGACAAAGTCATGCTTGTCGAATCCACTGGGTTTAACCTCATGCCAGTCTCAATGATTGTCATGTTTGGAAAATATAGATGTGTAGTCATCATGGAATCTGACAAATCCAAAGTGTTCAAAGGCTTTAGGAGAGGAGACTTGTAAATTGTTAATTTTTTTGGAGGTCCTCAACCAACCACGTGTTTACTAGCCAAAACCTCAGAAGGTTGGCTATGGCATCGACGACTTGGTCATGCAGACATGCGGAATTTGGAGACACTTGCGAAGAAGAAGCATGTCATTGGCATCGAATCTATCAAATTCCTCAAGGACCATCTTTGAAGTGCTTGTGAGTGTGAAAAAATGACCAGATCCAAACACCCCTCGAGGACTATCATGACAACTACTCGTCCATTTCAATTGCTTCACATGGACCTATTTGGACCTACTCATTATGCTACTCTAACCAACACAACATCTTTATTTGGCTTTGTCATCGTTGATGACTTTTCTCGCTATACTTGGGTACACATCATTATGTATAAAACTGAAGTGCAGGAATTACTCAAACGATTTTCCTCAAGGGCCTCAACAAACTTCGACGTCAAGATCAAACACATCAAGAGTGATAATGGGACAGAATTCAAAAATACTAGTCTTCATGATTATCTCGATGAACTTGGTATTAGTGACAAATTGTCTGGTCCTTATACTGCTCAACAGAATGGCACCGTTAAACGCAAGAACATGACTCTCGTTGAAATGACATGGACTATACTTGAAGAATAGCAGACTCCTCATCGCTTTTGGCCTGAAGCAATCAACACTTCTTGCCACATCATCAACAGGGTGTGTCTTCACAAATTCCTGAATAAAACCTCATATGAACTCCTCACTGAGAAGAAACCCAATGTAAGTTACTTCAAAGTCTTCGGTGCAAGATGGATTAGAGATCCTCACTATAGCTCAAAGTTTGCACCTAAAGCACATGAGGGTTTTATGCTTGCTTACGGAAAGGACTCGCACACCTACAAAGTCATGAACACCTATCACAACAAGGTTGTTGAAACTGTCGATGTGCAATTCGATGAAACTAATGGCTCGCAAAGAGAGCAACTGCCTCTTGTGCGAGATAAACTGGCCCCCGAGGAAGCTATTAAGCACAAGGCTACCGAAGATAGCATTCCTATTGAGGAACATTGCCTTGTTGAATAAGTCGTTCCCAACACTGATGAAACTCAAGAAGGTGCACCTGAGGAAAATGCTACACATCAAATTCCTCAGCCCAACCAAAGTCTTGAACCAGCTCATCCAAGGATTGTAGATGAAGTGGAACTTGACAAAATCCTCAATGATATCAATGCGCCAGGTCCTATGACTCGCTCAAAAGCTTCATATTTAGTTAAATTTTTGTGGGGACCCCGATTTAAGAGTCGAGGTCGCCGAATGAACGTGCTAAGTGATCCCAGAGATCAATGCTCACCGAACACACAGATACTGAATATTAAGAGTCTTACATCCAAATACCGAATTATTACATCACGTGACCGAATGGTCAAGTTCACAAGGTAGGGCCTATAAGGCCAAATCACACGGATAGAACTAGTAGCGGAAATCTTAGGGCTAAGAGGGTGCCCATGCCATCAGCATACACCAACAGGCACGCAGGGACGTGTCTTAAGACGTAGTCTTCTCGGAACTCCATTCCTTCCATGTCTGGTCAATAATATAACCAGTGGCAAGGCAATGAGTACTTTTGAATGTACTCACAAACAATCCTTGATATGAAAAATGCAACTGAAGGATAACAATAATATGCATCTTTGGTGGACAACAACTTGGTTGTAATAAACATGGTTCAAGGTATGCAACATAAGCTAAATTTTGATTTGAAGAACATGTTACAGATACCAATATATCTGTCGAGGGTTGAACACTCTGGGTTCACCCTATATGCCAAGTCACCAAACTTGGTCATATCAACTCTTTCATGTTAACTCCATACTCACACACACTTGGTTTATGCGGAAACGATTGTACGTAGTTTAAGCAGCACCACCCAACTATCCTTGACCACGGACACTGCTATTTGAATAGTTTTACACTCTTAAGAGGTAGTACGCTGGACCCACGAGATCCGGGAAACTTCCGTGTCATCCACGACTCACGGTATATAACATACCTGAGGTAAGTACCCAATCAATGCCTTTCCCCTGGCGATACTAGACAAAGAGGTCCACTCGATTGGTACCCATCCCACATGTTGTATGTCTTATGAGAACTGACTCTGGACAGTATCAACCATAAGGGGCCCAACGGTGTGCCTGGAACACGTAAAGACGACATAATCGCCCTACCTGGCACGACCCCATCACGAGAGTGACCACATTTCACTCCCGCCACTAATAATGTGGCTCTTTGCTAGCACCGACCAGAGTAATCAACACAACCCCATACCATAAAGGGGTAACATGGTCGTACATGTAAGGTTGGGACGGTCGACACATCATAAATCTAATCCCATTTCCGAAACCATACACACACAAATACCCGGTGCACCACTTCACCAAAAGTGGCCACCTAACTCATCATCACCCTCGGGTATTAGTGGCACCCGACGGGGTTTTCTTAAACCTTTGATTTATGTCATCATTATGCTCATGCTAATACTATTCTAACTTTAGTTGTCAACATGATATTAGCATGACCCTCATTGGTGGTAGGATCGAGCTCATCGAGCTCAATGCATGTGCTCCGAAGGAGCCATCGGTAACATCACTTCAATGATTTACAAGTGCTGTGATCATATGCAACGAAAATATTTGCTACACTAGCATGCATCATAACATATGCTCAGTCATGGTCAAAGGGTTGCTTGCCTTGGTCAGCTAGGTATCCGGGGTCTTCAAGGTCTTCCGCTCCGACTCCTTCGTCACACGGGTTTTCTATCATCATATAAAGATAAAAATAATAAGTAGCTCACTCCAAAAGAAATCACAAAGTCATTTTAAAAATGTTGGTTATTTCTGATAAATCCAGGTTGTTATTTTAAAAATATTTGCTTCTGTTTTTAGTGAAGGAATATCTTTAAAATCAACTTAACGGAAGCAAAACTATTCCAATTTAATCATTTTTATTATTGTAAAACAGAACAGTTGCTGCAAAAATTCAAACAATGGTTCTGTTAAATACTACACATTTTTAGAAGAATAACAGTGGAAAAATTATATTTTTACACTCGTTAAATCTTTTTATAAAAATCATTTAAACTCAGGTTTTAAATCAAAAAGAAAAAGGCTACACACCTTGGCCTGGCTTGGCCTAGGACTGGGCCGACCCAATGGCCAGCCAACCAGCCTGCCAAGGCGTGCGCGCCGTCAGGTTTGAACCTGACGTGCGGGCCCCCGCGCTGAGTGGCTGCGGGCAGCGAGGGAGAGAGAGATGGGCCACCGACAGGTGGGGCACACCTATCGGGGTCATCTCCTACCTCTAGCCAGAGAGGAGGAGGAGCACGCCGGCGTGGCTACCGACGTCCTCGGGCCCTAACGGCGACGGGAATGGGTCCGGCTCGTCGTCGCTACCTGGTGGTGGTCGAGACAATGCCGGGTGGCACAGGTTCACCGGCGACGAGGTAGCCACGGCGGAGGGGTTTCGGGCGAAGGTGGAGGTGGTACCTAGGGGCACGGATTTGCTCGGGGAAGAGAGCGGAAAGCATCCCGAGGTCACGGGGAGTGGTTCTAGCCGACGTGTAGCCAGAGATCGACCGGAGCTGGGAGGCGGAGGGCCCTCGTTCGATCTCGAGCACCGGGGTTCTGCCGTCTTACTTGGGTGGCTAGGGAGGTGATTGAGGTTGATGCAAAGAGGAATGAGGGGTGCTGGAGCGAGGGGAGGTTCTATTTATAGGCCCCCGATAGTGAGTCGACTCGGGAGCGCCTGTGATTCATCGTGGCGTTCATGGGGGTGCACACAGAAGCTGGGGTCGAAACCACAGTCTCAGGACGTGGTTTTGGACCTCCAAAACTCAATGCGAGAGAGAGGGATGGAGAAGAGGCGAGTTACCGTGGCCACGCATCTCTGGTCGGTTCTGGTGCGCGGGGGCACGCGTCGCACCAGCTCTTAGCACGTTAGAGAAGGTGCCCTGATGGTCGCCTGATGGAGAGGGGTTGTCGGGGAGAGGATAGACACATGGGGGGAGGCTGGAACTGGCCGAGGGCATCGCCCCCACCTCGGTGGCTCCCTGTAGCGTGCCCAGAGCGCAGCTTTGGCATGGCACGGCATGCTGGCGCGCCCTAGGGTGCCTTGGACATGTCTAGCATGTCCTGGGCACTGGCTGAGAGATGTCTAGCCATTGGAGACTTGTGGAAGCTTCGGCTGGTCAAGGGGGACATGGAAAACAGGTGCTGTCAGCCTTGAGGTGAAGCTTAGATTGGGGTTTTGGCATTTCTTCTTTGAACCAGAGAGGGGCCAGTTGACTGGGCTTGGCATTGATGCTAGCCACCTAATCTGAGAGTTTGGGAGAAAGGGTTCGGGTTTAGCTAAGGTTAGAAGGGGTTTTACCCATCTGTCAGAAGGTGCTCGACAGTGGTTTGCGGTGGTTGCACCCCACCACTGGCTGTGCAACTTAACAGCATTGGGTTTGGTTCTGAAACAAGGGTTTTCACCAACTTGAGCTCCATTGGACAAGTTTAGCTTTGCAAACTTGAAAACATCACCAAATGACCAGATTTGTTCCTTCCAAAGAGTGTGTGGGTAAATCAAGTCCCACAAATCCCATTTTTGGCATGGAGCCCTCATTTGAGGAATTAGGTACTCCTGCAAAGTTTCAACTCCATTGGACAAACGTTGCTATGTAGAGTTGCTCTAACTTCATTCTGGACTAAAGGGGTTTCGCAATTATTTCGTGTCCTTAATCACCTCGGATCAAGTTAAAATATTATATAGGCACCAAATATGGCTTAGGGATACCACTAGAATTTTCTAGGAATTTATTGAGAATATTTCCTTTGGAAATATGTCAAAAGGTCAAAATAGACGGAAGGGTTTTCAGGGTTTTACTCAAATAATAATAATATAAATAGGGGTTGGAAATCTTATGTATGGAAAATATATGTCCTTCTGATCATCTCCAAATTTTCTCAGACTTTTCTAAGGCAGAAAAGTATTTTTCCACATAGGAATACCATTTCTGGCCTGAGAAATGGACATGCAATTAAATTCGAAAAAGAATTCATATAATAATTATTATATGGTTTTGGCTCTCTAAAATGGTGCTAGAACCAGATCGCCAACTTTTGGTAAGAACACTCCTTGCAATCAAGGACTTGTAGTGCAACCCAAAGCAGGGTTTTTCTTTAACCAGAAATAAGAAAAAGGGTTTTGAAAATAATTAAGTCATGAGAAATGTGGTTTTTAATATCACATGATCAAGCATACAAGCATACGATGACAATCATGGCACTCAAAACATTAGTTTTGAAAAAGTTTTTATAAACTCACATTTTTGAATTACAGAAGAAGTGGTAGTGAAAACAGGGTGTGACACTTTCGTGGGCATTCCTCTTTTGTGTCTATGAGAGAACCCTTAAAAGTTGTTGAAGCCTTCATGGAACCTGAGTGGCTTCAAGCCATGCAAGATGAAATTCATTAGTTCAAGCTAAATGACCCATGGGAACTCGTCAAAAGACCACATCCTAGCAAGCACAATATCGTCGGCACCAAGTGGTTCTACCGAAACAAGCAAGATGAGGACGGTCAGGTTGTGAAGAACAAGGCACAGCTTGTAGCCCAAGGCTACACATAGGTTGAAGGAATTGACTTTGATGAAACTTTTGCACCTGTTGCTAGACGTGAAGCTATTATAATATTACTTGCTTATGCTAACCATCACAATATTACTCTATATCAAATGGATGTGAAAAGTGCATTCCTCAATGGTAAGCTTGATGAAGAAGTATATGTTGCTCAGCCCCGAGGTTTTGAAGGCCCGAAGCATCGTGACAAAGTCTTCCGACTGAAAAAGGCACTCTATGGCCTCAAGAAGGCCCCTCTGGCATGGTATGATACATCGAAGGAATTCCTCATGAAGAAAGGTTTCAAACCCGGTTCACTTGATCCTACCGTTTTCACAAAATCCTATGACAATGAACTATTTGTGTGCCAAATATATGTCAACGACATTATTTTTGGTTGTACTAACAAACGTTACAGTGATGAATTTGCCTACATGATGGGTGAAGAATATCAAATGTCCATGATGGGGGAGCTGAAATTCTTCTTAGGTCTGCAAATTCGTCAACAACGCAATGGTATCTTCATATATCAAGAAAAATACCTCCAGGATGTCGTGAGGAAATTCGGCATGCATGAATGCCAAGGCGTCAAGATTCTATGCCTACCAACGGCCACCTCTACACTGACGGAAATGGTATAGATTTCTATCAACAGGTATATCGTTCTACGATTGGCTCTTTATTGTCCTTATGTGCATCTAGGCCAGACATTATGCTTAGTGATTGCATGTGTGCACGTTTTCAAGAAAAACCGAAGGAATCACACCATAAGGCTGTGAAACATATTCTTCAATATCTAGCTCACACACCAACACTAGGATTACGGTACCCCAAGGGCTCAAATCTTCACCTCGTTGGATATTCTGATTTTGATTATGCTGGTGACCGTGTGGATCGCAAGTCAACATGAGGCACATGTCATTTCCTCGGACGATCCTTAGTCTGCTGTCCTGAAAGAAGCAAAACTGTGTATCACTCTCCACTGCTGAAGCTGAATACATTGTTGCTGGATCTTGCTGTGCTCAACCGCTATGGATGAAGAAAACCCTTAGAGATTACAACATCAACATGAAGAATGTGCCCCTTGAATGTGACAACTAGAGTGCAATCAAGATCGCCTACAACCTAGTACAACACTCGAAGACCAAGCACATCCAGATTCGTCATCATTTTCTTCGTTATCATGTACTCCAGGGCAATATAATCATCGACCATGTGAAGACTGATAGCCAGCTACCAGATATCTTCACAAAGCCCTTGGATAAAAGAAGGTTTTGCAAGTTGCGATGTGAGCTAAATATCCTAGAGTCTTCAAATGTTTTGTAAACATGCACACATCCTAACACTTATGGAAAATTGATGACTCAGATGCGCAACACACGAAATAATGATTTTCTTCAATCAATGAAGAATATCACTCTAAGTGTGAAGAAATTAATGAAGAATTTTGTTCTCAGGGCCCTACGACAATTGTACGCGGCGCATGAAATCATCATTCTTATACGATGGGTCATGCCACCACCAACTTCAAGTTGGAAATTCTTCAAAGTTGAAATTATTCAATCTGAGACATTTCACAAATTCCTCAAAATTTTCAAATTCTTCAAAACTTTTTGTCATGATCTTCACTGACTATGTATATATTATAATGAGCTTTCAATGTCCTTAACAACATTCACTTATTGATAACTCCTCAAATTGGCATTTCTTCTAAGTGAACGTGATCAGACCCGTCTCCCCTCTATGCTAAGCTCAACCCAGTCTATTCTCAATTCTTCATATGCGTTCTGTTTGACACTTGTTCAAAGTTCTCACTGAATCCTTGTCAGCTGCAAATTAATTTTAATGTTACCACAGTAACCGCACCCACCACTCATGATAGAATAACCACGATCTCCACCGCTTTGATCGTGGGTAGCACGTGTCATGCGGAGACGAAATGCCAAGGGCAATTTCGTTCGAAGTTTTTTGCTTCAGACCGTTTTCACGTGAGCTATAAATAGCCCCTTACCCGCTTCAGTCCAAAACTCTTCTCTCCCTCTAGACTCCTCCGCTCGAGCTCAAAACCTAGAGCCGCCGCTAGCATCCTCGTCGCCGGTGAGGAACAACTTCACTTCCTTGACCTCGTTGTCATCGGACTCACGTCGACAGCGGAACATCTTCCTCCGCCGCCGATGTAGTTGTTTTCAGTCGCCAAGTTAGGGCACTGAAGATGTGACCCAAAGAACTTCCAATTTTACCTCCCCAGTCCATCGAGTTCTTCATAGATGGTAATTAAAATCCTATTTTACCATCCTTCATTGAACCATTTATTCTCTTTGGATTCGTGAAATCAGTTTTTCCTCAGAAAATCTCTCAGTTGTCCACACCAATGCCTAGAACACTTGATGAATTTCACTAAGCCCCTAAATTCTTCACGAGATTCCTCAATTGTGTAATTTTTCGAATCTGCACAACTCTGGAACCCAAGATCAGAATGCTTAGTCAAATTCCTCAACACACTGGTCAAATTCCTCAACTTATGAAATTTTTAAATTTCCTCAAATCTGAGAACGCATATGACATCTCCAAATTCTTCGCACCTATACTCTATTCACAGGTACAAAATGTCAGGTGATGAATCACTAGGTTCTCATCAACTTAATTCATTTGCAACATTTCTTGAAGAAACATTACCTGTGTCCTCATAGTCCTCAAAACTACAAATTCCTCAACAAAATCCTCAGCTGAAGAAAATGGAGGAAGACAGAAAACAGAAGGGTGGCAAGAAATTGGAACAGAACACTTGTTTTGAGATCCCAAAGAAGATATATGCTGAGAACTGCACGCCAGATGAAGAAATGCATGGAAAATAGACCATGGATAAACGCAAGATAAGGATTCAAAGGATTGAACGCAGATGGGCAAAGGAGTGGAAGGAATACAGGTATGTCACTACAAAGTATGCCAAGAAGTTTGCCTAAAAACTCCTTGAAAGAGGTTGCCACAGGGAGATCCACAAACAACATATCCGTCCAGCGTAGCCACAATTGAGGACTATCCTAATGAGAAAGACAAGTATTTGTCTAAGCTGCGGAAAAAGGCAAAAGCTACTGTCACAAAGTTTAATGAGGATTCTGCTGCTGCAGCAACTACTGTCACTTCTTCTGCTGCTGAGGCTTCTGCTACAGAAAAACCTTAGAAGAGGGTCCTGAAGAAGAAAACAGGTCTCAAGGCAAAACCCTCAACCGCAGTGTCAAAAGAGAAAATTCCTTAGAAATTTGCTACAAAGGCTGCCAAGTTCTCAACTGCAGCAAAGTCTTCACCTCCACTGAGTCATAGCTCGGGTAACATCAAGCAGAAAATCCAAGTTCCCCGGTTCAATCTGCCTATGGCTCGGCTCTCAAATCTTCACCTGGTCTATTGAAGACAAAGGTGACTGTTGGAAGAGGAACAAGGCCAAGCCCAAGCAAGATTTTCAACATTCCTTCTCCATCAGAAGGAAGTGAAGAATACGATGATGAAACCCTTAAAGCCATCATCAGAAACAAGCAATAAAGGGTTGCAAAAGCTACTAGAAACACAATTCCCCTTCCTCTGGATCCGAAAGTTGTGCTGAACTTCATCGACCTTTGTTATGAGGATCCAAACACACCAATTGATGATTTGAAACTTCCACCTGGACTCAGTCATATGATCACTTCATTCATCAATGAAATGAAATGGAAGGATCAGCAAGCCAAACAAGCTCGGGCTGCAAAGGTTAAAAATGAGAAGTACTTGAAGCAAAACATCCTTAACCTGACGCCTGAGAAACTTGTTTCTACTCAGGTTGAGCTGAAAACCCTCACTGACGCATATACAAGTCTTCATGCGGACCGAAAGGGTGTAAAATTGAGGTTTGTCCAAGCAGCAACTCGAGCAATTGATGAATACAACAGCAGGGTTACTTCCCCAAAGCAACCAACAAATCGTCAACCAAGCTATATTGTGGAACTGGCTTATGCTAATGAAGATGACGAACCAGCAGCTGATGAAATTACTCAGAATATTCCTGCTGAAGAATCTATAAGGAATGACACTGCTCATGCAATGCCTGATGAAATTACTCCTTCACCAGTGTTTTCAAAGGTCAATAAAGTGACTCTTCTGTCTGCATCAGACGCGAAGAAAACAAAAGCTTCTGAGAAAGAAGCCAAGAAGAGAAAGGAATCAACACCTTCAAAGTCTTCTGAGGCAAAATGGTTGAAGACTTTGCCTACTACTTCATCAGCTCCAGTGGACGCGACTCCCCTCAGTGTTGCACCATGATACATGATTGTACCATTTGGTGAAGAGCACATCATTCCAGAATAAGATGAGGAAATGAATGAAAATCGCTCTGCTGCATCCACACCAATTGCTGAGGAAATTCAAGAAGATCAAATTCCTCAAGTCTCAACACCTCCTCCTCAAAACCCAGAAATGACTGCTGAAGAAAAGGAGGGTGATGAAGACATTGGCAACAAGACACCTATTATCAATAATGAGTTCTGGGAAAATACCCATCCAAACTCACCAATGACCACTCAAATTCCTCAAACTCCTACGCCACTGAAATTCTGACTGGCTCTGAAGAAAAGAGCTCACATGTGAAATCAGCAACAAACCAAGAATCTGTTGGACCAGTTGAAGAAATTGAAAAGGAAACTGCTGCACGAGAAACTGCATCTTCTCACTCAGCATAGGAAATTCCCCAAACTGAAGAACAAGCTCCTAATGAAAATGCCTCATCACGGGATAGAAATACTACTTGGAAAACTATAATTGTGGTTGCAAATCTTGAAACTGCAATTGTGATGGCCAAAACTCCTCAAGATGAGCAAGGTCATATTTTCAACCAAAGCCTCATCAGCCATTCTCAAAGGGGCCAAAGTTCCTGAAGAAAGACTTCTATATTGAATATCATTTCTTCACTTGATAAAATCCTTATGACAGGCTCTGTATCACGCACAGAAAGTTTTGGACCAGAAGTCAACTTAATTACTATGCAGCTGTGCTTTGCGGGAAAAGGAAGGTATTTCATCACACCCACATTCCTCATTCTGACATGGAGGAAATTGCTTGGTTCACCCTAGTACTAAGTGTTCTTCACGAAGCAGGGCTACTGCCTTTCTGCACATATATTGGTGACCGGAATACGAACATTATTCTTCAGTTCTATGCCATAGTGCATATCTCAGGTGACCCCAAAAACATCAACTCTTGGGTCTTGGATTGGATGACACAACACACCCACTATAAAGCTCTAGCCACTGAATTGCTTTGCGCTTTACAATCTCAATACCTTCAGATCAAGCAATGAACATGTATGATGAAAAATAAGCTGCCAAATCATCTAATGGAAGTCCTCATGAAACCTTTGGCTCTGGGCCAACCTCCAAGGAATAGATTCCTCGTGAAGGAATTGAAGTATGTGCCCAGAACTATCTACAGTATTTTGGCATATTCCATCGCACCTATCAAAGGGCATGATAAGAAAGAAGATGTCATTGGAATCATGAAGAACATCATGTTCAACGTCATTCATGGCATAAAAATGAACCTTCACGATTTCTTCTTGTGGACTTTGGCTCACAATGCTTTGTCACCATTAGAGCTGAAGATTTATGCGCATTGGATCATGAGATTCATGAGAAACATATCCGCCATCAACTACCAACCTGACTATCAGAATCACCTTGGTTATCTGTCGCCTCTCAAAGTCGTCAAGAAATCTTTTGAACCAGTTGAAGGCAAAGGCAAGTCAGAGATTGATGAAGGAAATCGACCCGTTGATGGTCAATTTCGCAAGGCTGCCTCCTATTCCTCATATGATGGTACTACCACTCAAGAATCTGATGGCAGAGCAAAACCTCCAAGCCCACCTTCCCCAAGGGTGATGACTAACACAGAGCTGCTCCTCAGTCTTCATCAGAAAGTCGATCACAATCACAAGTGGGTAAAACGCCAGTTTGGCTCCATTGTGAAAACCCTCAATGATACTCGGAACGTTGTGAAGAGGAATCACTATTATCTTCATCAGGTATTTGATAACACTTGGGCCATATTGTCCCACGTGAAGACTCCCAAGGAACTTGAAGAATTGGAATTCACTCGCGACTTTGATTGGTCATGGCCACAAAAGAATAAATTTAAGAATATTCCAGTTCCTGACTTGGTGGACAGCTCATTTTCTTCATTCTGTACTGTTGATTCAGATGAAGAACTTGCGGATACTGCAAATGTCCCAGCAAGGAAGTCGGACTCGAAGACTGTTCACGCCTCTTCCTCAACACAGAAGTGAAATTCTTCATGGGTGTTAGTCCTCAGTTTCGTCCCTTTTCGTCAATTGATGACAAAGGGGGAGAAACCTTAGAGCTAGTCTTCAAGCGGGTAAAATTTATGGGCTTATAAACTTTATTAAGTTACAAACTCTTGGTTCTTTTAAAGTGTTTTGATGTAATGAGTTGTAACTTAAGCCCGATGGTGTTCTAACACTTTTGAACTTTTTCCTCGCATGCTTATTCCTCAAGCTAATTAATGAATGGATGCTGAAATTCGTGTGACACCATTTTTCATAATGCATTTAAAATTCCTCATACAATATGTCAAATGTATGCATCAATTACAAGATACATGGGGAGGTCTCAACGATATATATCATCAATGTGGTTTGAAAACTTATAGGTTAAGAGAGTGATATGTTTGTGAGTGTACATAGACTCTATAAGTTGCTGAAGAGTTTGAGTTATTCGATGAATATCGACCCCTAAAAATGTATGTCTTCGGGTGAAAACTTTGTTCATTCCTTGAAGACATTGATTGCGAATAAATTACGAAGAAATTCATATTCCTGATGAAGATATTAAAGATGAGGAATTCGGTATGTCCTAAAGAAAACACTGTGAAGACTCCGAAGATTGATGATTTACTCTTTCTCTTTCATTTTCTTTATAGTTGAGTCATAGGAACACCATACTTTAAAGGGGGTCGAGGTAAAACTATGGAACGAATTTCCTCATGATGCTGAACCCAAGCCTACATCTACCAAAGCCTGAAAGTGAGGAATATGAGAGACACGAGGACTTTCACAGTTGAATGTTCCGACCATTGCCGCGCCACACACCACCTATCATAGATCTTATCCACCCAACGGTCATATTATTAAAGGGCATTTATGTAAAATCACGTCGAGATGCTCCCAGGCTACATATAGCCACCCCCACAATGACTAGTTTGTTGGCTGCTCCGAGGGAAACTCACACTAGTCATTTAGAGCAACCCAAATTCCTCAGAGCCTTTGAGTGAAAATCATCAAGTGTGGAAATACCCCAAACACCTAAACCCAAACCAAAACCCAAGTGATTGAGCATCACTGAAGAAGTTATCCCTGTGTGGAACCGACGCTTGTTACCTTTGAGGAGTATGTATCCTCCAAACGGCTAGTCGTCATGGTCTAGAGTATCCAGTAGCTAATTTTGGATCATCGGGTGACCGAGTTTGTGAGGGTTTGGAACTCTGCCCTGAAGACTTACCACGAGAGTTGGGCGAGAATTGTGTGTCCCTATCTCAAGGAGAATACTGTAGGGACTGTGTGTCCCGGGACTGTGTGTCCTTTGGTTTCAATACCAAGCCGCTCCAAAGACGACGTACATCTGTCACAACAGTTGGAACTGGGTCATGAACAACTATCTTCATCAAGCCACTGGTTCTATTTCCTCAACACTCTCATTTCCTCAATTGCATGTTGATGACTTTCACGTGTACTATTTGAATAATTTGACTAAAGACTTTCTCTGAATTCCCAATCTCAAATTCTTCACCTGAGCTATTTTTCACGTGCTAATCCTGTACTTGTGACCTGTGCAAACCAAATCTGCGAAATCACGTTGAGAACTTTACTGTAGATGTTTTTGCACTTCTGACTTTGTACTATTTCCGTTGCACTCAGTTTATGACCGAGGACTTTCCTCACTAGGAATTTCCTCAGTGATGAAGTTGTAAAACTCGCCTATTCACCTCCTCTAGTCGATATAATGCACATTGAGTGTGTCCGGCTAGAGTTTATCAAGCATGTTGGGTACTGTGGTGCACCCCTATAGGGATGTAAATTAACTATTCAAATAGCCATGTCCACAGTTATAGGACGACTTGGAGTTGTTCCCTTATGTTATACAACTTCAACTGTTAGTTAACTCAAATGTTTGCTTCGGGATTGCTTTCTTCCATTGAGTCGATGAATAATCTTTGGGTATGTGTCGGTGCAGTAAAGATTGGGGTCTCCAGTGCCCCAGACTAGTGCGCGGATGCCGGCAGCCCCTCTGCAGCAACAAGGCGCGTCGCTGAAGCTTAGGGCGGAAGCAAGACTCAGAAGCCACTTAGAACAGATTGCAAACCACCGGCAGGCACTAGCTCGCTGGGTTGGAAGAAGAAACCTCGACACGAGCTCCCTGCCGGGGAGATAGACAATGCTACGACGATACCCTCCTGCCAAGGAAGAAGGACTAAGCCCCGGCAAGCCATCCTTGCCAAGAAGATTCACAAGGCCTCGGCAGGCCATCACCTACCTGCCGAGAGGAACAAGAAGAGCCCCGTGCAAGGTAACACTTCCGTGAAGGAAGACAAGGCCTGAGGAGAGGCATGGGACCAGGGCGCCCTCGCGACCTGTCAACGCCTCCACCGAGGAACACGCCATCGTTGATGCATGGGCCACGCGTCCACCCGCACACCAGCGCAACACCCCGAAGTTGCCACATGTGGGTACGTGTCCAAACCCCCCTAACGAGGTCAGGGAAGTCTGTCGAAGCATTTAATGCACTGTAGTAACACTGTAACTGTCGGTCGGCGCTGTTCCACAAGTGAACCCACCGTTCACCCATTGAGCCACTTGGGTGACCCCTTCGCCTATAAAAGGAGGCCCGAGGCTCAGTAGTAGGCACTTTTTTGGCTTTTTCACCAATTGAAAGGTTGTAAAAGGGATATATCTACAGTAACCCAAAACGAATAACTAAACACATGCAAGAGTAGGGTTTTACGCACCACGCGGCCCGAACTTATGTAAAAAAGACCTTACCGGGCCCTGACTGTTGGTTCTGCTCTTGCCACGACCCCTCTCCCCGCCAAACCAGCAAAAGGGGACCTTTGAGTCCCCCATAGGTGCCGATATTTCACCGACATCTTTGGTGCGCTAGGTAGGGGGATCGCCGGAAGCACGCCGGCATCAGCGCAACCCCGATCCGACGAGATGCTCGACGGCTCCACGGATCTCAGTAAACCGCAGGATCTTCCCTGAGTGGGAGGAGGTAGTGGCTGCTCTGCCCGCACGAGAGCTCATAGCGCCTCCATAGGTGCTATGGGAGCGCGGGTGGAAAGAGCGAAAGCCCCAAGCTCTACATCGCTCGGCCAACACACGTCCTTGGAACGTCGCGCTGGTGTCGAGGGCATGACAGGGGGCTTCGGCCAGGCCTCCGGCGCTTACTCCGACCATCGCACATATCCGGAGTGTTGCATGGTCGTCGAGGACGCGTTCGAGGACCCGAACCGCCCCTTTACGCGCCCTCCAGCTCGCATTTCTCCTTGGAGCGTTATGACCCTAGGAAGATGCGCTCGGGGGCTCGGCCAGCAAATCTCTTCCAAAAGAGATGAGAAAGTAATACGCGTCAGCGTGCCTCTTTCCTTCAGAGCGGCCAAAGGCCAACAGCAAGAACCTTGTCGGCAAGGAGGCCGCTGCAGGCAACATCAGCTTATCGGGGCAAGGATATTCCTCCCTGGCAGCTCCTTCAGACATTGCAGCTAGGAATGCCGCGACGCGCGCGATAAGTACAGAGGCAAACTTCTTGCCAGACTCTTGGTAGATTAGTTGTATCCTTTTGAAGCATCGACTTTCGTATGATAATCCCGCGTGTAGGTGGACCTTGCTAGGATCAGTGCACTCCGACTTCGTTTCGAGCCTGTTCAACAACTTGAGCGGCCAAAGAGCGCCCTCATCTCATTTCGAACTCGTTCAACGTTTCGGATGGCTACGTAGAACCTTATTTTGCCTCGAGCCATGCTCGACGATTTACATGGTTGCACTGAGTGCACCAAGGAGTCTTGCCAGTGACGACCTCCTCTGCCGAGTTTTCTAAGTACTCGCGGCAGGATAAGTCAAGCCGGCAAGCATCCAGAAAGTGCAAAGCAATAATCATACAAAATGAGAGTCGAATAAAGGATGCATCTATTCATTCATTTGTCTGGATACATTCGATTCCACTTACAAAGCATTGTTATCCTAACCTAAAGACTTTGTCGTTTGACGAGGAACGACCTATGTGGAGGAAGTGAAGTTCAACAAGACATTAAGGCGGAGCCCGCTGCATGGCCAGGGTTGGCTCCCTAGTACCAGCACTGTGCCGACGAGAACGGGATCAGCCCCGGCAAGTACCACCTGGCCCCCCTCTAGCCGAATACCAGAGGGCAGGGCACAGGAAGGGGCGAAGGATCCGGAGTCCGTGAGCATGCCTCCTCCTCGAGCCGGGGGGCCAACAGCCGCTCCATTGAGGTGGCCCAAGAAGAGGGCATGGAGAAGTCAGAGCTTGCGGAGGTGCCTCCCTCTCGAACACGACGCACCGACGCCAGCTCCCGCAAGATACCCCTGTCGGGCGGGGGGAGACGCGTGAGCAGGCCTCGGTGGCTTGGCCTGCGGTCACTAGGAACCCGGGGAATCATACTCTGACTTGACCCCCCGGGATCTAGACCTGCCAAGAGCGCCACTGCCGTCTTTGTCCCCCTCGTCGCTATCGCTCAAGGAGGGACACTCGACGCCGGTCGAGCTCTATTTGGAGGAGACGAGATGCACCCCTGTGCGCCCATAAAACTTGACGGATATGATATTTTCCTCCGCTAGCTGAAAGTAGAGGATATGACCATCCTCAAAGTTTTGGGTGCGGGCGAAGGCTTTCCAGTCCCGCCCGAGTATTATGGAGTGGCGCTTCGGGTACTCCACGCGCGCGTGCATAGCGCCATGGGAGCACGCGTGCGGCCGCAACCACAAGATAGGGGGGCTGGCAGCCTCCATCGCCCTATAGAAAGGGCGGAGGAGATGCAGGTGGCCCCGCCGAACACCGTGCAACTCCAGGATGAACTCCAGCGTCGTCCCATCCGAATGTCCGCCAAGCCTAGGAGAAGGCGGAGACGCTGGAGTAGCGCTCCGCCTCCCTCGGCCACGTCCCCGGCATCCTCGGCCCCTCGAGCCTCTCCCGCCATGGTCGACGGGGTTGCCGCTGGCTGCGACCCCTGAGGCTGTGGCATGATCCAAGCGGGATCCCCTTGCCGCCCTGGCGGCCGATGGAGACCGGCCCCGTCCCCTAACCATGTTAGGCGCGGGTGCCACCGACAAAGCTGAAAGAAACAAGAGGAGACAAGGCGATAGGCACGGAAGGCTTTGAGAGTGAGATGGGTAGGCAAAACCTCCGCGCAAACACCCTAATTTATAGGGCAAAGCTCGCAGGACACCCTCGTCGCTCTAGAAGCCACCACCCCTCTCGCCCTATCGCCCTCAAGTCATGAGTGGAACATGGAACCGCCCTGATGTGCCAATGCATGCATGGGCGGGTCCTTCCACGCCCGCGGCTTTTGAGGCCACGATCGCCACTTGCCTGACCGTTGCTGCACATGTCCTACACGTGTAGAGGTGTTTTGAGGGAATAAAGAGGACATCATGCGCACGCCGTACACCCTCCCACTTCGCGCGTTCAATGCGCGACGTGGGGAAAGAAAGCCTGTAATGGCTCGATTCCGATAATCCCGGCGCGTGCGAGTCCGTGCACCACTTTGGGCCTAGGACACACACGCATGTTGTCGGTGCACTATAGACTGGGGTCTCCAATGCCCCGGACTAGTGCACGGACACCGGCAGCCCCTCTGCAACGGCAAGGCGCATTGCTGGAGCTTAGGGCGGAAGCAAGACTCAAAAGCCACCACGAACAGATTGCAAGCCCCCGACAGGCACTCTCTCCCTGGGAAGGAAGAATAGACCCCGACAGGAGTTCCCTGCCGGGGAGATAGACAATGCCACTGCGAGATCCTCCCGCCAAGGAAGAAGGACTCAGCCCCGACAAGCCATCCTTGTCGGGAAGATTGAGAAGGCCTTGGAAGGCCATCACCTCCCTATCGAGAGGAACAAAAAGAGCCCCGGCAATGTAACCCTGCCGGAAAGGAAGAGAAGGCCTGAGGAGAGGCGTGGGCCTAGGGTGCCATCGCGACCTGTGAACGCCTCCACCGATGAACACGCCACTGCCGATACATGGCCATGCGTACATCCACGCGCCAGCGCAACACCCCGATGTTGCCACGTGTGGGTACGTGTCCAAACCCCCCTGACGAGGTCAGGGAAGTCTGTCGAAACATTTAATGCACCACAGTAACACTGTAACTGTTGGTCGATGCTGTTCCACTCGTGAACCCACTGAGCCACTGTGGTGACCCCTTCGCCTATAAAAGGAGGCCCGAGGCTCAGTTATAAGCACTTTTTTGGCTTTTTGACCAATCGAAAGGCTCTAAAAGGGACAGATCTACAATAATCCAAAACGAATAACTAAACACATCCAGGAGTAGGGTTTTACGCACCACCCGGCCTGAACCTGGGTAAAAATGACCTTGTCGGGCCCTGACTGTTGGTTCTGCTCTTGTCGCGACCCCTCTTCCCGCCAAACCAGCAAAAGGGGACCTTTGAGGCCCGCATAGGTGTCGATCCTTTACCAACAGTGTGACCTTAGCTAATATTGCTGCAACAATATGAATATTTAATTGTCTTACTTGCTCTACTCTCGTCTATTGCTGCAAGACGCTCAAGATGCTAGTCTTCGATAGGACTAGTCCCGTGTGTCTATTCTTGTTTTGCTATAGTCAGTCCACATATAACCCCTTTCCTTTGATATTGGTGCATACTTAGTATAATTCTGATGTAAGCCTTGCGAGTACTTTGGATGAGTACTCACCATTGCTTTGCTCCCTCTTTTCCCCTTGACACGATTGTTGCAACCAGATGATGGATCCCATGAGATGGTGTATCCCACCGATGACATATACTACCCAGACGGTGTCTACTACTACGTAGAGGCCGTTGACGACCAGGAGTAGTTCAGGAGGTTCCCAGGTAGGAGGCCTCGCCACGTTCGATCGATGTATCTTTTGTGCTAGCCTTCTCTAAGACATTTCCATGTTGTACCTCTGTACTCAGATATTTTTTCTTCCACTAACTTGTGTGTGTATCGAGCTTTTGTAATCGAGCCCTCGAGGCCCTTGGCCTCTAATATGAAGCTTGTATGCTTTTATTTGTCTTTAGAGTTTTGTTGTGATATCTTCATGTGGGTCATTGATCTTGGTCATACACATTTGCGTATATGATTAGCGTACAATCAAATCGAGGGCGTCACACATATTTTATTCCACCTGTATGCTATGTCCAATGGTTCACACTCATGTATTGTGTGAAGAATAAAAAGTGGATGCATATTGAAAAGTACGATCCAATTGCCTTACTCGGACACTGTGGTGCTTGACGTTTGTATTAATGTGGTGAAGATGGAGACATGCCTCGCTAATATAATTATATGAATGGGGCAAAACAATACTTGAGGATCGTATACTTCTAAAGATTAATGACTTTGCTGCTTATACCTATAAGTATTGGTATATTAATGCTTGTTAATTTATAGTTTCTCAATGATCACACATGCATAAGGTTATATTATGGGTAGCATGTCACATCAGAAATTCTGTTTTTATCATTTACCTATTCAAGGAGTAGCATGCATTAAGGTTGGGGGTGCTTGATACGTCTCCAATGTATCTATAATTTTTTATTGTTCCACGCTAATATATTATCATCCTAGAATACTTTTGGGGTATTTATTTATTTACCAAACGAATTCCAATTGACGTGAAATTTTTTGGTGATTTTTTCTTTACCAAAAGGAGACAACCAAGTATCGGAAGAAAGCTGGGGGCCACACAAGCATGGGGGTGCCCTATTGTCTTGTGGCCCCTCGAGGCCCACCCAACTTTGTTGTGTGGTTTATAAATTGTCACATAACCTAAAAACCGCCGAGGCAGTCCTAAAACACTTTTCACGCTGCCTCAAGTCTCTGTTCCGACGGGAGGCCATCTGGAGCTTTGTTACGGCACCCTTCCGGAGGGGGGTTGATAATGGAGGGCCTCTTTATCAACCTTGCTGCCCTCATGATGTTGTGGGAGTAGTTCACTTATAACTCACAAGTATATGTGATCATAATAGTTTACGAGGGTAGAGTATTCAACCCAAATTTATAGATTCGACACAAGGAGAGACAAAGAATATTTGCAGGTATTAGCAGCTGAGTTGTCAATTCAACCACAATTGGAGATTTAGTATCTGCAGCAAAGTGATTAGTAGCACAGTAATATGATAGTTTTGATAGAAGTGGTAATAGAAGCAGCAGTAACACTAACGGTGATAGCAGTTTTGTAGCCGTTGGAACAACAGTCGCAATAGTAGTAACTTAGCTAGAAAAATATGCGGATAACTTGTAGGCACTAGGTCGGTGATATTGCTGGATAATATTCATCATATAATAGTCATAACATTGGGTGACACAGAACTAGCTCCTGTTTATCGATATGATGTAGGCATGTATTCCGTAAATAGTTATACGTGCTTAGCGAAAAGAACTTGGATGACATCTTTTGTCCTACCATCTCGTGGCAGAAGGGTCTATATGGAAACTAAGGGAGATTTATGCATTGTTTTAATAGAGAACCGGAACAAAGCATTAGCACATAGTAAATACATGAACTCCTCATACTAGGGTAATCACTAGAAAGAATCCCGATTATTGCCAGTTTGGGATATGCGGATCCTAACATGTAGTAGGTGCATATAACTTGCAAGATCGGATCAAGAACGTAGATATAATGGTGAAAACATAAATGTTTCAGATCTGAAATCATGGCACTCAGCCCCTAGTGACAAGCATTAAGCATTGCAAAGTCACAGCAACACCAATATCCTAACATAGTGGATACTAGGGATCAAGCCCTAACAAAACTAACTGGATTACATGATGAATCTCATTTAGCTCTTCATCGACTAGCAAGCCTATCAAGGGATTACTCACTCTCGATGGAGAGCATCATCGAAATGGCGATGGAGGGTTGGTGACGAGGAAGACCGAAGATTCCCCTTTCCAGAGCCCCAAACGGACTCCAGATTAGTCCTCCCGATGAAGAAAAGGAGGTGTTGGTGGCTTCGTATCGTGAAAGGCAATGAAACTTACTCTTTAATTTTTTCTCTGAAAATAGTATTTTATAGCGCTGGAATTACGGTGAGCGGAGCCTCGTGGGCCCCACTAGAAACAATGTCGCGTTAGTGGGGCTGGTATGCCCTGGTTCCTAGTGGGCGCTTGGGGCCTCCCCTCTGCTAGGTCTTGGTTCGAGTAATTTTATTTTATTCCAGAAAAATCTCCAAAATATTTCGTTCCATTCCGAGAACTTTCATTTCTACACACAAAAACAACACCTTGGTAGTTCTACTGAAAACGGCGTCAGTGTGGGTTTGTTTCATTCAAACCATGTAAATTAGAGTAAAAAACAAGAGCAAACGTTTTAGGAAAATGTAGGATCGTAAGGATTTCTAGAGGGGGTGATTAGACTACTTGACAGGATAAAAACTTAGCCTTTTCACAATTTTAAGTCTGTACTAGTTTTAGCAATTATGACTAGTCAAGTACACCCTACACATGCACATCTAAGAGTATAACAGCGGAAAGTTAAACATGCCAGTGTAAATTAGAGGGTAAGGTAGGGAGATCAAACGCAAAGGTTGACAAGGTTATTTTTGCCATGGTTCCGATAGGTGGCGCTATCGTATGCCCATCTTAGCGGAGACTTCAACCCTTAGAGGGTAACGACTATGAGAGTCCATGGAGGGCTCCACTCATAAGAGGTCCACGAAGAAACGACCTTGTCTATTCCACCACGTCTTCAATCCACACAGGACTAGCCTCACTCACGGTAGATCTTCACGAAGTAGGCGATATCCTTGCCCTTACAAACATCTTGGTTCAACTCCACAACACGAAGTCGGAGGTTCCCCAATGACACCTAACCAATCTAGGAGGCACCACCCTCCAAAAGATAATAGATGTGGTAGAACAATGAACTCCTTGAACTTGTGATTCTAAATACAGTCTCCTCAACACTCAATCAATCTCTCTTAGATTTGGCAGAATTAGGAGAGATTGATCTTGTGGAAAGCAACTTGGGGAGCTTAGAAATCAAGGTTCAAATGGTTCGAATGGAATCTCTTGATTTCAACATCTAAGTAGGTGGTTGTCTCTCAGAAAAATGGATCAGGCAAGTGTAAGTGTGTTGTGAGTGCTTTCTCAATGAATGCGAGGTTGGTGGAGGGGAGGCATCCCCCAAAATCCAACCATTACAACATTATTTCCCAACACAGTGACACCGAAATGAATCTGGTGGTACCGAGTTGCACTAAATGTGGCAACTTTTGAATTCTCGGTGCGACCGATATAGGAATCTCGGTGGTACCGATACGATGACCTAGACCAGTTTCCGTATCTCGATGAGACCGATTTCAATCTCGGAAATTCCGATTCTTGGAATCTTCTCAACAGAATGTTGGTCACTGAATCTCGATGACATCGATTGGAATGTTGGTGGTACCGAGATGGTAGGGTTTGGCATAGGTTATGCCAAGTGTAAAATTTGTTGGGCCGAATGGAAAGTGTTGGTGCCACCGATTTTGCTAGCTTGGGTTTGGACAAAGATAATTTGTGGGAGAATGGATAAGTATTTTTGGTGGCTTCCTCTAAGCACTTGAGCAACCAATTCATCGTAATACCTCATCCCCTTTTAATAGTATTGGCTTTCCTATGGACTCAAAGTGATTCTCACCAAGTATAAAATGAAGAGTCTTCTTGCTTGAAGCTTGAGACAATACTATTCCTTCCTTGCATCAAGGGCTATCTCCTCACAATCTTATAGCCAAAGCATCTTAGAACTTTTCTGAAATATACTTGAATAAACTCATTAGTCCAATGATGCATATGTTGTGATTAATTACCAAAACCACCTTAGGGAGAATTTTTTTTCTTCAGAAAAGTAGACATGATGGAGATGTATCAACTCCCCCAACATTGACCCATTGCTTGTCCTCAAGCAATTCAGTTGACAAACTGAAAGTGATAAAGAAAAAAATTACTCTAAGTGGATCTAGTGCCCCTTAGTGATTTTGGTGATTTGAAGACTTATAGGTTAAGTATCTAATGTGTTCTTGAGTGTACACAGGATCTATAAGTCGCTGAGGAGTTTGAAATATTCGATGAATATCGACCCCTAAAAATGTATATCTTCAGTTGAAGAAATTGGTCTGAAGTTGAAGAACTGAATCGCCAAGAATTTGCGTTGAAATTGATATTCCTCATGAAGATATTGAAATTGAGGAATTCGGTGTGTCCACAAGAAAATCAATCTGAAGACTTTGAAGCATGAAGATTTATCCTTTCTGTTTTATTTTCTTCACACTTGAGTAATAGGAACACCGTACTGTTAAAGGGGGTCGAGGTAACACATTGGAATGAATTTCCTCATGATGCTCAACCCAATCCTAATCCTACCAAAAGCCTCAAGTGAGGAATATGAGAGACATGAGGACTCTCACAATTGAGGGTCCCGACCATTATCGATAGCCACGCCACATCATTGGTCTTATCCACATCAACGGTCATATTATTTAAGGATATTAATGTTAAATCATGTCAGGATGCTCCCAGGCTATAAATAGGTGCCCCCACAACCATTAGCTGGTTGGCTGCTCCGTTAGAAACTGACACTTGTCATAAGAGCAACCCAAATTCCTCAGAGTCTTCGAGAGTAATTCATCAGTGAGGAAATACCCCAAACACCAAACCACAAACCGAGAACCAAGTGATTGAGCATCACTGAAGAAGTTGTTCCTGTGTGGGACTGAAGCCTTTTACCTTTGAGGACTGTGCATCCTCCAGACGGTTAGGCGTCATGGTCTAGAGCAATCCAGCAGTCAATTGTGGATCGCCGGGTGACCAAGTTTGTGAGGGTTTGGAAGTCTGCCCTGAAGACTTACAACGAGTGTTGGGCGAGGACTGTGTGTTCTTAGCCCAAGGAGAATACGGTAGGGACTGTGTGTCCCGGGACTGTGTGTCTTTTGGTTTCAATACCAAGCCGCTCTAAACCAGATGTACAACTGTCACAACAGTTGGAACTGGGTCATCAACTACTGTCTTCACTGTGAAACGGGTTATATTTCCTCAACTCTTTATATTCCTCAGATTATGTGTTGATGATTTCCACTGTCACTGTTTGAAGAATTTGCTGAAGACTTCCTCTGAAATTCCTCAACCCCAAATTCTTCACGCAAGTTAATCCTCACCTGTTTTCTGCATGCGAGCATATTGTGCAAATTGTTTTCATATTCTTCATCCTGAAAAACTGCTGTAGTGAAACTTTGCACTCCTGATCCTTTACTATTTCCGCTGTAAGTTAGTCATCAGTGACGAATTTCCTCAAAAGCAATTTCCTCAGTGATGAAATTCTAAAAATCTCCTATTCACCCCCCTCTAGTCGATATAACGCACTTTCAATTCGTATCAGAGCAAGGTACTCCCTTGTTCTGTGTGATTTTGGTTTAACCACCTGGAGTTTTAGTTATGTCGGCTGCAGGCATGATTAAGGTTACTACAACATGTCCTATTTTCGAAGGAAAGGACTTTCCCTTCTGGAAGACCAAGATGCAGATGCATCTACAAGCTATTGATAATGATCTCTGGTATATTGTGGAACATGGCGTCCCCATCATCTCTGCTGCTGATGTGAAGAAATTCAAGCAACTTGATTCTCAAGTGAAGAATATTATCTGTGGCCATATGAGCAAAGGCCAGTATGGTAGAGTGAGTGCTTTGGGCTCAGCGAAACTTATCTGGCAAAGACTGTCCAAAGTTAATGAAGGAGTATCAACCCAGCGTGATTCTCGTGTTGATGTTTTTCGCAATCTCTTCAATCGCTTCAAGAGGTTTGACAATGAAAGCTGCCAAGATACCTTTGATCGCCTCACTGACATATCAAATGAACTGCAAGCACTGGGAGCTCGAGACATTACTGATCACGAAGTTGTGAAGAAACTACTAAGATCTTTGGATTCTTCATTTGATACTTTAGTTCTAATGATTCAACAAAGACCAGACTATAAGATGCTTGATCCAGCTGATATACTCGAAAGACTCAATACTCATGAATTCTAACAAGAAGAAAAGAGAGATCTATATGGACCAAGCTATTCTAGACCAGGTGCACTGAAGGCTAAAGCAATTTCCACATGTGAAGAAGAACACTCGGATGATAGCGTTGGTGATCCTGAAGGAGCTTGCAATGCTCGTGAGGAAATTCCAGAGGTTTACACGACGTGGCCAGTTCGGTAAATCTTCAAGAAGAGATATGAGGAAATCAGAATCTTCATCTGAGGACTACAACAAAAGAACCTGCCACAAATGCAAGAAATCAGGTCACTACATTGCTGATTGTCCTCGTTGGGTAAAGGAATCAAAGAAGAAGAAATACAAGGATGACAGTTCTGATGACTCGAAGAAAAAGAAGAAATCTTCAAAATCCTCATCTTCAAAGTCCTCATCGCACAAGAAGACTAGTTTCAGAAAGGCTCGGGCACTTATTGGCAAGGAAATGGATTCCGAGGCACAATCAGAGGAATGTGATGAAGAGGAGGGTTCTGATGAAGACTCAGAATCCGGACAGGCTAGTCTTGCACTTGCAACCACATTCGTCAGCAAGTCAATCTTCAACCTTGAAGAAAATGATAACACCATCCACACTGATGACTATGCTGATGACTTCGCTCCAACCAATTGCTTCATGGCAAAAGGTTCAAAGGTACCGAATGATGCTTCCTCCTCTGACTCAAGTGACTTTGAACCTGATGGTTATAAAAAACCTAGTTACAGTAAACTTCCTCTCATTGCCACTAAACAACAAACTTCCTTGGAAAAGCTTCAGAAACTGCTAGATAGAAGCGATGATTTGTTGAATGATGAAATGAATCTTACCCAAATCCTCACTGAAGATGTGAAAAGTCTTCAGTCTAGATTTGATAATCTTCAAGATCGTCATGATACACTGCTCGCTGATCATGATAAACTTTCCTATGAATTTCTTCAAAGGAAGCTTGATCTAGAGAAGTTGAGGATTTCTGATGATGATCTTCGTATGGAAAATTATTCATTACTAGCTCAACAGATCAGCGCTGCTCAAGCTGAATTCATTCCTCCATGTCTTAAATGCATTGAACGTGAAACTGCTAATTCTTCACCAGAATCATCAAATGCTTCAATTGCTACAAATTCTTCAACTGCTCCTATAGTGTCAAATTCCTCACTTGAGGAAAACACAAATGTCACTGATGAAAATGCAGGGCTGAAGGAATTGTATGTGACAGGCATATACAAAAGTCTCCAAGGACATCAAACCCTTTGTGATGTGCTCAAAAAGCAGATCTTGAACACGAACCCGAGGAAAGAAGGAATTGCCTTTGAGAGGAAATTGAATGCTGATGGATCTTATTGGAAACCTGAGCCGTATCCCAAAACCTCATGGGTTGCTGCTACTCGGCCTCCTTTTGATCCATCCAATCTAACAGGCTTTTCATGTGAATTCCTATTCCTCAGAGGAGTCATTTGACTCCAACTATAAACTGTTCAAAAATCAAGTTGTTGAAGTATTTGCTCGATATGTTCGAACTAACTGCAGGAATGGCCCTCCCATGAGGAAAATCTGGGTTCCCAAAAGTTGTCTTGAAAATATTCAGGTGAATGTCCTCATGACACCACCGATGAAGAATCTGAACCCCAGATCAAATTCCTCAGGAGGACCAAAGTCTTGAAGAGGATCAAAATCCTCAACTGGTCAAAACTATGCTCATACCCGTGCTAATGCTTCTAACATGCATGGAAACTACAAGGAATATGAATATGAGCGTTATTCTTCAAATCATTATATTCATAAATCCTTAAACCAGTTCTCTGCATATTCATATGAGTACTTTAACCCCCCTACTGTTAAGAGAAGTGCATTAGATTCAATGCCCCCTTTCTCATATGGTGCTCGCAGGATGATGAATGCTTTACCACCCCTTCAGATGTGGGTGGTGGAGAAATTGATCTAATCACTTCTGCAGGTCAGGTCTCCAGGTGAAAATCATCATCTGAATAATTTGCTGGAGACCTGAGGAAAATGCTTGATAGGACGCAAGCTAATATTGATGAAATAGAAATATTTCACACGTCCTTATAATTCTGTTATGATGAAATTCCTATCTGATGAAATTGATATCATATTCTTCAAGTCTGAAGCATATGAGATGGTAAGCTGTACTAATTCATCTGCAGGATGACAAGCCCAAGTGTCCTGAGTGGGTTCTTGATAGTCGCTGCACACATCACATGACTGGTGATAAAAGTTTGCTGATGAATGTGACACTAACTCCATCACCTCTGAAGCAAATCACATATGCTGACAAAGGTAAAAGCAAGGTATTGGGACTTGGCAAAGTGGCTATTTCCAAGGATAGGCACATGGACAAAGTGATGCTTGTTGAATCCCTTGGATTTAACCTCACGTCAGTCTCGATGCTTTGTGATCTTGATATGATTGTTATCTTTGGTAGATATAGATGTGTTGTCATCATGGAATCTGACAGATCCAAAGTCTTCGAAGGTGTCAGAAGAGGGGATTTTTACATTGTTGATTTCTCTACAAGTCCTCAACCAGCCACTTGCTTACTAGCAAAAACCTCAGAAGGGTGGCTGTGGCATCGAAGACTCGGTCATGCAGGCATGAGGAATTTTCACACGCTCGTGAAGAAGAAGCATGTCATCGGCATCGAATCAGTCAAATTCCTCAAGGATCACCTCTGTGGTGCATGTGAATCTGGGAAAATGACCAGACCCAAGCATCCCTCGAAGACTATCATGACCACTACTCGTCCATTTGAATTGCTTCACATGGATCTATTTGGACCTACTCATTATGCCACACTAACAAATGCAACATCTTTATATGGCTTCGTCATAGTTGATGATTATTCCAGATATACATGGGTGCATATCATCTTATACAAAACTGAAGTGCAGGAAATCTTCAAACGATTTTCTTCAAGGGCCTCGACGAACTGCGGCATGAAGATCAAACATATTAGAAGTGATAATGGAACATAATTCAAAAACACTGGTCTTGATAATTATCTTGATGAACTTGGTATTACTCACGAATTATCTGCTCCTTATACTCAACAGAATGGTGTCGTTGAAAGGAAGAACAGGACTCTGGTAGAGATGGCAAGAACCATGCCTGAAGAATATCAGACTCCTCATCGCTTTTGGCCTGAAGCAATCAACATTGCGTGCCATATCATCAATAGGGTATATCTTCACAAATTCCTCAAGAAAACCTCATATGAACTCCTCACTGACAAGAAACCCAATGTAAGTTATTTCAAAGTCTTCGGTGCAAAATGTTGGATTAGAGATCCTCACCATAACTCAAAGTTTGCACCTAAGGCACATGAGGGTTTTATGCTCGGTTATGGAAAGGACTCGCACACCTACCGAGTCTTCAACAACTATCACAACAAAGTTGTTGAGACTGTAGATGTGCGGTTTGATGAAACTAATGGCTCGCAAAGAGAGCAATTGCCTTCTGATCCAGATAAGTTGTCTCCTGAGGAAGCAATAAAGCTCAAAGCTACTGAAGACATTGTTCCCGCTGAGGAAATTGATGAAGAAATCATTCCCATCACTAATGAAAATCAAGAAGATGCTCCTGAGGAAATTGCTCTAGAACCAATTCCTTAGCCCAGACGAAATTCTCAACCAGCTCATCCGAGGATTGCAAATGAAGTGGAACTTAACAAAATCCTCAATGACATCAACGCGCCAGATCCTCTCACTCACTCAAAATCATAACACTTAGTTAACTTTTGTGGGCATTTCTCCTTTGTATCTATCACAGAACTTTCAAAAGTTGGTGAGGCTTTCCTGGAACCGGAGTGGATCCAAGCTATGCAAGACGAACTTCTTCAATTCAAGCTGAATGACGTATGAGAACTCTTCAAACGACCAGATCCTCGCAAGCACAATATGATCGGAACCAAGTGGATTTTCCGAAATAAGCAAGATGAGGATGGTCAAGTGGTGAGGAATAAGGCACGACTTGTAGCCCAAGGCTACACACAGGTTGAAGGAATATATTTCGATGAAACTTTTGCACCTGTTGCTAGACTTGAAGTTATTCGAATACTACTTGCTTATGCTAATCATCATATCATCATCTTATATCAAATGGATGTGAAAAGTGCATTCCTCAATGGTAAGCTTGACGAAGAAGTAAATGTTTCTCAGCCCTCAGGTTTTGAGGATCCAAAGATTCTAAACAAAGTCTTCAGACTCAAAAAGGTGCTCTATGGTCTCAAGCAAGCCCCTCGGGAATGGTATGATACATTGAAGGAATTCCTCATGAAGAAAGGCTTCAAACCTGGTTCACTCGATCCAACTCTTTTCACTAAATCCTATGATAATGAACTATTTGTGTGCCAGATATATGTCGATGACATCATATTTCGCTGTACTGACAAACGATACAGTGATGAGTTTGCTTACATGATGAGTGAAGAATATCAGATGTCTATGATGGGGGAGATGAAATTCTTCTTAGGTCTTCAAATTCATCAACAATGCAATGGAATCTTCATATCATAGGACAAATACCTCAAGGATGTTCTGAGGAAATTCGACATTCATGAATGCAAAGGTGCCCAGACACCAATGCCTACCAACGGCCACCTCTGACCTGACGAAAATAGTAAAGAATTCAATCAGCAGGTATATCACTCTATGATTGGCTCTTTATTGTATTTATGTGCATTCAGGCCAGATATAATGCTTAGTGTTTGCATGTGTGCACGTTTTCAAGGAAAACCGAAGGAATCACACCATGAGGCCGTGAAGCATATTCTTCGATACTTAGCACACACACCAACACTAGGATTATGGTACCCCAAGGGCTCAAATCTTCATCTTGTGGGATATTCTGATTCTGACTATGCTGGTGACCGTGTGGATCGCAAGTCAACATCTGGCACATGTCATTTCCTTGGAAGATCACTAGTCTGCTGGTCCTCAAAGAAGCAGAACTGCGTATCACTCTCCACTGCCGAAGCTGGGTACATTGGTGCTGGTTCATGTTGTGCTCAATTTCTATGGATGAAGCAAACCCTCAAGGACTACGACATCAACATGAAGAATGTGCCTCTCTACTGCGACAACGAGAGTGCAATCAAGATTGCATACAACCCAGTACAACACTCGAAGACCAAGCACATCCAGATTCGTCATCATTTTCTTCGGGACCATGTCCTCAAGGGCAATATCCTCATCGACCATGTCAAGACTGATGATCAACTGGCAGATATCTTCACTAAGCCCTTGGATGAGAAAAGGGTTTGCAAGTTGCGGTGTGAGCTAAATATCATAGAATCTTCAAATGTTTTGTAAAAACATGCACACATCCTAACACTTACGCAAAATTGATGACTTAGATGTGCAACACATGATGAATCGATTTTCTTCAACTAATGAAGAATATCACTCTCAGTGTGAAGAAATCAACGAAGAAATTGATTCTCAGGGCCCTACGACAATTGTACGCGGCGTCTGTAATCAACATTCTTATATGGTGGGTCACGCCACCGCCCAACGTGAAATTCCTCAAGTTGAATTTCTTCAAAGCTGAATTTCTTCAAAACTTGATTTTCTTCAAAACAGTTGTTCTTCAAAATCGTTTTTCTTCAAAACTGAAATTCATCATTATGACGCTTTATCACAAAATCCTCAAGTTATTCAAAATCTTCAAAAACACTTTATGATTTTCGTTTACCTAGATAGACTGTGATTTCAAGTCCTCAACAACATTCACTTATAGCTATTTCTTCAATTTGATATTTCATCTAAGTGAATGTGATCGGACCCTACTTTCCCTCTATGCTACTCTCACCCAGTCTATTCAATTCTTCATATGCGTTCTACTTGAAACTTTGTTCGAAATCCTCACTGCGTCCTTGTCAGCTGATGATTTTGTAACAAAATCCTCAAATCTTCAAAAATGTTTTTTAATACACAGTAACTGAACCCCACTTTCCTCGTTCGGATAACCACGATCTCCACGATCCCCACCGCTTCTTTCATGAGCTACACGTGTCCTGCGGAAACGTAGAGACACGGACTATTTGGTCCGATATTTTCGCCCCAACAGTTACCGCCTGGCTATAAATATGTCCCCATCTCCCTCGGTAAAATCCTCGTCGTTCCGTCGCCCTCCTACTACAGCAAAGCTCCAAGCCCAAGCGCCACCGCTAGAAGTCTCGACACCGGCGAAGAAGAGCATGACTGCCACGACCTCTCCATCGTCGAAACTACGCCGGAACCGGATCATGTTCGTCCGCCGCCATCGTAGTTGTCCTCTGTTGCCGAGTTAGGGTGCATTGGACTCGCACCAAAAGAGCATCTACTGCTACCTCTTCTCTGTTTTTCGTGCGCGCCAGCTAGGGTAAATGAAAACCCTATTTTTACAGCCAGTTTGATCTACTATTTTACCTTTGAGATGTGAAATCTGTTTTTCCTCAAGAATCCATCAGTTTCTTTTCCTCAAACACTGCCTATCACCAAACTATTGATGAACTTCACTAAGCATCTAAGATTTTCACGAGATTCCTCAGTTGTGCGAATTTTCGGATCTGTACAACTGTGGAACCCAAGAATAGTATGCTTAGATGAATTCCTCAACCACTGGTCAAATTCCTCAACTGTCAAAAATTTTCATTTCATCAAATCTGAGAACGCATATGACCTCTCCAAATTCCTCGCAATGATACTCTGTTCACAGGTACACGCATGTCAGCTGATGAATCTCTCGGTTCTCATCAAATTAACTCATTTGCAGCGTTTCTTGATGAAAATCTGCAAGTCTCATCAGAATCCTCAAGAGTTCAATCTCATCAAGAAAAGCCTCAACTGAAGAAAATGGAGGATGAAAGGAAGCAAAAGGGAGGCAAGAAACTTGAGCAGAACACTGCCGCAGATATCCTTGAGGATATATACCTGGATTACTGCACTCCTGATGAACATGAACCTATGCCCAAGAGAAATATCAGGCTTCGAAAGATAGAACGTCGATGGGCTAAGGAGTGGAAGAAGTACAGATTCGTCACTCCCAAATACGAGAAGAAATTCGCTGTGAAGCCTCCTGGCAAACGGGCTCCACTTGAGGACTATCATGAAGCACATCCCTCAAGCCTCCAGACAATTGATGACTATCCTGAAGAAAAGTCTAAACACTTGTCAAAGCTTCAGAAGCAAGCAGAGGCTGCTGTGAGGAAGTTAAATGAAGAATCTGTTGCTGCTGCAACTGCCGCTACTTCCTGTGCTGCTGAGACTTCTGGTACGGCAATTCCTCAACTGAAGTCTGTGCCACCCAAACCAAAGGCTTCAAAGCCTCAAGAGAAAACTGCTCCAGCATCAGCACCACAACCTTCAGGACCAAAACCTCAGCTCCAAAGGCTTCAAAACCTGAACAGAAGCCGATAGTGAAGCAACTACCCGCTGTCTCCAGCTCCTCAGTCCCATCTGCAACAAGCTCGAAGACAAAGTCTTCACCGACTCCTCTGAAGACTAAGGTGACTGCTGGCAGAGGAACAAGACCAAGCCCAAGCCAAATCATCAAAGTCCCTTCTGCATGAGAAGGTAGTGATGAATTTGATGATGACACTCTGCAAGCCATCATCAGAAACAAGCAAGAGAGGGTAGCTCAAGCTTCTGGCAGCTCCATTCCTCTGGCCATGGACCCAAAAGTCCTCCTCGACTACATCAACATCTGGTATGAGGACCCCAACACTCCACTTGATTATATGAAGCTTCCCCCAAGCATCAGCCACATGGTGGCCACATTCATCAACGAGGCCAAGTGGAAGGAGCAGCAAGCCAAACAGGCCAAGGTTGCCAAGCTCAAAAAGGAGAAATTCCTCAGGCAGAATCTCCGCAACCTGACGCGTGATGCACTTGTATCAACACAGGCTGAATTGAAGACTTTGACACATAAGTACTCTAAACTCTCTGACCGTCAAAGTCTCAAAAGCAGTTTCATCAAATTTTCCACTGAAGTTGTTGACAACTACAACAAGAAGGCTGCCCCTCCAGTACCAACTCCTCAGCCTCTGATTGAAGAACCAGCTGATGAAACTGCTCAAGCTGAGGAAATCCCTGAAGGAAGCCGTGTGGATGACCCAGCGATTGAGGAAATCCCCAAGCAAAGTCCAGCTGTTGACTCTGCTACAGCTGGTGAAACTGACCCTGCTCCAGCTGATGCTTCAAAGCTAGCTGATGACTGTGTTCCAACTGGTGCCTCAAAGCGAGCTGATGAAAATGTCTCTGCTGAGAAAACACCTTCACCAAAAGCTTCAAAGGCGAAGAAAATGACTACATCTGCATTAGACGTGAAAAATACTAGGGTTGCTGAAAAGGAAGCCAAGAAGAGAAAAGCTTCATCAGCACAAGAACACACTGAGGCCAAGCGCCTCAAAGCACTTAAAGAAAATGCTCCTCTGGGTCATGTGCCTCTTAATAGCGCTCCATCTTATGAGATGATTCCCTTCGCAAGCGAAGACGAGGAGCATGGGGCAAATGAGGAAATGAAGAATGCTGAATCTGAGGAGCATAGTGATGAGGAAATTCGCATTGATGACAGTCTTCAGCCCTGCATTCCTCATGATGAAGAAACTGCACAAGGATCAGCTGCACCAGCTGATGAATCTGGCTCTGTCACCAAGCAAGCTGAGGAAGAACACAGTGTAAATCCTTAGCGTGATGAAAGTCACATTCCTGAGCAAAACCCTCTACCTGAGGATCAGGCTGACCCAACTCATCCTCCTCCTAAGCAAAACCCTCAAGCTGAGGCTCAGGATGAACCTAGTCCTCCTCCAGAGCAAAACCCCCAACAGGATGCTCCGGTTGACGACATTCCTCAGCTTGAAGCTCAACCAGAACACATTCCTCAGTCTGAAGCGCAACCAGAGCTTGTTCCTCAGCCTGAAGCTCAAGCTGATGAAATTCCTCACCCTAAGGACCATGCTGAGGAAAATGCACCAGACCCAGACAATGCCTTCGTCGTCCTCAACCCAGAGTCTGCAATAGTTGTCTCCCCTCAAGTCCAGCCACAAAATCTTCAGCCAATGCAACGTCAGTCGTTCTCCAAGCGGTCAAAGTTTGAAAAGGAGTCCTTCTTTGAAGAACGCATGTTCTTCATAGGAGAAAATCCCTATGACAAGCCTCGCATCAGGCATCTAAAGTTTTGGACAAGGACACAGCTCAACTACTGTGCCTCTGTGCTGTGTGGAAGAAACAAGATTTTCCAGCACAGGCATATTCCTCACGTTGAGCTTGAAGAAATACCATGCTTTTCTCCAGTCCTCAACGTCCTTTTTGAAGCTGGACTCCTCCCAATGTGCTCGGATATCTGTGATTGGAACAGTGAGCTTATTCTTCAATTTTATGCAACTCTTCACATCTCACGAGATCCAACAGACATCAACACATGGTTGCTAGACTGGATGACGCGAACCACACACTTCAAGGCACCTGCCATTGAGCTACTGCGTGAACTACCAGTATCAATTCCCTCAGAGCAGGCCGTGAAGCTTTATGATGAACGTGAGCCGCCTAACAAGTTGATGGATGTCCTCATGAAGCCTTTGGCTAAGGGGAAACCACCAAGAACAACCTTCCCTCATCCGTGAGCTCAAATATGAACCCAGGACGTTTTATAGAATCCTCTACGGCGTTCTTGCGCCAATCAAGGGCCATGATGATGAAGAACATGTCGTAGGCATCATGAAGAATATCCTCTTCAACATCATACATGGTATTCCCATGAACATTCATGATTTCTTCTTGAGGACTTTGGCCGAAAATGCAATGTCTCCTTTTGACCACAAGATATATGCTCCATGGATCATGAGATTCATCAGAACAAGGTCAGGCATCAATTATCACGCTGATTTCAACAACCATGTTGGTTATATGCCTCCTATAAGGGTCAACAAGAAGACTTTCGAGCCTGTTGAAGGAAAAGGGAAGTCCGTCATTGATGAAGCCAGTCGGCCCCTTCATGGCCAGTTCAGAGAGACCGAATCTTATTCTTCATGGGATGACACTGAGACTCATCCTCCAAGTCCTGTTGCTCCGCGGGTGATGAATACCAGAGAGCTTCTTCTCAGTCTTCACCAGAAGGTGGATTGGAATCACAAGTGGGTCGAACGCCAGTTCGGCGCCATTGTGAAAACCCTCAATGAAATGCAGAATGATGTGAAGCTTAACCATTATTATCTTCATGAGGTTTTTGATCGCACCTGGGCTACACTAGCTCATTTGAAGACTCCAGCAGAACTTGAAGAATTCGAGTTTGCGCGGGACTTCGACTGGTTGTGGCCACGAAATAAGAAATTCAATCCAATTCCAGTTCCAGACCTTGAGGACAGTTCTTTTTCGACAATCCACACTCGCGAATCTGATGAAGAACAACAAGACGCTACCGCCGGTCCAAGAGGAAGACTGCTCCCAAGAATCCTCACGCGTCTTCATCAACTGCCAAGGAGTGAAAGTCTTCACGGGCGTTAGTCCTCAGTTTGTCCCTTTTTGTCACTTGATGACAAAGGGGGAGAAACTTGAGAGTTAGTCTTCACGCATGATATTTTGGGGCTTATATACTTTATTTAAGTTACAAACTCTTGGATCTTCTGAAGTGTTTTATGTAATGAGTTGTAACTTAAGCCCGATGGTACTGTGACGCTTTTGAACGTTTTTCTTCGCATGCTTATTCCTCAAAATTTTAATGCACGCATGCTGGAATTTGTCAGATACCATTTGTCATCATGCATCCTCAATTTCTTCA
Organism: Hordeum vulgare subsp. vulgare; assembly: GCF_904849725.1. Lineage (NCBI taxonomy): Eukaryota > Viridiplantae > Streptophyta > Magnoliopsida > Poales > Poaceae > Hordeum > Hordeum vulgare. Next base: position 162,680,506 of record NC_058522.1, read on the forward strand.
TACTATATGTCGTATGTATGCATGATTTACAAGACTCAGGGGGAGATCTCCATGATATAAATCATCAATGTGCATTTGCTGTGAAAAGCAAAATCCTCAAGATAGGCACATCTTCACGGGGAGTCTCTCTGAATCTTGATTTCAAATTCCTCAAATGAGTATTTACACTTCATATGTTTATTCCCATTGAAGACTTAACCTAATTTTCATCAACCACCAAGAAGGGGGAGATTGTAAGTGCATCTAGTGCCCCTTAGTGATTTTGGTGGTTTGAAGACTTATAGGTTAAGTATCTAATGTGTTCTTGAGTGTACACAGGATCTATAAGTCGCTGAGGAGTTTGAAATATTCGATGAATATCGACCCCTAAAAATGTATATCTTCGGTTGAAGAAATTGGTCTGAAACTGAAGAATTGAATCGCGAAGAATTTGCGTTGAAATTCATATTCCTCATGAAGATATTGAAATTGAGAAATTCGGTGTTTCCTGAAGAAAATCAATCTGAAGACTTTGAAGCATGAAGTTTTATCCTTTCTATTTTATTTTCTTCACACTTGAGTTATAGGAACACCGTACTATTAAAGGGGGTCGAGGTAACACATTGGAATGAATTTCCTCATTATGCTCAACCCAAGCCTAATCCTACCAAAAGCCTCAAGTGAGGAATATGAGAGACATGAGGACTCTCACGGTTGAGGGTCCCGACCGTTATCGATAACCACGCCACATCATTGGTCTTATCCACACCAACGGTTATATTATTGAAGGACATTAATGTAAAATCATGTCGGGATGCTCCCAGGCTATAAATAGCCGCCCCCCACAACCATTAGCTGGTTGGCTGCTCCGTTAGAAACTGACACTTGTCATAAGAGCAACCCAAATTCCTCAGAGTCTTCGAGAGTAATTCAACAGTGAGGAAGTACCCCAAACACCAAACCACAAACCGAGAACCAAGTGATTGAGCATCACTAAAGAAGTTGTTCCTGTGTGGGACTCAAGCCTTTTACCTTTGAGGACTGTGCATCCTCCAGACGATTAGGCGTCATGGTCATGAGAAATACAGCAGTCAATTGTGGATCGCGGGGTGACCAAGTTTGTGAGGGTTTGGAAGTCTGCCCTGAAGACTTACCACGAGTGTTGTGCAAGGACTGTGTGTTCTTAGCCGAAGGAGAATACGGTAGGGACTATGTGTCCCAGGACTGTGTGTCTTTTCGTTTCAATAACAAGCCGCTCCAAACCAGATGTACAACTATCGCAACAATTGGAACTGGGTCATCAACTACTGTCTTCACTGTGAAACGGGTTATATTTCCTCAACTCTTTATATTCCTCAGATTATGTGTTGATGATTTCCACTGTCACTGTTTGAAGAATTTGCTGAAGACTTTCTCTGAAATTCCTCAACCCCAAATTCTTCACGCAAGTTAATCCTCATGTGTTTTCTGCGTGCCTACATACTGTGCAAACTGTTTTCATATTCTTCATCCTGAAAAACTGTTGTAGTGAAACTTTGCACTCCTCATCCTTTACTGTTTCCGTTGTAAGTTAGTCATCAGTGAGGAATTTCCTCAAAAGGAATTTCCTCAGTGATGAAATTCTAAAAATCTCCTATTCACCCCCTCTAGTCGATATAACGCACTTTCAATTACGAACTCTTTTGTTCTTGTTTACACATATATGCTTAGAGAGCACCTATTTTTTCAACATAAATCATGACTAATCATATCGGCAATAACCTTTAGAAACTATATTAGCTCATATCACTGGCATAATGAACTAGCGAGCAATACTAAGATAACTCAAACGGCAACACTTGGTCAAAACAATCATGATATAATATGACAACAATGGTATCTCGCTAGACCTTTCTGAGACCTCAAAACTTTTATGCGGAGCACCTCCAAAGTTCAAACAATTACTAGTGTCGGGGGGATAACCCCGGGGTAGGCTCATCGAGCCTGCTACGTCATTTCCTGCCCAAAGGGTTTGATCAAGTATAGTTTCCCAAGGCCCTAGTCTTCTGGCCGGCTAGGTTGCGCCTGCCGGCTGGAGGACGAGGAAGCCAAGTCTCTGGCCGGCTAGGCAAGACCTACCGGCTAGAGGCGAGACAGCCACCTCTTCTTGACCGGTTTGGCCAAGCCAGCCGGCTAGGAACGAGGCGGTCGTGCCCAAGCCGGCTAGCCGGCCGGGGATCTCAAGTCACATCAGATCGTAGGTCATGACGAGACCTTACGATTAAAGGTGGCTACACGTCAGCAAAGGTACTGGATCGGAGTGCCCGGGAGGTACGAGCGTCGGCAGCCATGCCGCTGACTTACCCCGGCTCTGATCCATCACCTAGCATAGTGTCGGACCGTCAAATTTCCACTCCATTACTGCACTTGGCGTGGGGAACAGTGGAGGCCGCCGTACTATCTGCCCATGACGAATCTCGCTGGACGACACTTGATGTACAACGCGTGCTCGGCGTCAACCCTACGTGAGAGCTTCATTGGCCAGCCGGCGGGTCCCACCCCCAGACGAGACCATGCAGCCGGCGGGCCTCTCAAGCGACAAGACAAGACCCTCGTGGCCCCCCTGGTCAGCCGGCAAGGCTGTCAGCCAGGCCTCCCTCTTGTACCCTTTATCCATATTGAAGGTCGGACGGTTCGTCTATAAAACCCCCTGGTCACCTTCCATGCAGAGGGTTGGTCGAACAACACTTCACACCCACCAACCACATAGAGAGAGGCATAGACGAGCCGGCTGTTCCCCTCTTCCTCCTCCTCAACACAGCTCCAGGAGCAACCTTGTAATCCATCCATATACATCAAACACTCTGGCAGGACAAGGGGTCTTATCTCTACGGAGAGCCCTGAATTTGGGTACATCGCGCGTTCCATGCTTGTAGCAACCTCGTCCCCAACGCCCTCCGTTGTCCCTTCGGTTCTCACCGACTTTAGCTTACCTATGGCATATGTTGTGAGTATTCACCGACATTTGGCGCCCACCGTGGGGCCTACCGCAGCATCGGCTGGCTTTACGCGCTCGGCGGGGCCCCGCACCAACACCACCGGATCCATCGCGTCCGGATCGATCTGCATGCCCGTGGAGCCCGCTTTCGATGAGGCAACACCGATGATGATCGATGTCCTCGTCCGCCATGTGGATTCGGATGAAGATTCTGGTGACGAGGCGCTTCCTAGCGTCGTCGTCGCTGCTATGGAGAACCTCAACGTTGTCTTTAGCGACCTGTGTCTCAACGACGGTCCTCGCTACTTCGGCGAGGACTTCGACGTTGAGGCGCTATGTGCCAGCTTCAGCAGGCTCTCTATCGCTGAGATGCCTGCACATGACGTGTACACCGGCAACGTACTCGTCTTCGATGGCCCCCCGCCGTCGGTGGGGTTCTTCACCCCGTACCATGTCGCCGCCGTCTCCAACATTGTGGAGGTGATGGTTATCGGTGCTGGCACCAGCACGACTCATGGCAAGGCATCAGCCGACGTTGGTGAGCCTGCTGCTGCCAACATTGATACTCGTCAGGACGCTATCGCCGGCCTGAACACACCCATCACCGCTTGCGCAAACCCTAACGACGCCCGAGCCTCGCTGGAGGAGGAGGGCATTGCCATCGCCTCGGCAAAGCGTCGGATGGAGGCCACACAGCGCGAGTATAACTCCGCATATGGCCTCACTCCGATTTCTGAGGCGCCTATCCGGCTTGGATCGGTCCGCGGCCGAGGCCGGTTCATTGCTGAGATCTAAGGCGACAATCAGCCCACCTACGAGACCCCTGCGGCCAACTTGCGGGCGGTGCAGGCAGCCATGGAAGATATGACAAGCTTGGAGGGCGAGGAGCATGCCTTCCAAGAGAAGCAGGTCAAGGATCTCCTTGACGCCGCCAACGAACAGCGGACTCGACTTGACCCCGGTCAGGCCCAGTTAGAGTCTCCGGGACCCAACCCCGGAGCACGCAGCAACCGTAGCGGTCAACACCACACGGAGGGATCTTCCTCGCATCGCACCTCCGTCTGGAGGGGCGAGGGAAGTCAAGACCGGCGCTCCCAGCGCCACAACGAGCATACTTCGAGCAGGCGTCGCAGAAGCGACGAGAGCGATTCGGCGTATGAGGTTCCTCGCCCGGGGAGGACCCATGTCTCCGGTTCGCGAGGTGCCTCTCCTCTCACTGCTCGGATCGGCGCTCACATTCCCCACGGTGACCAGGACGCGCGCATGCGTCTCATCACCCTGGCCCAGTCAGCCGTCCTGGAGGAGGACGGTACCATCGGTCCTGCCTGCTTCGGCCCCCGGATCCGAGGGGAGCCATTCCCCCGAGGCTTCACTTTGCCTCGGGACACGCCCAAGTACAATGGCACTGCCAAGCCAGAGGACTGGCTGATCGACTACACCACCGCCGTCGGCATTGCCAGGGGAAACAAGCGCGTAGCAGTCCGCTACGTTCCAGTCATGTTGGCCGGCTCGGCTCGGACTTGGCTTAATAGCCTTTTGGCCGGCAGCGTCAACTCGTGGCTAGACTTCGAGGAGGCGTTCGTCCGCAACTTCACTGACACCTACAAGCGCCCTGGCCGGCCTCGCGAGCTGGCCATGTGCGTCCAGAAGCCCGACGAACCCCTTCGCGACTACGTCACTTGGTGGACGGACCTCCGCAACTCTTGCGAGGGGGTGCATGAGGTACATGCCATCCAATACTTCATTGATAGTTGCCGAGACAGCTCCTTCCTCAAGCACAAGCTCATGTGCTACGAGCCCACCTCTATGGCGGTGCTCATGGCCAAGGAAGACAAGTACACCACGGCCGAATCGGCGATGCGCGTCAAGGTGACCGCCTCGGACAAGTTTGTCCCCATGCCGGCTACTCCCAAGCCGGCTGGAGACGGTCGAGGCGGCCAGAACAACAACAAGCGCAAGGCGGATCAGATGGATTCGCGCTCCAACAACAAATTGGTAGCCAGCGTGGAGGGCAAGATGTCGGCTCCTCAAGCCGGCCCTCAGCGGAAGCGTCCCAAGAGGAGCAACGCCAACTGGCTTCCCAAGCAGACCTTCGAGCAATTGCTTGACGCCCCCTGCAAGATACATTCTCGGGCACAGCCGTCTAACCACACCCTTCGATAGTGCTGCTCCGCGCGCCGGTTGTCGCAAGGGGATGGCTTGCTGGCTGCCCCAGGTGCACAGGCTGTGCCTCATGCACTTGCTACTGGTCCTGCTCCGTCTCCACCGCCGCCGCCTCGCGACGACGGCCGCCTCCACGAAGACTACCCCCATCAAGACGAAGCATTCGTCGTCTTCACCAGTGAAGGCGGCGACAAGCATAGCCTGCGCTAGAGGCGGCGCGAGGTGAATGCCACGGTTCCCCTGGTTCCCCAATACATGCATTGGTCTTACAGACCAATCACATGGAGCCGGGTGGACCATCCCGTGGTGATGCCCAACTCGGGCTCATACGCGCTCGTCCTAGAACCCACCTTTGCCTCCAAGAGGCTCATCTGTCGGTTCTCCCGGGTGCTGGTCGATGGCGGCAGCAGCATCAACATCCTCTACTTCGACACTCTCCTCAAGCTCGGGCTCAAGGAGACGGACGTCCTGCCGACCAGCACTGTCTTCCGTGGCATCGTGCCTGGTCAGACCTGCTCGCGTATCTGCAAAATCCAGCTGGACGTCCTCTTCGGCGACAAGGCTCACTTCCGCCGAGAGTCCATATGGTTCGAGGTAGAGGACCTCAACAGCCCATATCACGCGCTGCTGAGCAGACCAGCTCTGGCCAAATTCATGGCTATACTGCACTACGCCTACCTAAAGATGAAGATGTCGGGTCTAAAGGGCATCATCACCATTGTTGGCGACTACAAGAAGTCGCTCAAGTGCGCCCAAGATAACAGCCGCCTCGCCGACGCCCTGGTGATCGCTGAGGAGAAGCGGCAGATCGACCGGCTAGTGGCCTAGGCTACCGAGCAGCCGGCGATTCCTTCTCCTGCGTCCTAGTCGGCCGGCGAGGGCTCCTTCAAGCCGGCAAAAGAGACCAAGAAGGTGCCACTCGACCCTGCCAACCCCAAGTAATGTGTCACCATCGGGGCTGGCCTCAGCCCCAAATAGGAAGGCAAGCTCGTCGACTTCCTCCGTGAGAATTGGGACATCTTCGTGTGGTCCCCCAAGGACATGTCGGGTGTTCTGAGGAAGTACGCCGAGCACAAACTTCACATGCGACCGGATGCAAAGCCGGTAAAACAAACTTTGCGCCGCTTCGCCAAAGGGAAGCGGCGCACAACTGGAGAAGAGAATACCCGGCTCCTTGCAGCCGGCTTCATCATGGAGGTTTTCCACCCAGACTGGTTAGCTAATCTAGTCGTGGTGCTGAAAAAGAACAACACCTGGCGAATGTGTATCGACTACACTAGCTTGAATAAGGCCTGTCCGAAAGACCCTTTCATGTTGCCTAGGATAGATCAAGTGATCGACTCCACTGCAGGCTGCGAACTGCTGTCGTTTCTGGATGCTTATTCAGGCTATCATCAAATCAAGCTGGATCCAGTTGATCGCCTGAAGACCTCCTTCATCACGCCTTTCGGGGCCTATTGCTACACCACCATGACGTTCGGTCTGAAGAACGCCGCTGCGACGTTCCAATGCTGCATGCAGCAGTGCCTACTACCATAGATCGGCAGAAACATCCACATCTATGTGGATGACATCGTCGTCAAGACGAAGCAGCACTTCAGCATCCTCGATGATCTGCGGGAGACATTCGCCAACCTGCACGAGTACAAGATCCGGCTCAACCCAGAGAAGTGCGTCTTTGGGGTTCCAGGCGGCAAACTCATGGGGTTCTTCGCGTCTGCTCGTGGCATCGAGGCAAACCCCGAGAAGATCGGCACCATTGAGTGGATGGTGCATCTTGCTCGAATCCTAGACGTCCGGAAGTTCACCGGCTTCCTAGCGTCCCTTAACCGGTTCATCAGCCGGCTCGGCGAGAAAGTTCTTCCACTCTACCAGCTCATGAAGAAGACGATGAAGTTCGAGTGGAACGACCAGGCAGATGAAGCCTTCCGCGACCTCAAGAGGGTCATCTCGAGCCTGGCAATCTTGGCAGTGTCGGCTGAAAGGGAACCCATACTCATATACATTGCAGCGACCACTGGCATGGTTAGTGTAGTGTTGGTAGTTCAACGCAAGGAGGAGGGCAAGGTACTGTTAGTACAGCGCCCTGTCTACTACCTCAGCAAGGTCTTGTCCGCCTCCAAGCAGAACTATCCCCACTACCAAAAAATGTGTTATGTCGTTTACCTAACTGCAAAGAAGTTGAAGCAATACTTCCAAGAGCATGCTATCACTTTGGTGAGCACTGCTCCACTTTGAGAAATCATGGGCAACCGTGATGCCACGGGCAGGATCGCCAAGTGCTTCGTCGCCATGGCAGACCACCATATCCTCTACGAGCCTCGCACCGCCATCAAATCTTAGGTGGTGGCCGACTTCTTAGTCGACTGGGCCGAAACCCAGTTTGAGATGCAGCCTCCAGACTCTACGCATTGGTGGATGCACTTCGACAGCTCAAAGATGCGAACAGGTCTGGGAGCTAGCATCGTCTTGACATCTCCAAAAGGAGACAAGTTCAAGTACGCTCTCCAGATCCACTTCGCCGCCTCCAACAACGTCGTCGAGTACGAAGCACTGGCTCACGGCCTCCGGCTCACCAAGGAGATTGGCATCCGGCGGCTCAGATGCTTGGGCGACTCAGACTTGGTGGTGCTTCAAGTTTCTGGCGAATGGGACGCCAGGGACGCCAACATGGGAAGCTACCGCTTCCACATCTAGCAGCTCAGTGGCCCCATCGAGGGCTGTGAGTTCCACCATGTGCCGAGAGCATACAACGAGGTGACTGATACACTGGCCAAAATTGGCTCCATGAGACAGGCTATCCCAGCCGGCGTCTCCGTCGAGCAACTCCACAAGCTGTCTATCAGGTCGTCTCCAGAGTCGGCATCGATCTTCGTGCCGGCTGATTCTACGGTGCAAGTGTCGTCAGCTCCACCAGCTACGCCGGCTACAACTCCTGTGCCGGCTATGCTGGCCATGCCGACTCCAATAGCGGCACCGACTGAACCTTCGGTGCAAGCGCCGTCGGCTCCACCAGCTATGCCGGCTACAGCTCCTATGCCGGCTACGCTGGTCATGCCGACTCCAACAATGGCACCGGCTACAACAACAACTCCGGCTCTGCCCTGCCTGGAATCCTGTCGTCTCGACACCCAATGGGTGGACGTCATGGAGTTAGACGGCGAGCCATCTGCTACAACAGCACCAGAGACACCTCGTCTAGAGCCCACGACTGCTGCTTCATCAAGCACGGGGGCTGCAGAAGCCCCTAACAGTCAGGTCGAGGCGGAGCCAGCCCTTGTGTCGGCTCCGTCATGGGGCCAACCTATCCTGGCCTTCCTCCTTCCCGGCGAGCTTCCTCAAGACGAGGCAGAGGCAAGGCAGATCCAGCGCAGATCTGCAGCCATCGCCATCATCAATCGTGATCTGGTGTGGCGTAGCATGACTGGCGTGTTCCAGCGCTGCGTCAAATCAGAAAAGGGACAAGAGATCCTCAGAGACATTCACCAGGGGGAGTGTGGGCATCATGCCGCCTCTAGAACCCTGGTGGACAAGGCATTCTGTCACGGATTCTACTAGCCCACGACCCTCGAGGAGGTCGTGGATCTAGTCGATAAATGCAAAGGCTGCCAATTCTTCAGCGCAAAGAGCCACATGCCGCCTTCGGCACTCAAAACCATCCTCGTGTCATGGACGTTCGCCGTCTGGGGGCTGGACATGATGGGGCCCTTCAAGATGGCTTGTGGTGGCATGACCCACCTCTCGGTAGCCGTCGACAAATTCACCAAGTGGATCGAGGCCAGACCTATCAAGAAGCTTGATGGCCCCACGGCTGTCAAGTTCATCACGGACATCTCTGTTCTATATGGTGTCTGTTGGAATTATGCCCTAGAGGCAATAATAAATATAGTTATTATTATAATTCTTGTATCAAGATAATCATTTATTATCCATGCTATAGTTGTATTGAATGAATACTTATATACATGTGTGGATACATAGACAAAACACTGTCTCTAGCAAGCCTCTAGTTGGCTAGCCAGTTGATCAAAGATAGTCAGGGTCTTTTGATTATGAACAAGGTGTTGTTGCTTGATAACTGGATCACGTCATTAGTAGAATCATATAATGGACTAGGCCCAAACTAATAGATGTAGCATGTTGATCGTGTCATTTTGTTGCTACTGTTTTCTACGTGTCCAGTATTTGTTCCTATGACCATGAGATCATATAACTCACTGAGACCGGAGGAATGCTTTGTGTGTATCAAACATCACAACGTAACTGGGTGACTATAAAGATGCTCTACAGGTATCTCCGAAGGTGTTCGTTGAGTTAGTATGGATCGAGACTGGGATTTGTCACTCCGTGTGACGGAGAGGTATATCGGGGCCCACTCGGTTATACAACATCACACACAAGCCTTGCAAGCAATGTGACTTAGTGTAAGTTGCGGGATCTTGTATTACGGAACGAGTAAAGAGACTTGCCGGTAAACGAGATTGAAATAGGTCTGCGGATACTGACGATCGAATCTCGGGCAAGTAACATACCGAAGGACAAAGGGAATGACATACAGGATTATATGAATCCTTGGCACTGAGGTTCAAACGATAAGATCGTCGTAGAATATGTGGGATCCAATATGGGCATCCAGGTCCCGCTATTGGATATTGACCGAGGAGTTACTAGGGTCATGTCTGCATAGTTCTCGAACCCGCAGGGTCTGCACACTTAAGGTTCGACGTTGTTTTATGCGTATTTGAGTTATATGGTTGGTTACCGAATGTTGTTCGGAGTCCCGGATGAGATCACGGACGTCACGAGGGTTTCCGGAATGGTCTGGAAACGAAGATTGATATATAGGATGACCTCATTTGATTACCGGAAGGTTTTCGGAGTTACCGGGAATGTACCGGGAATGACGAATGGGTTCCGGGTGTTCACCGGGGGGGCGGGGGCAACCCACCCCGGGGAAGCCCATAGGCCTTGGGGGTGGCGCACCAGCCCTTAGTGGGCTGGTGGGACAGCCCAAGAAGGCCCTATGCACCATAGGAAGAAAATCAAAGAGAAAAAGAAAAAAAAAGAGGAGGTGGGAAAAAGGGGAAGGACTCCTCCTTCCAAACCTAGTTGGATTCGGTTTGGAAGGGGAGGACTCCCCCCCTTGGCTCGGCCGACCCCCTTGGGGCTCATTGAGCCCCAAGGCAAGGCACCCCCTCTGCCACCTATATATACGGAGGTTTTAGGGCTGATTTGCGACAACTTTGCCACGGCAGCCCGACCACATATCTCCACGGTTTTACCTCTAGATCGCGTTTCTGCGGAGCTCGGGCGGAGCCCTGCTGATATTAGATAACCACCAACCTCCGGAGCACCGTCACTCTGCCGGAGAACTCATCTACCTCTCCGTCTCTCTTGCTGGATCAAGAAGGCCGAGATCATCGTCGAGCTGTACGTGTGCTGAACGCGGAGGTGCCGTCCGTTCGATACTAGATCGTGGGACGGATCGCGGGACGGTTCGCGGGGCGGATCGAGGGACGTGAGGACGTTGCACTACATCAACCGCGTTTCTTAACGCTTCTGCTGAGCGATCTACAAGGGTACGTAGATCGAATATCCGCTCTCGTAGATGGACATCACCATGATAGGTCTTCGTGGGCGTAGGAAAATTTTTGTTTCCCATGCGACGTTCCACAACAGTGGCATCATGAGCCAGGTTCATGCGTAGATGTCTTCTCGAGTAGAACACAAAAGTTTTTGTGGGCGGTGATGTGCGTTTTGCTGCCCTCCTTAGTCTTTTCTTGATTCCGCGGTATTGTTGGATTGAAGCGGCTTGGACCGACATTACTCGTACGCTTACGAGAGACTGGTTTCATCGCTACGAGTAACCTCGTTGCTCAAAGATGACTGGCAAGTGTCAGTTTCTCTAACTTTAGTTGAATCGGATTTGACCAAGGAGGTCCTTGTATAAGGTTAAATAGCAATTCATATATCTCCGTTGTGGTGTTTGCATAAGTAAGATGCGATCCTACTAGATACCCATGGTCACCACGTAAAACATGCAACAACAAAATTACAGGACGTCTAACTTGTTTTTGTAGGGTATGCTTGTGATGTGATATGGCCAACGATGTGATGTGATATATTGGATGTATGAGATGATCATGTTGTAATAGATAATATTGACTTGCACGTCGATGGTACGGCAACCGGCAGGAGCCATAGGGTTGTCTTTAAACTAACGTTTGAGCTTGCAGATGCGTTTACTATTTTGCTAGGATGTAGCTTTAGTAGTAATAGCATGAGTAGCACGACAACCCCGATGACGACACGTTGATGGAGATCATGGTGTGGCGCCGGTGACAAGAAGATCGTGCCGGTGCTTTGGTGATGGAGATCAAGGAGCACGTGATGATGGCCATATCATGTCACTTATTAATTGCATGTGATGTTAATCATTTTATGCACCTTTTTTTGCTTAGAACGACGGTAGCATTATGAGGTGATCTCTCACTAAAATTTCAAGACGAAATTGTGTTCTCCCCAACTGTGCACCGTTGCTACAGTTCGTCGTTTCGAGACACCACGTGATGATCGGGTGTGATAGACTCAACATTCACATACAACGGGTGCTACACAGTTGCACACACGGAACACTCGGGTTAAGCTTGACGAGCCTAGCATGTGCAGACATGGCCTCGGAACACATGAGACCGAAAGGTCGATCATGAATCATATAGATGATATGATTAGCATAGGGATGCTTACCACTGAAACTATACTGAACTCACGTGATGATCGGACTTGAGCTAGTGTAAGTGGGTCATGAACCACTCAAATGACTAGAGAGATGTACTTTTTGAGTGGGAGTTTAGCAAGTAAATTGATTAAGTTAAACTCTAATTATCTTGAACATAGTCTAAGTCCACTTTGAATATATTCGTGTTCTAGATCATGGCTCACGCGACAGTCACCCTGAATTTTAATACGTTCCTAGAGAAAGCTAAGTTGAAAGATGATGGAAGCAACTTTGTAGACTGGGCTCGTAATCTTAAGCTAATCTTACAAGCTGGGAAGAAGGATTATGTCCTTAATGCTGCGCTAGGAGATGAACCACCCGCTACGGCTGACCAGGATGTTAAGAACGCTTGGTTAACACGTAAGGAGGACTACTCAGTAGTTCAATGTGCAGTCTTGTATGGCTTAGAACCGGGACTTCAACGTCGCTTTCAGTGTCATGGAGCATATGAGATGTTCTAGGAGTTGAAGTTTATCTTTCAGAAGAACGCCCGGATCAAGAGGTATGAGACCTCCGATAAATTCTATGCTTGCAAGATGGAGGAGAATTCGTGTGTTAGTGAACATGTGCTCAAAATGTCTGGGTACTCAAACCGTCTAGCTGAGCTCGGGATTGAACTCCCGCAAGAGGCTATCACTGACAGAATCCTTCAATCACTGCCGCCAAGCTATAAGGGCTTTGTGTTGAACTACAACATGCAAGGGATGAACAAGTCACCCGGCGAGTTGTTTGCGATGCTGAAAGTCGCAGAGTCTGAACTCCGTAAAGAGCATCAAGTGTTGATGGTGAATAAGACCACTAGTTTCAAGAGAAACGTCAAAGGCAAGAAGGGTAATTCAAAGAAGAGTGGCAAGCCTGTTGCCAATCCAACGAAGAAACCCAAAGCTAGACCTAAGCCTGAAACAGAGTGCTACTATTGCAAGGGTATGGGTCACTGGAAGCGCAACTGCCCCAAGTATCTGGCTGATAAGAAGGCGGCCAAAGAAAAATCAGGTATATTTGATATACATGTTATTGATGTGTACTTAACCAGCTCTCGTAGTAGTGCCTGGGTATTCGATACCAGTTCTTTTTCTCATATTTGCAACTCAAAACAGGAACTGCGGAATAGACGAAGGCTGGCGAAAGATGAAGTGACGATGCGCGTAGGAAATGGTTCCAAGGTTGATGCAATCGCCGTCGGCACAGTTTCACTTCAGTTACCATAAGGATTAGTTATGAACTTGAATAATTGTTATTTAGTGCCTGCGTTGAGCATGAACATTATATCTGGATCTTGTTTATTGCGAGACGGTTACTCTTTTAAGTCAGAGAATAATGGTTGTTCTATTTCTATGAGTAACATCTTTTATGGTCATGCACCCAATGTGAGAGGATTGTTCATATTGAATCTTTATAGTGATACACATATACATAACATTGAGACCAAAATAGTTAGAGTTAACAATGATAGCGCCATATTTTTGTCGCACTGCCGCTTAGGTCATATTGGTGTAAAACGCATGGAGATACTCCATGCCGATGGACTTTTGGAGTCACTTGACTTTGATTCACTTGACACGTGCGAACCATGCCTCATGGGCAAGATGACTAAAACTCCGTTCTCCGGAACAATGGAGCGTGCCAGTGACTTGTTGGAAATCATACATACCGATGTGTGTGGTCTGATGAGCGTAGAGGCACGTGGCGGATATCGTTATTTTCTCACCTTCACTGAAGATTTGAGTAGATATGGTTATGTCTACTTAATGAAGCACAAGTCTGAAACATTTGAAAATTTCGAACAATTTAAGAGTGAAGTTGAAAATCATCGTAACAAGAAGATCAAGTTCCTACGGTCTCATCGTGGGGGTGAATATCTGAGTTTCGAGTTTGGTGCTCACTTAAGACAATGTGGAATTGTTTCAGAGTTGACACCGACGGGAACACCACAGCGTAATGGTGTGTCCGAACGTCGTAATCGTACTTTATTAGAGATGGTGCAATCTATGATGTCTCTTACCGATTTGCCGTTATCGTTTTGGGGTTATGCATTAGACACAGCTGCATTCACTTTAAATAGGGCACCATCAAAATCCGTTGAGACGACACCATACGAACTGTGGTATGGCAAAAGGCCAAAGTTGTCGTTTCTTAAAGTTTGGGGATGTGATGCTTATGTCAAAAAGCTTCAGCCTGAAAAGCTGGAACCCAAAGCGGAAAAGTGCATCTTCATAGGTTACCCAAAAGAGACAGTTGGGTACACCTTCTATCTCAAATCGGAGGGCAAAGTGTTTGTTGCTAAAAACGGATCTTTTCTCGAGAAGGAGTTTCTCTCGAGAGAATTGAGTGGTAGGAAGATAGAACTTGATGAGGTTGTCAAACCTCTCATCCCTCTAGATAGTGGCGCAGGGCAAGGGGAAACCTCTGTCGTTGCGATGCCGGTTGAGAAGGAAGTTAATGATGATGATCATGAAACTCCGGTTCAAGTTCCTGTCGAACCACGCAGGTCGACGAGACCACGTGCTTCTCCAGAGTGGTACGGTAATACCGTTTTGTCAATCATGTTGTTAGACAAAAATGAACCTGCAAATTATGAAGAAGCAATGGTGGGCCCAGATTCCAACAAATGGCTAGAGGCCATGAAGTCCGAGATAGGATCCATGTATGAGAACAAAGTGTGGACTTTGGAAGTACTACCTAATGGCCGCAAGGCTATTCAGAACAAATGGATCTTTAAGAAGAAGACGGACGCTGACGGCAATGTAACCGTTTATAAAGATCGACTTGTGGCAAAGGGTTTTTGACAAGTTCAAGGAGTTGACTACGATGAGACATTCTCACCCGTAGCGATGCTTAAGTCCGTCAGAATCATGTTAGCAATAGGTGCATTTTTCGATTATGAAATCTGGCAGATGGATGTCAAAATGGCGTTCCTTAACGGTTTCCTTAAGGAAGAGTTGTATATGATGCAAACCGAAGGTTTTGTCGATCCTAAGAATGCTAACAAGGTGTGCAAGCTCCAGCGATCCATTTATGGACTGGTGCAAGCATCTCAGAGTTGGAACAAATGATTCGATGAGGTGATCAAAGCATTTGGGTTTATACAAGTGGTTGGAGAATCTTGTATTTATTAGAAAGTGAGTGGGAGCTCTGTGGCGTTTCTAATATTATTTGTGGATGACATATTGCTGATTGGAAACAACGTAGAGTTTTTGGAGAGCATAAAGGATTACTTGAATAAAAGTTTCTCTATGAAGGACCTAGGAGAAGCTGCTTACATTCTAGGTATTAAGATCTACAGGGATAGATCAAAACGCCTGATAGGACTTTCACAAAGCACATACCTTGATAACGTTTTGAAGAGGTTCAAAATGGAACAGTCCAAGAAAGGGTTCTTGCCAGTTTTACAAGGTACGAGATTGAGTAAGACTCAGTGCCCAGCAACTGATGAGGATAGAGAGCATATGATCACCGTCCCCTATGCTTCAGCCATAGGTTCTATCATGTATGCAATGCTGTGCACTAGACCGGACGTTAGCCTGGCCATAAGTATGGCAGGCAGGTTCCAGAGTAATCCAGGAGTGGATCACTGGACGGCGGTCAAGAATATCCTGAAGTACCTGAAAAGGACTAAGGAGATGTTTCTCGTGTATGGAGGTGACGAAGAGCTCATCGTAAAGGGTTACGTCGATGCAAGATTTGACACAGATCCGGACGACTCTAAGTCGCAGACCGGATACGTATTTATTCTTAATGGGGGTGCGGCAAGCTGGTGCATTTCCAAGCAAAGCGTCGTAGCTGATTCTACATGTGAAGCGGAGTACATGGCTGCCTCGGAGGCGGCTAAGGAGGGTGTCTGGATGAAGCAGTTCACGACGGATCTTGGAGTGGTGCCAAGCGCACTGAATCCAATAACCTTGTTTTGTGACAACACGGGTGCCATTGCCTTAGCAAAGGAACCACAGTTTCACAAGAAGGCCAGACACATCAAACGACGCTTCAACCTCATCCGCGACTACGTCGAAGGGGAGGACGTAAATATATGCAAAGTGCACACGGATCTGAATGTAGCAGACCCGCTGACTAAACCTCTTCCGCGGGCAAAGCATGATCAACACTAGAACTGTATGGGTGTTAGATTTATTACAATGTAATTCGCATGATGATGTGAGGGCTAGATTATTGACTCTAGTGCAAGTGGGAGACTTTTGGAATTATGCCCTAGAGGCAATAATAAGTATAGTTATTATTGTAATTCCTGTACCAAGATAACCGTTTATTATCCATGCTATAATTGTATTGAATGAAGACTTATATACATGTGTGGATACATAGACAAAACACTGTCCCTAGCAAGCCTCTAGTTGGCTAGCCATATGATCAAAGATAGTCAGGGTCTTCTGATTATGAACAAGGTGTTGTTGCTTGATAACTGGATCACGTCTTTAGGAGAATCACGTGATGGACTAGACCCAAACTAATAGACGTAGCATGTTGATCATGTCATTTTGTTGCTACTGTTTTCTGCGTGTCAAGTATTTGTTCCTATGACCATGAGATCATATAACTCACTGACACCGGAGGAATGCTTTGTGTCTATCAAACGTCACAACGTAACTGGGTGACTATAAAGATTCTCTACAAGTATCTCCGAAGGTGTTCGTTGAGTTAGTATGGACCGAGACTGGGATTTGTCACTCCGTGTGACGGAGGGGTATCTCGGCGCCCACTCGGTAATACAACATCACACACAAGCCTTGCAAGCAATGTGACTTAGTGTAAGTTGCGGGATCTTGTATTACGGAACGAGTAAAGAGACTTGCCGGTAAACGAGATTGAAATAGGTATGCGGATACTGACGATCGAATCTCGGGCAAGTAACATACCGAAGGACAAAGGGAATGACATACGGGATTATATGAATCCTTGGCACTTAGGTTCAAACGATAAGATCTTCGTAGAATATGTGGGATCCAATATGGGCATCTAGGTCCCGCTATTGGATATTGACCGAGGAGTCACTCGGGTCATGTCTGCATAGTTCTCGAACCCGCAGGGTCTGCACACTTAAGGTTCGACGTTGTTTTATGCGTATTTGAGTTATATGGTTGGTTATCGAACGTTGTTCGGAGTCCCGGATGAGATCATGGACGTCACGAGGGTTTCCGGAATGGTTTAGAAACGAAGATTGATATATAGGATGACCTCATTTGATTACCGGAAGGTTTTCGGAGTTACCGGGAATGTACCGGGAATGACGAATGGGTTCCGGGTGTTCACCGGGGGGGGGGGGCAACCCACCCTGGGGAAGCCCATAGGCCTTGGGGGTGGCGCACCAGCCCTTAGTGGGCTTGTGGGACAGCCCAAGAAGGCCCTATGCGCCATAGGAAGAATATCAAAGAGAAAAAGAAAACAAAGAGGAGGTGGGAAAAAGGGGAAGGACTCCTCCTTCCAAACCTAGTTGGATTCGGTTTGGAAGGGGATGACTCCCCCCTTGGCTTGGCCGACCCCCTTGGGGCTCCTTGAGCCCCAAGGCAAGGCCCCCCCTCTCCCACCTATATATACGGAGGTTTTAGGGCTGATTTGCGACAACTTTGCCACGGCAGCCCGACCACATATCTCCACGGTTTTACCTCTAGATCGCGTTTCTGCGGAGTTCGGGCGGAGCCCTGCTGAGATTAGATCACCACCAACCTCCGGAGTGCCGTCACGCTGCCGGAGAACTCATCTGCCTCTCTGTGTCTCTTGCTGGATCAAGAAGGCCGAGATCATCGTCGAGCTGTACGTGTGCTGAACGCGGAGGTGCCGTCCGTTCGGCACTAGATCGTGGGACGGATCGCGGGACGGTTCGCGGGGCGGATCGAGTGACGTGAGGACGTTCCACTACATCAACCGCGTTTCTTAACGCTTCTGCTGTGCGATCTACAAAGGTACGTAGATCGAATATCCCCTCTCGTAGATGGACATCACCATGATAGGTCTTCGTGCGCGTAGGAAAATTTTTGTTTCCCATGCGACGTTCCCCAATAGTGTCCCCCACAGCGTCATCACCGACAACGACACCAACTTCGCCAAAGGTGCTCTGGCGCTCTACTGCTCCAAGGTAGGCATCCGGCTCGATTTGGCATCAGTGGCACATCCCCAGTCAAATGGCCAAGCGTAGAGGGCCAACGGCCTGATCCTGTCCGGTATCAAGCCAAGACTAGTGGCACCACTTGTCAGGTCGGACGGCTGCTGGATCAAAGAACTACCGGCTGTACTATGGAGCCTCCCCACCACGCCCAAACGGTCGACCGACTTCACTCCGTTCTTCCTTGTATACGGGTCCGAGGCTATTATTCCTACGGATATTGAGTTCAACTCGCCTCGGGTCACCCTGTACACGGAAACGGAGGCGAAGGAGGCAAGAGAAGATGGTGCGGATCTCCTCGAAGAAGCAAGGGACTTGGCCTTGAGCCGGACAGCCATCTATCAGCAGAAGCTGAGATACTACCACAACAAGAAGATCAAGCCTCTCTCTTTCAGAGAGGGAGACTTGGTCCTCAGAAGAATCCAGTGCACTGCCGGCCAGCACAAGCTCTCATCCCCAAGGTAGGGACCCTTCATCATTAGTATGGCATTACACAACAACGCATACTACTTGATCGATGCCCAAAAGCCAAGGAAGCGCAAGAGGGACGACTCCGGCCAGGAGACGGAACGTCCATGGAACACGGCGTTGCTTCGCTCGTTCTACTGCTAGAAGGCAAGTATCAAACACGGAAAGAGCATGCACATATGTATATTTCTCCCTCTTCAGGGATCCCTAATGAACGCAATGAAAAGAGAATGCCTCATGCTTCTTTTTAAATTCATATCTAGAGTGCTCACTCTGCGAAGCCCCTTGCTGGCTCCGATAAGCTCGGGGGCTCGCTAGCCGCCCGGACGCCTTCCTTATGTTGTAGAAGAACACATAGTGTACGCCGGACCGATCCCTGGTCACCTCGTAACAGATGCAGATTGGCTCCGACCGTCCGGCTAGCGAGGCGACGCCAGGTAAGGCCGGATGCATGCAAAGTTTGACTACAAAAAGGTTGTCGGGTTAGGTTGGCTTGATCTATTTTACGATCTCATTCAGGTCGGCCTCTGCTGGTTTATATCTGAATCTTTAAGTCTTGATGGCTTCGAAAAATCTAATTCTTGTATTCTAAGGCCAGAAACCTCGATGCAGTCACAGACAGGCTCCCGGCTGTCGGGCCGGCGGGGTGGAAACTTGGGAATACAGGGATTGGAGAAAAAGAAGTCAACCAGGAATAAAAAGATAAATATATAAAACAACACGCACGGCAATACGAATATAATGCTGAATACATACATTCAAAATGCATTGGCCCATGGCCGAGGTTCATTACACCCCCTAGTGGGTGGAACTGTTGGACTGACAAGAAAATTGCAGACAACAAAAACAGGACACCGGCTACGGGGCTGCGGCCTCATCAGTCGCCTCGGCTGCTGCTCCTGAAGTGGTGCCTTCACCATCGCCAGCTGCTCCTGAGGCGGTTGCGCCGGCTCCTCCACGAGGGCGCCCGGCTCTGTCCGCACCGGAGTCGGCGTACGCTGCACCGCTGGAGGCGGCATCATTATCCACTTCACGGGTCGTCTCGTCGGAGCTGCCATCGGTGTCATAGGGCTGAAGGCCATGTAGATCTTCAGGGATCACATTGCCGGCTTCGTCCCAAGCGGCGTACTCGGTGATGTCGCTGGCCCTCATGCGCAGCGCCTCCTCCATAGCCTACAGCTCCGCCTCCGAGCCGTCGTGCTGAGCGATGAGCTTGTCCAAGTCCATGTTTCGATACCAGGACTTGGCCAAGCGCAGGGCCATGTAGGCTCGAGCATGCGCAGCCGAGGCACACCACGCGTCAAGGAGATCCACGCCAACCGCAAACTAGCGGGCGAGCCGGCTCATCAATGCCGTCTCCACGCTATCCGGCCACAGGGCCGCCACCATCGACGAGCCTGCGACCTGGAGCCGAGCCACAGACTCGCCCAGGGCGCGCAGGCGGGCCCTGAGGCCCACTCCGATCTCCTCCACGCTCCAGCCGGAGGTAGCATCTACATCCTGCCCGGCCGCACGACGCTCCTCACGGCTCACCTCGACGGCCGTGTCGGCTGTGCCCTGTGTCTCGGGGAAAAGGCCCGAGACAGGAAAAGGGGTGCAAAAACGAGTAAGAAGAGGAGACGCCCAAGAAAGTTCAAGACAAAACAAAAAGAATACTCACGATGGAAGGCGCCATCGGTCTCATGAGCGCTCTCCACGACCTCGAGCTCCCGCACCTTGCTCGCTTGAGTAAGGCGGGCAACTTCCTCATGGAAGGTCACCGCGGAGTTCAGGGCCTTGGGAAGCTACGTCTACTTCTGGACAAGGGCCTCCTCGTTCTCCCTCAAGGCAGCGTCCTTGAGCTTCATCTCCCCAAGATGAGCCGATGCGAGGCGTTCCACGTCGGCAGAATGGGAGGCGTCCTTCTCCTGCAGCGAGGCATGGAGATGCTCTAGAGCGACCCAGCTGGCCGCCTCGAGCTCCTTCTTCTCCGTCTGGAGAAGAGCCAGTTGCTCCAGGAGCCGGACGCCTGCGTCACGCAGGGCGTCCGGCTGCATGGCGACTTCGCCCAGCCGGGCTTGGAGCCCGACAACCTGGCTATCAGACATAGTCACTCTCGGGACGGGTTTGTGCCAGGTAGGACGACTATGTTGTTTTTACAGGTTCCAGGCACACCGTTGGTCCCGCATGGATCATATGATCTAGAGTTCGGTCTCGTAAGATGTACATCATGTGGGCTGGGTACCAATTGAGTAGAATCTTTGTCTAGTGTCACGAGGGGAAACGCATTGATCGGGTACTTACCTCGAGTATGACAAATACCGCGAGTCATGGACGACACAGAAGTTTCCCGAATCTCGTGGGTACAACGCACAACCTCTGAAGTGTGTAAAACTATTCGAATACCCGTGTCCACGGTCAAGGATAATAGGATGGTGCTGCTGAAACTACGTTTAGTGGTTTCCGCATAAACCAAGTGTGCGAGTGTATCAAATGTGTTACACGATGATGAGGTTACTTGGATCAAGTCCGGTGACTTGGCATAGAGGCTGAACATGAGGCGTTCAGCCCTTGGAATAAATGTTGATATATGTAACCTGTTCATGTGTTTACCATTTACCCTATGATGCATACACATACAAGTACTTGACCATGTTACTGCATTTAAGGAAAAACTTTCTTTCCGCAAAGGTTGTTGTGAATAATTATAACATGGTTCATTTGCATTGTCCCCATCATGGGTTGCTTGCGAGTACATTCAATGTACTCATTGGTTTGCCACTGGTTATTTAATTGGCCAGGCATGGAAGAACCGGAGTACGAAGAAGAGTTCGTTGTTAGAATGCCTATAGGTTAAGGCAGATGGCATGGGTTCATATTATCTACCAAGTTATCCACTTCTAGTAGTATGTTGGTGTGTCGTCTTCATAAGCCGTATTTATGTAATGACTTGGCCATAATGTCCCTATCAATATCAGGCATTAACTATGGATGTAAGACTCTTGTTATTCAGTATATGTGTGTTCAGTGAGCATCGGTCTCTGGGATCACTAGACACGTGCATTTGGCGATCTCTTCCTACAAGTCGGGGTCCCCACGGGGCTGGTATCAGAGCTATCCTGACTGTAGGAAGCCTTAGGTAGCATGGACGTCAGACAGGACAAATAATACACACAACCATTACACATAGGGTTTTATACACCCTTACCACTTTGTATACCATTCAGACCCCCTTTACTTACGCTCTCCCAATACCTTGTAGATGGCTATCATACCCGAGACCCTCGTGGAGTATGGCTTTCCCCTACTTCTGGAGGACAGCCTGGAGAAGTGTCGATTGCACCAATCACCAGTCTATCTCTACCACGAGTACTCGGTCAATGCCACCACAAAGGAGTACCACGTGGATGTGGTCGTTAAGGCAAACGACTCTCTGACCAGTTGGTTCTTTGAAGGGCCACAAATGGAGAATCTGGTGTTGGCAGTTGACACGTCAGCACGAAAGGTGCTTATCCACCTTCGCGACATTCTTCCTGAGATGGCCGACGAACCGGCTACCCGTCACTTGCCTTTTGTTATGGACGAGGTTCGCGGATGTTGGACGTTGACCCCATCAAGGAAAGCCGCTCAGGTTCCATACCTACTTCAGCCTCTCTGCCGACATTCTAGCTCATGACCCAATCAAGGAGTTAGTGAAGCTCCGCCAAGAAGTCCATCATATCCACGAACTACTCCACCAAGCAAAGATGAAGACAAGCAGGATCAAGAAGGATGGAGCACCCAAAGGACAGCCTGCTGTCGCGTAAAGAGGAGGAGTACCACCATTTAGGGTCACCCCCATTCGGAGTCATCGCATGAGTGCCAAAGGGTATAGAGCCCTCTTCACCGTCCCACTGACGAACCATCGTCGGGTTGGAACTTCTTGTTCCTCCACACCCTCAAAAGGAGATGATGCCCGCATAGATGATGACTAGGAGGAAGATCCTGAGGAACCTGAGTACGAGACCGAGCATTCTGCTACTTGAGTCCAAGGACCTAGACTAGAGAAAGTTAGGAATTCCCATGCAAAGTCGAGTCCGTGTAATGGTTCACACGAAACCATGAGTGCTTGTTGCATGCTTTTCTGTTTCTGTATTGATGCAAGCCGCACTTTGCCTTAGGCAGCATCTAAATGGCTACATCACGTATCTTACTTAATGAAGTTGCAATGGGTCTTTTGACCCTTATGTTTGACACACTTGTACCGTACCAACCCCCCTTATATTGGAGCGTTTCTCTCTTATGTTGCTCACTCGTCCATTCTAGTATATTGATTTGGCTGCTCCAAATAGGATGGTGACTGCTACCCGCGCCAGTACCTTTGACCACCCTGGCGACTCTAGCCAGCAGCAAGGAGCCGGTGGGACTACTCAAGCTGGAGGTCACTAGGAGAAGCCACATGGCAACATTCCCCCGCCGCCACCTCCTCCGGAGAACCTCACCATGGCTCAGTTCCTTCAAGATCTCCAAGAGTAACGTCAAGGCAACAACACCGCTATCCAGCAGATAGCCCAGGTCCCGGTGAACAACTCGCGACAGGACGGGAACGACAATGGTCGCTCCACTCTGTCAGAGATAATGAGGACAACACCCCCGATTTTCACTGCGACAAGGGAGCCTCTGGATGTTGACGACTGGATCCGCACCATCGAGGACCTCCTCGTGCTGGTTAACTGCACCGAAGACTGTGAGAAGGTTCTGTATGCTACTCATTATATCGAGGGCACCGCCAGGGCTTGGTGGGGCGGATTCAAGATCATGCAAGGCAAGTGTGTTATCACCTAGACTGCCTTCCAGTAAGGATTCTGTGTTGCCCACATTCCCCCTGGGATGATGGCTATGAAGAAGCGGGAGTTTCGTGCACTGAAGCAAGGAAGTGGATCAGTCGAGGAATACGTGCAGAAGTTTAACCTCTTATCAAGGTATGTGCGTGATGATGTCAGCACTACGCCGCAAAAGTGGAACGCTTCATGGAAGGACTTTAGTAGTCGCTGCAATACCAGCTTGTTGTCTGTGACTCTCAGACCTTGTGTGATCTAGTGAACAAGCCTCTCATGCTTGAATACAAGCTCCATGATATGGAAGACACTCGCAAGCGCAAGCTGATTGGCAACAGTGGCTATAGTAACCAGAAAGCACGTACGTGGCAGGCGGCGCTGGCAAGGCCTAACTATCAGCACCAGCACCATAGTGCTCTTGCACCGCGACCAAGCTATCAACCTCAGCCGTATGCCAACCCCAAGCCGGCTAACAACCCTCCTAGTAACCACTGTGGGGGCAAGCCCAACAACCCCAGGCATGTCACCTGCTTTGGGTGTGGCCAGCCTGGGCACTACTCAAGACAGTGCCCCAATAAGAAGCCCGATGCACCGCGTCCCAACGTGCCAAATAAAGGACAAGGGCATGGAACATCAAACACGAACCAAGCTCCCCACAACCAGTACTACAACAGGAGGGTATGCGTGAATCACCTCTCGCCACAGGAAGCCAGGAAGACCCGGACTGCATACTCGGTACGTTCCTCGTCGACTCAACTCCAGCAACAATATTGTTTGATTGTGGTGTGTCGCATTCTTTTGTCACTCAAAAGTTTGCGATGAAGACTGGCTTGAAACCAACATTCCTAAATGGTCAAATGGCAATACAAACACCGGGCGCAGTATTAAGGACCAACATAGGATGTAGAGGAGTTAGAGTCAATATTAATGGGGTAGACTTCATAGAAGACATTATCGACTTTAAGTCGCAAGGCTTGGACGTGATCCTTGGTATGGATTTGTTAGCCAAGCACCAAAGCATATTGGACTATGCCAAGAGAGCTAACACCATGACCAGTGATCAAGTATATTTCTGAACCTGCCTCCACCCCAGCTCCTCGGGTTAACTGCCTTACGGTGTTCAAGTTGGATCAGGTGCCGTTGGTATGTGAGTACCCAGATGTTTTTCCTGATGAACTACATGGGATGCCTCCCGACCAAGACATCGAGTTCATAATTGAGCTCATGCCCGAATTCAGACCTATCTATACGAAGTCATATAGGATGGGATCAGAGGAATTGGCAGAGTTGAAGAAGCAACTGGCCGAGCAGGTGAGGAAGGGATTTATTCGCCCTAGTGCCTCTCCTTGGGGATCACCTGTTCTATTCCTGTCCCAGAAGGATGGTACTACCAGGCTCTGTGTCGACTACCGTTCCCTTAATGAGGTCATGATAGAGAACAAGTACCTGTTCCCCAATATTGAAGACATGTTCGATCAGTTGTATGGTGCCAAGGAATCTCCAATATCGATCTCAGGTCTAGGTACTACCAACTAAAAATCTGGCCCGAAGACATACCCAAGACGGCATTCGTTACCAGGTACGGCCTGTACGAATACACGGTCATGTCGTTTGGGTTGACCAATGCCCTAGCCTACTTCATGTATCTCATGAACAAGGTCTTCATGGAGTTCCTAGACAAGTTTGTTGTTGTCTTCATCGACGACATACTCATCTTCTCCAAATTCGAGGAAGAACATGAGAAACACTTCTGGATGGTATTAGAAAAACTTGGAGAGCACCAACTCTACGCCTAGTTCAGCAAACGCAAATTTTGGCTACACGAAGTTGGATTCTAGGGTCATAACACGACGGCAGAAGGGTTGGCACTCGACCCCACCAAAATTACTATAGTAACAAACCGGAGTTCGCCAATCGATGTTAAGGAAGTCAGAAGCTTCCTCCGACTCGCGGGATATTGCGGCAAGTTCGTAGAAGGATTCTCCAGCATCGCCCGACCAATGCCTCAACTCTTGAAGATTGGAAAGAAGTTTGAATAGACGCAAAAGTGCGAAAAGAGCTTCCAAGAGCTGAAGAAGAGGTTAACAACATCCCCACATATTGGCCACTCTTGATACTAATAATGAGTTTGTGATATACTGCGATGCATCAAGGACCGGGCTCAATGGTGTCCTGATGCAAGACGGCAGAGTCGTGGCTTAGCTATCACGGTAGCTATGCCCTCTTAAGGAGAACTATCCCACTCATGACCTCGAGATGGCGGGAGTGGTTCATGCCTTAAAGACGTGGCGGCAGTACCTTCTGCGAAAGTTATGTGAGATATACACTGACAAGAAGAGTTTGAAGTATATTTTCACTCAGAAGGAATTGAATATGAGGCAAGGGAGATGGTTGGAATTAATTAAAGATTATGACCTCAGTATTCAATACTACCCCAGAAAGGCCAACGTGGTAGCAGACGCCTTGAGCTCAAAAACCAACACCTTGAATGTTGCAATCAAGGAAAGGCTACGTGCCTTATATAGCGAACTTCAGAGCTTTGGGTTGAGGCTACTGGAAGAAGCACACGACAGTCCATACTCCATTCACCTTGGAGGAACCAAGATGTACCAAGACCTCAAGGAAAGATTCTGGTGGCATTGCATGAAGAGGGAAATAGCTTCGTATGTCACCAAATGCAACATGTGCCAGAGGGTCAAGGCTTAGCATCAGCAACCCGCTGGACTGTTGCAACCTCTCCTTGTGTGTGAATGGAAGTGGGACAAAGTCGGTATGGACTTCCTCACGGGTCTGCCCAAGTCAGGCGAAGGGCACGACTCCATATGGGTCATCGTCAACCAGCTAACCAAGGTGGCCCACTTCATCCCCGTCAGTACCATGTACGATGGTAGTCAACTGGACAATCTGTACATCCATCATATCGTGAGTCTTCATGGGGTTCCAAAGGAGATTGTGTCCAACCGAGGCATGCAATTCACCTCAAGATTCTAGAAAAAGTTCCACGAGGCCTTGGGGACCAAGCTATGCTTCAGCACCGCCTTCCACCCGCAGAACGATGAGGAGACTAGCTTCCCTTCGCCGAGTTCTCGTGTAACAATAGCTATCACTCCAGTCTCCAGATGGCACCATTTGAGGTACTGTACACACGCAAGTGCCGCACGCCCCTCAATTGGTCCAAGATCGGGGAAGGACTGAATTCTGGGCCAGACATCCTGCACGAAGCCAGAGAGCAAGTTCAACTTTTCAGGGAACGTCTGGAAACCAGCAAGTCATGATAGAAGTGCTACGCGGATACCCACCGCCGAGAAGTGGAACTCAACATAGGAGACCACGTGTATCTCCGCGTCACACCTCTCAAAGGGACGAAGAGCTGCCACAACAAGGGGAAGCTTGCTCCTAGATACATTGGGCCCTTCAAGATCACCGCAAGACAAGGAGAAGTAGATTACCAGCTGGAGCTACCTCCCGAGATTTCGGGTGTGCACAACATCTTCCACGTGTCACAACTCCAAAAGTGCCTCCAAGCTCCCATCCGCCCAGATCTATACAAGCCACCGACCTTCAGTAAGACCTTACTTATCGCAAAAGACCGATCCGCATCCTCGATGTTGTTGAACGTCATACCCGAAGCTGCACCACCATGTACTTCAAGGTCCAATGGAGCAACCACTCCGAGGCAGAAGCAACATGGGAACGCAAAGACTACCTTAGATCCGAGTTTCCGTACCTTTTTAGCGCTTAGCTTAGGAATCTCGGGGACGAGATTCTTGTAAGGGGGGTAGGTTTCTCACAAATTGTGTTTGTACCACCTTGCCACTACTATTTTCATTTCAAAATTTTGGACTCAACAAAAACTTTTGAAGTAAGTGCTATGATTATCTTGATTGTGATTTCTTGTGTGTGTGCATGTGAGTACCTCACTAAAAGAACTTCTCCTCTAAGAAACTTGCACCTTGACCCCAAACCCCTGCCCTATGGTCATTCTAGGGGTATAGCACCAGAAATCAGTTTTTTATAAAATATTAATCCAACAAAAACCCTTTTTCTTATTTCTAATCTCCAAAACCCCTGGATTGTGATTTGTTCTACAAGTCCCTAATCTAAGGGAGATATTTGGTCCCAAAGGTTTCCACTTGTTTCCATTATTAAAGTAACTTCTCAAAACCCTTAAATAATTATTTTTGAAGTTATTTTCCTATATTACTTAACTGACTTTTCTTAGGCCAGAAATGGTATTTCATAAGGAAAAATTATTTTCCTGCCTTAGAAAATTCTGAGAAAAATTAGGCTGACTCAAAGGACATATATTTTCCATATACATGAGTTTCAACCCATGGTCATGTTAAAAATATTGGACTAATATCTTCAAAACCATTCCTGTCTATTCGGACCTTCTGAAATATTTCCAAAGGAAATATTCTCAATAAATTCCAACAAATTCGAGCATGTCCCAGATATTATATGTGATGACAATACAAAGTTTCATCTCCATCCAAGATGGTTTGGTTCACGAAATAATCCAGAAAACCTTTATGTCCAAAACCAAGTTGGAATAACTCTACATTACCTAGTTTGTCCATTTGTTCTCAAACTTTGCAGTTGTGTTCAAAACCACAAATGAGGAGGGCATGCCAAGTTTTGCATAGATGGGTGTTCATTTAATCACACTTGCCCACCAGATATTTGGCTTTTTGAAGTCTAAATTGTCAAACTAGCTCAAATGAGCTCAAACTTGGTAAACCCTGTTATTTCTATCCCTCATCCAGTCATGTTAAGTTTCACTATATTTGGAGAGCGCACCTACATCGAGGGAGGCCAGCTGCTACGCCTCCAACGTATCTATAATTTTTGATGGTTTCATGCTATTATCTTGTCAAACTTTTGATGTTTTGCATGCCTTTTATATATTTTTTGGGACTAACTTATTAACTCAGGGCCAAGTACCAGTTCCTGTTTTTTGCCATGTTTTTGACCCCTTTCAGAGGAGATTTTGAAACGGAGTCCAAACGGAATAAAATCCGCGAAAAGAATTTTTCCATAACGGAAGAAGATCAAGGGACTTGAGAGCCAAAGGCAGGGGGGCCCAGGGGCCCCACAAGCCCACACCCCGCGACCAGGGGGGAGGCCGCGGCCCACAGGCTTGTGGGCCCCCTGGATGCCCTCTGCCCTAGGGCTTGCGCCTATATATTCTCTAAAAATCCCAAAAAAACAGGAGATCACCGAAAGTACTTTTCCGCCGCCGCAAGCTTCTGTCTCCGCAAGATACCATCTGGGGCACGTTCTAGTGCCCTGCCGAAGGGGGGATTCGGATACGGAGGGATTCTCCATCAACACCATGACCTCTTCGATGTTGCGTAAGTAGTTCACCATAGACTTACGGGTCCATAGTTAGTATCTAGATGGCTTCTTCTCTCTCTTGGATCTTCAATACAAAGTTCTCCATGATGTTCATGGAGATCTATCCGATGTAATCTTCTGTTGCGATGTGTTTGTCCAGATCCAATGAATTGTGGATTTATGATCAGATTATCTATGAATCTTATTTGAGTTTCTTCTGATCTCTCTTATGCATGATTTCATATCCTTGTAATTCTCTTCGAGTTGTGGGTATTGTCTGGCCAACTAGATCTATGATTCTTGCAATGGGAGAAGTGCTTGCGGTGACCTGACCCAATGATAGAAGGGGTAGCAAGGCACACATCGTGTTGTTGCCATCAAGGGTAAAAAGATGGGGTTTTCATCATTGGTTTGAGATTATCCCTCTACATCATGTCATCTTGCTTAAGGCGTTACTCTGTTCATCATGAACTCAATACACTAGATGCATGCTGGATAGCGGTCGATGTGTGGAGTAATAGTACTAGATGCAGAAAGTATCGGTCTACTTGTATCGGACATGATGCCTATATGTATGATCATTTCCTTAGATATCGTCATGACTTTGCGCGATTCTATCAATTGCTCGACAGTAATTTGTTCACCCACCATGATATTTGCTGTTTTGAGAGAAGCCTCTAGTGAACACTATGGCCCTCGGGTCTAATCCACACCATATTTTCGGCCTTACACTTTTTACTTCGTTGCACTTTCCGCCTTCAGATCTCACTTTGCAAACAATCTTGAAGGGATTGACAACCCCTTTGAAGCGTTGGGTGCAAGGTTGTTTGTGTTTGCGCAGGTACTCTGGACTTGACGAGACCCTCCTTCTCGATCGATACATTGGTTCTCAAACTAAGGGAAACACTTACTGCTCCTGTGTTGCATCACCCTTTCCTCTTCAAGGGATAAACCAACGCAAGCCCAGTCTTCGTCAACGTGTCAATTTCTGGCGCTGTTCTTTGAGAAGTAGCACTAGCCATGGCCAAGCCTTGCCCCCACAGCCTGACCAAAAGCTCCTGCATCAACAGCTGGCTCGAGCACGACACAGGGCCCCTCTCCTCCCCCATTTTCCTTGTCCTAGTGACACGTGCCTGCGCGTGCCCGAGCCCGTCAGTCCGGGAACGCCATCGCGACGCATCCAAGATGTGGCTCACTCCCATTTGACCCTCTCAGCTCGCGTATGCATCACCCACAAATTCCCCAGACGCACCCCAGGAGCCTCTCTTCCTTCCACACTGTTGCAGCAACCTCGCCGGCGCACCATCGTTCGATGGACCGTGGAGCTCCTACATATAGGGCTCCCCTAGCTCTTGTTTGACCAACTTCGGCCTCAACACACCTTCAATTGCCTCCCTGCCCACTCCAATCGAGCTATCCAAGCACTAGTGCTCGAGATCGACCGAGGCGCCGCCGCATCGGAGCTTAGTTGATCACGGGACACAGGCCTGCTCCGGCGCTCCTTTGGCTCCCATTCTGACCGCAGTCGACTCCTGCATCGTCTCCACCACTTCCCCGACCATTTCCACTCTCTCAACATCATCACCGTCCATCTCCCGGTAGCCTCCACCACGGTCAGATCGTCGCCGGCGATTACAGCCACCTCAAGCTCACCTTCGACCACCACCCGAACGGCGGCAGTGTAGGGAACCCATTCATGTACTCGCCTTTCCTCGCCGTCGCCTGTGCTGCCGCCGATGATCAACTCCCCCTCTGTCTCGGGGTAGAAGACAACCTAACAGGGGTGCCCACACCTGTCTGTGTCTCCCTCTCTCTACTCTCCCCCTCGTAGTCACTTACCGTCGGGCCCCGCGCGTCAGGTTTAAACCTGACGACGCACGCGCTTGGCCTGGTTGGCTGGCGGGCCAGTTGGGCCATCCCAGCTGTTGGTTGGCTCAGGCCTCACACTTGCCCTTTTTCCTTTTTTTAGGGTTTATTTAGTTAAATTCCACAGGGTTATTAATACTACCAATTCAAATGTTTTTCCACCATAATTCTTGTTTAAATGTAGAGAATTTAATAAAAACTATTTATGTAATCTTTATACAAACTTACGTTTATAGGTTTATTTTAAAACCTAGTTTAAAGCTATTTCCGCCTGTGTTAAAGAGGTTTTTAAAATCTTTTCCTCTCCAAAGTCAGAAACAAATATTTTTAGAAATCAAATTTGGATTTTTTAGAATAGGGTAACATTTTACAAATGGATGATGTGCCTTGTTTTTGCTGTGATTCTTATTATTTTATATTATCACCCCGACGACAGAACACGTGATTGACGAAGGATTGGACCCGAAGACCTCGAAGACCCGGGAGACTTCGCTGACCAAGGCAAGATGCCCTTTGACCATGTATGAAAAAAATATTTTATGCATGCCATGTTTAATATTTCATTCTGATGCATATAGTCATGATGGATTCGGTAAAACCCTCGGTATGGTGTTTTAGATGGCTTTTCGATATTACTTGCATAAGAAGCATGACCCTACCATCTATGAGGGTCACACTGATAAAACTAGATAAGTAGATAGTAGTGCTACACATAGGATGAGCATATGCATGGTGATGGTAACACGGAGGTAATTTCAAAAACTTTACAAAAACCCCGTCGGGAACCCCTAGTGCTCGAGGGTGATGGTGTTGCGATGGACGACCACTTGAGAAAGAAGTTGTGTACCAAGAAAGGTTTTTGAGTGTGTTGTTTCGGAAATGGAATTAGATTTAAGATTTTTCAACTGTCCTAACCTTAGATGTGCGACCATGGTACCCCTTATGGGATGGGGCTTTGTTGATTTCTTTGGTCGGTGCTAGCAAATATTTTGCATTACTAGTGACGTGAGTGACACGGTCACTCTCATGATAGAGTCGTGCCAGGTAGGACGACCATGCTGTTTTTACAGGTTCCGGGCACACCGTTGGTACCCGCATGGATGATACGATCTAGAGTTGGGGCTCGTAAGATGTACATCACGTGGTCCGAGTACCAATCGAGTGGACTCTTTGTCCAGTGTCACCATGGGAAAGGCATTGATCGGGTACTTACCTCGGGTATGACAAATACCGCCAATCGTGGATGACATGGAAGTTTCCCGAATCTCGTGGGTACAACGTGCAACCTCTACACGGTGTAAAACTATTGGAATAGCCGTGTCCACGATCAAGGATAGTTGGGTGGTGCTGCTTAAACTGTGTCTAGTGGTTTCCGCATAAACCAAGTGTGCATGTGTATTAAAGGTGTTACACGATGATGAGGTTACTTGGATCAAGTCTGATGACTTGGCATAGGGGTTGAACGCCTTGGAATAAATGTTGATATTAGTAA
The DNA here is from genome assembly GCF_904849725.1 of Hordeum vulgare subsp. vulgare. Classification (NCBI taxonomy): domain Eukaryota; kingdom Viridiplantae; phylum Streptophyta; class Magnoliopsida; order Poales; family Poaceae; genus Hordeum; species Hordeum vulgare. The sequence continues at coordinate 162,712,474 of NC_058522.1, forward strand.
CCTGTTCATGTGGTTACCATTTACCGTATGATGCATAACCATACAAGTACTTGACCATGTTATTGCATTTCAGGAAAAACTTGCTTTCCACAAAGGTTGTAGTCAATAATTATAACATGCTTCACTCTACATTGTCTTCATCATGGGTTGCTTGCGAGTACATTCAATGTAGTCATTGGCTTGCCACTGGTTACTTAATTGGCCAGACATGGAAGAACCAGAGTACAGAGAAGAGTTCGTCATCGGAGACGAATCCGACATCTAGGACGCTTCCCGGTCAGAATGCCTATAGGTTAAGGCACATGGCATGGGTTCACGTTATCTACCATGTTATCTGTGGCTAGTAGTATGTTGGTGTGTTGGATTGAGAAGCCCTATTTATGGAATGTCTTGGCCATAATGGCCCTATCTGTTTCAGACATTAATTACGTATATAAGACTCTTGTTATTCAGTATCTGTTTGTTCAGTGAGCATTGATCACTGGAATCACTGTACACGTGCATTTGGCGATCTCGACCTACAAGTCGGGCTCCCCACATCATTCTAGTATTCAAGGATCTTTCTTTCAACTTGCATAGTAGTTTCTTAAGATATTTTCTATCCTCATAAGAAAAAAAAGTCTCTAGCAATTTCTTCATCAATAACATAACCTTCACGTATTTCAGGCATTTTAATTATAGGATAGTCATTTCTAAAAGGTATTTCATTATTTTCAGTTGCATTAACTTCATTAGTTTCAATAGTATCATTAGTTTGAGCATGCCCAATTTCTTTAGCTCTAGCAAGTTGTTCATCAAGAAATTGACCAGGTGGCACAATATCATCAAGCAAGGTACTAGCATCATCCATAGCAGAGGTAGAATCACCAATATCTTGCGACATACCAAGATTAATAGCATGTGGTGGTGGTGTTGCAAGTCTATTCAAAACACAGGGTGAATCAAGTTAAGAACTAGATGGGAGTTCCTTACCTCGCCTCGTCTTAGAGGGAATGATCTTGTTTTGTGGTTCTTTCAGATTCTTCCTAGTGATCAATAAATAGACATCCCAAGTGATGCAGCAAATATAACTATGCTGCCTCGCAACGGCGGCATAAAACGTCCTCAATAAGCCACAAGTATATGGGATCACACTAGTTTTCGAGGGTAGAGTTTTCAACCCAAATTTATAGATTAGACACTAGGGGAGCAAAAAGAATATTTGCATGTATTAGCATCTAAGTTGTCAATTGAACTTGACTTGGAGATTTAGTATCTCGAACACAGTTATCACTAGCATAGTAAAATGATAGTTTTGATAGCAGTGGTAACAGTAGTAGCACTAACGGTAACGGTGATAACAGTTTTGTAGAAGTTGTAACAGGAATACCAACAATATTAACTTAGCAAGCACAATATATGGAAATCTCGTAGGCACTGGATTGGTGATATTGCTGGATAATAATCATCATATAACAATCATAACATAGGGCGACATAGAAATAGCTCCCGTTCATCGACACAGAACTCCTTAAATAGTCATACATGCTTATGGAAAAGAAATTGCATGACATCTTTTGTCATCCCCTCTCGTGACAGCAGGGTCCATAAGGAAACTAAGGGATAAGGCCTCCTTTTAATAGAGAACCGAAACAAATCATTAACCTATAGTGAATACATGAACTCCTCATACTACGGTAATCACCGGAAAGAATCCCAATTTTTGTCACTTTGGGTATGCTTATCCTAACACGTAATAGGTGCATATAACTTGGAAGTTTGGATCAAGAACATAGATATAATGGTGAAAACATAGATGGTTTAGATCTTAAATCATGGCACTCACAACTTGGTGACAAGCATTAAGCATAGCAAGGTCATAGCAAAATCAATCTCCGAACATAGTGGATACTAGGGATCAAGCTCTAACAAAATTAACTCGATTACATGATGGATCTCATCCAGCTTTTCACCGACCAACAAGCCTACAAAGGGATTACTCACTCCTGGTGGAGAGCATCATGGAATTGGCAATGAAGGAGGGTTGGTGATGACAAAGACCAAATATTCCCCTCTTGGTAGCCCCAAACGGGCTCCAGATTAGGCCTCCCAACGAAGAATAAGAGGTGGCGGCGGCTTCGTATCATGAAACACGATGAAACTTCCTCCCTAATTTTTCTCTGAAAATATGATTTTATAGCGCAGGAATTAGGGTCCGCGGAGCCCCGTGGGCCCTAGTAGACACAAGGCCACGCGTGGCGGCTCGCGCACCCTCGTGACTAGTGGGCAGTTGGGGCCTCCCCTTTGGTGGGTCTGGGTTCTAGTAATTTTCTTATATTCCAGAAGAAATCACCAAAAAGTTTCGTTCCATTCTGAGAACTTTTATTTCTGCACAAAAACAACACCATGGTAGTTGTGCAGAAAACAATGTCGGTCCAGGGTAGTTTCATTCAAATCAGGCAAATTAGAGTCCAAATCAAGAGCAAAATCGTTAGCAAAACTAGATACGATAGATAAGTATCATTCACCGCGGACCTACGGTTCCATAGCTAGTAACTAGAAGGAAATCTCTGTGTCTCCTGATCTTCAATACAATGATCATCGCATCTTCGCTTTGACCCACATGATTTAATTCCTTTTGTGCGATGTTCTTGTTGGGATCAGGTGAGTTTTGGATTTATGTTCAGATTATTCATGATAAATATTTGAGTCTTCTCTGAATACTAATATGATTCTTATGTGCATGATTATGATAGCCTTATAATTCTCTCTGATTTATAGAAATAGTTTGGCAAACTTGATTGATATTTCTTCGGTGAGAGAGGTGCGTTCTAGTAGGTTCAACCTGGTGAATTTCTATATCCCAGTAATAGAAGGGGATCAGATGCGTCTTGTTGTTGCTCCTACTAAGGATAAACGATGTGGTTTATTCATATTTCTTGAGTTTACTTTGTCTACATCATGTCATTCTTCTCGATGCATTGCTCCATTTTACTTAATATTATAGATGCAAGCTAGATAACGGCCGATGAGTAGAGTAATAGTAATAGGTGCAGGCAGGAGCCAACCTATTGGTTTATATACGTGATGCCTATATACACATGATCATTGCCGTGAATATCCCATAACTATCCTCTTTACTGTCAATTGCACAACAGTAATTTGTTTACCCATCGTATGCTATTTTTCATGAGAGATGCCATTAGGGAAAACTATGGCCCCCCGGGTCCATTCTAAACATATTTACAAAACCTTCAACACCTTTCTGCCATTTATTTGTTTATTTTCTATTTTGCTATTTATAACTATCTACGATTATCTACACACCTCACTCGCTTGCAAATAACAAGTTCAAGGGGATTGACAACCCTCTTGCCCGCGTTGGGTGCAAGTTGTTTGTTCTTTTGTGTGAAGTTCCTCAAGAAGGTTGTGGTTGATATTTTTTTGTTTTGATAAACCTTCGTTTCATAAACAAGGGAAATACTTATCCACATTCTGCCCTGATAACTCGTTCATCTTCACGGAAAACCAAACGCAGATCACAAGTATCAGTGTTTGTAGGATTACTTGGTGGAAGATATTATTTCAGATCCTTATTTATTATTATTACACCTTTGATACTGAACAAGTTGATGAGCTATGAGTAGTATCTATTGTTCCCTAGGACATGGGATAAGTCTGGTTATAAGTAATTATATAAAGTTGGTATTCGTTCGATATTTTGAAGATATGTATGTTGTTACTTCCCTTAGTGGTGTCATGTGAACGTCGACTACATGACACTTCACAATGTTATGGTCCTAAGGGAAGTCATTTTGGAGTAACAAGTAGATGATGGGTTGCGAGAGTGACAGAAGCTTAAATCCTAGATTCTGCGTTGCTTCATGAGGGCCTGACTTGGATTCACACATTTAATGCTATAGTTAGATTTATCTTAATTCTTCTTTCATACTTGCGGATGCTCGCGACAGAGGGTAATCATAAGTTGGTTATTTGTTCAAGTAATAACAGCAATATAGCACCGGTCCTCACACATAACAAATTATCAAATTAGCAAACGTGAATCAACTCAATATGATGAATATGACTAGACAAAACTTCCCATGTGTCCTCGGGAGGGCTTGCTTAATATAAGACTACTTTCAAGCCTCTCCTTAGTTACAAAAAGGATTGGGCTACCTTTATGCACCTTTGATAGTATTTTTGCTTGTCACTTGTTACAAATTATCTTGCTACAAAACTATCTATCACTGTCACTTGCGACCCATGCAAAGAATACCTTGCTGAAAGACGCTTGTCATTTCCTTCTCCTCCTCGTTCGGTTTGACACTCTTACTTATCGAAAGGACTATGATTAATCCTCTATACTTGTGGGTCATCAAGAATATTTTCTGGCACCGTTGCGAGGTAATGAAATGACTTTGGCAAGTGGAAATTGGCAAGGAAGCATTTTTGGTATGTTTTGAAATTTAGTGTAGCTTGTCACAATGAATGGTTAATCTTTTACTGACTTGTTCGGGGCATATTCGCCTCGAACGGAAGTTGAGGAAGTAGTTTCTCAACCTACTGAACCTACTAAAATTATTAATTACGATATTCCTTCGGGTATGGTAGAGAAACTGTTTGGCTAATCCATATAACGGTTCAACTCATCCTGATTATCATTTGATATATGTCGATGTGATTTGTGGATTGTTTAACCTTTCACGTCTAACTTGAGACAATGTTAAGAAGAAAGGTTTCCCTTTATCTTTGGAGGGAAAAACATTAATGGGTTAGATGCTATTGGATGATATTGGATCATGGGACTCGAATCGCTTGAAGCGGGAATGTCATCAGAAGTTCTATCCTATGAATCTAATTCACCGTGATCGGAACTTTATTTATAAGTGCTAGCTCGTGAAGGAGAAAGTATCTATCAAGCTTGGGGTAGGCTTAAATCTATGAAGCACACTTGCCCCAACCATGAGGTATTGACATAATTTATTATACAAAAATTTTATGCTCGACTTTCTCATGATGATCAAACATTACTCGGTTCATGCACTACTTGTTCCTATATGAAGGAGACTATTGAATTCGAATGGGATCTTATGGAAAAGATTAAACACAACACAGAATATTGGGAACTCGACGAAGGTAAAGCATTAGGTATAAAGACTTATTTTTATTGCAATAAATCTTTTATGGAAACCGCTTCTTTCCATGAGTTTAGCAATAAATATGGTCCTTACTCTGTGATAATAGCTACTTTCTGTGAATCTTTTGCTACCTATGTTGATCTTCCCAAAGAGAAGTGGTTTAAATATCATCTTCCCATTGAAAAATTATCTAAGGAACCTATTAAAATTAGGAAGTAAGAAATAATTGTTAACCATGTGGATCTAATTGTTCCTCCCACTAACATTTAGAAACCTTGTTTTCCTGTTAGGATTAGGAAATATGCTAAGGCTAGAGGTGTGGTTAATAGAAGTTATGTTAGGACACCTAAACCTTCTGAACAAATAAATGTTGAACCTAATGTTGATGTATTTAAAGATCTCCTAGTTGATAATATTGATGGGCAGGTTACTTACCTCTGTGATGAAGCTGCTAGAATTGCAAAACCTGTTAGATACAAGCGAGATGGGCTTGATAAAAATAAACCAGTCATAGGCATGCATATCATCTCAATTAAAATTGGAGATCATTGCTATCATGGCTTGTGTGATATTGGTGCTATAGTTACTGATATACCGTTTACATTATATCAAAAAATTACGTATGCCATAAAACCCTATAAAATTGAAGATATTTATGTCACTATTAGACTTGCAAACCATGATACTATTTCACCATTAGGGATTGTTAGAGACGTTGAAGCCTTATGTGGATAAGTCAAGTACCCCACTGATTTCCTAGTACTTGGTCCAGAGCAAGATAACTTTTGTCCCATTATAGTTGGTAGACCTTTCTTGAATATTCTTAATTCTAAAATAAATTATGCTACTAAGAAGGTCAAAGTGAGCTTTGGCGATATGTCTCATGAGTTTAATTTCTCCAAGTTTAGTAAACAACCATGTGGAAAAGAATTCCCTAATAAGAATGAAATAATTGGTCTTGCTTCTATTGTTGTACCTCCTACCGATCCGCTAGAACAATATTTGCTAGACCATGAAAATGATATGCATCTGAATGAAAGGAATTAAATAGATAATATTATCTTTTACCAACAACCTATCCTTAACAACAACCTACCATTTGATATTTTAGGGGATCCTCCTCCACCCAAGGAGGATCCCACGTTCGATCTTAATACCTTACATGATACTTCAAAATATGCTTATCTTGATGAAAATAAGATATATCATGTTATTATCAGTGCTAACCTTTTCGAGCATGAAGAAAAGATATCACTCAAAATGCTAAAGAAGCACATCGTTGCTATCGGATATACTTCTGATGATCTTAAGGGCATAAGCCCCATCTATGTCAGCACAAGATTAATATGGAACCTGATGCTAAACCTGTCGTTGATCATTAACATCATCTCAATCCTAGGATGAAAGAAGTGGTAAGAACTGAAATTCTAGAACTTCTAGAGGCAGGTATAATTTATCCTATTGCTGATAGTAGATGGTATGTCTTGTTCATTGTGTTCCTAGGAAATGTGGTATAACTGTTGTCCATAATGATAAAAATGAACTTATTCCACAAAGAATAGTAACTGGTTATAGGATGGTAATTGATTTCAGGAAATTGATAAAAGCTACTAGAAAAGATCATTACGGCTTGCCTTTTTATTGATCAAATGTTAGAAAGATTATCTAAACACACACATTTTTTTCTTTCCTAATGTACATTTAGGATTCTCTCAAATACGTGTGTCAAAAGAGGACCAAGAGAAAACTACTTTTACTTGCCCCTTTGGAACTTATGCTTATAGGCATATGCCTTTTGGTCTGTGCAATGCATGTGCTGCTTTTCAAAGATGTATGCCAACTATATTCTCTAACTTTTGTGAAAATATTGTTGAGGTTTGAATGGATGATTTTTTTCCATTTGCGGGACTTATTTTTGATGATTGCTTGAGCAACCTTGATCGAGTTTTGCAGAGATCCGAAGAAACTAATCTTGTCCTCAATTGGGGGAAGTGCCATTTTATGGTGAATGAAGGTGTAGTACTTGGGAATAAAATGTTCGAACGAGGTATTGAGGTAAACAAGGCCAATGTTGATGCAATAGAGAATATGCCATGCCCAAAAGAAATCAAATGTATAAGAAGTTACCTCGATCATGCTAGTTTCTATAGGTGTTTCATTAATGATTTCTCAAAGATTTCTAGGCCATTAAATAATCTTATTAAAAAATATATTCCTTTTGTTTTTTATGATGATTGTGTACAATCCTTTGAAATAATTAAGAAAGCCTTATTTTTGCACCTGTTGTTCAACCACCTGATTGGAACTTACCTTTTAAAATCAGGTGTGATGCTAGTGATTATGTTGTTGGTGTTGTTCTAGGGCAAAGAGTAGACAAGAAATCGAATGTTATTCATTATTCTAGTAAGATCCTAGATAGTGCCCAATAACTTATGCTACTACTGAAAAAGAATTCTTAGTAGTTGTGTTTGCATGTGATAAGTTTAGACCTTACTTCATTGATTCTAAAGAAACTATTCACATTGATCATGCTGCTATTAAATACCTTATGGAAAAGAAAGATGTTAAACCAAGACTTATCAGATGGGTGCTTTTACTCCAAGAATTTGACATGCATATCATTCATAGGAAGCGAGTTGAAAACCCTCTAGCAGATAACTTGTCTAGGATGGAAAACGTTCTTGATGACACACTTCATATTGATGATAATTTTCCTGATGAACAACTTGTGTTATAAATACTTCATGTAGTACTCCTTGGTATGTTTATTATGCTAATTACATTGTTGCTAAATATATTCCGCATAGCTTCACCTATCACCAAATGAAAAAAAAAACTTCTATAATTTACGACATTACTTTTATGATGACCCTCATCTTTATAAAGACGGGGCAGATGGTGTTATTAGATGTTGTATGCCTGAGCTTGAACAAATACAAATCCTAAGTAAGTGTTAGCCCAAGGACAATGGAGGACACCATGCTGGTGACAAAACTTCACACAAGGTATTACAATCCGATTTCTATTGGCCTACTATTCTTAAAGATGCTCGTAAATATGTCCTTTCATGTGATGAATGTCAAAGAGTTTGTAACATTGGTAAACATCAGGAAATGCCTATGAAATATTCACTTGCTATTGAAACATTTGATGCTTAGAGCTTTGATTTTAGGAGACCTTTGCCTTCCTCCAATAAATATACTCATATTTTAATTGATGTTGATTAGGTTACTAAGTGGGTAGAAGCTATTCTAACTAGCAGTGCTGATCATAACACCTCCATTAAAATGCTTAAAGACATCATTTTCCAAAGGTTTGGAATCCCTAGATATTTAATGAATGATGGTGGTTCATGATACGTCTCAAACGTATCTATAATTTTTGATGGTTTCATGTTGTTATCTTGTCATCTTTCGATGTTTTATGTACCTTTTATATCTTTTTTGGGACTAACTTATTAATTCAGTGCCAAGTGGCAGTTCCTGTTTTTTCTGTGTTTTTGGCTTTTTTTAGATCTGATTTTGGAACGGAGTCCAAACGGAATAAAATACCCGAATTTTTTTTTCTGAAAGGAAGAAGATCAGGGGGCTTGCGGGCCAAGCCAGGAGAGCTACACGGGGCCCACAAGCCCTTTAGCCGCCACCAGGGGGCGGCGGCTAGCAGGCTTGTGGCCTCCCTGGCGCCCCCTGACCTAGCTCCTTCGCCTATATATTCCCTAAAATACAGAAAAAAAACAGGGAATCCACGAAAACACTTTTCCGCCGCCGCAAGCTTCCGTTTCCGCGAGATCTCATCTGGAGACCCTTCCCGGTGCCCTGCCGGAGGGGACTTTGTAGTTGGAGGGCTTCTACGTCAACATCATCGCCCCTCCAATGACTCGTGAGTAGTTCACTTTAGACTACGGGTCCGTAGTTAGTTGCTAGATGGCTTCTTCTCTCTCTTGGATCTTCAATACAAAGTTCTCCATGATCTTCATGGAGAACTATCCAATGTAATCCTCTTTGGCGGTGTGTTTGTCGAGATCCGATGAATTGTGGATTTGTGATCAGATTATCTATGATATATATTTGAGTCTTTGTTGATTTCTTATATGCATGATTTGATATCCTTGTAAGTCTCTCCGAGTCTTGGGTTTTGTTTGGCCAACTAGATCTATGATTCTTGCAATGGGAGAAGTGCTTGGTTTTGGGTTCTTACCATGTGGTGGCCTTTCCCAGTGACAGTAGGGGCAGCAAGGCACACATCGTGTAGTTTCCATCAAGGGTAACTAGATGGGCTTTGTCGTAGATATGAGATTGTCCATCTACATCATGTCATCTTGCTTAAGGCGTTACTCTGTTCTTTTGGACTTAATACACTAGATGCATGCTGGATAGCGGTCGACGTGTGGAGTAATAGTAGTAGATGCAGAAAGTATCGGTCTACTTGTTTTGGACGTGATGCCTATAGATATAATCATTGCCATAGATGATGTCACGACTTTGCGCGGTTCTATCAATTGCTCGATAGTAATTTGTTCACCCACCGTCTACTTGATTTCATGAGAGAAGCCACTAGTGAACACTACGGCCCCCGGGTCTATTCACACCTATCGTTTCCACTTTCGCTTTTACTTTGCTTGGTTACTTTGTTGCTTTTAGTTCTCACTTGGCAAAGAATCTATAAGGGATTGACAACCCCTTTATAGCGTTGGGAGCAAGCTTTTTGTGTTTGTGCAGGTACTTGTGATACTCCTTCACTAGATCGATACCTTGGTCCTGAAAATTGAGGGAAATACTTACCACCGCTGCGCTACATCACCCTTTCCGCTTCGACGGAACACCAACGCAAGGCTCCAAGATCACGGGGGAAATCCTTTGCATATTTGCCTAGGAAGTCCCTTAAGGCGTAGCCATAGCAGAAGGATTCCTGGTGTCGTTGCTGAGGAGTATCAAGACAAGAACAGTCTCCCGTCAGCACGTGTTTCTGGCGCCGTTGGAAGTTCTTTTTTTGCAGTAGCAGTTCACATTTTATTCGTGGTGCTTTCCATAAACTCCTAGCTAAATATGATGTTAACCATAGATTTGCATCACCTTATCATCTATGATCTAGTGGTCAAGTTGAATTGAGCAACCGAGAAATAAAATTAATCTTGAAAAATACTGTCAATAGGTCTAGAAAGAATTGGTCTAAGAAACTTGATGATGCTTTATGGCCTTATAGACCTTCTTATAAAAATCCTATGGGGGATGACTACTTATAAAATGGTTTATGCAAAAGCTTGTCCTTTACCTCTTGAGTTAGAATATAAAGCTTATTGGCAAATTAAAGAACTTAATTGTGACTTTAAACTTGCTGGTGAAAAGAGGTTATTTCATGTTATCTCATTTGATGAATGGAGGACACAAGCCTATGAAAATACCAAGTTATTTAAAAAAAAGTTTAAAGATGGCATGATTAAAGAATCCAAAAATGAGAATTCAATGTAGGAGATCTAGTGCTTTTGTACATTTATTGTTTCAAATTGTTTGTAGGTAAAATCATCCCCAAATGGGAAGGCACATATGTTTTTGAGGAGGTCTATCGCTCCGGTGCTATAAAGATCAATGACTTCGAAGGCGAAAATCCGAGAGTGGTAAATGGGGAAAAAACTAAATGTTACATCTCAGGTAAGCCCATTAATGTTAAAACTAATATTACTCATGTAATAACATTGGAGGACCACATAAGATAGACCTTCCGGTACGCTCCAGAAACGTGAAAAGGGAGTAGGTGTATGAAATGGGAAGAAAACCAACTCCAAAAATTCCGAAACAATATTTTCTATTGGTTTTGGTATTTTAGAAAAATTGCAAAAATAAAAAGGATTCAGGGGGACCCATGAGGGAGGCACAAGACAACACGGCACGACCACCACGTGGTCACGCCCTGATGGCTTGTGGGGCCTCATGTGCCTCTCGGACTCCTTTTTCTTCCTGAGCACATATTCTGACCTGGAAAAATCATTATACATACTCCTTACTATTTTGGCCACCGCAGCGCGAGTTTGTTTTCTGGTCTTTTTTCGGGCTATTTTCTGACAGATCCAGATCGCCATGACAACATCAAGCTCCTCTAAGGACATATTCTTCGAGAAGGTCATCCACCCTTACCTCCCGGAGGTGATGAAGCACCCTCGGCCCTTTGAGATGCATGAGGGGGTACTTCACATCCGTGACGTGAAGGATCAAAGGAGGGAAGCGAGAAGGCCAGGATTGCAGTGGTGGAGCAGGAGATCTTCAAGTGCCAAGGGATGGTATTACGTCTTTTGAGTTCTAATCACTCTATGATCACATACTTTATCCACGAGAACAAGCTGGACACCAAGAACGTGGGATAGGTCCTCTTCACGTTTCAAGAGCGAATTGAACATCTCCAAGCGCAAATCTTTGATCTGCAAAACCAAAACAGTGAGTATGAATTGATGTTTAGATGGATGAGCATTGCTGCCTATTTCAGGATTCTGGAGACAAGATTCTATTTGTATGATGGTGAGTCAATGCCGTCGAAGGTAGAAGACCAGCCCACTACCGCATAATCACCACCATCACCCAAGAAGTGTGCGTGGGTACATGGGTATGGGCACCACCCTTAGCTTTTTCCAAGCTTGGGGGAGGTGCAACGGTATCATATCACCGTGTGACGCCCCCAATTTTGATCGTATACTAAACATAAACGCAATGCATACAACAAAAACTGGGCTCCATCATGTGGTCATTACAATTTTATCAAGGGGAAAGGGGGAAGCAAAGCAACGGTGAGTACTCATCCAAAGTACTCGCAAGACTAACATCAGAACTATGCTAAGTATGCATCAGTATAAAGGGAATGGGGTTATATCTAGACTGAATGCAGCAAAGCGAGAATAGAGAGAAGGGACTAGTCCTATTGAAGACTAGCATCTTTAGTGTCTTGCAAACATTACAAGAGAGTAGAGAAAAACACATATATAGTAAAATTGTTGTAGCAAATTTAGATAAGTCACGTCCAGAGATTCTTCCTCGACTCCCTCCGAGGAAGTAATCTTGGAGCCAAATATTCCAATTAAGTAATAGTTCTAGTTTTATTAGTTCGGGATACAATTCCAAGTCCTCCTGTAACCTTGGACACGACTATTCGAATATTTAATTTTCATCCCTTCACGGGTGCACCAAATTACCCAACACGCTTGATAAACTCTGGCCGGACACACTTTCCTGGGTCATGTGTCACACCCTGTTTTCACCTCACTTTCACTTTAGTTCAAAAATCTGAGTTTATTAAAACTTTTCAAAAACCAATGCTATGAGTGCCATGGTTGTCATTGTATACTTGTATGCTTGATTGAGTGGTATCAAAAAGCATATTTCATAATATGAATACTTCCAAAAATCCTTATCTTATTTCTGACTATTTCAAACCCTCCTTTGGGTTGCACTTGAAGTCCTTGATAGCAAGGGAGTGCTTTCACCCAAAAATGGTGATCTGTTTATAAAACTACTTTTACTCTTCAAAACCATGAAATAATTATTTTATAAATTATATTACAATTTTATTTGCATATCCATTACTAAGGCCGGGAATGATATTCCTATATGGAAAATTACTTTTCTGCCTTAGAAAAATCTGAGAAAATTTGGCGATACTCACAGGACATATATTTTCCATACATAAGATTTTAAACCCCTATTTATATTCAAAACATTTGAGTAAATCATTCAAAACCTATTCTATCTGTTTTGATCTTTTGGAATATTTCCAAAGGAAATATTTCCAATAAAATACCGGAAAATTCTAGGAACCTTCCCAAGCTATATTTAGTGCCCACATCAAGTTTCACCTCATTCCAAGGTTATTTGGTTCACTAAATAATCCAAAACCCCTTTGTGTCCAGAACCAAGTTGAAGCATCTCTACATTACAAAGTTTATCCAAATGGGTTGTAACTTTGTAGGTGTATTCGACATCCCAAATGAGGAGCCTTTGCCAAAAATGGGATTTGCAGGAAGTAATTTACCCACATTCCCTTTGGAAGGGGCAGTTCTGCCATTTGGGAGGTGATTTCAAGTTTGCATTGCCAAACTTATCCAATGAAGCTCAAACTTGGTGGAGTATCTTATTTCTTCATCAAAGTTAATCCTGTTAACTCTCACCACTAGTGGTGAGGTGTTGCTATCCCAAACACCTGTCTAACACCTTCTGCCATATTAGCAAAGCAGCCCCAAGCCCACTCCACACTTAAGCTCTTCCCTCCAAACTCTTTGACCAAGTAGCCAGAACTACTCCCCAACTGCAGGAGAGTGGCCCCTCTTTGAATCGAAGCAGAAGGACCCAAAATCCTCATTCTAAGATCCGAGCGAATGCTGGCATCTCCTCTTTCCTCTCCTCCCATGGGCAACAGTGAGCCCCTCGGCTCCCAAACGGCTAGCCATCTTCAAGCCAAGCCCCAGGACAGCCCAGACAAGGCCAAAGTGACAAGAGCGCGCTAGCATGCCATGGTATGTCAAAACTGCGCTCTGGGCACGCTGTTGGGTGCACCCGAAGCTAAGGTGGCCAGCCCCGGCCGGTTCGAGCCTCCCCTGCTGCCATTTCGAGTCCTTGACCGTCTCTTTGTATCAGGGCGGCCAAAAGGGGCCCTCCTCCCTCGCTTTGTCGACCGGAGCGACGCGTGCCCGCGCATGCCAGATCCAACCAGAAGACCGTGGCCACGCATGCACGCTCCTCATCACTCTCTCTCCCTCTCAGTGGGTAACGCAGGTTCTAAACCACGTCCGAATACCGTGGTTTCGACCCCGAAGGCTCACTACTCCTCCAGCAAGTTGCGGTGAAACCACCGGCGCTACCTGCTCGGTACACCGTCGGGAGCCTATAAATAGGGCCTCCCCCTCGCTCCAGCACCTCCATCCCACGTCTCTAGATCCTTAATTCCACCCCTAGCCTCTCCATTTGAGCAAAACAAGATCCTGTACTCAAGATCGACCGAGGCCTTGCCGCTTCGGATCTCTGTCTGTCTCGGGCTACGGGCCAGCTCCAATTCTCCTTTCACCTCCTCCGTGATCCTAGCAACCTCAGGGAGCTTCCCCATCACCTCGTCGAGCTTACCCACTCTGGTAGCACCTTGTTCATCGGCCTCCTGAAACTGCTCCGCCATAGCCTCCTCGTTGTCGGTGAACCAGCGCCTCCCCGTCAACCTCTCGACCACCAACACGTAGGCGACGATGAGTTGGTTCCATTTCTGCCCTTGGTTGGGCTCGAGGCCGTCAGTAGCATCGTCGTCGTGCCTCCCCTCCTCTTTATCCTGAGGTGGAAGACGACCCCGACAGGTGGGGCTTACCTGTCGGTGGCTCATGTCTCTCCCTCTCTCCTCTCTGCCGCTAACCGCACGGGCCCGCGTGTTAGGTTTGAACCTGGCTACGCGCGCGCCTGGGCTGGTAGGTTGGCTGGCCAGCTGGGCCGGCCGAAGCCACAGGCCGAGCCGGGCCTGAGCCCCAGCCCTTTTCTTTTTCTATTTACTCTGGTTTTAAATGATTTTTACAAAATAATTATTCAATATATTTTTACTATTCTTAATTAGCATATAAATGATCGAACGAGGCGAGGCCTCCTTCCTGGAAACCTCCTGACAACTCCAGGTCTTAAGCGGCCTCCACGTAGTACTAGGCACCGTCGGGGTAGCAGTCGTCGTCGGCGGGATACTCCATCTCCTGGGTCCATCATCTAGTCGTAGCAACGGGTCAAGGGGACAAAGGGGAAGCAAAGCAACGGTGAGTACTCATCCAAAGTACTCGCAAGACTTATATCAGAATTGTGCTAAGTATGCATCAGTACCAAAGAAGGGGTTTATGTGTGGACTGACTGCAGCAATGCAAGAATAGAGAGGGAAGGCCTAGTCCTATCAAAGACTAGCATCTTCAGGGTCTTGCAGCAATAGACTAGAGTAGAATAGGTAACACAAATAATAGTCATATTGTTGCAGCAATATTAATATGAGGTCACGCCTAGAGATCCTCCCTCGATTCCCTCCGAGGAAGCAATCCCGGAGCAACTAATTCCAGTTAAGTAACAATTGTAGTTGTATAAGATCAGGGAACAACTCCAAGTCGTCCTGTAACCGTGGACACGGCTATTCAAATAGATAAGTTCTTCCCTGCAGGGGTGCACAACATATTCCCCGACACGCTCGATAACACTCTGGCAGGACACACTTTTATGGGTCATGCCCAGCCTCGGAATATCGACATGTCGCAGCCCCACCTAAGCTCAATAGAGAGGCCAGCCCGCCGGTCTAACTCCTAAGCACAAAGGGTTCATGGGACCACTTGCCCTCTGCGCTCTTGCAAGATGCGTGGGCGGCCGACGTCAATCCTAGCACCCCTTACTACAAGCGCGATGCATCTCGAGACCTCTCGGGCGCGCGTCTCTCCTTTGCTAATGTTTGAAAAGCTTCGGCTGATACCATGACGTCGAGTACCCATAATTCTTCCCACGCAGACGGTTAGTGCGTAATAAGGCCTTCCAACCAATCCAGATGAAATACCCAAATCCATTATAATTTTAATTAAGACATCGACACATCCACGCGGGGATC
The DNA here is from genome assembly GCF_904849725.1 of Hordeum vulgare subsp. vulgare. NCBI lineage: Eukaryota > Viridiplantae > Streptophyta > Magnoliopsida > Poales > Poaceae > Hordeum > Hordeum vulgare. The sequence continues at coordinate 162,728,178 of NC_058522.1, forward strand.
CACCCGCCTAACATCTATTCATCAAAGATCCCAATAACATGGTCAAGTAACTTTGTGGTTGTAACATTAGGGGGAATCCGAGGTATCACCCTCGTTGGATTCCGAATGATGTATCCATCAAGGTGGACTTAGAGGAATCACTCTCGAGGGTCTCACACTTGAGGGGTTGCACGACAGAGACATTGTCTGGAGTGTTGAAGGAGGAATCACCCATTATAACCACGACCGACTAGCTGTACTAGAGAGATATCATCCTGAGTACTTCGCGAGGTGTCACCCCCGGTACCCGATAGTAGCTCTGCAGCTTCGTACAACTAAGGGGGGTGTGAGTGTTGTGTCGAATCTTGGATTAGAGTACGGTACTGAAAGTAGCAGTTCGTCAAAATTAGGCTATGCATCAGATGTAGAAACTAACTACAACACTAGCAAAATTCTAATGCAAGCATCGGGGACAAAGAATAGGCGATATAGGAATGATCAAGGGGTTTGCTTTCCTTGTTGCCCTGGGGCAAAGGCTGGTCGTCACGAGGGTAGATGTACCCGGCTGCAGCGTCAGTCTTGGGGTCTACCTGTAAGAAGAGTGGGAGAAACAATAAATAACAGCAATAGGTGCAACACTAAGCATGATATGACAATATGCACGCTAGGCATGAGCTAACGTAGTATCATCCGTCATAGACGGATTGGGAAAATATCAGATGATATTTCCCAGGTCTTAGGCTACTACCGGTCAGACGAAAAACTATGAAAAATTTCCACGTTTGCTACGTTAGGGATGCGTGACAGACGAACGGATAACGTATCTGGGTTCGTCTCGATGTGCTGATCAACTTTCATGTTGAAAATATTTTCATCTCAGCTACGGTTTATTTTATATTAACTTTTAAAGTTTTATAAATATTTAGGAATTAACAGATTTAATTATATTAGATAATGAAATATGACATTGTGGTGATGTGAGCACGACATCATCAGTCAACAGGGTTGACTGGTCAAATATAACCAGCGGGCCACCGTTTCTATAGGCACATTTATTATTAGGGTTAACTAAATATTATCACGTTTAATTAAAGTGGAAGGGACCCACTCATCATACACTTCGAGGGATATTGTATTTATCTTAATCAATAGAGTCAGCTTAACACGTTATTTAACTAACTCACCTAATCTTTAAACATTGCAACTAACTAAATACTTATTTATCTATTTTTATTATAGTAAATCCTAATATTCCAAAACAATATTTACTTGTTAACTAAATGATTAATTAAATTAATTTATTTATAAATATTAAATATTTATAAAACTAATTTTACTTTACTTTTTATTATTATTATTTTGGGTGTGGCTCCGGTTGTCATCGGGACAGCGAGCACACACATATGCTAAATGCCCATACGTTCTACAAATGCAATCTTTGTTCATACATACCCACATTCATATACACGTATATACTTATATTGCACATACACACACATGGGGGTAATCCCCGCTGTCTAACAGGGAGGTAGCCAGGGTGCACGCGAGCACATGGCCGGTGACTCGCCGGAGTAGGGAGAGGAAGGAGAAGGAGGGTGGAGCCCGAATGGGGTCACCGCGCTATAGACGTAGCAGTGGCCCGACGTAGAGGTGACCGACGGTGAAGGTCCAGCGAGGAGGCGGTGGATCCGATGGGGTTGGTGGCGCCGGTGTGGTCGTCGCACCGGTGGTCGGTGTCGGCGAGGGTGGCCGTGGCAGCACCGGTCGGGGCGGTGTGGAGCAGCGGTAGAACGGGGTGTCGGCCGACGGGGTGGAGCAGTGGTGGCCAAAGAGGGTCCGGTGAGGTAGAGGAGGGGCCGTTTTAGGAGGTGGTGGTTTCCCGACTGGAGGAGTAATCGCGTTGGCCGGCAGCGGGGGAGGCGCGTTAGAGGAGGTCGGCGTGGATCCGGCGCCGGCCGGTGTAGGTGGTGCGTGACAGTGAGGGGTGACGTGGCCCCGACGCGGCGGGTGGTGGCGAGGCGAGACCGGCACGGGGGGAGCGGAGGCGCGGTGGGGCGACTCTGTTGCGGCCTCGAGGCGGTGTGCGACAGCGAGGGACGAGGGCGCTTGCGGGGGCAGGAAGGAGCAGGAGGTTGGGGGAGCGAGGGAGACCGAGGGAGAGGTGGGAGAAGGCTCGTGGCAAGATGCGAACGAGGGAGAGGGGGCGCTCGTGGGGTGGCCTCGTGAGGAGGGAGTATGAGCGAGTGAGGGGGAGGAGGTGGGAGCGATGGGCCAGGGGGAATCTGACGGCGTTGGAGGGAGGAGTGAGGCTGTGGGGAGTGGGCTAGGGTTAGGGGTAGGAAAAAGGGGGGGTTAAATACCCCAAAATTCAGTAGACTAGTAGTGGGGCGATGGTGTGGGCTGGCTGGGCCATTTTGGCCCAGTTTGGCCCATGGGTTTTTCTTCTTCTTTTTATTTCTGTTTTTATTTTTGTCTCATTTATTAATTAGTATTATTTTTGCAATAATTCTCCATAGAAAATATGTGCCACATGGCCCAATAATTATATTGCAATATTCAACATGGCCATATCAAGTTTGAGGAATTTTGGAAAGTGCTTGCATTTTATATTTGAATTTAATAGCACTTTAAATTGCAAAGTGGTATTGTATTTATGTGGGATCCACATCAACATCAAAGGTGATGTTGTTACCTGAATAATAACTGTTTTGGATTATTCCACAATTGTGCAACATTTTTCCAATGCTATTTGGGGAATTAATTTTATTACCATAAAATTCAATTGGCTCTTGAAGTTAAAATTAAATTGAGATATGAATTTCTAACTGGACCATATCTTGCTTAGCAAAATGATTAGGCAGTGATGATGGTCATTGCTGTAGCTAAAGTCGAGGGTCTCACAACTCTCCCCTACTAACAAGAATTCCCGACCCGAGAATTTAGAACTAGAAGGGAAAAGCTCGGGGGTATTCATCACGAAGACGATCCTCGCGTTCCCAAGTGGCTTCCTCTTCAAAATGATTTGACCACTACACTTTATGGAACCCGGTGACCTTGCGACGAGTCTTACGTTTGGCTTGGTCGAAAATGCGGACCGGATGCACATTATAAGAGAGGTCTTGTTGCAGCTGAAGCATATCATGATCCACTGCTCGAATAGGATCTTTAAAGCAGCAGGGGAGCTGAGACACATGGAAGACATCATGAACCTGAGAAAGGTTCGCCGACAGTGAAAGGACAAATATAGCAAGGTTCTAACTTGCCCTTGATCCCAAAATGGTGTGCACCTCTCATTGGTGTGACACGAAGATAAGCCTTTTCGCCAGGTTGATAGACCATATCTTGATGATGACGGTCATACTGACTCTTCTAACGAGACTGAGCAGCCTTCAGATTCTCATGAATAATGTGGACTTGACCTTCAGCATGTTGGATAATATCCGGACCGAAGAGTGATCGTTCCATTGGACGGTGGCTCTGGAATTTAGTACGAAGCCAAGTGCAAAGGATACTTTGGAGTCAAAAGATGTACAGGAGAGTCAGGTTTCGATCCTGTGGAACTTTGGGTTATGGGTCCACCATGTGGGCCGAGAGTAGGTAGAGGGGTAGCATTCTGTACGGTATTGGTAGGAAGACATGTCACAGGATAACCTGTCAGTTATGTTGGCAACAACATCGGTACCAAGGGCGGGCGACGAATAGAACCATTTTTCCTGCTCGTTGAAACGAGGCGGACCAATAGGCAAGACTCTCGTCCACCGGCGGCTACCGGAATGTTATCCACAATAGTAACAGGGTCTTACTGACAAAGTTGTATACCGAGATTTTTACCTAAGCAGGGAATTAACACTGCATAGATAAGTTATGCCACAAGAAAGGTCAAACAGACCAATGGGAAGGAAAATGTGTTCACACACACAAGTATTAGAGTATACCATTCCCGAGAAAAGCATAGAGTATGGTATACATGATACGTCATCAAGTACCTTACCATTTTGATAAATGGGCAAGGAGAATCATGATGTTTACCCATACCATATGGTTTGGGTAATTGATCAAGAACAATTTAGCATTGCGCTTCCAATGTTCCTGTTGACATTTGAAGTATCACATCCGTGCTTTGGGATAGCATTGACATGGTCATCCGGTAAAGGTCGGACCTTGGGTATACAAAAAGATCCATCAGGAACAACTTATAAAATAAGTCATATGATTTCCTCATGGAAGAATGGTTAACCTTTCATATGGAATTAATTATCACACAAGGTCCTTCGACCCAGTGTGACACCCAAGACATCACCGTACTAGGTTACCTAAAGACCAAAGTTATAATTATGGGAAAAGTTCCAACCATCATACCTGCCCGAGATTCAGATCTGATTGGTGTCAGGGTACCTCAAGCTGAGGATGCTTGAGAAGAAAAGGGGACCACCAAAAACAGACGAGATGATGATGCAAGATTCTCGGGATATGAACTACAGAAGCAAGTATTGGATCATGAGTTGGATTGTAAGACACATGAACTCAATGTCAAGACATTCGTGCCCACGTGGAATTCTTACAACATAATGCAACCGAGTTCTGTTTTGAGAACCACCATCGAGGATATCAAGGTCCTTGTGCAAGCCTTTTATGACGGAACTGAATTTCCTTGATCAAATCAATCAATGGCTTGGGGTGCTAAGAGAAGTTATACGAAGTGAAAATAGCGAATCTTCAAATCATATAACACTTCGCACATGCATGAATGATTTGGGATGGCAGAGAGGAAGTGAAACAAAACTTCCTTGTATTCACGGTGGTAAGAATGTACATGAACTTTGGGAAAACATTGCTGCTATCAAACATATTCTTCGTGAGCTAGGCACAAAGATAATGTTTTCAAGAGTTTCATATAGAACAAGGATAAAGTTGAGGGTGTGGCTGATGGGCTCAACAAAAACCCCTCAAGATTTTGACCGGGATGAATTTCCAAAATTTATAATATCAAGGACATAGCATTTGTCAAGTCAAATGGTATAATGTCGTATGCTCGAGGGAACAACAACAATTAGACACTGGTTGAATGGTGCGCTCGGAAATACGGACCGAGTAGCACAACCAATGTAAAAAAATGATGAGCCAACACCCAACACACTAAGAATGAAACAATCACTTGTTAACCTCAAGGCAATAGGGTTGCCAGAAGTATTGGAATCACACATCAGAGTTCACTTGTTGGTATTTCGGTTTGAAACAACACGGGACCAAGAAATGAATGGTGATGGCGAGAAGTATTACTATATCAAGAATTCTTAAGACATGTGCAATTCTCACGACATTATTGACATAAAAGATAGTAATACTCCAAGGTAGAAGATAACATAAGCTGAATAGCAAGGAACTTAAGGGACAACACAAAACATGATCAAGTTTGGTTGGAGGGAAGGCAATAAGGTTTGTCGACGATAACACAAATCATCAAGGGGCAAGGATGGTATTTCTCATCATGCATCTGATCGATTCCCTAGAAGAGCTCAGAATGCTGATGATGATCACGACACCATTGTCGAGAACTTTCGTGAAGATTTAATCGTTTAGCGATGACATCAAGAAGGGAATGATGCAGCGAAAGTTTGTCGGAATCATAGGTAAGACCGCTAGCTTAGAATTGAGATTGCCTTTCAAAACAACCAATATGATGTGGAAAGCTCGATGTGAGCTTAACGCATAGTTGGAAATATGTTCCACAGATGGAGGACATAGATAGCATGGTTAAGCTCCAACATGACGATGATGATGTAGCTTAACAACTTGGAATGACATGATCGAGTACAAACTCGTAAACAAGGAAGATTATTATGATTTGTGAAATCGCAAGGCGTACGCGATCCAGTTATCGGTATCCTTGAGTGTCCGATAACTCGGAACACGAGGAAAACTGGAATTAATAAAAATATCATAGTTGATGAGGATCTCACAAGAAGTTATATAGCTCCATGATATTCTCTTGATACAAGGGATAATACTGTGAGGTAGATCAACATTAAATCTCAGACCGATGTATTGATCTGAAGAAGACAAGTACTTTAACTCGTCTGAAAATGAAACCAAGGTAGGACAACATGGTCGGAAACATGGTTCCAAAGTACCAAACCACAGATACCAGATCAAATCATATAATGAATGATTATCGATACGAGAAGCTTCTATGATAGGATCAACGTCGTCTCCATGGGCATGAACACAAATTTCAAGGTCGACTTCCACTTCATCAATGCATCACCTGCCATTGACTCCTGGCGTTTGATCAGATTGTAGATTTTAAAGGATATCCGGCAGAACACTAGAAGAGCAAGACTCGTGAAAAATCTTGGGAGCACCTTGATTTTAGGAAGGCATAGGTTCAACCCATCGGGGCATCTTAGGAACATATACCGCAAACTTCAAGAGTAATTAACACATGCTTGAAGAGCAAGGCTAACAAGGGAATAGGATACAACTTATTAGAAGGAGAAGACACAAATTACCAATGGCATTATGTAACAGGGGAACAATATCACAAGAATCTTTTAATGTAAAGGATGTCGTCGGATAATAACCCAACAATGGGTTTGACGGTCCACAAAGGACCTGATGTGAGTATCGGTACTCAATCAGAGGGAGATAGGATGCAATGCATCGGGTTATAGAACATTTGAATAATACTAATACTTAATGACCAAAGGAATTAGGATTTCCAGGTTGGTGTATCAAAATCAGATGGTCCAATCAAATACAAGTAAATTGAAGGACTTAGATGGACAATAAACAAAGCTTGACTTGTCAAAAACTAGCTCAGGTTTGGATGGACGTCTAAGCCGAAGAGATAATTTATGAGTATCAACAGATGATTGTGTGCATTCACAGAAAGGTAGAATCAATAAGATCACACGAAAATCACAAAGGATTTTCACGAATGCGGCTAGACATATGGATTTAACCATAATTCATGCAAGTGAGAAAGGTCAATAGCAATAGGCTACTGGGGATTCCGAAAGATCGAATAGCAATTTGAAGAACTTTCGAAACCCATGACAACTGATGTTGATGAATCCCCGATAAGATAATTCATTGCATCTTGTAAAACAAGAGCAATTGGAAAATAAAGTATGAACGACATTTGTATGGAGTCATCCATAAGGGTTGACGGAGGAAGGGAAATCGTAGAAGCGATGAGCACCAGCTTCCAAGAGAACATCGGAGAGTATCTTCAGAGTCTTCTAAGGAATCAAGCCATCGTCCGAGATTGCGGGGCTCTCCGGGAGGAATTATTTATGAGAACCTAGAGTTAGAGTTAGCAAAATCTTTAACCCGAAAGAGAAGAGAGCACAGAACCCAGGGTATATAAAAAGAGTAAAATATACTAATACCACCCAATTGAGATGTGGGCCTGTAAGCCACAACATCAAAGTTAGTAAGTTTTTCAAACACTAGACTCAACTTCGGCCAACGAGTTGGAAAGGGGGCTACCTAAGGGCAGTTGGCTCTGATACCAACTTGTGACGCCCTCGATTTAATCGTACGCTAATCATACACGCAAATGCGTACGATCAAACTCAAGGACTCACTGGAAGATATCACAACACAACTCTAGACACAAACAATACATATAAGATTCATATTACAAGCTAGGGGGCTCGAGGGCTAGAATATGGAAGCTCGATAAACATAAGAGTCAGCAGAAGCAACAATATCTGAGTACAAACATTAAACATGAGGTGCCTTAGACAAGCCTAGCACAAAAGATACACGGTCGAACGAGGTGAGGCCTCCTGTCTAGGAACCTCCTAACTACTCCTGGTCATCAGCGGCCTCCATGTAGTACTAGGCACCGTTGGGGTAGCAGTCGTCGTCGGCAGGATACTCCATGTCCTGGGATCCATCATCTGGTCGCAGCAACGGGTCAAGGGGACAAAGGGGAAGCAAAGCAATGGTGAGTACTCATCCAAAGTACTCGCAAGACTTATATCAAAACTATGCTAAGTATGCATCAGTATCAAGAAGGGGTTTATGTGTAGACTGACTACAACAATGCAAGAATAAAGAGAGAAGGCCTAGTCCTATCAAAGACTAGCATCTTTAGGGTCTTACAGCAATAGATGAGAGTAGAACAGGTAACACAAATAATACTCATATTGTTACAGCAATATTAATATGAGGTCACACCCAGAGATCCTCCCTCGACTCCGTGCGAGGAAGCAATCTCGGAGCAACTAATTCCAGTTAAGTAACAGTTGTAGTTGTATAAGATCAGGTCACAACTCCAAGTCGTCCTGTAACCGTGGACACAGCTATTTGAATATATAAGTTCTTCCCTGCAGGGGTGCACAACATATTCCCCGTCACGCTCGATAACACTCTGGCCGGACACACTTTTCTGGGTCATGCCAGGCCTCGGAATATCGACACGTCGCGGCCCCACCTAAGCTCAACAAAGAGGCCAGCCCACCAGTCTAACTCCTAAGCACAAAGGGTTCATGGGCCCACTTGCCCTCTACGCTCCTTCATGATGCGTGGGCGGCCGACGTCAGTCCTAGCACCCCTTCCTACAAGAGCGATGCATCTCGGGACTACTCGGGCGCGCGCCGCTCCATTGCCGACGTCTGAAAATCTTTGGCTAATTCCACGATGTTGAGTACCCATAATTCTTCCCATGCAGACGGTTCGTGCGTAATAAGGCCTTCCGACCAACCCAGATCAAATACATTTCCATTATCATTTTAATTAAGCCATCGACACATCCACACGGGAATCCACCCGCCCAACATCTATTCACCAAAGATCCCTGTAACATGGTCCAGTAACTGTGTGGTTGTAACATCAGGGGGAATCCGAGGTATCACCCTTGTTGGATTCCGAGCAATGTATCCGTCAATGTGGACTTAGAGGAATCACCCTCGAGGGTCTCACACTTGAGGGGTTGCACGACAGAGACATCGACGGGAGTGTTGAAGGAGGAATCACCCTTGATAGCCATGATTGACTAGATGTTCTACAGAGATATCATCTTGAGTACTTCGTGAGGTGTCACCCTCGGTACCCGATAGTAGCTCTGCAACGTCGTACAACTAAGGGGGTGTGAGTTTTCTGTCGAATCTTGGCTCGTCGATCAGGGATCGAGACTCGACAATTAAGCGGGGCAACTAGACTAAGGGGTCAGAGGGGATGACTGCTCCACCTATACTAAACTAGTTTAAAGTACGGTACTGAAAGTAGCAGTTCATCAAAATTAGGCTATGCATCAGATATAGGAACTAACTACAACAGTAGCAAAATTCTAATACAAGCATGGGGGAGAAAGAATAGGTGATATAGGAATGATCAAGGGGGTTTGCTTCCCTTGTTGTTCTGCGGCAAAGGCTGGTCGTCAGGATGGTAGATGTACCCGGCAGCAGCGTCAGTCTCGGGGTCTACCGGTAAGAAGAGGGGCATAAATAATAAATAATAGCAACTAGTGCAACACTAAGCATGACATGGCAATATGCAGGCTAGGCATGAGCTAACGCAGTAACATCCGTCATAGATGGATCGGGAAAATATCAGATGATATTTCCCGGGTGTCCGGCTACTACCATCAGACGGAAAATGATGGAAAAGTTACATGTTTTCTATGCTAGGGACACGTGACACACGAATGGATAACGTATCCGGGTTCGTCTCGATCTGCTGATCAACTTTCGTGTTGAAAATATTTTCATCTGAGCTACGATTTTTTATATTAATTTTTAAAGTTTTATTAATATTTATGAATTAACAGAATTAATTATATTAGATAATGAAATATGATATCGTGGTGATGTCAGCACGACATCATCTGTCAATAGGGTTGACTGGTCAGATATGACGAGTGGGCCATCGTTGTCATAGGCACATTTATTATTAGGGTCAACTAAATATTATCCCGATTAATTAAAAGGGGATGGGACGCACTCGTCATACACTGCCTAGGATATTGTATTTATCTTAACTAATAGAGTCAGCTTAATAAGTTATTTAACTAACTCACCTAATCTTTAAACATCGCAACTAACTAAATACTTATTTATCTATTTTTATTATAGTAAATACTAATATTCCAAAACTATATTTACTTCTTAACTAAATCATTAATTCAATTAATTTATTTAATAATATAAATGTTTGTAACACTAAATTTACTTTACTTTTTATTTTTATTATTACTATTATTTTCGGTGTGGCTCCAGCTGTCATCGGGACAGCGAGCACACACATATGCTAAACGCCCACACATTCTGCAAAGGCAATCTTTAGTCATACATACCCACATTCATATACACATATATACATATATTGCACATACACACACATATACACAAAATATGTACACACACATGGGGGTTATCCCCCTATCTAATAGGGAGGTGGCCCGGGTGCACGCGAGCACACGGCCAACGACTCGCCGGAGTAGGGAGAGGAAGGAGAGGGTGGGAGAAGCCCGAATGGGCTCACTGCGCTGTAGACGTAGCAGTGGCCCGACGTAGAGGTGACCGACGGGGAAGGTCCGGCGAGGAGGCGGTGGATCCGGTGGGGTTGGTGGCGCCGGTGTGGTCGCCGCACCGATGGTCGATGTCGGCGATGGTGGCCGTAGCAGCGCCGGCCGGGGCGGTGTGGAGCAGCGGGAGAAGGGGGCGTCGTCCGACAGGGTGGAGTGGTGGTGGTCGGAGAGGGTCCGGTGAGGTGGAGGAGGGGACGTTGGAGGAGGTGGTGGTTGCGTGGCTGGAGGAGGAGTCGCGTTGGCCAGCAGCGGGGGCGGCAAGTTGGAGGAGGTCGGGGCATGGGCCGGCATGGATCTGGCGTCGGCCGGTGCAGGTGGTGTGCGACGGTGAGGGGCGATGCGGCCCCGACGCGGACGGTGGTGGCGATCCGAGACCGGCGCGGGGGAGCGGAGGCGCGGTGGGGCGACTCTGGTGCGACCTCGGGGCGAGGGCGCTTGCGGGGGCAGGGAGGAGCAGGAGGTTGGGGGAGCGAGGGAGACCGAGGGCGAGGTGGGAGAAGGCTCGTGGGGAGATGGTAATGAGGGAGAGGGGGGCACTCGTGGGGTGGCCTCGTGAGGAGGGAGTATGAGAGAGCGAGGGGGAGGAGTTGGGAGCAACGGGCCAGGGGGGATCTGGCAGCGCTGGAGGGAGGAGTGAGGTTGTGGGGAGTGGGCTAGGGTTAGGGGTAGGAAAATGGGGGGGGGGGTTAAATACCCCCAAATTAAGTGGGCTAGGGGTGGGGCGACGGGGTGGGCTGGCTGGGCCATTTTGGCCCAATTTGGCCCACAGAGTTTGTTTTTCTTTTTTATATTTCATTTATTTTTCGTTTTCTTTTTGTTTTTATTTTTAGTTTCATTTATTAATTAGTACTATTTTTGCAATAATTCTCCTTAGCAAAAATGTGCCACATGGCCCAATAATTATATTGCAACATTCCACATGGCCATATCAAGTTTGAGGAATTTTGGAAAGTGCTTGCATTTTATTTTTAATTTAATAGCACTTTAAATTGCAAAGTGGTATTGTATTTAGGTGGGGTCGACACCAACATCAAAGGTGATGTTGTTACCTGAATAATAACTGTATTGGATTATTTCACAATTGTGCAACATTTTTCCGATGTTGTTTGGGGAATTAATTTTATTACCATAAAATTCAACTGGCTCTTGAAGTGAAAATTAAGTTGCGATATGAATTTTTAACTGGGCCATATCTTTCTTAGCAAAATGATTAGGCACTGATCATGGTCATCACTGTAGCTAAAGTCGAGGATGTCACATTGCCGATAGCGGCGATACGAGCAGGAGTAATCACACCGAAACAATCAGGAGCACTCGTCTGCATTCCCTAAGTGTCAGCACCACGTGAGGGAATTTGGAGGCTATCTAGGGATTTGGGGGGAATGGGAAACTGTGGGGATATGATAACGGTCGAAGCTACTTATTGCACAATGTTGTATACGACACACGGTTTATACATGTCGTTTGTGTTAGGTACTACAACTTCATACACAATTTCCGCACCAAACCGTCTGAGCAGACTACGTAGGTGAGGCACGATTGTCGTGACATAACCGCATGTGATATACTACAATGTACATATGGGTATGCAATAATTGAGTTCAGTAATACAGGTAAACAGTCACTCTATGGATACCCATCAAAAAATAAAAAAAACAGCCACTTTACAGATAGAGATGGAGGCGATGGCCGAGGTAGTGGCTCCCGTATAAGAGGTTAATCCTCGGTTGATGGGCGGTGGCGGCGTCATAGGATCTAAATCCTTGGTCCGCGGTGGGAGATAGGAGGAGCTCAACCATCGAGGTCGGCGACGGCGTGACTGGACCACATCCATCATCATCGATGGCGGGATAGTGGAGGTCGAATTTCATGTGGTTGCCCCAACCTACTATCTCGGCGTGCCTCCGCATCATTCTTCACTATCCGGTGGGTGGATGTTGTCATGCGACTAATTAATTAAGGTGTTCTTTTTGTTGAGTGGGTTAATTAAGGTATTCAATTCATAAGGGTAGTGTTGTACTACTCTACGTGTAAATTGACTGGCCATTATTTTTTTCATCGCATAGCTGGATAACAAAATGGAGCACCCTTAGTAATTATGAAAACAAAATCTTGTGATTTATGCACGCATCTTTGGGCATCAGTTAATCCACGTGTTAATGTTGTTGTTTGGTTTTTAATTACCCTTCGTGTGGTGCGGATGGAACAATCTGAATGAATGAAGAATTGGATAAGCTTAGATTTTATTAGTGGGGTGATAGAGTTCATCAATTTGGCTGAAAGTACTATAAAGAAGAGAATTGGTAATGATGATTACATTATGTGCCCATGCAATCGTTGTGCCAGTACATAGTCACAAAAAGTTACAGTTGTTGAGTTCCAATTAGTCACTCGGGGATTCATGGATGTATATACACGTTGGACCAGACACGGTGAAAAGCATGTCTTGGATGAATAAATTGAGGGTTGTGAGATGCCAAACCCCGGCCAGACTCACATGGATGTTGAATCTAACATCAGGGCTGAGGCGTCAAGCTACCAATGGAACACTGGAAAGCCAAAAAACCTAGTAGAAAACCAAGACGGCGACGCAGACAACGTCAATGAGCTTGATAAGCTAGACTTTGCTGCTATGATTGCAGATTTCAAGGGCCGTCAAAAAGATATGGTTGGGTATAAGGATATTCTGATGCGGTCTCCAAGAAATATTTGTATCCTGGTTGCAAAAAGAAATATTCCAAGTTGAGTGCCACACTAGCGTTTCTTGGATTTAGAGCAGCAAATGGTCTATCAAACAAGGGCTTCAGAGAGTTGTTTGGTATTCTCAAAGAAATTATTCCAGAAGATAATCTGCTCCCCAAAAGCACGAAAAAAGCGAAGAAAATTGTTTGCCCATTGGAACTTGAAGTATATAAGATACTGACTCCCCACTGATTTGTGTTGGTTTCCCTCCAAGCTTAAAGGGTGATGTAGCATAGTAAAGGCAAGTATTTTGCTCAGTAATGAAACCAAGGTATCAATCCAGTAGGAAGATCCACAAGACTATGTAAGCGGTACCTGCACACAAATAATAAATCCTTGCAACCCAACGCGTGTAGGGGTTGTCAATCCCTTATGGGTAATATAAAGCGGTGAAAGGATAGATTGATAGATTCAAATAAAGTGATGGAAAATAAAAAAAGCAAGGTATTGATAATATAGATCTGAAAATAAAGGTGCAAACAAAATGGAAACGCGAATAGCAAAATCGATCTTGCAAGTAGATGATGTAAAATGGACCTGGGGGCCCTAGGTTTCACTAGTGGCTTCTCTTGAGAAAATAGCAAACGATGGGTACACAAATCACTGTTGGGCAATTGATAGAAGTGCGAAAAATTAAGATGATGTCCAAGACAATAATTATGTATATAGGTATGACATCCAAGAAAGTATACCGACTTCTGCATGCATCTACTTCTATTATTCCACACATCGACTTCTATTCAGCATGCATCTAGTGTATTAAGTTCATGGAAAAACAGAGTAATGCTTTAAGAACGAAGACACGATGTAGACAAGATCTATTAATGTAGGAATAGACCCCATCATTTTATCCTTAATATCAACGATATTTGCATGTCATGTCTCTTTTTGGCACTGAGATTGAGCACTGCAAGATCGAACACATCACAAAGCACCTCCTCCCATTGCAAGATAAAAAGATCAAGTTGGCCAGGAAAAACCCAGATATCAGAGAAGAAATATGAGTCTATAATAATCAAGAATGGATATAATTTCATGGATCTGATCATAAACTCACAATTCATAGGCTAACAAACACACTGGGAAAGAATAAGTTACATGAAATAGATCTCGAAGAGACCATTGTATTGATAAGCAAAACGAGAGAGAAAGCCATCTAGCTACTGCCTACGGACCAGTAGGTCTCATTTGAACTACTCACGCATCATCGGAGGAGCACCAATGAGGATAATGGTGATTGTGTTCCTCTCCGCAACGGGCTCTAGATTGGATTGCATGTCTTCTGGAACTTGCGGCGGTTGAAATGATATTTCATCTTATCCTCTAGGGTTTCTGGAATATTGTGGTATTTATAGATCTCAAAGGCGGTGGAGGATGTCCCGAGGCCCCACTACCCACCAGGACGCATCAGGGGCCTAAGGTGCGGCTTGGTGCCTACGTCAATATCTCCAAAAAGTTCGTGGCATTTGGACTTCATCTCATATTGATATTTTGTGAAGGAAAACAACCAAAAAATAGCAACTAGCACTCGGCACTATGTCAATAATGTAGTCCCAAAAAATGATATATAGTTGTTATAAAATTATCATAAAACATCCAATAATGATAATATGACAAGATGGAAAAATTAAAAATTATAGATGCGTTGGATACGTATCAGCATCCCCAAGCTTAATTCCCGCTCATCCTTGAGTAACTAAATGATAAAAAACAGAATTTTTGATGTGGAATGTTGCCTAACATGTTCATCATATACATTTATTTTGAGCATGGACATACAAACTTGTATATGATGCAAATAATAGTCTACAATTTGACATGAAAACTCCAATACTCAAGCATATCAACAAGCAACCAAATCTTTCAAAATATCAACTCTAAAGAACGATATCCCTTGCCCATGATCCTCCATCATTGATTCATACATGCAACACACTCAAACATTACCTACATCCAAAGTATGGTAATATTGTTCCTTATTTATGCTTTATAAGAGAAGATGGAGACTCAAATTCAAAAAGAATTGCATAAAGTAAATAGATAGGCCCTTCGCAGAGGGAAGCTGAGATTTGAAGAGGTGCCAGAGATGAAAGTGAAAAATTTAGAGATAAAATATTTTAGGTGGTATGCTTTTCTTGTCAACGAAAATGACTAGGAGTTCCCAATATCTTCCATGCTAAAAAAATCATAGGCAATTCCCAAACTGAAAATAGAATGTATTCCTTTTCCACCATTCTTTCACACTCCACACCTAGCCGCATCCACGAGTATGGTCCATAACAACACTTTCCAAGGAATTTATTATTTACAACATAAAATAAATTTTCTATGAATTTAGGGATAAAGAATTCCTATTAGTGTCATACTCTCATGCAATGACAAGGGAATAAACACTCATCTTGGTAATAACCTATTTAACATGGAAGATACCGACTACCTCTCGCCAATTCATGAGCGGTACGAGCAGACAAAACAAAAAATTATTTTGAACATTAGAGTTGGCACTTGCAAATTTACTTAGAACCATCTTGAAGTACCGCATATAGGTAGGTATGGTGGACTCATTTGGCACAACTTTGGGTTTAGGATTTGGATGCACAAGCAGTATTCTCGCTTAGTACAAGTGAAGGCTAGCAAATAGATTGAGAAGTTCCCAACCAAGGAACGAAAACCATCATAAGCCAACATTAAACATAACTAACACCGAATAATGCAACACAAGTAGGATGTAATTTCATAGCATAATTATTGCTTCATGTGCATGCATAGGGAATCACAAACCTTAACACCAATATTCTTACTAATGAATAATTACTCATCAAAATAAATAACATTTCATTATCTTCATATCGCAAAACTATTGCAAAGAGTCAAGTTTAACATCCAATGATATTCATGAATGTTTTATGATATATGCCCAGGATATCTATCACTTTGGGACTAATTTCATTTAAAGAAAATTTCAATTGCAAATAACAAGCGCTTAAACAAATATAAGTGAAGAACGAGAGCACAAGTTTCTTTAAATTTGAAACTCTCAAAATAATATAAGTGAAGCAAGAAAGGATTTCTTCAAAATTTCTACTAACTCTCAAAATAATCTAAGTGAAGCATGACAGCAAATTTCTTCAAAATAAAAGCACCACCGTGCTCAAAAAGATAGAAGTGAAGCACTAGAGTAATTCCATGGCTCTAAAAAATTGAAGTGGGGCATAAAGAGTGATTCAAACAAATCATAGCATAATTTGGCTCTTTCAAATGGGTGTGTGCAACAAGGTTTCTTATGATAAACTAACAGAAATGCAATAAAAGACACATATAATACAAGAGACTCCAAGAAAAACTCATAATATATGACAAATAAAAATATAGCTCCAAGTAAAATTACCAATGGTTGTTAGAAGAAAGAGGGGATGCCTTCCGGGGCATCCCCAAGCTTAGTTGCTTGATACTCTTTGAATATTACCTTGGGGTGTCATGGGCACCCCCAAGCTTCGGCTTTTATCAATCCTTATTCGTTTCGATCGTTATCTCACTCAAAATTTGAAAACTTTAATCACACAAAAGTCAACAAAACCTTCTGAGATCCATTAGTATAAGAAAACCAAACTTTACTTTAGCTACTATTGAAAACCCATTCCAATTTTTTTACATTATCCCTACTCTATACTAACTTTAGCATGGCTTATACGCCCCAATATGAACCATAGAATCATCAAAATAAGCACATAATGCAAAGAAAACAGAATCTGAGAAAAACTGAACAATTTGTAAAGACTCGAATTTTACTCATACTTCTGTAACTCCAAACATTCTGAAAAATGAGTAAAACATAGGGAATTTCTATATCAATCATGTGTAAAAACTTCAGACACTTTGGTCGCTTCTGTGATTTTTATAATTTCTTCTACTAGACGCAAAAGTTTCTGTTTTCCAACAAGATCAAAGAACCTTTCAGCCACATGATCCTAAAGGATTTACTTGGGTCAAACACTAACTACAACATAAAAAACACAGTCATAACAGTAGAAAAATTGTGCAAACACTCAAGAATAGAAAGGATAAGTAAAAAATAAATTTTATTAATTGGTTTGCCTCCCAAGAAGCTCTTTCGCATTAAGATAGGCTTGAGATTTTGTTGATGCTCACATGAAAGATAGTAGTTGAAACACGAAGAGATCATCGTGTAGCATAATACAAACACATTTAAGTCTAACATAATTCCTATGCATAGGAATCTCATAAGCAAACAAATTATCAAGACACGAAATATAAAACATATTCATGGAAGAAGAAAGAAACAATAGCAATGTCAACATGACGAGAGATAATTTAGTAACATGAATATTTATGTAACCATATTTCTCTCTGTCATAATAATTACATGTATGATGATATTCAAATTCAACAATACAGCTAACACATAAAATATTCTCTTCATGATCCACATGCATAAATGTCTTGTAATCTTCCAAGGTAGTGGGATTAACATTAAGTAAAGTCATGACCTCTCCAAACCCACTTTTATCAAAAAAATAAAGAGATAAATAATTCTCCAAAATATTGGGATAAATATTACCTAAAGTTGACACTCTTCCAAACCCAATTTCAATACTATTGCAAACATTATTATCAATATCATATTCATCACGAGGAATTGTTTTTGAAGATAGTAAGAAGCATCACCCCAATCATGATCATTACAGTGAGTAGTGGATATGACACAATTGCCAAACCCAATCTTGTTGCTATGCATATTATTTTAATGATTGACACTAACAGAATTTATAATAACTTCATTGCAATCATGCGTTTCATTCAAGGAGATATTATGAATCACTTTATAAATTTCTTATTTTAACACTTCATCAAAATATTCAGATTAACAATTTTCAAGAAAAAACTTCACAAAAATAATCAAGAGCACTCAACTTACTAGCAATTGGTTGAAGATAGTTAGATATTTTGAAAGGATTAGCAAGGGGATGAGGATCCATATGTCTTTACTTTTCCTATTTATTTTTCCGTTTGTGAGTGATGACATGAAGGCAATAGAAGCAAGCAAGCAAGAAAAAGGAAAACGGAAAGAAGGCAAATAAAAAGGCAAATATTTGTGTGTTTTTCTGAAAATGTTTTAGAAGTGGGGGAGAGGAAAATGTAAAATAATGTAATTGCAAGGAGATGAGAGTTTATGTGTGTGAACCTGATAGATCTTGACTTGATATTCCCCAACAATGGAGCGAGACATCGTGACTTGTCGGGACCCCAATCCTAAGCCAAAGGAATCCAACCTGTAACACATCGCATCTCTTTGCGGTCTCACGCACGGTTAACCCCACGGCTGCAGCCTTACCTTAACCAGGACCGTTTGCACCTTTTGACTCGCGTATGCAATTGTGTCGCTAGAAATCCAATGACAAAGAACCTGGATCGACATGTCTAGTCATAAACCATGTACAGAGGTACTCAGCAAGACTTTATGATAACTATCTACTCATGCAATGTATCAATAAGGAATTTTGGGGTTTCATGCGGAAAGCCAGCATTTGACTCGTGGCTAGACAACTTGCATTTTTAAATAAATTTTGACAACTTGATTTCTCGCACATCAGTCCACTAACACCACAACAATACTCCATCATGGAATCATTCCGTCTCCATACGGAAATGCCGTCCACGACACTCACGCTTATCTTGACAATTTTATGAGTAGCCATTGAAGTTATCTATGAACAACATATGTCTCCAAGTAGTCCATATCCACGGACGCGGCTATTCGAATAGATCATAACCCTGCAGGGGTGTACTTCGTCACACACGCTCTCGCCACTTATCGCCATGTGCACGTCATGCACCTCGGCAACCTTCAAGCGGAAGCCCAGCGAGGGAGTCGGCCACGACCGTTAACCACGCTAATACTTAGTCCAGGTTTATCGCCTATCTGAGGGTAACTCGCACGGATGTCTGGCCGAGGTTTATGCTATGGCCCCAAACGATGTGCGCAGGGTACCCAAGCCCACCATCCAGGTGCCACTTGGTACACCGTACCACTGCCTACCGCATCATAGCCCACCTCTCAGGTCAGCGCTATGCACGGCCTCCAGCATGACTATAAACACGAGAAACTACTTGCAACTCCTGGACCGAGTACTAAGCAATTAATAAGTCGAGAGGGTCAATTAAGTATCCCAACGTGTGGTAGTATCTAGTCTTGGATTACATACACGGAACTCAGTTCCTAAGGACGGTTCCAATGAAACAACCCGCCATGTACTCCTACATAGACTTTCACCGGTACCTTTAGCAAATCAGGTTCAACACACCACCTTTACTTACTGAACACATTCTCACAATTCTTTTCATCTCCCAGATGACATACCATATACAACTCTAAGCATAGCATGCATAGCAGGATAAGGCACATCATGGCTCAAGAAACTACCAGGTATGCTAGGTTGCATGGTTCAGCTATTTACTGTGACAAAGACTGGTCATGCAAAGGAAGTGGGTTCAACTAACGTGGCAAAAGCATTTGAAGAATTTGATCCTAATGCAATAAGTAAGTGCAGGAGCGAGAACATGGGATTTATCGGGATGATCAAAATGGTTGCTTGCCTTGTTGCTCAGAGGAGGGACAATATCCGTCAGTCGGATATTAAGTGGAATCCGGAGGAGCGGAGCCTACCGAAAGAAATGAAAACAATCAATGACAATCATATGCAACAAGATGATGCATGAGCGTGACATGATGATGCAAGGTGGTTTGCTAATATAGCTAACATTTGTTAGGTTTGAAATTGATTTGAATCAGATTCAAATATCACTTCAACGAGGTATTATCGAATACCATTTTAATTGATTCGACCTGATCCTCAGATCAACTTGTTTTAACATCATGGAAATGACAAGTTAAGTTCCTGGTTTGTGATTGAACAATGTTTGATCATATCATTTGAAGTGGCATTAAAATGATTTTCAAAATTCCATCTCCATAGCATTTATAAAATTTAACTTATTCATTATTCTACATGTTTTTGTCCAGTAACATTTTCAAACATGTTTGAAAATGACATATTCTGATTCCTTGGATTTTTCTGATACTTTTTCATATATAAATTATTTTCATTGAAGTTACAGATTAATTTCTATGATTTTTAGAAGTTTTGGCATTTTTTGGAATTCTTTTAAATCAGAAAACTCTTTACTGCATCAGCATGACATCAGCAGGTCTAACTGGTCGTTGAAAGTCAAACCTGACCAGTGGGACCCACTGGTCAGTGACTCTGGTCAGATTTAGATTAGTTTTAAACTTAATTAGCTAATTAACCTCAATGGACCCACATGTCAGTGACTTATTAGTTTATTTAATTATTTTTTTGTTAACTAAAATATCCAGAGGCTGGCCCCACACGTCAGTGGCTCAGGCCAGGTGAGATCCACCGGCGGCGAGGTCGTCCTCGCCGGCGGGGAGCCTCCAGCGAAAACCAGTACGGCGGAGGGGATCGGAAACTCGCCTCCGATGACCAAACGCACGGCGGAGACCACAGGAAGAATGGCCACTCGACGGCGCGCATGATGGGGCAAACCCCAGGGGATGGGGTAGCCGGAATCGACGCCGGCAACGAGCTCGGTGGCGACCAAGTTCGGCCATCGTCGAGGTCATCGACCACTGGGTCAAATCGCGCGGGGCTGGGCTCCTAAAGCATTTACGCGACCGCCTGAAGCTGTTGGTGGCCTCAGATGGACCAACCATTCAACGGAGGGCTGCCGGTGACGAGCTGCAGCGGCGGTCCTCGTCGGGCTCCGGTGGAACTAGGCCTAGAGGAGGAGATCGATGGGGAAAGCTTAGGGGAAAGCTGCGCAAGCTCACGAGGAGTGCAGTGGAGGGATTAGACGGCTCAGGGAAGCGCTGGGGGCGACGAATCGAGCAAAGCTCGCCGGCGGCCGAAGCTTGAAGACGACGGTGTCGTGGGCGTTGCACGGCTCGGGGAGGCTTCGGCTTCTGCAGGGATGACCAGCTCGTCGAGGCGGAGCTAATGGAGCACTCGGGAGGAAGATCATATGGCTAGGGGCACAGGCAGCTCGAGCTCGAGCTCATGGCAATGGCGGCAGAAGGGGGAAGGAGAGAACCGAGAGGAGAGGGGGAATGGCGCACGGGAATGGATAGGTACGTGCTCGGAAAGGTTATCCCCGCGCTCGTCAGCACGAAGCGGCAGCCAGGCAGGCAGGGAGCTGCGTGGAGGCGCGCGGCGTCACGGCCACCTCCTGCTCCCACTGGCCGGGGAGGAAGACGACAGCAAGAATCTGGGACGGGCCAGGTGAGCGCCAGGTAAGTCCTTCCTCAGTTTATTTTTGTTTTGTTTCTGTTTTGCTAACTATTTGATTTGCTATTTATTTCAGCTTCAAAAGCAAACTAAAAATAGTTTGAAAAATGCTGGGGTGTTAGTTGGAATATTTCCGATCACCCATAAAGTTTTCAGCATTTTTGAAAACTATATATTTTTGAATTCAAATTTAAAACTTAAACCAGTAGCCTTTTGCATTTATTTAAAATGCCAAACGTGTTAAGAAAATGGTTTTCTTCATTGCTTATTTGCTTTCAAGAATTATCAGAAAAGTTGAACTTTTCTTGAGGCCATTTTGGGTTCATTGATTTGAACAAGTTTATAATTCCTTTGAATTTGAGAAGTGGCTAGGGTTTTTGAGTTTTCCTTCACCACTTGCTTTGTTCTTGTTGAAATTTTCTTGGATGCAATGCAAAGAAGATATGAGCACAATGCTAACTTGATTAGAGTTCCAGGGATGTGACAACTCACCCCCACTCAAAAGAATCTCGTCCCGAGATTTAGAAGTCGTCGGGAATAACGTAGGATACTTAAGTCGGAGACGATCCTCTCTTTTCCAAGTGGCCTACTTCTCAGAATGGTTTGACCATTGAACTTTAAGAAACTTGAGGTTTCGACGTCGAGTGGTACGCTCAGCTTGATCAAGAATATGCACGGGGTATTCTCGGTATGAAAGGTTATCTTGGAGATCAAGCATTTCGTGGTCCACTTCACGGATAGGATCCGAAAAGCAACGCGTGAGTTGCGAGACGTGGAAGACATCATGAACCTTGGAAAGATGCGGAGGAAGTTCCAACTGGTAGGCAACTTCTCCTCGTTTGGCAAGAATGCGAAAAGGACCAATGTAACAAGGAGCCAACTTGCCCTTGATACTGAATCGATGGGTACCCTTCAAAGGTGTAACCCGAAGGTAAGCCTTCTCGTCAACTTCAAAGGTCACAGTCTTATGATGACGATCATATTGGCTCTTTTGACGAGACTGGGCTGTTTCCAACTTTTCACGAATAATGCGAACCTGCTCTTCTGCATCCTGAATCATATCCGGGCCAAAGAGTTGCCTCTCTCCGGTTTCTGACCAACTAAGAGGTGTTCGACATCTTCGTCCATAGAGAACTTCAAAAGGAGCTTTGCCCAAGCTTGATTGATAACTATTGTTATAAGAAAATTGAGCGAATGGAAGGCACTTCTCCCAATTCATACCAAACGACATAACACAAGCTCGGAGCATATGTTCTAGGATTTGATTCACTCTTTCTACTTTACCACTTGATTGAGGATGGAAAGCAGTGCTAAAAGATAAGTGAGTCCCCATGGCATTCTGAAAACTTTCCCAAAAGCGAGAAGTAAAGATACTTCCACGGTGTGAGTTAATCTCCAGGGGAACACCACGAAGAGACACTATTCGAGAGACATATAACTCTGCTAGCTGGCTAGCTGTTATACTCTGACGAACTGGAAGAAAATGAACTACTTTGGAGAGACGGTCAATGACCACAAAGATAGCATTATTTCCTTTCTTGGTCTTGGGAAATCTGGTAATGAAATCCATACTAACTTTATCCCATTTCCATTCAGGAATAGCTAAGGGTTGAAGGGTGCCAGCAGGCCTTTGATGTTCTGCCTTAACTCGACGATAAACGTCGCAGTTGGCAACAAACTCAGCAATTTCTCTCTGCATCCTAGTCCACCAGAACCTCTGGCGTAGATCCTGATACATCTTAGTACTACCGGGATGAATGGTGAGAGGAGAATCATGAGCCTCCTTAAGGATCAATTGCCGCAGACGTTTGCTCTTAGGAACCACTAAAAGATTCTGAAAGAACACAACACCTTTCTCATTGATGGAGAAATCCCTATCGTTACCGCTAGCAATATTCTCCTTGATCCGGGATATACCCTTATCATAAGCCTGCACGGCTATGATTTGATCCCTAAGAGTAGGCTTCCCCACCAGGGTAGAAAGGAATCCTTGAGGAACAATATGGAGATTTAACTTCCGAAATTCCTCATAGAGATGTGGTTGACCTTGTTGTAGCATCAAACTGTTGCAATAAGATTTACGACTTAGTGCATCAGCCATAACATTGGCCTTCCCTAGGGTGTAAGTTATCCCTAAGTCGTAATCCGAGATCAACTCAACCCACCGTCTTTGCCTGAGATTCAAATGCGGCTAGGTGAAGATATATTTCATACTTTGGTGATCCGTGAATATTTCTCAACGATTACCCAAAAGGTAATATCGCCAGGTTTTAGTGCATGGACTACAACTGCAAGCTCAAGATCATGTGTGGGATAATTATCCTCATGTGGATGCAACTATCGAGATGCGTATGCAATCACATGACGATCTTGCATGAGAATGCAACCTAATCCTGGTCGCGAGGCGTCGCAATAGATAACAAAGTCCTTAGAAAAATCTGGTGGTAGCAACACAGGTGCGGAAGTCAGGCGTCTTTTCAGTTCCTGAAAACTATTCTCACACTGTGGTGTCCACTCGAACTTTTTATCCTTCTTGAGGACTTCAGTTAGAGGCTTTGCAACCTTGTAGAAATTCTCGACAAAGCGGCGACAATAGCTCGCTAGACCAAGAAAACTCCTAACTTGCTTAACCGATTGAGGTTGAGTCCAATCAAGGACGGCTTGAACTCTCTCGGGGTTGACAGCAATACCCTTACCAGAGATTACGTGACCTAGATAGGTCACTTCTGGTAACCAAAATTCGCATTTGGAAAACTTGGCATAAAGGCGATGCTCTCGAAGTTTCATCAATACCAGCCTTAGATGCTCGGCATTTTCTTGTTCGTTCTTCGAGTAAATGAGAATATCATCGAGATATACCACGACAAATTTATCCAAATACTCCATGAAGATTGAATTCATCAGTCAAGAGAAGGTGCGTGGGGCATTGGTTAAACCGAAGGACATGACGGTGTAATCGTATTGGCCATAACGAGTAACAAAAGCCGTTTTTGGAATGTCCCCGTTCTTGATCTTGATTTGATGGTATCCCAACCTCAAATCCATTTTGGAGAAGATTGAGGATCCAGCGAGCTGATCGTATAGGTCGTTGATCCTGGGGAGCGGATACTTGTTCTTTATGGTGACCAGATTAACTGGTTGGTAATCTACAACCATCCGATTCGTTCCGTCTTTCTTCTTGACGATGAGGACGGGGCAAGCCCAAGGAGAAGAGCTAGGACGAATGAAACCTTTATTCAAGGTGTCATCTAGTTGCTTCTTAAGTTCGGCTAGCTCCAAGGGTGCCATCTTATATGGTCTTCTGGCTATTGGAACAGTTCCCGGAACAAGATCTATCACGAACTCTACATCTCTGTCAGGTGGAATTCCTGGCAGTTCCTCTGGAAAGACATTCGGGAAGTCACTAACTACCGGGATGTCTTAATGTTCCGGAAGAGGGTTGGCATTGAGGGAATAGAGTTGGCATTTGGCAACTCGAGTAGAGACATTGACTATCTCACCCGAGGGATGGGTAAGCTGAACATTTCTAGAATGAGTATCAATCTTGGCATAATGAGCTGACATCCAGTCCATACCCAAGATGATATTAATATTCGAAGATTTCAGGGCTATCATTGAGGCTAGAAAAACTAGCCTGTCTACTAGAATTTTATTGTCATAGGTTATCCTACAGGTTTGCCACTTGCTACCAGGGGTTTGGACAACCAATGGAATTGGCATATCACAAAAAGACATGTTATGCAACGCTGCATAACTTTCTGAGATGAAGGAATAAGAAGACCCAGTGTCAAAAAGAACAAACGCTGGGTGATGATTAACAAGAAGCGTACCCAGTATGACGTCGGGATCCTCTGCAGTTTCTTCTGCTAAGACATAGTTCACACGGCCACGTGCAGGAGTTGGCTTCACATAGTAAGCTTTGCCCGACTTGCCTTGCCCGACGGACTTTCCGAGTTGCTTGGCACCCACATTCTGAGGACACTCACGGGAATAGTGCCGTGGTTCTCCACACTTGTAGCATATCACTTGGTTCGCACGTGGTGCAGCATTGCTTGCTGGACCACCATAGTTTTTTGCTGGAGGGTTGGTCTGATTCGTCTGAGGCGCCACGTAGGATGGCCTTGGAGTATATCTTGGCGGCAGAGAACTGTTTGGAACCCACAGCGTGCATTTTGGAAACGCGGAGCCAGAAGACGAGCCAAAGTCACGGGAGTGCTTCTTTGTGGCTTCGAAGTCGGTATGACCAGTCTCGGCACTGATCGCCTTGTTGATCAGGGCTTGGAAGCTTGCACACTCATGGAGGCGCAGATCACGACGAAGCTCAGGGCTTAGACCCTTACGGAATCTTCCTTGCTTCTTGGCGTCAGTAGACACCTCCTCTGTTGCGTAGCGGGCGAGGTTACCGAACTCGCGGCTATAGGCATCTACAATCAACTTCCCCTGAGTGAACGCACAAAACTCCTCTCTCTTTCTATCCATCAGGCCCTCTGGAATATGGTGCAGACGGAAGGCTGCACTAAAGTCTGCCCATGTGGCTGCTGGTTCAGCAGGACGCATAGCTTCAAAGTTCTCCTACCACAGATTGGCAGGTCCTTCTAGAAAATACGCCGCGAAGGTCACCTTCTCGGCCTCAGCAACATTCGCAGAGCGAATCTTACGTGAGATACTACACAACCAATCATCAGCGTCGAGGGGATCGACGGAGTGATGGAACTTTGGAGGATTCAGCTTAACAAAGTCATTGAGTGATACTGCAGCATTCCTAGGTTGACGAGCCGTATTCTGCTCAATACGCTCCAACAGTCGGTTGGTCTCCCTTTTGTTCCTTTCTGCCTCAAGTATCACTTCCACCAGAGAGGGTGGGTGAGGCACGTCTTCCTGCGACGCTTGACTACCCTCGCCTTGCTCATGAGCAGGGGCACGGTTCAACCTGGTGAACACCATCCTGACAAACAAACTCACAGCTTAGACCAATATCATTATCAATACTAGCTATGGATTAAGAATGCATTGAACACATGGAATGCGGAAATGAATATCCGAACAACATGGTAACAAGCAACTGCTATATATACACCATTGTTCATACACACCCTAACATAGTTCAGTACAACCTTAACCTAAGAGCAAACTACTGAAATTATGAAACTACTCATCAGAGGCTTACAAGCTTCCTATACATTATTTATCTAGGCCTCTGGAATTCATTTCACATCACAAGCATACTTCACAAGTCACACAGGACTGTGAACGTACAACTACTACCATACTATCCTTCCACTCACAGCTCAGGCATCCGCATAGAACATCTCATAAAGATTGCCTCCATGGCCTGGAAACTCAACCTGCGGATCAAGAAATACTCTGGCCTGAGACCCCTGGGATCCGTAAGGACACGGATGTGGCCTTGGTCCCCTGACTCATGGTAGTAGGGGTCCCCGAAGAGGGGTGACTCCTCCTATAGCTGGCCAGTCAACGTGGGCCGGAAGATGGGTCCTAACAGGGTTCAGCATCTCCATATCTCCATACCCTATCTGGACTACCGGTGCCAGCTCCGTCAAAGCCATCCACAGGCGGGCACGTGTAGCATAAAGCTCCATGTGGAGAGCACGAGCATCCCTGTCTCTGTTCTCTTGCATCTCAGCAGTGGACTGCAATAGCGGATCCTCCATAGAAGAATCAAAATAGACCCCACTGAGGTATCCCTCTTCACCAGGCTGAGAGGCAGGAACATAGCAGAACTCCGAATTCTGCAGCAGTGCATGTCTCGCCCTCATAATGGTCAGCATTGAATAGGCAACCTCTTGTACTGCCATGTCAACAGTGACTCCCAATCCATAGGACTAATGGATTGGCTCCTCAGCTCCAGGGTAGTCTGGAAATACCCTAACAGTGCAGATATACTGGCTCTGGTTGAAGTCTCGGTCTTGTTCCTCCAGTGTGTACTCTGGGTACCAGCGGTAACCGCACACCGACATCACCCTAACCAGCATGGCCGTATGACCCGGCACATCAATGCACCTAGTCAGACGTACCACCTGACGAGAAGGACAGCCAGGCATCTGAAAATAGAGAGTAATGCAAAAGCATTAGAGCTCTGAATGCAAAATTGGGAAGCATAACGGTTGTAAATGCTCAAAAACAAATTTTGAGACAACCCAAAATAGAATAGCGTAACCACTGAACTATCCAGTTCAATTCTCTGATCATCGAACTTACTTCCTTTTTCCTAGGGATAAAAGAAACGCAATATAACTCTCGACCCGTAGTCTTATAATCTACCAATCAGAAACACGAGCCTAGAAGAAGATGAGTAACCTAGTACTTAATTCCTGCAGAAAAGACGAGGATGACCAGAATAGAATAACTTGAGAAGAGAACAAGAGTCTTACGTTACCTTCCACAAACAATTCCCTTATATATAACTAAGAAATTCTAGACTCAACTTCAACCAGTTTGGCTTAGTAGTCCTACAGTCAGTCAGGCTCTGATACCAACGCTGTCTGGACCCCGATCCTAAGCCATAGGAATCCAGCCTATAACACATCGCATCTCTTTGCGGTCTCACGCACGGTTAACCCCAGGGCTGCAGCCTTATCTTAGCCAGGACCGTTTGCGCCTTTTGACTCGCGTATGCAATTGTGTCGCTAGCAATCCAATGACAAAGAACCCGGATCGACATGTCTAGTCATAAACCAAAGTGGCAGTTCCGCACTGGGACATGCATACATGACCCTGCAAAGCAGGTGTCGGTCACCAGCGAATGTAGATGAGTCGTAGCAAGCTACAAGGACTCCATTACATCGTGTGACATTCCCCAAAGGGGACAGACACAGCAGCTAAGAAGGACACATGTCGGTCAACCAATGTGTCCGGAGCAGTAGCGAGCTACCATGGCTCGTTGGATCACATAGGGGCATTTCCTTGTAAAGAATGCTACTAAAGTCTACGGCTAGGTAATCGAACCCCATACATATCAAGTATGACACATGTACGCATGGCATACCGATATGTATAGATACATCGATGGCATCACAACATAACCATAAACATACAAACTATATTTAAAAGGCTCGGAAGAGCCACACACATTATATTACACAGTAGGGGTCTCACGACCCATCATAGCAGTCATTCAGTTACAAGCCAGCGGAAGTGTTTGCACTGTCTGAGTACAGACAGGTGAAACTAGAAGGCCCATGGCCTGACTATACTACACACCCATCCTCGGGCCAGATCGTAGTTGGGACACCAGCTACTCGTCGTCGTCGATGTCTAGGAAGAACCCTCCATTAGGGTCATTAACAACCTCTGCAACAATTATTAAGCAAACATGAGTACGGAGGTACTCAGCAAGACTTTAGGATAACTATCTA
Source organism: Hordeum vulgare subsp. vulgare (assembly GCF_904849725.1). Lineage (NCBI taxonomy): Eukaryota > Viridiplantae > Streptophyta > Magnoliopsida > Poales > Poaceae > Hordeum > Hordeum vulgare. The sequence continues at coordinate 162,757,136 of NC_058522.1, forward strand.
CTCATGCAATGTATCAATAAGGAATTGTGGGGTTTCATGCGGAAAGCCAGCATTTGACTCGTGGCTAGACAACTTGCATTTTTAAATAAATTTTGACAACTTGATTTCTCGCACACGAGTCCACTAACACCACAACAATACTCCATCGTGGAATCATTTCGTCTCCATACGGAAATGCCGTCCACGACACTCACGCTTATCTTGACAATTTTATAAGTAGCCATTGAAGTTATCTATGAACAACATATGTCTCCAAGTAGTCCATATCCGTGGACGCGGCTATTCGAATAGATCATAACCATGCAGGGGTGTACTTCGTCACACACGCTCTCTCCATTTATCGCCATCTGCGCGTCATGCACCTCGGCAACCTTCAAGCGGAAGCCCAGCGAGGGAGTCGGCCACGACCGTTAACCACGCTAATACTTAGTCCAGGTTTATCGCCTATCTGAGGGTAACCCGCAAGGAAGTCCGGCCGAGGTTTCCGCTACGGCCCCAAATGATGTGCGCAGGGTTCCCAAGCCCACCATCCGGGTGCCACTTGGTACACCGTGCCACTGCCTACCACATCATAGCCCACCTTTCAGGTCAGCGCTATGCACGGCCTCCAGCATGACTATAAACACGAGAAACTACTTGCAACTCCTGGACCGAGTACTAAGCGATTAATAAGTCGAGAGGGTCAATTAAGTATCCCAACGTGTGGTAGTATCTAGTCTTGGATTACATACACGGAACTCAGTTCCTAAGTTCGGTTCCAATGAAACAACCCGCCATGTACTCCTACATAGCCTTTCATCGGTACCTTTACCAAATCAGGTTCAACACACCACCTTTACTTAGTGAACACATTCTCACAATTCTGTTCATCTCCCAGATGACAAACCATACACAACTCTAAGCATAGCATGCATAGCAGGATAAGGCACATCATGGCTCAAGCAACTACCAGGTATGCTAGGTTGCATGGTTCAGCTATTTACTGTGACAAAGACAGGTCATGCAAAGGAAGTGGGTTCAACTAACGTGGCAAAAGCATTTGAAGCATTTGATCCTAATGCAATAAGTAAGTGCAGGAGCGAGAACATAGGATTTATCGGGATGATCAAAATGGTTGCTTGCCTTGTTGCTCAGAGGAGGGACAATATCCGTCAGTCGGATATTCAGTGGAATCCGGAGGAGCGGAGCCTACCGAAAGAAATGACAACAATCAATGACAATCATATGCAACAAGATGATGCATGAGCATGACATGATGATGCAAGGTGGTTTGCTAATATAGCTAACATTTGTTAGGTTTGAAGTTGATTTGAATCAGATTCAAATATCACTTCAATGAGGTATTCTCGAATACCATTTTAATTGATTCGACCTGATGCTCAGATCAACTTGTTTTAACATCATGGAAATGACATGTCAAGTTGCTGGTTTGTGATTGAACAATGTTTGATCATATCATTTGAAGTGGAATTCAAATGATTTTCAAATTCCATCTCCATAGCATTTATAAAATTTAACTTATTCATTATTCTACATGTTTGGTCCACTAACATTTTCAAACATATTTGAAAATCACATATTCAGATTCCTTGGATTTTTCTGATACTTTTTCATATATAAATTATTTTCATTGGAGTTACAGATTCATTTCTATGATTTTTAGAAGTTTTGGCATTTTTGTGGAATTGTTTTAAATCAGAAAACTCTTTACTCCATCAGCATGACATCAGCAGGTCCAACGGGCCGTTGAAAGTCAAACCTGACCAGTGGGACCCACTGGTCAGTGACTCTGGTCAGATTTAGATTAGTTTTAAACTTAATTAGCTAATTAACCTCAATGGACCCACATGTCAGTGACTTATTAGTTTATTTAATTTTTATTTTAGTTAACTAAAATGTCCAGAGGCTGGCCCCACACGTCAGTGGCTCAGGCCAGCTGAGATCCACCGGCGGCGAGGTCGTCCTCGCCGGCGGGGAGCCTCCAGCGACCACCAGTACGGCGGAGGGCATCGGAAACTCGCCTCCGATGACCAAACGCACGGCGGAGACCACAGGAAGAACGACGCGCACGATGGGGCAAACCCCAGGGGCTGGGGTGGCCGGAATCGACGCCGGCGACGAGCTCGGTGGCGACCAAGTTCGGCCATCGTCGAGGTCATCGAACACAGGGTCAAATCATGCGGGGCTGGGCTCCTAAAGCATCTACGCGACGGCCTGAAGCTGTTGGTGGCCTCAGATGGACCAACCATTCACCGGAGGGCTGCCGGCGACGAGCTGCAGCAGCGGTCCTCGTCGGGCTCCGGTGCAACTAGGCCTAGAGGATGAGATCGACGGGGAAAGCTGCGCAAGCTCACGAGGAGTGCAGTGGAGGGCTTAGACGGCTCGGGGAAGCGCTGGGGGCGACGAATCGAGCGGAGCTCGCCGGCGGCCGAAGCTTGAAGACGACGGTGTCGTGGGCGTTGCAGGGCTCGGGGAGGCTTTGGCTTCTGCAGGGATGACCAGCTCGTCGAGGCGGAGCTAATGAAGGACTCGGGAGGAAGATCATGTGGCTAGGGGCACGGGCAGCTCGAGCTCGAGATCTTGGCAATGGCGGCAGAAGGGGGAAGGAGAGAACCGAGAGGACAGGGGGAATGGCGCACGGGAATGGATAGGGACATGCTCGGGGAGGATATCCCCGCGCTCGTTAGCGTGAAGCGGCGGCTAGGCAGGCAGGGAGCTGCGTGGAGGCGCGCGGCGTCGCGGCGGCCACCTCCTGCTCCCACTGGCGGGGGAGGAAGACGACAGGAAGAAGCTGGGCCGGGCCAGGTGAGCGTCAGGTAAGTCCTTCCTCAGTTTTTTTCTGTTTTCTTTCCGTTTTGCTAACTATTTGATTGGCTATTTATTTCAGCTTCATAAGCAAACTAAAAATAGTTTGAAAAATACTGGGGTGTTAGTTGGAATATTTCCAATCAGCATTTTTGAAAACTATATATTTTTGAATTCAAATTTAAAACTTGAAACCAGTAGCCTTTTGCATTTATTTAAAATGCCAAATGCGTTAAGAAAATGGTTTTCTTCATTGCTTATTTTCTTTCAAGAATTATCAGAAAAGTTGAACTTTTCTTGAGGCCATTTTGGGTTCATTGATTTGAACAAGTTTATAATTCCTTTGAATTTGAGAAGTGGCTAGGGTTTTTGAGTTTTCCTTCACCACTTGCTTTGTTCTTGTTGAAATTTTCTTGGATGCAGTGCAAAGAAGATATGAGCCCAATGCTAACTTGATTAGAGTTCCAGGGATGTGACATGACTCACCGTTGATTTGCGTTGGTTTCCCTCTAAGCTTAAAGGGTGATGTAGCACAGCGACCGCAAGTATTTCCCTCAATTATGAAACCAAGATATCAATCCAGTAGGAAGATCCACAAGACCATGTAAGAGGTACCTGCACACAAATAACAAATCCTCACAACCCAACGCGTGTAGGGGTTGTCAGTCCCTCGTGGGTAAAATAAAGCGGTGAAAGTATAGATTGATAGAAGCAAATAAAGTGATGGAAAATAAAACGCAGCAATGTATTATTGGGTATTTGATAATATAGATCTGAAAGTAAAAGAGAAAATAAAATGGAAACGCAAATAGAAAAAGATCTTGCAAATAGATGATGTAAAATAGACCCACGGGCCATAGATTTCAATAGTGGCTTCTCTTGAGAAAATAGAAACCGGTGGGTAAAAAAAATATTGTTGGACAATTGATAGAAGAGTGAATAATTATGAAGATATCCAAAACAATTACCATGTCTATAGGCATCACGTCCAAGACAAGTAGACCGACTTCTGTGTGCATCTACTACTATTACTCCACACATCGACCGCTATCTAGCATGCATCTAGTGTATTAAGTTCATGGAGAAACAGAGTAATTCTTTAGGAATGATGACATGATGTAGACAAGATCAGTTCATGTAGGAATAGACCCCATTGTTTTATCCTTAAAAGCAATGATACATGTGTGTCATGTCTCTTTCTATCAGTGAGGTTGAGCACCATAAGATCGAACCCATCACAAAGAACCTCTTCCCATTTAAAGATAAAAATATCAAGTTGACCAGTAAAAACCCAAATATCGAAGAAGAAATACGAGCCTATAATAATCAAGAATGGATATAATTTCATAGATGTGATCATAAAATCACAATTCATCGGCTCGCAACAAACACACCACAAAAGAAAGAGTTACATAAAATAGATCTCCAAGAGACCATTTGATTGAGAAGCAAAACAAGAGTGAAAGCCATCAAGCTAGTGCCTACGAACCCGTAGGTCTGATATGAACTACTCACGCATCATCGGAGGAGCACCAATGAGGATGATGAACCCCTCTGAGATCATGTTCCTCTCCGAAATGGGCTCAAGGTTGGATTGCGTGGATTCTGGAACTTGTGGCGGCTCAAACGATTTTTCGTCTTCTTTTATAGGGTTTCTGGAATATTGTGGTATTTATAGAGCTCATAGGATGTGGAGGAGGTGCCATAGGCCCCCACTACCCACCAGGCTGCGCTACGGGGCCAGGGCGCTCCCTAGTGCCTAGTGAGTTGCCTGGATCTCTGTGACAGCCCGATGCCGACGTTCCAGAAAATTCCCCCTTTATTCCGTTTCTGTCATGAGATTATTTTTATTTGTTGCATCATGCGCATCATCAGCATTGCATCGGCATCCCGTTGCCGCCAGTTTTCAAAACTTGCATCCGTTGTTAGTTGTCAGTTCCCATCGTTGTCTGTTATGGGCCCGACCACACACGCACGCGCCCGCAGAATCGTCTAAATCTTGTTTTCAAAGTGTGTTTAAAATTGTCTCCGTTTGAGTTGGAACTTGACGTGCAGTCTTATTTTTATATAGCTAGGCCGCCTGCCAAATTACGTGGCGATCGGAGTCCGTCTGGTACACGAACGGTCGACCATAGCGGCACCGTACTCGGTCTACCGTCGGACGTTTTCCGGTGTTTTAAAATCGAGTTGCCGGGTGTCCGTTTTCCCTCTCATCTCCACCTAGCCCCTTTGCTCAGTGCATCGCCCTACGCGCAGCCTAGTCCGAAAACCTCCTGGAACCCGAACCCGGCTGTCGTGACCGTTGGATCCGGATCAACCCCGTTTTACCCTAAACCATCGCTAGTTTTACAATTGGATACTCTAACCTATATTTCTGGACCGTCTGATCGAATCGGAGGGTCCAGGTCAGCCCTTTCCAAACCCACCTAACTATTTAAGTAGGCAAACCCTAGCAATCTGTCCCATCCTACCCTAGTCCCATCGCCGCCATCGCCCCCTTCCTCGTTTTCCCCGCCGTCCCAATCGCAACGTAGTAGCCCAGTCCCGACCGCCCACCTCGTTTTCAGTCCCGCGCCCACTGTCTCCCCTCATCCAGGAGCTCGAGTCCAACCGAACCTCCAAGCCCTGAGCCACCTAGCTTTAACGCTCGATCCAAATGGGATCGAGGCAAGCAACCAGTGCGTTGTGCGCCCCACCTCGCCTTCCTTGCTCGCCCAAGTTGGACCAGGAAGTCGCCCTCTAGCGCCCGCTGCAACTAGCTTCCGCCGCGCAGCCTCGCCCTATGCTCCTCCATGCCCGCCGTGGCCCTGCTCCGGCCGGCCACCGGCAACCTCCAGGTTGGTTCCCTCGTGCCTGCTTCCCCTCTCCTTCCTCCTCTAATTCCCTCGTCTTTGCTTCCTTTCTTTATGTCAGGGACAGAACGGAAGCCCGCCGCCGCCGTCAATGGAGCTCACCCATCCGCATCACCCGGAGCTCCCTCGTCGTCGGTAATGGATTCCCCATGCCTGGATCCGTCAAAACCCCGACCCCTCTGTGCGTCTTCTCACCATGGCCGCCGGCCTCCCTGCAATCCCGATCTGGTAGACAGAGTTGTTGTTGTTTCAGTTCAGTTTGGTTAGAACACCAGAGGGGTATGATACATCTAACGCAGTCCCATGTTTTTATCAAGAGTTGCTTTGTAGCCTACTGGTCAGCGCGATGCTCTCTCACAAGTAGATCCCGGGATCGAGTCCCCCGGATGCAGATATTTTCTTGCATTTTTGTCTTGCATTGCAGCGGCTAGGCTTAGATTTCATTACGTTCAACTCTTGATGTTACTATTCGCAAACACATGTGCAGTCGAGCTGGTAGCCGATCCGTGCCATGTACCATGGGGTCTGGGGTTCGAATCCCAGACAACCCTGCTTATTTTGCTGTTTGTTTGATTTTTGGTTCAGGTTCGGCGTGGTGCTTGTTCATCTAGCGTAGGAACCGATTTTATCACAAGCGTGGAAGCTAGCCAGCTAGTCAACCAAGGGAATTTGCACCCACAGGTCGTGGGTCCAAATCCCAGCTTCCCTAGATTTGGCCTACTTTCTTTTTTTTGTTTTCCTGCGCTAGTAATTTTTTTGTGCTAAGTCGGGTTATAGGCATATCTTTAAAACGCTTGTAATTTTTAAACCGTGCATCGCATGCAGAAATCGTAGATATGTAGAACGTGTAGATTTTCGTGTAGTTTCGCAAAATGTCACTTTCTTGCATGATAAAAGTATTTAACCGTGTTGTTTGCATCGTTTTGCATAGAGGACGTGTTAAAAACAGTTTAATTCTTAGCTAGTTATCCATAGCTCCGATGGAGATGAGCTAAATATGGAAACTGACTAGTACGACAAGTAGAATCACGCGAACCACTTTGTTTTCTGTTTAGCAAACCGAAAATGTGATTAGGACAAATCTGGACAGAATTAAGATTTAACACGTGGGGTAATTTCGAAGATGCTATATGTCGTTTCCGGTGTCATTTAAAATGCCTAGCTAGGTAGATTAATTTGTGCTTCACCCTCGTGCCATGTTTAACAACATTTATTATAGCGTGTACCTCAATGGGAGTGAACTAAATAATTAAACGTGGAGTTTCGTCGATATGCAACTCGTTGCATATCGAGCTTCACTTAATGTGTAGTGTTTGACTGTTGTGTTTGTCATGCCTTGCAATAGACCGTTCATGCATCATATGTGTTGTGCATCGTGTGGTGAATATCGTGTGTTGATTCTTGTTTCCGGTTTGCTTCGTCTCGATAGAGTTTCGCAAGTGTGTCAGATTGTGAGGACCCGTTCGACTACATCGGTTCGTCTGCTTGACGGAGTCATTCTTCTTCCAAGCGGGATCTCAGGCAAGATGACCATTTCCCCAGATACCATTACTATCATTGCCATGCTAGTTTTACCGCTTCTATCGATTATGTCTCATTGCCTACCACATGTTAAATATCATCCTCTCAACAATGCCATGACAACCTTCAACCTGTTCACCACCTAGCAAACCACTGATTGACTATGTTACCGCTTGCTTAACCATGTATTAGTGTTGCTAGTTGCAGGTGCAGTTGCTTCCATGTGAAAACATGGGTTCCTTGTTATATCACCATATTAAATGCTATTTAACTTAATGCACCTATATACTTGGTAAAAGGTGGAAGGCTCGGCCTTTCTAGCCTGATGTTTTGTTCCACCTTTGCCCCTTAGTTTCGGCTACTGGTGTTATGTTCCATAATTGAGCGCTCCTAACACGATCGGGGTTGTTATGGGGACCCCCTTCATAATTCATTTTAGATTAAAGCTGGCCTGGCAAGCCCAACATTGGTTCTACATTTGCCCAACATAATATTTCTGTTAATACTGAAATGCATAGGGAGTTAGCGCTACCCGAGGAGTAATTCTACATAATACAAGGGTGTCAGTGCTGATGGTGTTGGTCCCAAAAGGGCACCCTACGGGGCCACCACGGGGCAACTCGACGTTTGGCACCTATAGCCTTTCCCATCCGGTCGTGTCCTGAGAACGATATACGCGGCTCCTAGCGGGTTCGTCGACACGTCGGGCGGCCTTGCTCGATTAGTTTTACCTTTGATGAAATATATTGAGCATCGGGATTCCGGTGATGCTTTGGTAATCTCAGAGTTGAGTTTTTCCACTAAGGAGTCCGACGAGATCGCGAGCTTCGTGATCGAGGATTTCTATGCAGCTTGTGGTAATTTGTGATGGATTAGTTGGAGCACCCCTGCAGGGTTAAATCTTTTCGGAAAGCCGTGTCCACGATTATGTGGCAACGTGGAAACTTTGTTTAACACTGGTTCTAGATAACTTGAAGTTAACTTAATTAAAACATGCCAACTGTGTGCGTAACCGTGATTGTCTCTTTCGTGAGTTCCTTCTCCGATAGAGGACACGGTGGGGTTATGTCTGACGTAGGTAGGTATTCAGGACCATTCATTTGATCATCAGTAGTCACGTCCGCTATGCGTAGATCTTCCCCCTCTTATTTCTTGTACTCGTAAGATTAGCCACCAAATATATGCTTAGCCGCTGCTGCAACCTCACCACTTAACCTTGCCTCACCCATTAATCTTTGCTAGTCTTGATACCTTTGGAAATGAGATTGCTGAGTCCCTTGTGGCTCACAGATTACTACAACACCAGTTGCAGGTACAGGTAAAGGTTACTTGACGCGAGCGCGTTTATTGTTCATTTGGAGCTGCTTCTTCTTCTTCTTCTTCATCGACTATGATGGGTTCCAAGCCGGCAGCCTGTGATAGCAAGGATGGACGTCATTCTTCTTTTCTCGTTTGATTTCATCCGTAGTCGGACCCTGCTCTTATTCATGATGTTTATGTATTGTACTGATGTGACTCTGATGTAGCTTGTGGCGAGTGTAAGCCAATTCTATTTATATCTCATCTTTTCAGTACATGTACTTGTAACGATATCCATTCTTGCGAAACGACGAGATCGCTTCTATCCCTGACAAGGCCCTCGTGCCAAATTGAGGATAGGATCGCATCTTGGGCGTGACAATCTCCCCTAGTGAGCATCCTTGGTGCCCAAGTTTCCTTCTGGTACAAAAAAATCTCCAAAAGGTTTTGTGGCATTTGGACTTCATCTGATATTTATTTTATGTGAAGGAAAAAAAAGCAACTGACAGTGGGCACTATGTCAATAGGTTAGTCCTTAAAAATGATACAAATTTGCAATAAATGATTATAAAACAACCAAATATAATAATATAACAACATGGAATAATAAAAAATTATAGATATGCTTGTGGGAATGATTGTATATTTTACCGTGGTGAGTACAAAGATTTGTGTGCTTGTCCCACATGCAAGCATGTATGATAAAAGAACATGAGAGGAAAGGACAAGTACACATTGGATGACGGGATCAAGACAAGGATCCCGTTTCAAGGTTGTTTGGTACTTGAGTTTAATTCAAAGGTTGAGGAATTTGTTTGCAAACCCTAGAGAGGCAAAGTGGTTACGGTGGCATCATGATGAGCGAACTGTGGATATATATATATCAGGAACCCCAAATATGGGGCTCAGTGCGAATTAATCTTCAAACAAGTTTGAAGACTTTGCCAAGGATCCTAGAAGCATAAGGCTCGGGGAGTGTAATGACGGGATGAATCCTTTTGGCGATATGAGCACCAAACATAGCACATTGCCGGTGCTTCTCTACGTATATAACCTTGCTCCTTGGTTGTGTATGAAGAAAAAACACATCACAATGTCAATGATTATCCAAGGCCCAAAGCAACCTGGACATGACATCGACATTTACTTTCAGTTACTGGTAGAAAAACTTCTGACATTGCTGGCAAAAGAGTTTGTTGTAAAATGTTATGATGCTTGGAAAAAGAAGTTTGTCGATTTACATGCGATTCTGCTGCACACCATTCAAGATATACATGCATTAGGCAACACGTCAGGGCTGAAAACAATGGGAGATGTAGGGTGTGTCGCATGCATGGATAGGATAGCTTGCAGATTTCTTTCCAACTCACAGAAAACAGTGTATTTGCGCCATCGTAGGTTCTTATGGAAAGATCACCGATACCAAAAGATGAAAGCTGAATCTGATGGTATGACAGAGGTAGGTTTGGGCCCAAGATCTTATGATGGGGAGTGGGTCCACAACATGGCTAAACAAATTAATGTTGTGCTTGGCAAGAAACATGCTTGGACGGTGAAACAAACACCCAGGAATCAAGTGTTTAAGAAGCAATCGGTGTTCTGGGAATTACCTTACTGGGAGATTCTACATGTATGTCACTGCATCAATGGCATGCACATAGAGAAGTACATATGTGAACGCATCCTTGGTACTCTGCTCAAGATTAAAGGTAAAACAATAGATGGTGATGGTGCGCAAATCGGCATGCTGGGTGATCAAATAAAATGCAAGAGTGAAGCTGAAGATGATAACAAATTCCTCCATGCTTGCTAGAGTTACAATTTCAGTACAAAAGAAGCAACATGGTTCTTCAACTATTTGTTGTCAGTTAAGACACCCTCTTCCTACTCTGCAAACATGAAGAGTCTCATGGATGTGAGCTCAGGTAAAATGAAGTTGGGGCACATGAAGTCATATGATTGCCATGTAATGTTGACACAAATCCTGCCGGTGGCCATCAGGAATCTGAAGGACACAGATATAAGAAACACACTCAATGAGCTCTGTGATTTCTTCACAAACTATGGCAGAAAGTTGTAGATCCTCAAGAGTTGGATTATATGCAAGAGGATATTGCAAGAATGTTGTCCAGCCTAGAGATGTTTTTCCATCGTAATTCTTTCATGTCATGGTCCATCTCATCGTGCACCTTGTTGATGAGATAAAATGTTGTGGTCCTATGTTCATTGGCAACATGTATCCCTTTGAGAAATTCATGGGAATACTAAAGAGATATTGCTGGAACCAAAGCCATCTAGAGGCAAGCATCCTACAAGATTATACCATGAAGTAGGTGGTTGAGTTTTTCACCGAATACATGAAACAATGACCTCTTGGTTTGCGCCTCTCTCACCATGAGGGAAGGCTGAAAGGTAAGTTGGTCGCCGTTACGCAAAAGGCTGCACCGAGAGATTTGGTCGACAAAGCCCATTTGATGGTATTGCTTAACAACCCAGTTCTCAGCTCTTATGCTACAAACACTTGGCGGAGATACACCAAAGCTTCTTACTAATGGTGTATCCATTAGATGTCTATATGAAGGAGCACAATAAGGACTATGCCAGATGGTTGAAGAATTATTTGGCACAAGGATCCATGGATGACATTGCTACGTGGTTGGCACAAAAGCCATCAACTACGATGTTCATGTACCAAGTGTATGACATAAATGGCTACACATTCTACACTAAGGAACATGATTATAATACCTCGTATTGGAACAACTATATTCCATTAGAATGCGTGACTGTAGATGAAGCTGATAAAATGGTATACTATGGAACCATCAAAAGATTTGGGAGCTTAACTATGCACAAGTTAAGGTGGCATTATTCAGGTGCACATTGATCCCTCTTAGTCAGGTAAAGCTTGACGATTACAGGAAGACCTATGTTAACAAGACAACAATGGAATATCACACGGACCCATTCATTCTTGTGAGTTATGCTACCTAGATTTTCTATGTGAAAGACACCTTCCATAAGAACTTCCATGTAGTGATGCATGGGAAGAGGAGGGTACTCGGCATAAAGGATGTCGCTGATGAGGACGAGTACGATGAATTTGCTGAGTTGCCAGCCAAGGGATCACGCACCATCCAAACAGAGAAGCATAAAATCATCATATAACCTAAGTACATCCGGGGTCAACCTAATGTTCCCAGTCCCCCCATGTACAGGAGAATTAAGACGTAAGACTAGTTTTTGTGCCTAACCTGCAACTTAATTTGTTAAATTTCAAACTGTCGTGTATATTGAATTTGTGAGTTATGTCCGGTCTTCTGTTGATGTAAGAACCCTTAATATGTTGACCTTGATATGCTATAAGCTCATGCAATGAATTGGATCTCACTCTACTATGTATCAATAGAAGATATGCAATCTGGTTTGCGAATATCACACGGTTCATTCATGAAAACCGGGTACCGACCAAACCGCTCATGCCATGTGAGTCATGCATTCTGATTGGCCAGTACCCAAACCCAACGGATCTTACGTCGGCACTGTTGGATGCTCCCAGATCCAACGTCAATCGTCATCCCTTTCATCAGCACATGCAATTGCGGTTGGGATTTGATTTATATGCACAAAATGCTTGTTAAATTTAAAAAATGTCCTAAATATAGCAAACGATATCTAAAATGCGCTGGAAAATAAACCCGTGGTATAATGGTGATTGCGTACAGTGGTAATTTTTATGAGGCCAAATGATGAAGTCAATCACCACTGGAGCTTGAATTGTCAACTCTCCTTTTGGAAACCACGATCCTTCTTGTGAGATGCTCCGGTTTCCAAGGAGCGATCATTAAAACTTGTGCCAAACTTTATCAAAAAAATTCCATGATGTCCGCAGTCCATCTGAATTTCCTATAATTAAAATATCAACTAGGCCTATGCTGGTGGCCTCACCTCGCAGCCGAAAATGTTTGAAACTTCTTCCTGCTTCTCGCACAATGGATGAAAGCATACAAAGCGACACACAAATGATTTTTACACCTTCTTTGCTAACATCCACATGGATTTGTAGAAGGATTTTGATTTTACATGCACTAAATGCAAGGTAAATGAAAAATGGCTTAAATATAGCAGACGAGACCTGAAATGGGTCAGAAAATCAAACGTTGGTATTTTGGTGATTGCTTACTATGAATTTTCTTTCGAGGTAGAACGATGAAGTCACTGACGATTGGAGTCCGAAGTGTCCCGTCTCCTTTTGGAAACTCGATCCTTCTTGTGAGATGCTCCATTTTTGAAGGTTCGAGCATCAAAACTTGTGCCAAACTTTACCAAAATTTTTCAATGGAGTTGTTAGAGCACGCCACAGTGACACACCGATTTTCGTGATTTCCAGAGTCTATATGCATTTATTGTAATTAAAATACCAACAAGGCCTACGTTTATGGCCGCACCATGCGCCGAAATGTTTGAAAAGAAAATCCTTTTCTCGGACAATAAATAGAAACTCGGAAAGAGACACACAAATAATCTTGCTAAGGCTGGTTGTAATGTGTAGTATCATATACTAGTATCATGCATATGATACTAGTCTATGATACCACATCCGTAATGCATAGAATCATATGTTAGTATCATAGGGTAGTTCAATTGTTGCCATGCAAGACACATAGTATCACATCATTTAATATGATACAGTATCATAATATGATACTCAACGCTCTCTTTCTTCATTTAATTCTATGCCACCTCATCGAAATTGCTTAGTTGACATGCATGACACTAGCTATGATACATCCATTATAGGCAGGCTAATACCCACGTGTAGTTGTGACACGATTATAGAATGGGTCTATTCTATTAGGGAAACACTTTCTATTATACGTCTGGTAGGAAAATTTCCTCAGACCGATCACGTGTCGTCGATGCTTCTGTAATCCCACGGCTGATATTTTCCTAGCGATTACCCCACCCCATATTTTCTATTTCCTCATCCCATTAATTTTGGTTGCCCAGCCGCACAATCCCCTGAGATCGCTCGCAGCTACTGTGACCTCCGCCCCAACTCTTCTCCGCAGAAGCGGCTACGCATCATCGGTGTGTCGTCCCGCTCTCCTCCGCCCCAACGCTGCCTGCGCCGATCTTGCAACCCCCATACCGTCCCAGTTCCCCGCCAGATCTGCTCTTCCGACCTCCCTCCCCAGTTTCTGAGTCATTTCGGTTGGGGAACGAAGCAGTCCGCGAGCTCACAACCCCCTCCCATCCCGACACTCTTCACCAGGATCGGGTCCTACGACCCCCATACCATCCACCATGCAGGATCGCCGTCTCTGTTGGCGAGGAGACTTTGACCACGCCTGAGAAAATATTTAATGCATGCCATGTTTAATATTTCATTTTGATGCATATAGCCATGATAAATTCGGTAAAAGCCCCAGTAGGGTGTTTCCGATGGCTATTCAACATTACTCGCATAAGAAGCATGACCCTACCATCTATGAGGGTCATGCTGATAAAAGTTGATAAGTAGATATTAGTGCTACGCTTAGGATGAGCAAATGTATGGTGATGGTAACACAAGAGTGATTATAAAAACTTTTCAAAAACCCCGTCGGGTGCCATTAATGCCCGAGGCTAAAAGTGTTCAGATGGATGACTACTTAACAAAGGAGTGGTGTACCGAGAAAGGTTTTGTGTGTGTGGTTTCGGAAACGGGATTAGATTTAATATTTGTCGACTGTCCCAACCTTACACGTGCGACCAGGATACCCCTTATTGGACAGGGCTTCTGTTGATTACTCTGGTCGGTGCTAGCAAAGAGCCTGCATTACTAGTGACAGGAGTGATATGGTCACTCTCGGGAAGGGGTCGTTCCATGTAGGACGACTATGCTGTTTTTACACGTTCCGGACACACCTTTGGTCCCCGCATGGATGATACGATGTAGAGTTGGGGCTTGTAAGATGTACATCATGTGGGCTGGGTACTGATACGTCCGCATCGTATCTACTTTTCCGAACTCTTTTGCCCTTGTTTTGGACTCTAATTTGTATGATTTGAGTGGAACTAACCCGGACTAACGCTGTTTTTGCGCAAAAATAGAAGTTCTCGGAATGACCTAAAAATTTACGGAGAATTTTTCTGGAATTTATGAAAAATACCGGCGCAAGAATGAGCGGTAGAAGTGGAGCCGTGAGCCCACAAGCTCACCAAGCGCGGCCCCCCTGGCCGCTCCTGGCAGGCTTGTGGGGCCCACAAAGCTCCACCGCCTCTCAATCCAGCTCTATATAGTCCGTTTCGCCCGGAAAAAATCAAGGCGAAGAGTTCATCGCGTTTTACGATACGGAGACGCCGCCACCTCGTGTTCTTCATCTGGAGGGCAGATCTGGAGTCCGTTCTGGGCTCCAGAGAGGGGAGATCGTCGCCATCGTCATCATCAACGTTCCTTCATCGCCAATTCCACGATGCTCTTCACCGTTCGTGAGTAATCTCATCGTAGGCTTGCTGGACGGTGATCGGTTGGATGTGATCTATCATGTAATCGAGTTAGTTTTGACGGGGATTGATCCCTAGTATCCACTATGTTCTGAGATTGATGTTGCTACTACTTTGCCATGCTTAATGCTTGTCACTAGGGCCCGAGTGCCATGATTTTAGATCTGAACCTATTATGTTGTCGCCAATATATGTGTGTTTTAGATCCTATCTTGCAAGCTGTAGTCACCTACTATGTGTTATGACCCAGCAACCCCGGAGTGACAATAGCCGGAACCATTCCCGGAGGTGACCTTAGTATGAGGAGTTCATGTATTCACCAAGTATTAATGTGTTGGTCCGGTTCTTTATTAAAAGGAGAACCTTAATATCCCGTAGTTTCCATTAGGACCCCACTGCCACGGGAGGGATGGACAATAGATGTCATGCAAGTTCTTTTCCTTAAGCACGCATGACTACATACGGAATACATGCCTACATTAGATTGACGAACGGGAGCTAGTTACATATCTCTCCGTGTTATAACTGTTACATGATGAATAACATCCGGCATAATCATCCATCACCGATCCAATGCCTACGAGTCTTTCCTACTGGTCCTTGCTACGTTACTTTGCCGCTACTGCTGTCAATGGTGCTACTGTTACTCTGCTGCTACTATTGTTACTTTGCTGCTACTGCTGTCACTTTGCTGCTACTGGTTACTGTTGCTACTTCTGCTATCATACTACCTTTCTACTGATACTTTGCTACAGATACGAAATCTTTCAGGTGTGGTTGAATTGACAACTCAACTTCTAATACTTGAGAATATTCTTTTCCTTCCCCTTGAGTCGAATCAATAAATTTGGGTTGAATACTCCACCCTCGAAAACTGTTGCGATCCCCTATACTTTTGGGTTATCAAGACTATTTTCTGGCGCCGTTGCCGGGGAAGCACAACTATATTCTCCGAGTCACTTGGGATTTACTTCTGCTGGTCACTATGAGGAATCCGATAGATCCAAGAACTAAAGTCTTGCCCTCAACTACGAGGACAGGTAAGGAACTGCCATCTAGCTCTGCACTTGATTCACTTTCAGCCATGAGTAAGTTTGCGACATCACCTCCTGCTAGAAATCTTGATATGTCGCCTGTGCTTGATGATGCTACTTCTGCTACCCATGATGCTTATGATGATGCTATGCTTGATACTGCTTTGCCTGATGATGCCATGCTGGATACTGCTTTGCCACTAGGTGCATTCCTTGATGCACAAATTGGTAGAGTCGCTGCTAGATGTGATGATACTTCTCAAATTGTTGATACTATTGAAGTAGAACCTGCTATATTGCCTGATATGCCTGATATGCCTGAGCATTATGTTATGGAAGGAGAGATAGCTGAGGATTTTCTTCCGTGTAAGGATAGCTATGATGTTGAGAAACTACTGCTCAAGTGCAAAGAAAAATCTCTGAACGCTAGGATGAAATACGACCCGAAGTTTGCTACTTCGCCTATCTTTGTGACCGATAAGGATTATGAATTCTCTGTCGACCCTGAGTTAATAACTCTAGTCGAATCTGATCCTTTTCACGGTTATGAGTCTGAAACGGTTGTAGCCCATCTTATCAAACTGCATGATATAGCCACCCTATTCACTAGTGAGGAAAAGATCCGCCACTACTATATCCTCAAGTTGTTTCCTTTCTCGCTAAAGGATGATGCTAAGACTTGGTTCACTTCTCTTCCTCTTGGTTGTGTGCGTAGCCCCCAGGATATGGTCTACTACTTCTATGAAAAATATTTCCCTGCCCATAAGAAGCAAGCGGCCTTGTAGGAAATATACAACTTTGCTCAAGTTGAAGAAGAGAGTCTCCCACAAGCTTGGGGGAGGCTCGTCGAGCTGCTGAATGCTTTGCCTGATCACCCTCTTGAGAAGAATGAAATACTTGATATCTTCTATAATGGACTTTCCGATGCTTCCAAAGACCACCTAGATAGTTGTGCTGGTTGTGTTTTTAGGGAACGAACTGTAGAACAAGGTGAGATTCTACTGAATAACATCTTGTGCAATGAGAATGCTTGGACTATACCCGAACCACCTCCTAAGCCAACTCCGAAGAAAAGACGTATTCTATTCCTCAATCCTGAAGATATGCAAGAAGCTAAGAAATCTATGCGAGAGAAAGGCATTAAATCTGAAGATGTCAAAAATCTACCACCTATCGAAGAGATCCATGGTCTTGATAACCCGATACAGGTAGTAGAAGTAAATTCTCTACGTAGGTTTGATGAGAGTGATATTCCTTTTGATAAACCTGCTAGCTTATGCCTGGATGAATTTGATAACTTTGTTGCCAAACAACAAAGTTTTAGTGATTATGTTAGCAGACAATTGGAACAGAATGCTCGTATGCTTAGTCATTTAAGTGCTTGTGTGGACAGAAATGTCAATGATCTTAAGCTTCTGAGTAAACATGCCTCTATGGTTACTACTCAGGTAGAACAAGTACTTAAAGCTTAGAATAACTTGCTCAATGAGTTGAATGAAAATTCCGTTAGAGTCGTCACTAGAGGCGGTAGAATGACTCAATAACCTTTGTATCCTGAAGGTCATCCGAAGAGGATTGAACAAGATTCTCAAGGAGTTAGCACTGATGCACCTAGTAATCCTAGAAAGAAGAAGAAAGATGATAGGAACACTAGCAACCCAGATGTTGTTACCCCTGAGAGTCCAAACGATGTCTCTATCTCTGATGCTGAAACACAATCTGGTGATGAACATGAGCCTAATGATCGTATCAATAGTGATGTTCATGTTGATGCTCAACCTAGCAATGATAAGGATGTGGAGATTGAACCTGTTGATCTTGATAACCCATAGCCTAAGAATAGAAGATATGATAAGAATGACTTCACTGCTAGGAAGCATGGTAAAGAAAGGGAACCATGTGTTCAGAAACCCATGCCCATTCCTCCCAAACCATCCAAGAAAAAGGATGATGAGGATTTTGAGCGATTTGTTGAAATGATTAGACCTGTCTTTCTACAAATGCGTTTGAGAGATATGCTCAAAATGTCTCTGTATGCTAAGTACATGAAGGATATCGTGACTAATAAGAGGAGGATACCTGAGGTTGATATTTCCACCATGCTTGCTAATTGTACCTTCAAGGGTGGAACTCCCAAGAAACTAGGTGATCCCGGTGTGCCGACTATACCTGGCTCCATTAAAGGTAACTACGTTAGAACTGCTTTATGCGACCTTGGAGCCGGTGTTAGTGTTATGCCTCTTTCTCTCTCTTTATCATAGACTTGAAGTGGATAAGTTGACACCCATTGAAATCTCTCTGCAAATTGCCGATAAATCAACTGCTTTCCCTATCGGCATTTGCGAGGATGTTCCTGTTGTGGTTGCTAATGTCACTATCTTAACAGACTTTGCTATCTTGGATATTCCCGAGGACGATGCCATGGCGGTCATCCTCGGAAGACCCTTTTTAAACACTGCAGGGGCTGTTATAGATTGCAACAAAGGCAATGTCACTTTGCACATCAACGGTAATGAGCATACAGTGCACTTTTTGAAGAAACAATATCGAGTACATTGCATCAATGCTATCGGAAAAACTTCATTGATTCTTATTGGGAGCTTTGAATGCCCTATTCCTCCTGTTAAGATGAAGTATTATTTTCTTGTTGGGGAGATTCACATCCCCATTGAGGTGCCCTAGTGACTATTTGAAAAGGTTTGTCTAGGAGACTTGATCAACCTCATTGATGGATTTCTTTTGATGACCATGAGATGGATGAATCGAGGAGTCACAAACCTCTGTTCCAAGCTTTCACCTTCGGTTCCTTAGAAGAAAAATGATAGATTTAGTTTAGTTTTCCATGTCTTCTATTTTAGCGTGTGGTAGAAAAGTACCCCGAAAATAAAAGTTCTCCAAACATCCTGCAAATCAAGTATGATTTTTTCTGGAATTTTCGAAAAATACTGAGACGAAGAGCTAGTCTGGGGGCTGCACCAGTGGGCCACAAGCCCTGGAGGCGCGGGCACCCCCCTGGTCGTGCCTACCTGGCTTGTGGGGCCCACGTGCACCCCCTCCACTCATTGTAGCTCCCATCTGCTTCTCCTACCTCCATAAAAAATCATTTCGCATCTCAAGCTCGTGCTCTTGGTAAGTGACTCCTCCATTGGTCCAATTTGTTTTTGCTCTAGTGCCTTATACATCGCGTATTTTTGCTGCCTTGGTAACCATGTTCTTGAGCTTTGCATGCTAATTTTAGCTGGTCCCAAGTAGTTTTGATGCGTAATATGGCCTCTAGGCACTTGTTGGAGTAGTTGCTACAAGTTTTGTTGAGCCTTATTCACTTTTCCTTAGAGTCACTAAAAATTTCAGAAATTTTCACAGATAGGAAAGGGAAAAGATGAGGAGATTCTTAAGAGGCTCTTCAAGCCGTGATCCCAAGGATAATGGAAGTGAGAAGAAGCTCAAGTATCCGGTCCCTCAAGTCGTAGAAGTTCGAGCGTGCGAGTGGCCAAGCGATGTGTTCTTACGTGCCGCCAGACTTTATGAGGACTTTTACTACTTGGTGGAGAACGCAAGCCTTACCGCCTTCGTCGAAGATAAGTGTCCACCATACGTCCTCCTCACTAATATCTCCGTACAAAGCTTTAACTTCTATCCGAGGAAGAATCCTCCTATGGTTGAGTTCAAACTTTATGATATCCCCCAGCGCATGTCACTCCAGGATTTTTTTCAATATTTGCAAATTACCTTACGTTGGGGATATTCATGAACCTCGTCCATGGGACTTGGTGGCTTTCATCGATACAATTGCTGTCGGAGAGGAGAGAGGAGTGTCTTGCGCTAGAGCTGCTAGCATTCATTTTCCCGTGCTTCGGTACTTCTCATTATTCGAGGGAAAATGTTTGATTGGTGATACGTCTCCGTTGTATCTACTTTTCCGAACTCTTTTGCCCTTGTTTTGGACTCTAATTTGCATGATTTGAATGGAACTAACCCAGACTAACGCTGTTTTCAGCAGAATTGCCATGGTGTTGTTTTGGTGCAGAAATAAAAGTTCTCGGAATGTCCTGAAAATTTACGGAGATTTTTTCTGGAATAAAAGAAAAATACGTGCGCAAAGATCCACCGGAGGGGGCGTGCCAGTGGGCCACAAGCCCACAGGCCACGGCCACCCCCCTAGGTCGCGCCGTGCCGGCTTGTGGGTCCCACGTGGCACCACCGCCCCCAAACTCAGCTCTATATCTTCCGTATCGCCCGAAAAAAATCAGAGAGATGGTTTCATCGCGTTTTGCGTTACGGAGGCGCCACCACATCCTGTTCTTCATTTGGAGGGCAGATCTGGAGTCCGTTTCGGGCTTCGGAGAGGGGAAATTGTCGCCATCGTCATCATCAACCATTCTCCATCGACAATTCCTTGATGCTCTTCATCGTTCGTGAGTAATCTCATCGTAGGCTTGTTGGACGGTGATGAGTTGGATGAGATCTATCATGTAATCGAGTTAGTTCTTAACGGGGATTGATCCCTAGTATCCACTATGTTCTAGATTGATGTTGCTACTACTTGGCTATGCTTAATGCTTGTCACTAGGGCCCGAGTGCCATGATTTCAGATCTGAACCTATTATGTTGTCGCCAATATATGTGTGTTTTAGATCCTATCTTGCAAGTTGTAGTCACCTACTATGTGTTATGACCCGGCAACCCCGGAGTGACAATAGCCGGAACCACTCCCGGAGATGACCATAGTATGAGGAGTTCATGTATTCACCAAGTGTTAATGCGTTGGTCCGGTTCTTTTTTAAAGGAGAACCTTAATATCCCGTAGTTTCCATTAGGACCCCGCTCCCACGGGAGGGATGGACAATAGATGTCATGCAAGTTCTTTTCCCTAAGCACGTATGACTACATACGAAATACATGCCTACATTAGATTGACAAACGGGAGCTAGTTACTTATCTCTCCGTGTTATAGCTGTTACATGACGAATCACATCCGTCATAGTCATCCATCACCGATCCACTGCCTACGAGTCTTTTACTACTGGTCCTCGCTACGTTACTTTGTCTAGGCTTTTCCCTTGCTACAAAAGGGATTGGGCCACTTTGTTGCTACTGTTGCTACTGTTGTTACTCTGCTGCTGCTGCTACTGTTGTTCCTTGATACTTCGTCGTTACTTGTTGCAAGACCTTTTCCGACACCGTTGCCGACGAAGAATATTTCCCGTCCACGTGCAACCTACTGGCGCCATTGATACAACAGTTAGGAATAGTCTGTCGTCAACAAATCATTTCTGGCACCGTTGCTATCATACTACTTTGCTACTGATTCTTTGCTTGCACACACTAATCTTTCAGGTGTGGTTGAATATGACAAACTCAGTAGCTGGTACTTGAGAATATTCTTTCGCTTCTACTTTATCAAACCAATAAATTTGAGTTGAATACTTTACCCTCGAAAACTGTTGCGATCCCCTACACTTGTGTGTTATCAATTGGCCGTGGGAAAGCTGGGTCACTTAGTTCCCCAGATCTTGCGGTCTTGCGCAAAGCCCTTTATAACGATAAAACTTATAGCTTGGGCACTATAGTAGCTCAACGGTTGAACACGAACCATTCTAAAGGCATTGTCTATGGAGGTATCTATGCTACTCGTCTTGCTAGACACTTTGAGATACCTATTAGACTCGAAGAGGAAGAAGAGATTCTTCTTCCCGAGAGATATCTAGACTACGATAGCATGGTTCGCCATGACTTTCTTGATAGAGATATAAGTAGAAGGATGATTTATAACCTGCTATTTAGTCAAGGAACTCGTGAGACCATTACTTTGCCTGCTCCTTCTTTGTTCAATCTTCATGCAGGAAGGTACATTATTATGCCCTCGGACATCTACGCATATTGGGGCTTCGTCCAACCACAGGTGCCCGTGCCCGAGCCACCAGTCGAGTACCAAATGCCAGTTTATCAGTGGGAGCCAGAGGAGCTCACACAGCAGTGGCATCCTCAGTCCACTCCAGAGTACTCCGGAGCTGGTTATTTCCCTCCTTGGGAATAGACCAACTTAGGCTAAAAGCCTAAGCTTGGGGGAGTACGTGTTTCTCACCGACTTTACATTCTTGCTTATGCTTTCACTTTGTTCGTCGGTGTTCACACTTTGCCACTGTATCATCCATGCTAGTTTATTTCTTTTTCTCGTTTTCTTTTCGTGTGCCTGTCTAGTTTGAGAAAACCCAAAAATATTTTCTTTTTCTTCTTTTGCTTGTTGGGAGATTTCCCGTGTAAATAGTTTTCTTTTTCTTTTGGTCAAGGTAGAAGATAATGGTTACAATGTTTAGTGGCTCTCGCATGCATATCTGTTTATCGGTTAAAGAGCCATACAACTTTGTCTTCTCCTTTGTGTTTGCGTGCAGATTCCAGCTTTAGTCCAATGCACGAGCACGCTTATTATTGTTCACATAGTTCGGTCGTGCAAGTGAAAGGGAATAATGACGATATATGATGAAGTGACTGAGCCTGGAAAAGCTGGTATGAACTCGATCTATTTTGTTTTTGTAAATATGACAAGCTCATCGTTGCTGATTCAGCTTTTTTGTGAGAGAAACATGTTTGCAACGACAACTTAGAGATCATAGTTTCTGATGCCATGCTTATTTAGATAGGAGCTTATAATGGTTTTTCTTGGATGCCCACATGAATGTTGAGATGACTATGATGTAGTATGATAGGATGGTATCCTCCTTTGAATGATTCAAGTGGCTTGACTTGGCACATGTTTACGCATGTAGTTGAAACAAAATCAACATAGCATGTATGATATTCATGTTCATGGTGATTTATGTCCTACTCATGCTTGCACTCAATGTTAGTTAATCTCAATGCATTTTGATGACTGTTGTCGCTCTCTAGTTGGTCGCTTCCCAGTCTTTTGCTAGCCTTCACTTGTACTAACCAGGAATACTGCTTGTGCATCCACTTCCATAAACCCAAAGTTGTTCCATATGAGTCCACCATACCTACCTATATGCGGTATCTACCTGCCGTTTCAAGTAAATTTGCATGTGCCATTCTCTAAACCTTCAAGAAATAATCTGTTTTGCATGCCCGAACCGCTCATATGGTGACAGGGGGCTATCAGTATCTGCCATGCTAGGCGTGTTATCCTCAATATGTGTTTATTCACTATCATTCACGAGAAAGGGGCCAGTAATTGGAATGCCCACTTCCATTCTCAAATCGAAAAGATAATTGCAAACAAAAATCCCCCTGGATTGTTGTTGGTATGGACGGCACCCGAGTATTCGGTTAGTCGTGGAGTGTGACTGATTTGTGGTGGGGGAGTCAAAACTTTACTTTTCTATTTGGGAACCGCCTATAGCATGTGCAGCGTGGAAGATGGTGAGAACTCTTAGTCATTGCGTTGACAATGAAAGCATGCCACCCAAAATTATTATCTCTGTTTTCAAAGCTTGAGCTCTGGCACCTCTGCAAATCAATGCTTCCCTCTGCGCCTGTCTATTTATGTTCCTGTTGAGTCATCGTCCTCTTACAAAAGCACCAATTAGAGAGCACCTCTGTCATTTTTATGCTTTGCTTTTAACTGTGTTGAGTATGACTGTGACTAGATCTTCTTTGCCATGAATTACAATGTTTAGTCAGCCCTTGGTCTTTGAAGGTGCTCTGCATTTATGTTTTGCGGTCTCAGAAAGAGCTAGCGAGATACCATATGTTCGTACTGCTTCATAATTGTTTTGATTGAAGTGTTGACATTTGAGACTTATTATTATTTGCTCGCTAGTTGATTATGCCATTGATATGAGTTTACCGTGAGACCTAGATGTCATTTTATTATCTGGTTAGCTTGTGATCTTCTGAAATTCTGGTTATGAGTTAGACATAGTTGCAACAGCAAGATCAAACAGAGTTCGTCAAAGTTTTTCTTGTCTCTTTCAGTTTGTCAACTGAATTGCTTGAGGACAAGCAAGGCTTTAAGCTTGGGGGAGTTGATACATCTCCGTCGTATCTACTTTTCAGAACACTTTTGCCCTTGTTTTGGACTCTAATTTGCATGATTTGAATGGAACTAACCCTGACTAACGCTGTTTTCAGCAGAATTGCCATGGTGTTGTTTTTGCGCAGAAATAAAAGTTCTCGGAATGTCCTGAAAATTTACGGAGAATTTTACTGGAATTTATGAAAAATACCGGCGCAAGAATCAGCGGAGGAAGTGGAGCCGTGAGCCCACAAGCCCACCAGGCGCGGAGGAAGTGGAGCCGTGAGCCCACCAGCTGGCAAACCTAGAGTGACAATAGTCGGAACCACTCCCGGAGATGACCATAGTATGAGGAGTTCATGTATTCACCAAGTGTTAATGCGTTGGTCCAGTTCTTTATTAAAAGGAGAACCTTAATATCCCGTAGTTTCCATTAGGACCCCGCTGCCACGGGAGGGATGGACAATAGATGTCATGCAAGTTCTTTTCCCTAAGCACGTATGACGACATACAGAATACATGCCTACATTAGGTTGACGAACGGGAGCTAGTTACATATCTCTCCGTGTTATAACTGTTACATGATGAATAGCATCCGGCATAATCATCCATCACCGATCCAATGCCTATGAGTCTTTCCTACTGGTCCTTGCTATGTTACTTTGCCGCTACTGCTGTCACTGCTGCTACTGTTACTCTGCTGCTACTGCTGTTACTTTGCTGCTACTATTGTAACTTTGCTGCTACGGGTTACTGTTGCTACTACTGCTATCATACTACCTTGCTAATGATACTTTGCCGCAGATACTAAATCTTTCAGGTGTGGTTGAATTGACAACTCAACTTCTAATACTTGAGAATATTCTTTCGCTTCCCCTTGAGTCGAATCAATAAATTTGGGTTGAATACTCTACCCTCGAAAACTGTTCCGGTCCCCCATACTTGTGGGTTATCAGGTACCAATCAGGTGGACTCTTTGTCTAGTGTCGCCAGGGGAAAGGCATTGATCGGTACTTACCTCGGGTATGACAAATACCGCGAGTCATGGATGACACGAAAGTTTCCCGAATCTTGTGGTACAACGCACAACCTTTGTAGAGTGTAAAACTATTCAAATAGTTGTGTCCACGGTCAAGGACAGTTGGGTGGAACTGCTTAACCTACGTCTAGTGGTTTCTGCATAAACCTAGTGTGCGTGTGTATTAAAGGTGTTACACGAGGGTGAGGTTACTTGGGTCAAGTCCAGTGACTTGGCATGGAGGGAGAACAGTAGGTGTTTAGTCCTCGAGATAAACGTTAATATCTGTAACCTGTTCATGTGGCTACCATTTATTCTATGATGCACAACCATACAAGCACTTGACCATGTTACTGCATTTAAGGAAAAACTTGCTTTCCCCAAAGGCAGTAGTCAGTAATTATATCATGCTTCATTTTGCATTTTCCGCATAATGGGTTGCTTGCGAGTACATTCTGTGTACTCATAGGCGTGCCACTGGTAATTTCATCGACCAGGTATGAGAGAACATGAGATGGTGAAAACTACCTTGGTGACGTTCCTGCGAGCTAGGATGCTTCCTAGTCAGAATGCGTGTAGGTTAAGGCTGATGGCAACGGTTCACGTTTGCAACCAAGATTTCCACTACGAGTGGAGTTTGATGTGTTGGCCTTCATGGCACAATCTATGTAAGACCTAACCTCAATGGTCCTTATTTGTATCAGTCAGTATGTATGGATGTAAGACTCTTGTCAGCATGACTGACAGGGCGGAACTTTATTAAGCCTTGTCAGTGTCAGTGCATAAGGATTGTCCACTTGGAACTCTCAACGCCTTGGAAGGGAAGAAGACATTGACGAGATTACAAAGGCAATAGAATACCTTGTCGATGACAACCATGCGGAACCACCTTCGTCAACAGCTCACAAGACGAGAAGACGTCAAGGACTCTATCCAGCTCAACCCAATTCATTTCGGCAAACAACAACAAAAGACATAGTGAAACCATAGGAACACCCATAAGATTGAGTGGACTCCTCTCCAAGACACGAATTAAGAACGACTATCGAGTCCGAGGACCCCTAGGGTAGGATGAGTCGTGAACCCCCCCTATGCGAAGTCGAGTCCGTGAAATGGTTCGAATGGTACCATATTGTGTGTTGCTTGTTTATGCATTGGTATACGTAGCACTTTTGCCCCTGGCAACGAGTACGCGACTATTTCACCTGCCCCATCTTGATGTTCTTGTTGGCCTTGCGACACTTGTTTGGTTGCACTTGCACTATAGAACCCCCTTAGGCACTCCCCTCTATGATTCTTTTCTCTCTCTCACCTCTCTCGATCACTGAAGACCAGCAAGACATGA
Organism: Hordeum vulgare subsp. vulgare; assembly: GCF_904849725.1. NCBI lineage: Eukaryota > Viridiplantae > Streptophyta > Magnoliopsida > Poales > Poaceae > Hordeum > Hordeum vulgare. The sequence goes on from NC_058522.1 coordinate 162,783,471, forward strand.
TGCACCATGGATCCACCCCGACGGACGATTGACACTCGAGACCCCGTCTACAGCATATTCAACTAGATGCAACCCCATAGTATTATGCTTCTCCCTCAGAATTGGATGCCCCTCACTTGACCAACCTAGTCCTCACAAGACTTCCCAGCTCAAATTTCTCGTCATGTGTCTAAAACATATATGGCCAGAGCACCTATTGAGCTCCAATAACCCCTGCTTAGCACCGGGTCCATTATGCAACTAGTGATCACAGTGAACAAATGTCCTTCATTCTTAAGCTAGTACCAAGACCCCGATGCCATGGGAAGAGTCTTCTGGGTATATGATTTATAGGTAATGGTTGTTGTGGTGATAATAGATATCTTGAGGATATAGCTAGAGTATCTTGGTGGATCATAAGACCCTTATGAAGGTACGCGAACTTGGTGGGACAAGAGGATAAAGTGGCCTAACCTACAAATTCCTGGAGTAAGCTTGGATTCAGTAGGATAATTATGATCATGAGCTAAAGTTCTTCGCGGTATACTAAATTGACTTTATCAACTAGTTGTCGTGGTTTGGTGATGTTACCATAATGACTTAGGGTAACGAGTAAGGGTTCTTGTCGAAATTGAGTTTTGGATTTAGCAAGTGACCTTAGTAGAGTATCGATGATGACAGAGACCACATGGTTCGGACTAAATTGGATTTAGTCTGACGATCTCAATCATGATACCATGTATCTCCGAGAATAATAACTAGCAGTAATTGGATGATGTCGAATTGATTTACGAATCTATATAAGCATGGCCTCGGAGATTAGTTGGCCATGATATTGGAAGTTGGTGGATATACGGTGACATAGACCGTGCAATAATACAGGGACCATGAGGACTCTAGGTGATCATGTAGAACCCCATCGATATTTGATCCGTAGGAGAGATGGGTCGAGTAATGATCGATAGGATTGATGAACCACTTGATTGGGTTCGTAGGAAGGAAACAAGACCTTGGATTGGTACACTACGTGTTTCCTTAAACACAAGTATGCGGTACCCTAGCCATTAGATGATCTAGCTAAGCACTTGGATTTGTAGAGTCTTAATTCAAGCTTAGCAGCTTGCAAGATTTCCCGAGGATTCTTCCATAGGAACACATGTGCAGCTTAGCTATAACATACTTATGATGTTTCAGTTTTGTCCTTTTCTCAACCCAGGTGTTTACTACCCGAGCGATGTGGCGTTGACTTATATGAGATGGCACCTTCGATGTTATAGAGTGAACTTTGTCCAGAGATAAGGAGCAGACTATTGGCCTCTAAGGAATGTGCTTAAGGATAAGGTGATGGATGCTCACTCACATCATGAGTTCCCTAAAAAACCCGAAAATTCCCCAGCCATAAATTGATGGGTTGCGGCCACAGGTTTTGGCTGTAAGTCGCTAGACTATAGCCAACACTACCCGTTGGCCAACACTAAACCCCCCAAGGGCAAGTGACTATCCAGGACAAGTACCCGCTCCTCTCACACGTTTCATAAGCATGATGCTTGATTAATGGATGGAGAAATATGGTGTTGCCTTCATGGATGACAAACTTATTTATCCGAGGGAAGGGAGAAGCACGCTCCAAGCAGGAGGAGACAAAACTATACTAGCAAGGTGAAGAATCACCATTATTGGGTAGCGATGACAATGGAGAAGAGACAATAAGGGTTCATCACAACTCCGTTGCCTGCTATGCCAACTATGGAACGAAGATACACACATGCTAGAAGACCGAACATGAGAAGGCACGCCGAAAACAAGCATCCACCTTGACCACAACCACACTTGCTATGCGACATGAACTAAGTGCAGAACCACACACACATTTAGCACCTAACTGATCGCTTCGCGAGCACCCCACACCACTTCAAAAGGAAATGTTGTGGGTATTTTATATTTGCGCAGTGCTGCCGACACACTAGCCCCCACTAGCGCATTACTTGGTTGCCTAGTCATCATGGGTCGTGCTGCCACGGAGAGCCACCTCTCGAGCAGATGCATCATGGAGATCATCATAGATGATCGCACAGTGCAGCATCGAGAGCCCGATCAGCGTTGCCGCCGCTCCGGATAGGAGTATCGTAAACCACCCCGGGAACTCGTATGCTAGTGGAGCCGCGCCTCAAACTCCTGCAAGAAGAGAAGAATACGGGAGGAGAAACAGAAAGCAAGGCTGGCTGCGAGGAGGAAGAGAGGAATGCCATGGTCATTTTATAGCTCGAGCTCGGTGCACCACTGGTGAAGCCACCAGCCCCGCTCGTCGCTCGTCCGTCGGTGCTCACTGGGAATCCATGAGCACTGCCGACACGCACTGGCCGGCGAGGTGAGTGCACGCTGCGCCGACAGCTAGCACACCATGCACCACCGCAGTGCGGCCCCGGGTGCCCTTCGTGATAGGTACCACAAGTGGAGAAAGCGCCGGGAGCACGCTAGGAGAAGAAGGACGAGGGGAATCGAAGGAGGAAGAAGAGACTGACAGTGGGCCCTGGGCCCACCTGTCAGCCAGAGAAGGCACCATGCACCGGGTACGACAAGCGCAATTGGAAATTGCAAAATTTCCCTTTTTCCAAAAAGATTCGTAAACCTCACACGCACCAATTATTGGCATTTTTACGGTGGCCACGTCGGACTCCGTTTTAATATATTTCATTTTTGCTCCACTCACCAACATATGAGGAGTAGGCTTTTGCAACCTCCTTAACAAATCTTGAGCACGAGATTTTTCTTAAGGCGGTAAGGTCTGTCACACCTTGTGTTTTAACTCGCTTGGTTAAACTAACATAGCTAAACAATTAGGACCAATTAATTTTTTTTGTGAATGCTTGTGATGCTTGATGTGATTGTTGCTTGCTTGCTTGTTGCTTGTGTTCTGACTCACAAACTCCCACCTACTCTCTAGACTCATCCTCTTGACCAAATCCCTTACGTAATGATCATGCCATGTGTACAGGATGAGGAACTATTTTTACCAAATATTATCTTGACCCAATAGCATTTATTTGATTTAAGCTTTCACAGACCCATGAGTTGGGATTTGTAATACAAGACCCCAAATTAGGGAAGTTGTTTTTCCCTAATTATCTTATTTGAACCCCATTATCAAAAAGACTTCCCAAAACCACAAAATCATTATTTTAAAAGTAATTTTCCTATTTTAATTAAATACCTTTTTTTAGGCCAGAAATGGTCTTTTACAAAGAAAGGTTATTTTCTTGGTTTCAAAATATTTGATAAAATTTAGGGAAACTCGATGGATATATATATTCCATATATAGGAATTTCAACACATGGTCATGTTCAAAATATTGGACAAAACCCTTCAAAACTTTTACTACATTGCCAAGTTTCTCCAATTGTTCACAAAATTGGTGTACGTGTTCTAATATTCCAATAATGCATCCACACCAAGTGGTGCATCAAGGAGAACAAAGGAACATGCCCCCAAGACTCTCAAAACCCTCTCTGTTGATTTCTAGATTTGGAAAACTTTACATTGTGAAGTTTCTCCAATTGATCCCAAACTTTTTGGGCATGCTCTAGTGCTCAAATAATGCCACCACACCAAGTTTTGCATTAATGGGAATTGATTTGCATGGTTTTTTTAGATAGCCATTTCTGCACACTTCCTGAGTTTTTCAAGTCTACATTGTAAAATTTATCCACCAAATCCCAAATTTGGTGCCCAAGCTTATGTTGACGTATCATGTGATCATGTTAAGTTTCATAGGAGTTGGAATCCATCTGTTAGCCCTAACATCCATCAAACACCTTCTACGCATTTACCACACTTGCTTCTTTGACACCTTCTGCTAATCTCCTTGAGCTCAAACTTTTACCACAACTTCATCTATTCCTATACCACCTCAAGTAGCCATGCCATGGCCTCTGGTAAATTATGGAGGGTGACTCCCTCTCTTTACCTCTCGTGTTTACCTTGGCAACACCTATTTTACCCCTCTTGCTATATTTATGCCCAACCGAATGCAGCCACATCTTTCCAGAAGACCTTTAGTATGCTAATGCATCATTCCAAACCCATATATGGCTTGCCCATGTGAGAAATGTGAGCAGTCCTTCTGAAAACTTGATTTTCGCACAAATTTGTCCGTGAAGTGCAACTGATGGCCACACACCTCTCCTTGATCTGAAACTTGGCAGTGTTGTAGTTCTTTCATTCCTAAGACTACTAAACATAGTTTTATTTCAAAAGCCTCCCAGTAAAAATACTTGTGCTGGCCTAAAGTTTGATGTTGCAAACTTAATCACATACGAAGCCCCACTTGTATTCCCCCACAAGATGCCAAACTCCTCGATTAACCTGCAACATGCATGCCTCAAGCGTCAGACATGGTTGGCTGGCCAGAAGAGTACTGTAGACATGGGTGGCCATGGTGACCATGCTGGCAGCATGCAATAACACCACTCTACGCCTTGTCGACTTCGTACAACTCGGGTCTAGCCTTGACAGAGCACCAGCGCGCACCAAGGATTCTCCTTTGACCGTCCAAGCCCCTCTCAACGCTAGGAAGCGGCCAAGACAGCTCTGGCACGCGCAGAGATTTGGATTTCGTCCGAAATTCGCCCATCTCGTTTGGGCCCGGTAATAGTTCAAACCGGCCCGCATGTATCCCCGGTCGTATAAATGCTGCAACCGAGCATCCCTAACCCTAACTTCCGTTGTTTTCTCCACCCCTGTTCGTCTTTGCGGCGGCTGTATGCCTGCGTCCCTCCTCCTCCAGCGCTCAACCTCCTCCTCTTGCTCCTCTAGCGATTCACCTCCTCCCAATCTCCTTCTTCTCCAGCCCTGCACCTCCTCATGCTCTACTCCCCGTTCTTTTTTCCCATGGAGGGTAAGGCCGTGGCCATGATTAGGCGTTTTTCTTTGGCTGGCTCATGGAGCACGACAGCGGCAGATTGTTGGCCTACTGGACTTTTAATGTAATGTTCAAGTCTGGTCTATAATATTTTGATGCATGGATTGTACGATTTTTGCACTGTTTTTCTTAATTTGGGCTTATTTTTGTTAAGATTTGTTCAAATTTTAAATTTTGATTAGTCATTTTCGTACGAAAATTTCTGAAATAAATCCGAAAATCCGAATTTCGCCCATTTCGCCCAGCCCCGGTAAGTTTTGCAAAACGAAATCCAAAACCTTGGGAACGCGTGGCCGCCGTGCCCAGAGTGCACCCGAGGCTCTCTAGAGCTTCTCCTCTACAACCCCTCCATTTAGAGCCTCTCTCGAGACCCTACTGTCTTCTTCCTACTCCTTTCTCTCTCCCTTGAACCTGCTAGGATGAGCCATGGAGCTCCCGCACCTCATTCCCCTCTAGCGGCAGCCATGGCTCGGCCTCGGCCATGCTCAAAACCGACTTTTCCCAGCTCCCTCCTCTCATTCTAGCACCTCCCGGAGCACCCAGCTCCACCGCAGACTCCCTCTCCTTCCTCCCTCCTCCCGGCCGCCGGAGTTCCCCTGCCGCGTCCGAGCTCCTACGGCCCCCGCCTCGGCCGGGGTCCCTCTTCCCTGATGCTTCCCCGGTGGAGCTAGCACCCCTGGCTGATGCGGCACACATTCCTGAGCGCATCAGTGGCCACGGATGCACTGGAGGTGGCCCGAGCGGACGCTAACTCCAATGGGTCGGCCTCCCTTGCCTCTCGTGCGTGCGAGTGAGAGGTAGGAGGAGAACCTAACCGGCGGGGCCCTCCTGTAAGAGGCACAATGACCGATCCCAACCCTAAGCGGAGACGGGAGCGCTTCTGGTTGTCTCCCCGCACAGTTGACGCAAAGCCCGAAGGCGCTTTCTATGTCACCCGCACCACCGCGAGACAAGCCAAGCTGGGCCGACCCAAAGCCGATGTTCGCCCTACGTGCAATATAGGTCCCCCCTCTGGTATAACTCCTTTTTAGTTTTTCCTTTTATCGGAAACTTCAAAAACCCATATCTATTTCATTTGCACTCAAAATCTAATGATTCAAGATTCTATAGATTCCTAAAATCATGTCATATCTAGATATGTGCATAGCACATTTTTCTAATGGACTTTTCTATGGTGCTAATATTCAAATAAAAATTTGAATACTTTAAACACCACCTTGCAAAAATTCTAGAGTGTTCAAATCAAATCTAAATGGAGTGGTTCCAATTTCCACGGACTTCAAATATCCATCACTATTTTTCTAGCATTAGCCAACATTTTTATATGCTATTTCTGTGGCATAAAATAAATAACACCTATTCGTATTTAATCCGTTTTGTATAACCCCTAGGATATCCATATAGACTCCAAAGAAAGTGAAACCACTTCCTAGATATTTCCAAAATCATGCCCTATCGAATGGGTGCCTCTGCTCATTTTTAGCAGGATATTTTCTGTAGACTTCTTGTGGGGCCAGTAATGCCTCCATTTCCACCATTCAAATTCTCTGGTGATCCAAATACCTTAGAACCACTTTAGGCATTATTCTTATGACCAGATATGTCCAATAAAAATAAAATTCCTATTTTTAGAACACTTTTTTCTGCTTGCTGTGTGGCTTACTGTGGTTTTTTCTAACGATAGTTGGTGAAATAGATGGAGTATTCGTAGTTGGACCGGAAGACCTCGAAGACCTCGGAAACATATTTGAGCAAGGCAAGCTGCCCTTTGATCATGCGCGAGAAATTATTTTATGCATGCCATGTTAAATATTTATTCTGATGCATATAGTCATGATGGATTCGATAAAACCCTTGGTAGGGTGTTTCCGATGTCTTTTCAACATTACTTGCATAATAAGCATGACCCTACCATCTATGAGGGTCACGCGGATATAAGTTGATAAGTAGATAGTAGTGCTACACTTAGGGTGAGCATATGCATGGTAATGGTAACACAAGGGTGATTATAAAAACTTTTCGAAAACCTCGTCATGTGCCAGCAATGCCCGAGGGTGAAAGTGTGAGATGGATGACTACTTAAGAAAGGAGTGGTGTACCAAGAAAGGTTTTGTGTGTGTAGTTTTAGAAACGAGCTTAGATTTAAGATTTGTCTACCATCCCAACCTTACATGTGCGACCACGATACCCCTTATGGGACAGGGCTTTGTTGATTATTCTGGTCGGTGCTAGCAAAGAGCCCACATTACTAGTGACGGGAGTGATATGGTCACTCTACGGATGGGGTCGTGCCACGTAGGACAACTATGCTGTTTTTACACGTTCAGGTCACACCTTTGGTCCCTGCATGGATGATAGGATGTAGAGTTGGGGATCATAAGATGTACATCATGTGGGCTGGGTACCAATCGAGTGGACTGTTTGTGTAGTGTCGCCAGGAGAAAGGAATTGATCGGTACTTACCTTGGGTATGACAAATACCGCGAGTCATGGATGACACGAAAGTTTCCTGAATCTCGTGGTACAACGCGCAACCTCTGCAGAGTGTAAAACTATTCAAATAGCTGTGTCCACGGTCAAGGACAGTTGGGTGGAGCTGCTTAACCTACGTATAGTGGTTTCCGCATAAACCAAGTGTGTGTGTGTGTATTAAAGGTGTTACACGAGGGTGAGGTTACTTGGATAAAGTCCAGTGACTTGGCATGGAGGGAGAACAGTACATGTTTAGTCCTCGGAATAAATGTTCGTCTCTGTAATATGTTCAAGTGGCTACCATTCACTCTGTGATGCACAACCATACAAGCACTTGACCATGTCTCTACATTTAAGGAAAAACTTGCTTTCCGCAAATGTCGTAGTCAATAATTATATCATGCTTCATTTTGCATCGTCCGCATCATGGGTTGCTTGCGAGTACATTCAATGTACTCTTGGCTTACCACTGGTTATTTCATTGACCAGGTATGAGAGAACATGAGATGGTGAAGACTACCTTGGCGACGTTCTTGCGAGCTAGGACGCTTCCCAGTCAGAATGCGTGTAGGTTAAGGCTAATGGCATGGGTTCACGTTTTCAACCAAGATTTCCGCTACTAGTGGAGTTTGGTGTTGGAATTATGCCCTAGAGGCAATAATAAATATAGTTATTATTATAATTCCTGTATCAAGATAATCGTTTATTATCCATGCTATAATTGTATTGAATGAAGACTCATTTACATGTGTGGATACATAGACAAAACACCATCCCTAGCAAGCCTCTAGTTGGCTAGCCAGTTGATCCAAGATAGTCAGTGTCTTCTGATTATGAACAAAGTGTTGTTGCTTGATAACTGGATCACGTCATTAGGAGAATCACGTGATGGACTAGACCCAAACTAATAGACGTAGCATGTTGATCGTGTCATTTTGTTGCTACTGTTTTTTGTGTGTCAAGTATTTATTCCTATGACCATGAGATCATATAACTCACTGACACCGGAGGAATGCTTTTTGTGTATCAAACATCGCAACGTAACAGGGTGACTATAAAGATGCTCCACAGGTATCTCCGAAGTGTTAGTTGAGTTAGTATGGATCAAGACTGGGATTTGTCACTCCGTGTGACGGAGAGGTATCTCGGGGCCCACTCGGTAATACAACATCACACACAAGCCTTCCAAGCAATGTGACTTAGTGGAAGTTGCGGGATCTTGTATTACGGAACGAGTAAAGTGACTTGCCGGTTAACGAGATTGAAATAGGTATGCGGATACTGACGATCGAATCTCGGGCAAGGACAAAGGGAATGACATACAGGATTATATGAATCCTTGGCACTGAGGTTCAAACGATAAGATCTTCGTAGAATATGTAGGATCCAATATGGGCATCCAGGTCCCGCTATTGGATATTGACCGAGGAGTCTCTCGGGTCATGTCTACATAGTTCTCGAACCCGCAGGGTCTGCACACTTAAGGTTCGACGTTGTTTTATGCGTATTTGAGTTATATGGTTGGTTACCAAATGTTGTTCGGACTCCCGGATGAGATCACGGACGGCACGAGGGTTTCCGGAATGGTCCAGAAACGAAGATTGATATATAGGATGACCTTATTTGATTACCGGAAGGTTTTCGGAGTTACCGGGAATGTACCGGGAATGACGAATGGGTTCCGGGAGTTCACCGGGGGGCAACCCACCCCGGGGAAGCCCATAGGCCTTGAGGGTGGCACACCAGCCCTTAGTGGGCTGGTGGGACAGCCCAAAAGGGCCCTATGTGCCTAGGAAAGAAAATCAAAGAGAAAAAAAAGAGGAGGTGGGAAGGGAAGGAAGGACTCCCACCCACCAAACCAAGTCCAACTCGGTTTGGGAAGGGGGAGCCTTCCCCCTTGGACTCAGCCGACCCCCTTGGGGCTCCTTGAGCCCCAAGGCAAGGTCCCCTCCCTCCAACCTATATATACGGAGGTTTTATGGCTGATTTGAGACGACTTTTCCACGGCAGCCCGACCACATACCTCCACGGTTTTTCCTCTAGATCGCGTTTCTGCGGAGCTCGGGCGGAGCCCTGCTGAGACAAGGTCATCACCAACCTCCGGAGCGCCGTCACGCTGCCGGGGAACTCTTCTACATCTCCGTCTCTCTTGTTGGATCAAGAAGGCCGAGATCATCGTCGAGTTGTACGTGTGCTGGCCGCGGAGGTGCCGTCCGTTCGGTACTAGATCGTGGGACTGATCGCGGGATTGTTCGCGGGGCGGATCGAGGGACGTGAGGACGTTCCACTACATCAACCGCGTTCACTAACGCTTCTGCTGTACGATCTACAAGGGTACGTAGATCACTCATCCCCTCTCGTAGATGGACATCACCATGATAGGTCTTCGTGCGCGTAGGAAATTTTTTGTTTCCCTTGCGACGTTCCCCAACAGTGGCATCATGAGCTAGGTTCATGCGTACATGTCTTCTCGAGTAGAACACAAAAGTTTTTGTGGGCGGTGATGTGCGTTTTGCTGCCCTCCTCAGTCTTTTCTTGATTCCATGGTATTGTTGGATTGAAGCGGCTTGGAGCGACATTACTCGTACGCTTACGACAGACTGGTTTCATCGCTACGAGTAACCCCGTTGCTCAAAGATGACTCGCAAGTGTCGGTTTCTCCAACTTTAGTTGAATCGGATTTGACCGAGGAGGTCCTTCGATGAGGTTAAATAGCAACTCATATATATCCGTTGTGGTGTTTGCGTAAGTAAGATGCGATCCTACTAGATACCCATGGTCACCACGTAAAACATGCAACAACAAAATTAGAGGACGTCTAACTTGTTTTTGCAGGGTCTTCTTGTGATGTGATATGGCCAACGATGTGATGTGATATATTGGATGTATGAGATGATCATGTTGTAATAGTAAATATCGACTTGCACGTCGATGGTACGGCAACCGGCAGGAGCCATAGGGTTGTCTTTATACTAACGTTTGTGCTTGCAGATGCGTTTACTATTTTGCTAGGATGTAGCTTTAGTAGTAATAGCATGAGTACCACGACAACCCCGATGGCAACATGTTGATGGAGATCATGGTGTGGCGCCGGTGACAAGAAGATCGTGCCGGTGCTTTGGTGATGGAGATCAAGAAGCACGTGATGATGGCCATATCATGTCACTTATGAATTGCATGTGATGTTAATCCTTTATGCACCTTATTTTGCTTAGAACGACGGTAGCATTATGAGGTGATCTCTCACTAAAATTTCAAGACGAAATTGTGTTCTCCCCGACTGTGCACCGTTGCTACAGTTCATCGTTTCGAGACACCACGTGATGATCGGGTGTGATAGACTCAACGTTCACATACAACGGGTGCAAAACAGTTGCGCACGCGGAACACTTGGGTTAAGCTTGACGAGCCTAGCATGTGCAGACATGGCCTCGGAACACATGAGACTGAAAGGTCGATCATGAATCATATAGATGATATGATTAGCATAGGGATGCTTACCACTGAAACTATACTCAACTAACGTGATGATCGGACTTGAGCTAGTATAAGTGGATCATGAACCACTCAAATGACTAGAGAGATGTACTTTTTGAGTGGGAGTTTAGCGAATAATTTGATTAAGTTAAACTCTAATTATCTTGAACATAGTCGAAGTCCACTTTGAATATATTTGTGTTGTAGATCATGGCTCACGCTACAGTCAACCTGAATTTTAATACGTTCCTAGAGAAAGCTAAGTTGAAAGATGATGGAAGCAACTTTGTAGACTGGGCTCGTAATCTTAAGCTAATCTTACAAGCTGGGAAGAAGGATTATGTCCTTAATGCTGCCGTAGGAGATGAACCACCCGCTACGGCTGATCAGGATGTTAAGAACGCTTGGTTAGCACGTAAGGAGGACTACTCAATAGTTCAATGTGTAGTCTTGTATGGCTTAGAACCGGGACTTCAACGTCGCTTTGAGCGTCATGGAGCATTTGAGATGTTCCAGGAGTTGAAGTTTATCTTTCAGAAGAACGCCCGGATCGAGAGGTATGAGACCTCCGATAAAGTCTATGCTTGCAAGATGGAGGAAAAATCGTCTGTCAGTGAACATGTGCTCAAAATGTCTGGGTACTCAAACCGTCTAGCTGAGCTGGGGATTGAACTCCCGCAAGAGGCTATCACTGACAGAATCCTTCAATCACTGCCGCCAAGCTATAAAGGCTTTGTGTTGAACTACAACATGCAAGGGATGAATAAGTCTCCCGGCGAGTTTTTTGCGATGCTGAAAGTCGCAGAGTCTGAACTCCGTAAAGAGCATCAAGTGTTGATGGTGAATAAGACCACTAGTTTCAAGAGAAACGGCAAAGGCAAGAAGGGTAATTCGAAGAAGAGCGGCAAGCCTGTTGCCAATCCGACGAAGAAACCCAAAGCTGGACCTAAGCCTGAAACGGAGTGTTACTATTGCAAGGTATGGGTCACTGGAAGCGCAATTGCCCCAAGTATCTGGCAGATAAGAAGGCGGCCAAAGAAAAAATAGGTATATTTGATATACATGTTATTGATGTGTACTTAACCGGCTCTCGTAGTAGTGCCTGGGTATTCGATACCGGTTCTGTTGCTCATATTTGCAACTCGAAACAGGAACTGCGGAATAGACGAAGGCTGGCGAAAGATAAAGTGACGATGCGCGTAGGAAATGGTTCCAAGGTTGATGCAATCGCCGTCGGCACAGTTTCACTTCAGTTACCATCAGGATTAGTGATGAACTTAAATCATTATTATTTAGTGCATGCGTTGATCATGAACATTATATCTGGATCTTGTTTATTGCGAGACGGTTACTCTTGTAAGTCAGAGAATAATGGTTGTTCTATTTCTATGAGTAACATCTTTTATGGTCATGCACCTAATGTGAGAGGATTGTTCATATTGAATCTTGATAGTGATACACATATACATAACATTGAGACCAAAAGAGTTAGAGTTAACAATGATAGCGCCATATTTTTGTGGCACTGCCGCTTAGGTCATATTGGTGTAAAGCGCATGAAGAAACCCCATGCTGATGGACTTTTGGAGTCACTTGACTTTGATTCAGTTGACACGTGCGAACCATGCCTCATGGGCAAGATGACTAAGACTCCGTTCTCCGGAACAATGGAGCGTGCAAGTGACTTGTTGGAAATCATACATACCGATGTGTGTGGTCCGATGAGCGTGGAGGCACGCGGCGGATATCGTTATTTTCTCACCTTCACTGACGATTTGAGTAGATATGGTTATGTCTGCTTGATGAAGCACAAGTCTGAAACATTTGAAAAGTTCAAGCAATTTCAGAGTGAAGTGGAAAATCATAGTAACAAGAAGATCAAGTTCCTACGGTCTGATCGTGGGGGTGAATATCTGAGTTTCGAGTTTGGTACTCACTTAAGACAATGTGGAATTTTTTCACAGTTAACACCGCCTGGAACACCACGGCGTAATGGTGTGTCCGAACGTCGTAATCGTACTCTATTAGAGATGGTGCGATCTATGATGTCTCTTACTGATTTGCCGTTATCGTTTTGGGGTTATGCATTAGAAACAGCAGCATTCACTTTAAATAGGGCACCATCAAAATCCGTTGAGACGACACCATACGAACTGTGGTATGGCAAAAGGCCAAAGTTGTCGTTTCTTAAAGTTTGGGTATGTGATGCTTATGTCAAAAAGCTTCAGCCTGAAAAGCTGGAACCCAAAGCGGAAAAGTGCGTCTTCATAGGTTACCCAAAAGAGACAGTTGGGTACACCTTCTATCTCAAATCCTTGGGCAAAGTGTTTGTTGCTAAAAATGGAGCTTTTCTCGAGAAGGAGTTTCTCTCGAGAGAATTGAGTGGGAGGAAGATAGAACTTGAAGAGGTTGTCGAACCTCTCATCCCTCTGGATGGTGGCGCAGGGCAAGGGGAAACCTCTGTCGTTACGACGCCGGTTGAGGAGGAAGTTAATGATGATGATCATGAAACTCTAGTTCAAGTTTCTGTCGAGCCATGCAGGTCGACGAGACCACGTGCTGCTCTAGAGTGGTACGGTAATCCCCTCTTATCAATCATGTTGTTAGACAACAATGAACCTGCAAATTATGAAGAAGCAATGGTGGGCCCAGATTCCAACAAATGGCTAGAAGCCATGAAGTCCGAGATAGGATCCATGTATGAGAACAAAGTGTGGACTTTGGAGGTACTACCTGAGGGCTGCAAGGCTATTCAGAACAAATGGATCTTTAAGAGGAAGACAGACGCTGACGACAAAGTGACCGTTTATAAAGCTCGACTTGTGGCAAAGGGTTTTTCACAAGTTCAAGGAGTTGACTACGATGAGACATTCTCACCCGTAGCGATGCTTAAGTCCGTCAGAATCATGTTAGCAATAGTTGCATTTTTTTATTATGAAATCTGGCAGATGGATGTCAAAACGGCGTTCCTTAACGTTTCCTTAAGGAAGAGTTATATATGATACAACCCGAAGGTTTTGTCGATCCTAAGAATGCTAACAAAGTGTGCAAGCTCCAGCGATCCATTTATGGACTGGTGCAAGCATCTCGGAGTTGGAACAAACGCTTTGATGAGGTGATCAAAGCATTTGGGTTTATACAAGTGGTTGGAGAATCTTGTATTTACAAGAAAGTGAGTGGCAGCTCTGTGGCGTTTCTAATATTATATGTGGATGACATATTGCTGATTGGAAACAACGTGGAGTTTTTAGAGAGCATAAAGGATTACTTGAATAAGAGTTTCTCTATGAAGGACCTAGGAGAAGCTGCTTACATTCTAGGCATTAAGATCTATAGGGACAGATCAAAACGCCTGATAGGACTTTCACAAAGAACATACCTTGATAAAGTTTTGAAGAAGTTCAAAATGGAACAGTCCAAGAAAGGGTTCTTGCCAGTTTTACAAGGTACGAGATTGAGTAAGACTTAGTGCCCAGCAATTGATGAAGATAGAGAGCATATGCGCTCCGTCCCCTATGCTTCAGCCATAGGTTCTATCATGTATGCAATGTTGTGCACTAGACCGGATGTTAGCCTAGCCATAAGTATGGCATGTATGTTCCAGAGTAATCCAGGAGTGGATCACTGGACAGCGGTCAAGAATATCCTAAAGTACCTGAAAAGGACTAAGGAGATGTTTCTCGTGTATGGAGGTGACGAAGAGCTCGCCGTAAAAGGTTACGTCGATGCAAGCTTTGACACAGATCCGGACGACTCTAAGTCGCAAACCGGATATGTATTTATTCTTAATGGGGGTGCGGTAAGCTGGTGCAGTTCCAAGCAAAGCGTCGTAGCAGATTCTACATGTGAAGCGGAGTACATTGCTGCCTCGGAGGCGGCTAAGGAGGGTGTCTGGATGAAGCAGTTCATGACGGATCTTGGAGTGGTGCCAAGTGCACTGAATCCAATAACCTTGTTCTGTGACAACACGGGTGCCATTGCCTTAGCAAAGGAACCACGGTTTCACAAGAAGACCAGACACATCAAACGACGCTTCAACCTCATCCGCGACTACGTCGAGGGAGAGGACGTAAATATATGGAAAGTGCAAACGGATCCTAATGTAGCAGACCCGCTGACTAAACCTCTTCCACGGCCAAAGCATGATCAACACCAGAACTGTATGGGTGTTAGATTTATTACAATGTAATTCACATGATGATGTGAGGGCTAGATTATTGACTGTAGTGCAAGTGGGAGACTGTTGGAATTATTCCCTAGAGGCAATAATAAATATAGTTATTATTATAATTCCTGTATCAAGATAATCGTTTATTATCCATGCTATAATTGTATTGAATGAAGACTCATTTACATGTGTGGATACATAGACAAAACACCATCCCTAGCAAGCCTCTAGTTGGCTAGCCAGTTGATCAAAGATAGTCAGTGTCTTCTGATTATGAACAAAGTGTTGTTGCTTGATAACTGGATCACGTCATTAGGAGAATCACGTGATGGACTAGACCCAAACTAATAGACGTAGCATGTTGATCGTGTCATTTTGTTGCTACTGTTTTTTGCGTGTCAAGTATTTATTCCTATGACCATGGGATCATATAACTCACTGACATCGGAGGAATGCTTTGTGTGTATCAAACGTCGCAACGTAACTGGGTGACTATAAAGATGCTCTACAGGTATCTCCGAAGGTGTTAGTTGAGTTAGTATGGATCAAGACTGGGATTTGTCACTCCGTGTGACGAAGAGGTATCTCGGGGCCCACTCGGTAATACAACATCACACACAGGCCTTGCAAGCAATGTGACTTAGTGAAAGTTGCGGGATCTTGTATTACGGAACGAGTAAAGAGACTTGCCGTTGAACGAGATTGAAATAGGTATGCGGATACTGACGATCGAATCTCGGGCAAGTAACATATCGAAGGACAAAGGGAATGACATACAGGATTATATGAATCCTTGGCACTAAGGTTCAAACGATAAGATCTTCGTAGAATATGTAGGATCCAATATGGCCATCCAGGTTCCGCTATTGGATATTGACCGAGGAGTCTCTCGGGTCATGTCTACATAGTTCTCGAACCCGCAGGGTCTGCACACTTAACGTTCGACGTTGTTTTATGCGTATTTGAGTTATATGGTTGGTTACCGAATGTTGTTCGGAGTCCCGGATGAGATCGCAGACGTCACGAGGGTTTCCGGAATGGTCCGAAAACGAAGATTGATATATAGGATGACCTCATTTGATTACCGGAAGGTTTTCGGAGTTACCGGGAATGTACCGGGAATGACGAATGGGTTCCCAGAGTTCACCGTGGGGGGGGGGGGGCAACCCACCCCGGGGAAGCCCATAGGCCTTGAGGGTGGCACACCAGCCCTTAGTGGGCTGGTGGGACAGCCCAAAAGGGCCCTATGCGCGTGGGAAAGAAAATCAAAGAGAAAAAAAAGAGGAGGTGGGAAGGGAAGGAAGGACTCCCACCCACCAAACCAAGTCCAACTCGGTTTGGGAAGGGGGAGCCTTTCCCCTTGGACTCGGCCGACCCCCTTGGGGCTCCTTGAGCCCCAAGGCAAGGTCCCCTCCCTCCCACCTATATATACGGAGGTTTTAGGGCTGATTTGAGACGACTTTTCCACGGCAGCCCGACCACATACCTCCACGGTTTTTCCTCTAGATCGCGTTTCTGCGGAGCTCGGGCGGAGCCCTGCTGAGACAAGGTCATCACCAACCTCCGGAGCGCCGTCACGCTGCCGGAGAACTCTTCTACCTCTCCATCTCTCTTGCTGGATCAAGAAGGCCGAGATCATCGTCGAGCTATACGTGTGCTGAACGCGGAGGTGTCGTCCGTTCGGTAGTAGATCGTGGGACTGATCGCGGGATTGTTCGCGGGGCGGATCGAGGGACGTGAGGACGTTCCACTACATCAACCGCGTTCACTAACGCTTCTGCTGTACGATCTACAAGGGTACGTAGATCACTCATCCCCTCTCGTAGATGGACATCACCATGATAGGTCTTCGTGCGCGTAGGAAATTTTTTGTTTCCCTTGCGACGTTCCCCAACATTTGATGTGTTGGCCTTCATGGCCCAGTCTATGTAAGACCTAACCTCAATGGTCCTTATTTGTATCAGTCAGTATGTATGGATGTAAGACTCTTGTAATTCAGTTTCTTTGTGTTAAGTGAGCATTGATCTCTAGGATCACTGAGCACGTACATTCGGCTATCTCGCCCTACAAGTCGGGGTGCCCTCACCCACACACTAGCCTAAAGGTGTATATGAAGTAATCGACATGGATTTAAAGTGTTGGGATCCAACTAAACCAGATGGAGCACGCACGAGGTTCAGGAGTGTGTGGATTTTTGGCAGGGCAAGGCTCAACATTAATTTGCCGGGGTTTCGGAAGGCTGACATAGAAACACGACAAAGGATAGTCGAGGAAATTGTGGATCACTTCGATGTTCCAGAGTAGCGGAGAATGCAGGTGGAACACGCTACATTGAAGAAGGCCAAGGATGCATGGAGAAACTGAAGCACGTTTTGTACAAGAAGTACTTGAGTGAAGGCAAGGACCCAATCCCCGCATACCCCCAAATTACGAAGGCAGACTGGGAAGAATTCAAAAGGATCAGGGAAACTGAAGAGTTCACTAAGAAGAGTGCCAAGAAATCCTAACATCAGAAGAGGAACACACACACACCATCACATGGGTGTGGCAGGATACTCCGACATGAAAACGACATGGGACCAGGAGGACAAAGATGTAGTAGTTGCGGGTGGGAAATCGGCCTTTAGTGAAATCAGGGGAGAACGCGTTAGAGACTCGTGCATGGAGGCGTGATGACAGAACTTGTTACTTTGAAAAATCACGTGACAAAGAACTGTGTCGCATGATGTTAAAGGCTTCCAAGATTCCCCTGGAAGATTCTACACGAACTCAGGGCCATGTGACATTCTGTTTGATGCACTCGAAACAAGAGCTTGGCCGTGCAAGGGGTATAAGTGTCAATGTCCCGCACAAGAGAGCTTTCACAATCATCAAAGAAGAGAGGCTCAACATGAAAAAAGAGAGGAGTGAAATGAAGCAGAATGAATTGTATGAAAAGTTGAGAAAGGACATGTATCTAAAAGTTCAAAAGAAATTGAGGAGTAAATGATGATGCGGAAGACTCTAACACTGACAGATAGCCAACAGATTGGAGGGGAGGCAAGCATGGAGGATGCGGGTTATTATGCAACAACACTTCACAAGAGCAACTATGCACCAGCTGACCCCAGCGACAATGAGACTGCATCTGCTCATGATGATGATATATCTGATCTATCTGGAATGAAAGAGAGAGTGAGGGCTGTGCTTACACATTATGAAGTTTTGTGAAAATGTGCAAGAATTTGGGTTTGCCCACGCTTCTTGGTAGAGGGCCTCTTGTTGGATAATGTGCCATTGAAGTCAGGCTGTGTGAAGTGCTACTTGACTTAAGTATAGCCTAGATTCAATGAATTTTACATGATGAAGGTCCCAGGAGACTTTTATGAGCAGATGACCTCGGGAGAAACACCGTTACATCACATCCAATGGCCACGAAAGTAAATAGACTTGATGGATGAGATCCCCGAAGCCCCGCCAAGAGCAACCAATGTTGCCCTTCAACCGGTGACGCTTTCCTTTCCACATAATCTCTCGTGTTAATCGGACGGATGATGCATCAACTTATGATCATCCCGCTCGACTGTCTGCCATACACGCGATGTCATTGTCCTCCCTAGAGTAGACAGTGGCAAGGACTACAACTTCTGAAGACGCACCAATGGTTCATACGCCGACCAATGAAGTATCGGGGGTGATTCAGCCGCACCACATGCTTAGCAGACCAACCTGGTGGAACGGACTGCTAAGTAGTGTGATGCTTTGGAACCACATGCTAAGCAGTGTTTAGGTCCCGAACCAACTACTCATCAGTTCATCGGTCTGCATTGGCATGATCAGCACACGAATGGTTCAACACTGCTTGCTCAACAAACCAACGTGTTGGCAAGGCCTCCTTAGCACATTAACAGGTTGGCAGCATGATTTCTACTACACAACTTGTTCTTGTAGATCCGTGTTGGGCCTCCAAGCCTAGAGTTTTGTAGGACACTAGCAAATTTCCCTCAAGTGGATGACCTATGGTTTATAAATCCATGGGAGGTGTGGGATGAAGATGGTCTCTCTCATACAACCCTATAACCAAATAATAAAAAGTCTCTTGTGTCCCCAACACACCAAATACAATGGTAAATTGTATCGGTGCACTAGTTCAGCGAAGTTATGGTGATACACGTGTAGTAATGATAGTAGATATTCATTTTTGCAATGTGAAAATAAAAAAACAGCAAGGTAGCAAGTAAGAAAGGTGCTCATAAATGGTATTGCAATTCTTGAAAATGAGGCCTAGGGTCCATACTTTCGCTAGTGCAATCTCTCAACAATGCTAATATAATTGGATCACATAACAATCCCTCAACTTGCGATGAGGAATCACTCCGAAGTTCCTATATAGCGGAGAACATAAGAAGAAATTGTTTGTAGGGTATGATACCACCTCAAAGTTATTCTTTCCGATCAACCCTTCCAAGAGATCATACTAAGATAATGTCAGGGCCAACTTTTCTGGGATTTTAAGTTCCCATCAAAATGATCCTTGTGCATACCAGCCCCAGGAATACCGTTAGCTGGTACACAAATTCTTAGTAGTTATCTCCAAGCAAATTATAGATTTGAAGTACAAGACCAAGATGGCCTATGGAGTACATCAAAAAGGTTTCTACTGTTTGATGGCGAAAGCAATTCGGGATATCAGCGTCTATGGGACTCCATTTCCCACAAGAACAGCTCACCTGGATAATTCCTATGTCACATGGCTGCTATCTCTGGGCCTAAGTTCCGGGGTACCGTCGGGATGCTCCTCTCCAAATACGCAATCTAGCCAAGACAATAGCGAGGAAAAAGCTAGTGAGTACTTTGAATGTACTCGCAAACATCATGAAATCATACATAAAATAGCTGGTGATTAATATGCACTTGAAACAATTCAACCATATCACCACATGAAATATCACTTGTTCCAACATAAAGGTAATATTCCTGTGTCACAACAATTCACACACAACCATAATATATCCAAGTTCAAGATCCTTGCCTTCCAAGCCAAGAGAGGTAGGGTGCACTCCAAAACTTTTGGAAGATTTTACTCCTCTCTCCATATCCTATTTTTGAAAATATTCTAATTAATACATAATTTAAAAACAGTATAAAAAGTTGTCTTAGAAAATTTTCGAATAAATACTTAAATAATCTATATTAAATTTGAAAAAGGTGAGAAAAGAATCAACTCATTTAGAGTTTCATTTTAGAAATTAGGGCAGTCAAAGTTTGGTCAAACTTTTGTTTTTAATTAAATCATAAAAGAAATCGATTTGATAATAATATGCTTTCAAAAAATGAACAAGCACTTACAACAGTGCGTTTCCTCAAGGGGAAGACGCATCGGTGAGACTGCGCCACTAGGGCAACGGTTGGCTTACCGACAGGTGGGGGCCACCTGTCGGGTTCATCTCCTTCCTCCGCGCGCCTGGACAAAGAGCAGTGCGAGTCCGGTGACGATTGTCGGTGCCACGAGGCGCCATTCTTGAAGCCCGGCCAATCCATGTGCTCAGAGGGACGACCCACACCGCACGGGAAAGAAAGGAGCGTCTGGGAGCTCTAGGTTGAGCAGAGCCTCCCTAATGGCGGTTTGAGCTTCGGCCATGGAGGGGGCTTTGCTCACTTCGGCTCCCAGGCCAAATTGGAGGGGGAAATGGGTTCATGGGGCCATCATGGGGCTAATGGTGAATAAGAGAGGCAAGGATGGGCTCTAGCTTGCTCGAATTTAATCGAGGACGACGGTGGCCGAAACTGCGTGCGGTGGGGAAGGAGGCAGCCCCGGGCGAAATTGGGGCAAGGGGAAGCTACCTTAGGCTATGTAGGGGAGGGTGTGGTGGCTAGAGTGCTTGGGGGAGCTCTTTTATAGTGCGCCGAGGTCGATTCCTCGACGGTAATGGATAAGCTTGGCGGCCGACCACCACTGGTGTTGTAGGCGATGTGGCGATGCATGGACGGTTGAGGGGGGTCCTGGCTGGCGGCTGAGCTAGCGAACAAGGGGGTTTTAGCCGCAGGGGCGAGCTCGCGGGCAACGACAGCTTTTTCGGTACTGCTATCACCGCGGCAAGCACTTCTCGCATTGGCGACTAACACGACTACTTGGGGGGATCAGGCGCGCAATGAGGGATCCGCAATGCCAGCGAGGGGAGGTGGTAAGCTGCCACTGCGGGGGGTCACTGGAGCACGGCAGGTCGGTGCGGCAACTCCCTGCACAACACGTGCAAAACGCGCGCCCCGGGCGTGGTCTCGGCATGCACGGCAGGTGCTCGAACAAATGCTGATGCATGTCAAAAGTGTCCAATGCCTATGATACTACATAGGACTGAGCTATAGGGCAATTGGGAGCTAATTGACATGATGGTTCGGCTAGCTGAACAACTCCAGTGTGTTAACTAAAAACCATGTCAAAATCTGTTCATGAACCCAAGGCGTTCGACAAAATGCCATGGGCATCTAGATGGCTTTGCTGGTCACAAAATTTTTCAGTCCAATGTCTCTTTATATGATGGTAGTGATGGCATAGCTAGATTGGGCAAAACAAAAACTTGTTAGTGCAAGTTTTATGAAAGTTCATTTCTGGACAAAAACAAGATGGAGTTTTTGCATGGGCTCAAACTATGTCATTGTAGTAGGTCTCTTACACTTACGATTTTGTTAGGGTCTACTATGAGCAGTAAAAATCTCAAGTGAGTTGGGAGAAAATAAAACATGGTTGCAGTACAAACTTCAAAACTGGTCCAGAACAGAAAAGGGGTTGGGGTGCTTAAAATTTTCAAAAGACCAAAGTGAATTTTTGCGTGAAAATGATCCAGGGATATCACATGTCACCTACAAATTATTGTAGAATTTTTAAATGAATTTATCAAATTGTTGTAGTGCTAATGAGGTCTTTAAAGGAAATCAAAAACCATTTTAAATAAAAAAAACTTGGAAAAATATTTACAAAAAAAATCCACTCAATTTGTCAAATGAAGAAAAATGTTTTGATGCAAGCACTGAAGTCTCACGATATATTTCAAAAACTCCTATTTGGGGAAAGAAATTTTTTAATCCATAGAAAAGAAGTGGGTTTGAAATAAATAGAAAACCCAAAAATAAAAATTTAAATAAACATGGCCAAATTTTAAATAAATAAAATCATGATTATGTTTTTGGGGTGTTACAAACTCTACCCCCTTAAGAAAAATCTCGTCCTCGAGATTTTCTAAGGACGTTGCGAAAATATTTACCCCCACCACACTGCAATATCAGCATGAAAATAAATACTATATATAAAAGATAGGTCAAGGTTACTGTGAAACAATGATAATTGGTGCAACAGGGGTGTGGTACTCGTGCTACAGATAAAATGTATGGTTGGGAAATTGAGACGTTGCTACTAATGGCTACGACAAATTCGGAAAAGGAAAGATTTCAAATTCTGAATTGTTCTTGTCATACCCGATTGCACAACGCTCTCTCTGGCCGACAGGTGGACCCAAGGCCCATTGCCACTCTCTTCTTCTTCCTATGACTCTCTTCTTCCTTCTCTCTCTCGCTCGATTTCTGTGCTTTCTCCACTCGTGGCGTCTAGCGCGTAGGGCGTCTAGGGCAGTACTACAGTAGTGCGCAGCTGATAGCTAGCGATGCAGCGTGCACTCACCTCACGGGCCAGCGCGAGTCGGCACTGCTTACGGATTCGCCTCCGAACACCGGTGATCGAGCAATGAGCGGCGCTGCTGGACTTCGCCCACAGTACACAGAACTAGAGCTTTAAAAACGATCGCGTCGTTCCTCTCTTCAGCCTCACACATGGCCTCACTCCTCCTTCTTCAGTTCTGCTTGCAGGAGCTCGGGGCGAGGCTTTAATGCCGGACGAGCTTCCGGGGTGGCTAACGATCCTGCTGGCTGGAGGGATGTCGGCATTGTTCGGGATCTCAGTGCTTGATGATCCAAGACGATCGTCATGATGCTGCTGCTCGAATGGTGGCTCTCTGCGGCGGCAATGACCAAGATGACTAGGCGTCCGCAAAGTGCCTCTGTGGGTGCGATAAAACATCCACCAAGGTTTTCCTCTCGGGGAAGACTGTGGTGCTATCGAGGCGATTAGCTAGGTGTTAAGCGTGTGTGTGGTTCTCCTCTTAGTGCATTGGCAGAGTGAGTTTGGTTGCGAGCCAGTTGGCATGCAAATAATATCCATGTTGGAAAAAATCTGTTGCAGTGGTTTTATTTAAGAAAACTATCACACGAAGGATTGATATAAGAAAAACAATCCAAGGACAAATCGCAGCAATCACACAATGAAAAACATAACATATGCATGCGATAGATTACAAGCAAGGCACAATTACCAGCTCACACAATCAAACGCTAGGCTAGTGGATACAAATACGACATTGATGGAATACGAAAAATCTAATAGCCATGAGGAAATATTTCCGGCAGTGGAATATCTCCTTCGTCTTGAAGGGCGAGCGGTTGGAGGACACGCAGAATGCGTCTTGCTAGGTCTATCCTCAGAGGTTCGCCGATGAAGATCTGGGGGTTTTGGACACGGAGGGTCAAGACAAAATCCATTACTTGCTGGGTCAAACACTCTTGAGCGATGACATACTGCACCAGCTTGATCAACACATGGCCTCTCTCTAGGCGGGTGCCTAGAAAAGACGATGCTTCTCCAACGGCTGCACAACTCAGAAAATAACAATAACGCCTTTTACTCGCATATGGTACCGCAAATCGAAGGCGAGAAACCGATTCGTAGGCAGCAACCTCCATGGCCATTCTCAGGGTAGGCATAGATTTCCCGCTGAAGCACACTTCTGAAGGGTCTTGGTTAGGGTCCACTCGAAAAATGTGCACAACTGCCCAATACTTTGAGGTGGTGGAAGTGATCCTCGACTTCAACATCTCGTACTAGGGTGGGTGGGGAGAACCCATGTTACTGCGGGTAAAATCCCACAGTATCTTAACAAAACTCCCAGGAGTTGCATCCGGAGTTCCAAGACAACTCCCTTGGGGTGGCATGGCAAAATACTGGGAAGGCAGTGCAGAAGGCGAGGAATGCTAGAAAAAGTCACTAGATGACTCTTATATAGGACTTTGTTAGAGCACCTGCTTTGGGTTGGGTTGGTGTCGATAGTTGGACCTACTCTAACGTGGTTCGGTCAAGGCCACAAATAAAAGTCCACGAAATGTGACATATTACTGTGGTGGTCCATTGGGATTGGCTTCCGGTGGTTCCGTCCAACTATAAGCTATATGGCCAAGTGCATACACATATGGCCACCAATAGTACTATGAAATAATGGCACACTAATAGTCTGCCCTTTATTTATGATAATACCAGCTCTATTATTACACGCATAGTAACACTAAGGCAGGGTTATGTCTTAGTCTACTTCGTTTGCATCCGAGATGGGCGGGTCTCGCACACGTCGAGGCTGCTGGAACCACAGTGTCATGGTTTCTCGAGGAACGAGGTGGGGCTTCAAGACTGGGGTAGTGGTGGTGTCCATTGCTGGGTGCTGTCGCTACCGTCCCGTTGGAGGAAATCCCCAAAATGTGGCAAAGCTCCTCAGGGGAGATATGTGCATGATTCGGTTCGGCAATAGGGTTAGACCTCAGGAGCTCAACCGGTCTCCCAAACAACACTATAGGGTTGCTGGCGTCGAGCCCCGCTTCTCTCCTCCTCGGGTCAAGACGAGCCCGCTCTCCACGAGTTGTAATTAGGCCGAGGGTGACCTGCTCATACAGTGCCTCTTGCACTCTTATGTAGCGCACGAGATGCAACATGGCGGGGTCGGTCTCATGGTCTGCGCTGGCGACTTGGAGCAGCCTATCATAACCTTCACGTCTAGGGTAGTAGTAGAATGAGCGGCAGTTAATTCTATGCGACAGGTACCGGAGTTGAACTATTGCCTCTCGAGCGGCTAGCTGGATGGCTTGTGGCTCGTAGGAAGTTGACCTTCGAGTGAACCGATAGGGGCACTCTTGGGTGATACTCCTGTCGCAAGTGTGTATCATGGCCCAGAAGTAACGGATGGCATAACTCGTGTGCTCTTGGTACACAACATACTCTAGTGGATCCTCCGTATAAAAGGCATGGCAGGTTAGGTTTGCAAGGATGGCTACAAAACCTCCTTGTTAAGCAGCAGTTGTGAACCATGGGGCTTGGCATCTTGGAAGGCAGTTGTGACTGTGATGAGCTGCGTTGGGCCAACCGTTCCCTTTCTAGAAAAGTAAAACGGAGTCTTCCATCGCACGCTGGTGAAAAGGACAACTCAATCGTCAGTCACGGGCGTGTGACCACATGGCTAGTCTGATAGGTTGGCCACCGACTACCGAAAGGTGTCGGTTAACACCATTCAGGCTACTGGTTAGGATAGGCTTGGCTATGGTTACTGATACGTCTGCAAGGTATCTTTAATTTTTCATTGTTCCATGCTGATATATTAACATTCTAGGATACTTTTTGGGAATTTATATACCAATTTATAATATTTTTTAGCACTACCCTATTAACCTAGTGCCCAATGCCAGTTCCTGTTTTCTGCATATTTTTTGCTTTGCAGGTTTACCCTACCAAATGAAGTCCAAATGCCATGAAACTTTAGTATGATTTTTTTGGACTATATGAAGACCTACAAGCCTCGGAAGTGGACGAGAGGCCGCATGAGGGAGGCACAAGCCAACAAGGCGCGGCCCCAGGGCGCGATCGTGCCCTGATGGCTTGTGGCCCCCTGGATGCCTCCCGACATCCCTCTTTGGCTTATAATTCACAAATATTCCCAAAACCCTAAGAGCACTCCCGAAAAAAAATTTCCGCCTCCGCAAGTTTCTGTTCCAATGGGAGGCCATCTAAACCTCCGTTCCGGCGATCTGCCGGAGCAGATATCAATCACGGAGGGCCTCTACATCAACCTTGCTGCCCTCACCATGACGTGTGACTAGTTCACCACACACCTACAGGTCCGTTGGCAGTACCTACATGGCGATCTCTCTCTCTTATAATCTTCAACACCATGTTCGTCGCATCTTCGCTTTGATATATCCGATGTAATCACTATGTATGGTGTGTTTGTTGGGATCCGACGAATTGTGGGTTTATTTTCATATTATTCATGAAAAGTATTTGAGTCACCTCTGATTATTATGATTCTTAATTGCATGATCATCATAGCTTCGTAATGCTCTCTGATCTATTCAGATAGTTTGGCCAACTAGATTAATATTTCTTTAGTGGGAGTGGTGCGTTGTAGTAGGTTCAACCTGGTGAATTTCTCTATCCTAGTGACAGAAGGGGACAAGATGTGTCTTTTGTTGCTGCTACTAAGGATAAAACAATGGGGTTTATTCATATGAATTGAGTTGACTTTGTCTACATCATGTCACTGTTCTCCAAGCATTACTCTATTTTTACTTATACATAGAGAGGCAAGCATATAAGCGCTCTTGAAGTGGAGTAATAGTCATAGGTCCAGGCATGAGTCGGCCTATTTTCTTATGGACGTGATGCCTATATACACATGATCACTGCCATGAAAATCACATAATTATTCGTTGTTCTATCAATTGCCCAACAGTAATTTGTTTACCCACCACATGCCTTTGCCACGAGAGATGCCATTAGGGGACACTACAGACCCCGGGTCTATTCCCTTATATATTTACAAATGCTACTACTACCTTGCTGCCATTATTTGTTTTTTATTTTATTTTCCAATTTACAATTATCAACAATTATCTACACACCTCATTTGCTTGCAAATAACGAGATCAAGGGGATTGACAATCCTCTTGCCCGCGTTGGGTGCAAGTTGTTTGTTTCTTTGTGTGCAGTCGCTAAAGATGGTTGAGGATTGCTATTCCTATTGGTTTCATATACCTTGGTTTCATAACCAAGGGAAATACTTACCCGCATTGTGCTGCGATAACACGTTCCTTTTCACGGAAAACCCAACGCAGATCACATTCATCACGAAATATTTCTGGCACCGTTGACGGGGAATACCATCACCAACTATTAAGTAGATTCTCACAAATTTTCATTAACTTGTTGTTCTCTTTATTTGATGTTATATTTAGTTTGTCACATAAAAATTAAAAATACAAAAATATTTATCTTTGCTTGTTATTAGTACTCTTGTTCGAAGTCATGTTTAGTCCTTCTGCGGAAATGCCTCTTCCCCCTTACTTGGGAGAAGCTTTTGAACTTTTGAATTTTAAGCGCTTGTGTGATGAAACTTTAAAATAAGCTTGGGGTAGGTTAATATTTATAAAAAAGAGATCTAAGATCAAATGTCATATTAATTTACTTCTTAAAAGTTTTTACGTTGGGTTACCTTTATCCTTTAGAGGTGTCCTTGATTTCATGTTTGAAAAAGATTTTCTTGGGAACAATGCTTTTCGTACTTATGAAATGATGAACGTTATATTTGGGCAACCCAAGATAGAGACTATTGAACCTAACGTGTTGGTTATTCATCGTCAAACCGAGCTAATGAAAGAAACTAAGACTATCATGGAAACCAGTTTTAATGTGCTTTACAATTTGTCTAATAAAATCAATGGCAATGTCGTAACGCAAAATAAGCGGTTTTATGCTTTGGATCAAAAGAATTATGATCTCAGCATTTCGCGTGATGACATTAAAATTATCAAGGAAAAATTGGAAGAAATTGTCCACAATGTCAAAGATGACAACACTTGAAATATGCATTATGCCTAGCTAAGTGCTTGAAACAATAGCGCTTGTTGGGAGGCAAACCAATAGTTATCTTAATTTTTGCTTTTCAGTTTCTATTATTTTGTGTTGAAATGATTATTGCCTCTTTAATGATTATGTTTTTGTGTTTTAGTAAGTGTTTGTGCCAAGTAAAGCCTTTGGGATAATTTATTTGATGAGTATGATTGATGTTGTGCAAAAACAGAAACTTTCGTCTCGAGTGCAGAATTTGTAGTTCTCTGCTGGAGCGTGCTAAATTCTTGAAATTTTTACACATTATTTATGTAAATTTTTTCCACTTTTTCCTAATGCTTCGGAATTTTTAGAGTTACACAAGTATGGTATCTTTACAGATTGCTACAGACTATTCTGTTTTAAACAGATTCTGTTTTGCCGGCATAGTTTGCTTGTTTTGATGATGCTATGAATTATATGGGGGTGTATGAGTCGTGGATAAGTTACAATACAGTACCTATTATTCAATTTTAAATTAAGAATCAATTTATAACAGTACCTAAAGTATGAAATATGTTTCTTATACTATCGGATCTCACGAAGTTTTGTTGAGTTTCGTGTGATTGAAGTTTTCAAGTTTTGAGTGTGATCGCGATGGACAATGGAATAAGGAGTAGCAAGATCCTAATATTGGGGATCCCCAAGGCATCCCAAGTATTATTCTAAGGAAGACTCAAGAGTATAAGCTTGGGGATGCCCCGGAAGGCATCCCCTCTTTCGTCTCAAACCATCGGTATGTCACTTGGAGCTACATTTTTATTCATCACATGATATGTATTTTGCTGGGAGCGTCGTTTGCTTTTGTTTGCTTTTACTTTCAGTTTGTCACAATCATCATTTGCTAGATAGACCTATTAGAGAGATACTCACCTTAGTTATCATTTGCTAGAATACTCTATGTGCTTCGCTTATATCTTGTGAAACACTTTTTTCGCCACCGCAAGTCTGTGTTCCGACAGGAGGCCATCTAAACCTCTGTTCTGGCGATCTGCCGGAGGAGAGATCAATTACGGAGAGACTCTACATCAACCTTGTTGCCCTCGCCATGATGTGTGAGTAGTTCACCACAGTCCTACGGGTCCGTAGGCAGTACCTAGATGGCAATCTATCTTTCTTATGATCTTGAATACAATGTTCATCGCATCTTCGCTTTTATCTATCCGATGTAATCACTATGTATGGTGTGTTTGTTGGCTTCCGATGAATTGTCGGTTTGTGTTCATATTATTAATGAAAAGTACTTGAGTCACCTCTGATTATTACGATTCTTAATTGCATGATCATCATAGCTTCGTAATGCTCTCCGATCTATTGAGATAGTTTGGCCAACTATATTAATATTTCTTCAGTGGGAGTGGTGCGTTGTAGTAGGTTTAACCTCGCGAATTTCTATATCTCGGTGATAGAAGGGGACAAGATGCTTCCTTGTGTTGCTTCTACTATGGATAAAACGATGGGTTTTATTCATATTAATTGAGTTTACTTTGTCTACATCATGTCATTGTTCTCCAAGCATTACTCTATTTTTACTCATTATGTAGAGAGGCAACCATAGAGAGGCAACCATAGGTGCAGACAAGAGTCGGCCTATTTTCTTATGGATGTTATGCCTATACACACAAGATCATTGCTGTGAAAATCGCATAATTATTCGTTGTTCTATCAATTGCCCAACAGTAATTTGTTCTACATCATGTTTGTTCCATAATTAAAACACAAATGATGCCATTAGGGAACACTACGGCCCCCGGGTCTGTTCACTTATATATTTGCAAACTCTACTACCACCTTGCTGCCATTATTTGTGTTTTATTTTATTTTGTATTTTACAATTATCAATAATTATCTACATACCTCATTTGCTTGCAAATAATGAGATCAAGGGGATGGACAACCCTCTTGCCCATGTTGGGTGCAAGTTGTTTGTTTCTTTGTGTGCAGTCACTAAAGACGGTTGAGGATTGTTATTCCTATTGGTTCGATAAACATTGGTTTCAAAACTGAGGGAAATACTTACCCGTATTCTGCTGCAATAACCCATTCCTCGTCATGGAGAACCCAACGCAGACCACAGACATCAGTTACCTAGGGTTTATTGACCCGACTAAGATAGGATTAGCTAATGGTTAGACTGGCTCTAATAACAAGGTTGTCACGAGTGGTCTATCTCAGATTTTAAATTCCCATCAAACTGATCCTTGTGCATACTAGCCCTTGGAATACTGTTAGCTGGTACACAAATCATTGCTACAAATGTCCAAGCAAATTACAGATTTGAAGTACAAGACCAAGATGGCCTGTGCAGTACATAAAAAAGGTTTCAACTGGTTGATGGCAGAAGCGGTTCGGGATCTCCACCGTCTATGGGTCTCCATTTTACACATGAATAGCTGACCTAGATAATTCCTATCTCATGCGACTGTTGTCTTCAGGCGTAGGTTCCAGGACTACCGTCGGGATGCTCCTCTCCAAATACGTAATGTGGCCAAGGCAATAGCCACGGACAAGCGAGTGTGTACTTTGAATGTACTCCCAAACATCATGAAATCACACATAAAATAGAAGGTGATTAATATGCACTTGAAATAATTCAATAATATTTCATTATTCATAATCCAACTTCTTAACTGAAGGCAGACAGATATTTTGAACATACTGAGAATATAATAATTGAAGAGTGATAGAAAAAATAATTGGAAAATCGGGCAGTAGTCCTCTCGAATATTTCCAAGAACAGGAAAATAGTCCGATGGGGTGTTTGCAGCAACGCCTCGAAAGGATAAGATATAAAGCATGCATCAGTCGGGCGTCTAAGTGACACTAGATAAAGGGCTTATAAGAAATAATAACATACATGCACAATCGGGCGTCTAAGCGACACCACATAAACATCTTATATAAAATAATAACAAGCATGCCACGGTCGGGCGTCTGAGCAACACCGCATAAAGGTCTTATATGAAATAACAACAATGAATATCCAGGAGGTAGAACCGTACCAGGGATCTGGTTAGTCCATGATAAAATAATATTATGATCATCCAACATATTTCACGGTTTCCTAATGGTTAAGTTAACATCCTCCGAAGACCGACACTCAGACTGACACTTGACCTGTCAACCAGTCGCCCTTGACCGTGGACACCACTACGCGAACAGCTTTGACTCTGCAGAGGGTGTACTCTTTAGCCATAGCCCATGGGTTTCAGTACTCACTCGGACTAATCCCGTGAAATGTATCTTAGAAGTAAACACTCGGAAGCAGCACACACCCATTTCCCCCCGCGAAGACTAGCCTCACTAGGACTACGCTGCCAGGGAAAATAATAAGACGGGGAGCATCCAACCTGGACTAGTATGGGACCGAATTTATACCGCACGCTACAAGGGGAGATCTCTTCCCCTCTTGGTCCCATACTGGAAACACTCATGCCCCCTGACCGGATAACTGGTTTTATTCTAGTGCCCTGAAGACCTTCTTCCCGGCCCCTCTACTTGGTGTGTACCTGGTAATAGGCTTACAACCTACTAAACCGTATTCCCTTTCAGGAAGGCATGTGGCAGCACGAAAGGCTAAGGTGACACACTGACAAGACTCGATCTACGATCGACTTAGGAGGTTTAAGTTATTGCCTACATGATTATCACTACAAAAATTGTTTCACAAAACCAGACAAAATCACCACCTTTCATACCCCAACATGCCTCGCCGACCATCCTTGTCCTACGAGATGTTAGTCCCCAAGGTCGTGTCTTTCCGAGACACCGACTCTTCTCGGATCCCATACGATAGGCATGTGTGGCAGAAATGAATGAATACTATCACATGCATCTCAATATGCAACAGAATTAATTTCTCACCATGTACTCATTTCCATGATCATATCACCACATGAAACTTAACTTGTTCCAACATAAAGATAATATTCCTCCATCACAATAATTCACACACAACCATAATATATTCAAGTTCAGGATGCTTGCCTTCCAAGTGTAGAGAGGTAGGGTGCACTCCAAAATATTTGAAAGTTTTTACTCCTCTCTCCAGATCCTATTTTTGAATATATTCTAATTAACACATAATTTAAAAATAGTACAAAAATTTCTCTTAGAATTTTTTCAAATAAATACAAAAATAAACCAGATAAAATTTATAAAGGTGAGAAAAAGAATCAACTCATTGGGAGTTCCATTTTAGAAATTAGGGCCAGTCAAAGTTTGATCAAAGTTCTGTTTTTAATTAAATCAAAGAAGAAAACAATTCGACAATAATACACTTTCCAAAAATGAACACGCACTTATAGAAGTGCGTTTACTCGAGTGGAAGATGCATCAGCGGGACTGCACCACTCGGGCAACGGTTGGCTCACTGATAGGTGGGGGCCACCTGTCGGGTTCATCTCCTTCCTTCGCGCAGGGTGAGTCTGGTGAATATTGCCGACGCCACGAGGTTCCATTCTTGATGCCCGGCCCATCCACGTGCTCAGGGGGACGATCTGCACTACACAGGAAGGAAAGGAGCGTCCGAGGAGCTCCAAGTTGAGCATGGCCTCGCTAATGGCGGATTGAGCTTCGGCGATGGAGGGGGCTTTGCTCACTGCGGCTCCCGGGCTGAATTGGAGGGGGAAATGGGTTCACGGGGCCATGATGGGGCTAATGGAGAATAAGAGAAGCTATGATGGGCTCTAGCTTGCTCGAATTTAATCGAGGATAGCCGCAGCCGAAACTGCCGGTGGTGGGTAAGGACGCGGCCCCGGGCGAAATTGGGGCTAGGGGGAGCTACCTTAGGCCGTGCATGGGGGTGTGGTGGCTAGAGTGCTTGGGGGCGCCCTTTTATAGTGTATCGAGGTCGGTTCCACGGCGGTAATGGATAAGCTCGGCGGTCGACCAGGGTCCTGCATGGCGGATGAGCTAGTGGACAAGGGGGTTCTGGCCGCAGGGGCGAGCTGGCGGGCAACATCAGCTTTGGCAGTGCTGCCATTGCCGCGGCAGGCGTTGCTGGCGTTGGCGGCTAGCATGGCTGCAAGGGGGTTCAGGCGCGTAGCGAGGGGTCAACAGTGCTAGCGAGGGGAGGTTGCAAGCTGCCACTACGGGGGGGGGGGGGGTCAGTGTTGCATTGCAGGTGGGCACAGCGATTCCGTGTACAACATGTGCAAAATGCGCGCTCCGGGCGCGCTCTGGGCATGCATGACTGGTGCTCGACCAAATGTTGATGCATGCCAAAAGTGTCCAACGCCTATGATACTACACAAGACATAGTTATAGGGCAATTGGGAGCTGATTGACATGATGGTTTGGCTAGCTGAACAACTCCACAGTGTAAACTAAAAACCATGTCAAATATGTTCATGAACCCAAGGTGTTCGACAGAATGCATGGGCACCTAGATGGCTTTGCTGGTGACCAAAATTTTCAGCCCAATGTCTCTTTATATGATAGTAGTGATGGCATAGCTATATTGGGCTAAACAAAAACTTGTTAGTACAAGTTTTATAAAAGTTCATTATTGGACAAAAACAATATGGAGTTATTGCATGGTCTCAAACTATGTGATTGCAGTTTATCTCTTGGACTTCAGGTTTTGGTAGGGTCTACTATCAGCAGTAAAAATCTCAAATGAGTTGGGAAAAAAATAAAACATGGTTGTAGTACAAACTGCAAAACTGGTCCGGAACAGAAAAGGGGTTGGGGTGCTCAAAATTTTCAAATGACCAACGTGCATTTTTGCATGAAAATGATCCACGGACATCAAGTGTCACCTACAGATTTTTGTAGAATTTCTAAATGAAGTTATCAAATGGTTCTAGTGCAAATGAGATCTTTAGAGGAAATCCAAAACCATTTTTGAATAAATAAAACCTAGAAAAATATTTATAAAAATTCTTCACTGAATTTGTCAAATCAAGGAAAATGTTTTGATGCAAGCACTGAAGTCTAACCATATA
This sequence comes from Hordeum vulgare subsp. vulgare, assembly GCF_904849725.1. NCBI lineage: Eukaryota > Viridiplantae > Streptophyta > Magnoliopsida > Poales > Poaceae > Hordeum > Hordeum vulgare. Next base: position 162,817,164 of record NC_058522.1, read on the forward strand.
TTTCAAAAACTCCTACTTGGGCAAAGAAATTTTATAATCCAGAGAAAAGAAGTGGGTCTGAAATCAATAGAAAACCCATAAATAAAGAACTAAATAAACATGGCTAAATTTTAAATAAATAAAATCATGGTTAAATTTTTGGGGTGTTACATATAACAAGTTATTCTTTCCGATCGATCTATCAACTGTTCGTACTAATATAACACCATAACAAATTCAGATTCATAATACTCAATCCAACACAAAGAACTTCAAGGAGCACACCAAGATTTCTATCGGAGAACATAGTATTGAAACATGCAATCAACCCCTATGCCTAGATTACCCCATTGTCACCTCGGAAATCCGCGAGTTTTTGGCACAACATATATCAAGTGAATCACTTGAATACCTCAATCTCACTACGGGTATACGCATGGAGGACATATATTATGTGCTTTCAAACCTGAATATTCAATCCAACGTAATGAGATCTTAAAGTGAAAGACTCAATTCATCCCAACAATAGCATGGGACAAACACCATATGATCCAACTATATTAACAAAGCCCGTGATATATCAAGATCATGACATCTCAAGAACACGAGAGAGAGAGAGAGAGAGAGAGAGAGAGAGAGAGAGAGAGATTGAACACATAGCTACTGGTACAAACCCTCAGCCCGAAGGGAGGACTACCACCTCCTCATCATGGCGGTTGTCAGGATGATGAAGATGGCCACGGGAGATCATTTCCCTTCTCCGGTAGGGTACTTGAACGTCTCCAGATTGGTTTTTCGTGGCTACATAGGACTGCGGCGGCGTAACTTCTCGTCAAGGGTTATTTCTGGAGGTTTCTATATTTATAAGATTTTTTGGTGTTGGAATCACGCCAACATGGCCACGAGGTGGCCACTAGATACCAGGCCGCGTCAGGGGGGGGGGGGCTCGCGTGCCCTAGTGTCTAGTGGGCACTTGGGGCCCCTTTGGTGGTTCTTTTCTCTAGTATTTATTTTTTCTTCTGAATAATCATCAAAAAGTTTCGTAAAATTCTGAGAACTTTTATTTCTGCACAAAAAACAACACCACGGTAGTTCTACTAAAAAAGCGCCAGATCGGGTTAGTTCTAAATAGATCATATAAAGTGGAGCGAAACCATATGAAACTATTGTAAACATAGGAAAATATGTCATGAATACTTCATAAATTATTGATATATTGGAGATGTATCAGCATCCCCAAGCTTAATTCCTACTCGTTCTCGAGTAGGTAAATGATAAAAGAAATAATTTATGAAGTGTGAATGCTAGCCTAGTGCATAAGTTTGATCAATGATAGTTTCAATCACTTTACATAGCATCATAACATCAAACCTTTCTCATAAAACTCATCATGGTCAAGTAGCAAAGAATTCACATGTTATGGTTCAAACAATGAACTCTCTTAAAACTTAACAACCTATGTTCTTAGTAACCAAACAATTGCAATTCAACTTATTGTCAACAGAATCTAAATAAGAGATCCACATACTCAATCATCATATAGCCTTCTATCATTGCTAGTACTCAAAGAATATTTTAAGAACAAATGGCATCCATCAAACACAGAGAAAGATAGGGGCTTAATGTTTCGCCTCCCAACTCATTTATCATATAGATAATTGTCAACAATAATAAGTCATACTCAAATATATTTGACTGGCCATATGTGCCTAGATCTTTCCCCACCACATGATGCTTGCCAACTAGACTATAATTGAGATTGAAATTAGAATGCATACTATTGACTGTTGCATACAAGTAAATACTGAAAGGTAAAAGATAGGCCCTTCGCAGAGGGAAGGAGAGGTTGTCAGGTGCATTTTGGTTTTGTATGCACAATCCCTTAATGCAAAAGAATGTCACGTTATATTTCCCCTTATGATAGCAACCTTTGTTATGCAGTCCGTCGCTTTTATTACTTTGCCATCAAAAGATCGTACAACGCTCAATTTTCTCTTACACTAAATGATAAAACACATTTAGAAGCAGTTTTTATTGCCTTTTTGCACCGATGATAACTTACTTGAAGGATCTTATTCAATCCATAGGTAGGTATGGTGGAACTTCATGGCAATAAACTGGGTTTAAGGTTTTTTGGATGCACAACTTGTTTCTTTAATTTACGAATTTTTTGCTACGAAAAGATCCTAAGCAAACACCACATGTTGGAGGATCCATAACAATATAGCTTCTATGCAAATATGCACAAGCATAACTCATTACGTTGTCTTCCTTGTACAACTTCAACTAATTTGCTCAAGTTTGAAAATAAATAATGGGTATGCACAATCATATATGACGTCCACGATAATATATTATATGTGGAAGTTCTCTTCCTTATACCAATCATTCATGAATTGCTTGTATGACCAATATTGTGATTGTCAAAATTCAAAAGATTTCATTTTCTAAACCCAATGTAAAGCTACTACTAGGCATGACATGAACATATAATTTCAACTTCATGGTATTCAATTCATTCAACAATTTACTCATCGGATATAAGTGAAGCACAAGAGAAAACAATCAAACTATTATCAAAAGATATAAGTGAAGTTCAATGAGTAGTGAAAAAATCAAGTAGCTAAACAAGACAAGTTGCATAATAATTTTGAAACATTCTATACTGTTTACTATTATTACCACAATTTATCTCTACCAATATAGGCTATGGAGACTATAGGATAAGTAGGTAACGAAACAATGACACCAATCTGTCAAAACAGAACAGTCTGTAGGACACGATAAATAATTTGTACACATCTATACAAAAAGTGTACTTATGTATCTCCAAAAATTTCTACATCATAAGTTTCTATTTTTGTCCAACACACATCACACATGCAATTCAAGCATTCTAAAGGCAATTATTGGAACTTCTTATAGAAAAACAAGATTAAAAATAACATAAAAAGAGAAAAATGAAATGAAAGGACGCTCCAAGAAAAACACATATCATGTGTTGAATAAAAATATAGCTCCAAGTAAGATATACCGATAATGTTGGAGATGAAAGAGGGGATGCCTTCCGGGGCATCCCCAAGCTTAGATTAATGAGTCTTCATTGGATATTACCTTCGGAGTGCCCTGGGCATCCCTAAGATTAGGCTATTTCTTTCTTTATTCTCCTCTTATTGGTATCTCACCCAAAACTTGAAAACTTCAATTACACAAAACTTAACAGAACTTCGTGAGATGGGTTAGTATGACAAATATAGATCATTCACTGTCACATCCCTGACACCTTAATCAAGTTAGCATTGTGCTCATATCTTCTTTGCATTGCATCTAGGAAATTTTCAACAAGAACAAAGTAAGTGGTGAAGGAAAACTCAAAAACCCTAGCCACTTCTCAAATTAAAGGAAATTTCAAACTAGTTAAAATCAATGAACTCAAAATGGTCTCAAGAAAAGTTCAACTTTTCTGATAAATCATGGAAGCAAATAAGCAATGAAGAAAACCATTTCCATAACACTCTTGGCATTTCAAATAAATGCAAAAAGCTACTGGTTTCAAGTTAAAAATATGAATTCAAAAACTTTAAGTTTTCAAAAATGTTGAAAACTTCAGGAATGGTTGGATATATTCCAACCAGGTGTGTTCAAAATATTTTTATAAACTATTTTGGAGCTGAAATAAAAAACAAATCAAAATAGTTAGCAATCAGAAAAACAGAATAGAGAGAAAATAGAAAGAAGCTTACCTGTCGCCCTGAGGAGGTCCAGCCCACCAGGGGCAGGGGCGTCTTCGTCCTCCTGCCTTCTGGCAGAGGAGCGAATGCCCACGGCGGCTCCTCCACCTCCTGCTTCGCCGTGGCACGCTCCGATGCTCCCCAGGACAGCGCGACAGTGGGGATATCCTCCTCGAGCCCGTCTCTATCCGTTCCCCCGCTTCAGTTCCCCCCCCCTCTCGGGATCTGTCCTCCCTCCTTCTGCCGCCATTGCCAAGAGCTCGAGCTCGAGCCGCCATGCCTCTAGCCACAGGACCTTCCTCCCGAGTTGTCCAGTAGCTCCGCCTCGACGAGCTGGTTCTCTCTGCAAAGGCCGAAGCCTCCCCGAGCCGTGCAACGTCCCCAACGCCATCGTCTTCAATCTTCGGTCGCCGGCAAATCGACGGTGAAACGCCGGCTACAGCCCCTCCCCGAGCAGTCTGAGCCTAGCTTCACCTCCACCGTGAGCCTGTGGTCATTTCCCCTCTTCTTCCCCTCGGATTAGTGCCCTCTACCGACTGGACCATCGAACCCGAACTCCGGCAGCCGCCTCGGCTCATCGCCGGCTTTCTCCGGCCACCCATAGCCCTCCCTGAGGCCAGTGCTGGATGAGGTCGAGCCTGGGGATCATCCCAGTGCTCTCGGCAACCATTTCCGAGCACCACAGCACGAGATAGCGTGTCTCCGGCGAAGTTTTGCCGCGGATCTGGTCGCCGCCGGTCAGGCTCCGGCGGGGGACGACGTGGCCGGCTTAACCCCAGTAGCTTAGCCCTAATCGCTCGCTGACAGTGGGCCCAAGGCCAAGTCAAACCCACTTAAGGGCTGGCCAGCGCGGGATTAGCTCCTCAGCCACTGACCAGTGGGTCCCCCCTGTCAGGTTTGACCTCATCGGGTCAGTTGACCTGCTGACGCCATGATGATGTAGTGATGACGCAATAAATGAATTTCTGATTTAAAAGAATTCCAGAAAAATGCCAAAACTTGTAAAAATCATAGAAATTAATCGGTAACTCCAATGAAAATAATTTATATATGAAAAAGTATTAGAAAAATTCAAGGAATCTGAATATGTCATTTTCAAACATGTTTGAAAATGTTACTGAACCCAAACATGTAGATTAATGAATAAGTTAATTCTTATAAATACTTTGGATATGGAATTTGGAAAATATTTAAATTTCACTACAAATGATATGATCAAACACTGTCCAAATCACAAACCAGCAACCTAACATGTCATTCCATGCATGATAAAAGCAAGTTGATCTGAGCATCAGGTCGAATCAATTAAAATGGTATCCGAGAATACCTCGTTTGAAGTGATATTTGAATTTGATTCAAATCAACTTCAAACCTAATACATGTTAGCTATAATAGTATACCACCTTGCATCCTCATGCCATGCTCATGCATCATCTTGTTGCACATGATTGTTATTGATTGTTGTCATTCCTTTCGGTAGGCTCCGCTCCCTCAGATTCCACCGAATATCCGTCTGACGGATATTGTCACTCCTCTGAGCAACAAGGCAAGAAATCATTTTGATCATCCCGATAAATCCCATGTTCTCGCTCCTGCACATACTTATTGCATTAGGATCAAATGCTTCAAATGCTTTTGCCACGTTCGTTGGACCCACTTCCTTTGCATGACCTATCCTTTTCACAGTAAATAGCTGAACCTTGCAACCTAGCATACCTCGTAGTTGCTTGAGCCATGATGTGCCTTATCCTGCTATGCATGCTATGCTTAGAGTTGTGTATGGTCTGTCATCTGGGAGATGAACGGAATTGTGATAATGTGTTCAGTAAGTAAAGGTTGTGAGTTGAACCTGATTTGGTAAAGGTACCAGTGAAAGGCTGTGTAGGAGTACATGGCAGGTTGTTTCATTGGAACCGTCCTTAGGAACTGAGTTCCGTGTATGTAATCCAAGACGAGATACTACCACATGCTGGGCCCTGAAATATGACCCCGCTCGACCTATTAATCGCTTAGTACTCGGTTCAGGAGTTGCAAGTAGTTTCTGGTGTTTATAGTCATGCTGGAGGCCGTGCATGGTGCTGACCTGAGAGGTGGGCTGTGATGCGGTAGGAAGTGGCACGGTGTACCAAGTGGCACCCGGATGGTGGGCTTGGGAACCCTGCGCACATCGTTTGAGGCCGTGGCGGAAACCTCGACCGAACATCCGTACGGGTTACTCTTAGATAGGCGATAAACCTGGACTAGGTACTAGTGTGGTTAACGGTCGTGGCCGACTCCCTCACCGGGCTTCCGCTTGAAGGTTGCCGAGGTGCATGACGTGCACATGGGGATAAGTGGCGAGAGTGTGTGTGACGAAGTACACCCCTGCAGGGTTATGATCTATTCGAATAGCCGCGTCCGCGGATATGGACTACTTGGAGACATATGTTGTTCATAGATAACTTCAATGGCTACTCATAAAATTGTCAAGATAAGCGTGAGTGTCGTGGACGGCATTTCCATATGGAGACGGAATGATTCCACGATGGAGTATTGTTGTGGTGTTAGTGGACTCGTGTGCGAGAAATCAAGTTGTCAAAAATTATTTAAAAATGCAAGTTGTCTAGCTACGAGTCAAATGCTCGCTTTCCGCATGAAACCCCATAATACATTATTGATACCTTGCATGAGTAGTTAGTTTATCCTAAAGTCTTGCTGAGTACCTCCGTACTCATGTTTGCTTAATAATTGTTGAAGAGGTTGCTAATGGCCCTAATGGAGGGTTCTTCATAGACATCGACGACGACGAGTAGCTGGTGTCCCAGCTACGATCTAGCCCTAGGTTGGGTCTGTAGTATAGTCAGGCCATGTGCCTTCTAGTTTCACCTGTCTGTACTCAGACAGTTTAAAACACTTCCGCTGGCTTGTAACTGAATGACTGCTATGATGGGTCGTGAGACCCTTACTGTGTAATATTATGTGTCTGGCTCTTCCGAGCCTCTTAAATAAAGCTTGTATGTTTATGGTTATGTTGTGATGCCATCGATGTATCTATACATATCGGTATGCCATGCGTACGTGTGTCGTACTTGGTATGTATGGGGTTCGATTACATAGCCGTAAGCTTTAGTAGCACTCCTTACAGGGAAATGCCCCTTTGTGATCCAACGAGCCATGGTAGCTCGCTACTGCTCCGGACACATTGGTTGACCGGCGTGTGTCCTTCTTAGCTGCTGTGTCTGTCCCCTTTGGGGGAAATGTCACGCGATGTAATGGAGTCCATGTAGCTTGCTACGACTCGTCTACATTCGCTGGTGACCGACACCTGCTTTGCTGGGTCATGTATGCCTGTCCTTGTGCGGAACTGCCAGTTTGGTTTATGACTAGACATGTCGATCCGGGTTCTTTGTCATTGGAATGCTAGCGACACAATTGCATACGTGAGTCAAAAGGCGCAAACGGTCCCAGCTAAAGTAAGGCTGCAACCGTGGGGTTAACCGTGCGTGAGACCGCAAAGGGATGCAATGTGTTACAGGATGGATCCCTATGGCTTAGGATCGGGGTCCCGAAAGCGTTGGTATCAGAGCCTGACTGACTGTAGGACTACTAAGCCAAACAGGTCGAAGTTGAGTCTAGAATTGCTTTAGTTATACATAAGGGAATTGTTTGTAGAAGGGAACGTAAGACTCTTGTTCTCTTCTCAAGTTATTCTATTCTGGTCATCCTCGTCTTTTCTGCGGGAGTTAAGGACTAGGTTACTCATCTTCTTCTAGGCTCGTGTTTCTGATCGGTAGATTATAAGACTATGGGTCGAGAGTTATATTGGGTTTCTTTCATCCCTAGAAAAAAAAGTAAGTTTGATGATCAGAGAGTTGAACTTGATAGTTGAGTGGTTACGCTATTCCATTTTGGGTTGTCTCAAAATTTGTTTTTGAGCATTTACAGCCGTTATGCTGCCCAATTTTGCATTCAGAGCTCTAATGCTTTTGCATTATTCTCTATTTTCAGATGCCTGGCCGTCCTTCTCGTCAGGTGGTACGTCTGACCAGGTGCATTGATGTGTCGGGTCATACGGCCATGCTGGTCAGGGTGATGTTGGTGTGCGGTTACCGCTGGTACCCCGAGTACACAGTGGAGGAACAGTACCGAGACTTCAACCAGAGCCAGTATATCTGCACTGTTAGGGTATTTCCAGACTACCGTGGAGCTGAGGAGCCAATCCATTGGTCCTATGGGTCGGGAGTCACTATTGACATGACAGTACGAGATGCTGCCTATTCAATGCTGACTATTATGAGAGCGAGACATGCATGTTGTAGAATTCAGAGTTCTGCTATGTTCCTGCCTCTCAACCTCGTGAAGAGGGATACCTCAGCGGAGTCTATTTTGATTCTTCTATGGAGGATCCACTACTGCAGTCCACTGTTGAGATGCTAGAGAGCAGAGACAGGGATGCTCGTTCTCTCCGCATGGAGCTTTATGCTACCCGTGCCCGTCTGTGGACGGCTTTGACGCAGCTGGCACCGGTAGTCCAGACAGGGTACGGAGATATGGAGATGCTGAACCCTTTTAGGACCCATCTTCCGGCCCACGTTGACTGGCCAGCTATAGGAGGAGTCACCCCTCTTCGGGGACCCCTACTACCACCAGTCAGGGGACCAAGGCCACATCCGTGTCCTTATGGATCCCAGGGATCTCAGGCCAGAGTGTTTCCTGATCCGCAGGTTGAGCTTCCAGGCCATGGAGGTAATCTCAATGAGATGTTCTATGCGGATGCCTGAGCTGTGAGTGGAAGGATAGTATGGTAGTAGTCGTACGTTCACAGTCCTGCGTGACTTGTGAAGTATGCTTGTGATGTCAAATGAATTCCGGAGGCCTAGATAAATAATGTATAGGAAGCTTGTAAGCCTCTAATGAGTAGTTTCATAATTTCAGTAGTTTGCCTTCGATTAAGGTTGTACTGAACTATGTAAGGGTGTGTATGAACCATGGTGTATATATAGCAGTTGCTTGTTACCATGTTGTTCGGATATTCATTTCCGCATTCCGTGTGTTCAGTACATTCTTAATCCATAGCTAGTATTGATATGATATTGGTCTAAGCTGTGAGTTTGTTTGTCAGGATGGTGTTCACCAGGTTGAACCGTGCCCCTGCTCATGAGCAAGGCGAGGGTAGTCAAGCGTCGCAGGAAGACCTGCCTCACCCGCCCTCTCTGGCGGAAGTTATGCTTGAGGCAGAGAGAAACAAAAGGGAGACCAACCGACTGTTAGAGCGTATTGAGCAGAATACGGCTCGTCGGCCTAGGAATGCTGCAGTGTCCCTCAACGACTTTGTGAAGCTGAATCCTCCAAAGTTTCATCACTCCGTCGATCCCCTCGACGCTGATGACTGGCTGTGCAACATCTCACGCAAGATTCGCTCTACGCATGTTTCTGAGGCCGACAAGGTGACCTTTGCAGCGTATTTCCTGGAAGGACCCGCTAATCTGTGGTGGGAGAACTTTGAAGCTATGCGTCCTGCTGAACCAGCAGCCACATGGGCAGACCTCAGTGCAGCCTTCCGTCTGCACCATATTCCAGAGGGCCTGATGGACAAAAAGAGAGAGGAGTTTTGTGCTTTCAACGAGGGCAAGTTGACCGTGGATGCCTATAGCCGCGAGTTCGGTAACCTTGCCCGCTATGCAACAGAGGAGGTGTCTACTAATGCCAAGAAGCAAGCAAGATTCCGTAAGGGTCTGAGCCCTGAGCTTCGTCGTGATTTGCGCCTCCACGAGTGCGCAAGCTTTCAAGCCCTGGTCAACAAGGCGATCAGTGCCGAGACTGGTCATACCGACTTTGAAGCCACAAGGAAGCACTCCCGTGACTTTGGCTCGTCATCCGGTTCCGCGTTTCCAAAACGCAGGCTGTGGGTTCCGAACAGTTCTCTGCCGCCAAGACACACTCCGAGGCCATCCTACGTGGCGCCTCAGACGAATCAGACCAACCCTCCAACAAAAACTTATGGTGGTCCAGCTAGCAATGCTGCACCACGTGCCAACCAAGTGATATGCTACAAGTGTGGAGAACCAGGGCATTATTCCCCTGAGTGTCCTAAAAATGTGGGTGCCAAGCAACCCGGAAAGTCCATCAGGCAAGGCAAGTCGGGCAAAGCTTATTATGTGAAGCCAACTCCTGCACGTGGCCGTGTGAACTATGTCTCAGCAGAAGAAGCTGCAGAGGATCCCGACGTCATACTGGGTACGCTTCTTGTTAATCATCACCCAGGGTCTGTTCTCTTTGACACTGGGTCTTCTCATTCCTTCATTTCAGAAAGTTATGCACAGTTGCATAACATGTCTTTTTGTGATATGCCAATTCCATTGGTTGTCCAAACTCTTGGTGGTAAATGGCAAACCTCTAGGATAACCTATGATAATGAAATTCTAGTAGACATGCTAGTTTTTCTAGCCTCATTGATAGCCTTGAAATCTTCGGATATCAATATCATCTTGGGTATGGACTGGATGTCAGCTCACTATGCCAAGATTGATACTCATTCTAGAAATGTTCAGCTTACCCATCCCTCGGGTGAGATAGTCAATGTCTCCACTCGAGTTGCCAAATCCCAACTCTATTCCCTAAATGCCAACCCTCTTCCTGAACTTGAAGACATTCCGATAGTCCGTGACTTTACTTATGTTTTTCCAGAGGAACTGCCAGGAATTCCACCTAACAGAGATGTAGAGTTCGTGATAGATCTTATTCCGGGAACTATCCCAATAGCCAGAAGACCATATAAGATGGAACCCCTGGAGCTAGCCGAACTTAAGAAGCAACTAGATGAGGCCTTGAATAAAGGTTTCATTCATCCTAGCTCTTTTCCATGGGCTTGCCCCGTCCTATTCGTCAAGAATAAAGACGGAACGGATCGGATGGTTGTAGATTACCGACCAGTTAATCTGGTCACCATAAAGAACAAGTATTCGCTCCCCAGGATCAACGATCTGTACGATCAGCTCGCTGGATCCTCAGTCTTCTCCAAAATGGATTTGAGGTCGGGATACCATCAAATCAAGATCAAGAACGGGGACATTCCAAAAACGGCCTTTGTTACTCGTTATGGCCAATATGAGTACACCGTAATGTCCTTCGGTTTAACCAATGCCCCAGCCACCTTCTCTTGTCTGATGAATTCAATCTTCATGGAGTATTTGGATAAATTCGTCGTGGTATACCTCAATGATATTCTCATCTACTCGAAGAACGAACAAGAACATGCCGAGCATCTAAGGCTGGTATTGATGAAACTTCGAGAGCATCACCTTTATGCCAAGTTTTCAAAATGTGAATTTTGTTTACCAGAAGTGACCTATCTAGGTCACGTAATCTCTGGTAAGGGTATTGCTGTCAATCCCGAGAGTGTTCAAGCTGTCCTTGATTGGACTCAACCTGAATCGGTTAAGCAAGTTAGGAGTTTTCTTGGTCTAGCGAGCTATTGTCGCCGCTTTGTCGAGAATTTCTCCAAGGTTGCAAAGCCTCTAACTGAACTCCTCAAGAACGATAAAAAGTTTGAGTGGACACCATAGTGTGAGCATAGTTTTCAGGAACTGAAAAGACGCCTGACTTCCGCACCTGTGTTGCTACCACCAGATTTTTCTAAGGACTTTGTTATCTATTGCGACGCCTCGCGACAAGGATTAGGTTGCATTCTCATGCAAGATCGTCATGTGATCGCATACGCATCTCGACAGGTGCATCCACATGAGGATAATTATCCCACACATGACCTTGAGCTTGCAGTTGTGGTCCATGCACTAAAAACCTGGCGACATTACCTTCTGGGTAATCGTTGCGAAATATTCACTGATCACCAAAGTTTGAAATATATCTTCACCCAGCCGGATTTGAATCTCAGGCAAAGACGGTGGGTCGACTTGATCTCGGATTACGACTTAGGGATAACTTACACCCCGGGGAAGGCCAATGTTATGGCCGATGCACTAAGTCGTAAATCTTATTGTAACAATTTGATGCTACAACAAGGTCAACCACATCTCTATGAGGACTTTCGGAAGTTGAATATTCATATTGTTCCTCAAGGATTCCTTTCTACCCTGGTGGCGAAGCCTAACCTTAAGGATCAAATTATAGCTGGCCAGAAGCGTGACAAGGGTATATCACGGATCAAGGAGAATATTATTAGCGGAAACGCTAAAGAATTTTCCATGAATGATCAAGGTGTTGTGTTCTTCTAGAATCGTCTAGTGGTTCCTAAGAACCTACATCTAAGGCAGTTAATTCTTAAGGAGGCCCATGATTCTCCTCTCACCATTCATCCCGGTAGTACTAAGATGTATCAGGATCTACGCCAGAGGTTCTAGTGGACTAGGATGAAGAGAGAAATTGCTGAGTTCGTTGCTAACAGCAACGTTTGTCGTCGAGTTAAGGCAGAACATCAAAGGCCTACAGGCACCCTTCAACCTTTAGCTATTCCGGAATGGAAATGGGATAAAGTGAGTATGGATTTCATTACCGGATTTCCCAAGACCAAGAAAGGAAATAATTCAATCTTTGTGGTCATTGACCGACTCTCCAAAGTGGCTCATTTTCTTCCCGTTCATGAGAGTATAACAGCTAGCCTGCTAGCAGAGTTATATATCTCTCGAATAGTGTCTCTTCATGGTGTTCCCCTGGAGATTAACTCGGACCGTGGGAGTATCTTTACCTCTTGCTTCTGGGAAAGCTTTCAGAATGCCATGGGGACTCACTTATCTTTTAGCACTGCTTTCCATCCTAAATCAAGTGGTCAAGTAGAAAAATTGAATCAAATCCTAGAAGATATGCTCCGAGCTTGTGTTATATCGTTCGGTATGAATTGGGAGAAGTGTCTTCCATTCGCCGAATTCGCTTATAACAACAGTTATCAATCAAGCTTGGGCGAAGCTCCTTTTGAAGTTCTCTATGGATGAAGATGTCGAACACCTCTTAATTGGTCAGAAACCGGAGAGAGGCAACTCTTTGGCCCGGATATGATCCAGGATGCAGAAGAGCAGGTTCGCATTATTCGTGAAAAGTTGAAAACAACCGAGTCGCGTCAAAAGAGCCAATATGATCGTCATCATAAGGCTGTAACCTTTGAAGTTGACGAGAAGGCTTACCTTCGGGTTACACCTTTGAAGGGTACCCATTGATTTGGTATCAAGGGCAAGTTGGCTCCTTGTTACATTGGTCCTTTTCGCATTCTTGCCAAACGAGGAGAAGTTGCCTACCAGTTGGAACTTCCTCCGCATCTTTCCAAGGTTCATGATGTCTTTCACGTCTCGCAACTCAGGCGTTGCTTTTCGGATCCTATCCGTGAATTGGACCACTAAACGCTTGATCTCCAAGATAACCTTTCGTACTGAGAATACCCCGTGCGTATTCTTGATCAAGATGAGCGTAGCACTCGACGTCGAAACCTGAAGTTTCTTCAAGTTCAATGGTCAAATCATTCTAAAAAAGAGGCAACATGGGAAAGAGAGGATCGTCTCTGACTTGAGTATCCTACGTTATTCCCGACGACTTCTAAATGTCGGGACGAGATTCTTGAGTGGGGGTGAGTTGTCACATCCCTGACACCTTAATCAAGTTAGCATTGTGCTCATACCTTCTTTGCATTGCATCTAGGAAATTTTCAACAAGAACAAAGTAAGTGGTGACGGAAAACACAAAAACCCTAGCCACTTCTCAAATTAAAGGAAATTTCAAACTAGTTAAAATCAGTGAACTCAAAATGGCCTCAAGAAAAGTTCAACTTTTCTGATAAATCATGGAAGAAAATAAGCAATGAAGAAAACCATTTCCATAACACTCTTGGCATTTCAAATAAATGCAAAAAGCTACTGGTTTCAATTTAAAATTCAAATTCAAAAACTTCAGGAATGGTTGGATATATTCCAACTAATATTCTGGTGTGTTCAAAATATTTCTATAAACTATTTTGGAGCTGAAATAAAAAAAACAAATCAAAATAGTTAGCAATCAGAAAAACAAAATAGAGAGAAAATAGAAAGAAGCTTACCTGTCGCCCTCAGGAGGCCCAGCCCACCAGGGGCAGGGGCGTCTTCTTGCTCCTGCCTTCTGGCAGAGGAGCGAATTCCCACGGCCGCTTCTCCACCTCCGGCTTCGCCGTGGCACGCTCCGGTGCTCCCCAGGACAGCGCGACAGTGGGGATATCCTCCCCGAGCCCGTCTCTATCTGTTCCCCTGCTTCAGTCCCCCCCTCTCGGCATCTCTCCTCCCTCCTTCTGCCGCCATTGCCAAGAGCTCGAGCTCGAGCCGCCGTGCCTCTAGCCACAGGACCTTCCTCCCGAGTAGTCGAGTAGCTCCGCCTCGACGAGCTGGTTCTCTCTGCAAAGGCCGAAGCCTCCCCGAGCCCTGCAACGTCCCCAACGCCATCGTCTTCAACCTTCGGTCGCCGGCAAATCAACGGTGAAACGCCAGCTACAGCCCCTCCCCGAGCAGTCTGAGCCTAGCTTCACCTCCACCGTGAGCCTGCGATCATTTCCCCTCTTCTTCCCCTCGAATTCGTTCCCTCTACCCACTGGACCATCGAACCCGAACTCCGGCAACCGCCTCGGCTCGTCGCCGGCTTGCTCCGGCCACCCATAGCCCTCCCTGAGGCGAGTGCTGGATGAGGTCGAGCCTGGAGATCATCCCAGTGCTCTCGGCAACCATTTCCGAGCCCCACAACACGAGATAGCGTGTCTCCGGCGAAGTTCTGCCGCGGATCTGGTCGCTGGTTCTCCGCCCTACTTTTTTCAGTTGAAGACTATCAGGCCTGGAAATGGAAACTTTGGACCCCGGTCAGGCTCCGGCGGGGGACGACGTGGCCGGCTTAACCCCAGTAGCTTAGCCCTAATCGCTCGCTGATAGTGGGCCCAAGGCCAAGTCAAACCCACTTAAGGGCTGGTCAGCGTGGGATTAGCTCCTCAACCACTGACCAGTGGGTCCCCCCTGTCAGGTTTGACCTGATCAGGTTAGTTGACCTGCTGACGCCATGATGATGTAGCGATGACGCAATAAGTGAATTTCTAATTTAAAAGAATTCCAGAAAAATGCCAAAACTTCTAAAAATCATAGAAATGAATCAGTAACTCCAATGAAAATAATTTATATATGAAAAAGTATCAGAAAAATTCAAGGAATCTGAATATGTCGTTTTCAAACATGTTTGAAAATGTTACTGAACTCAAAGATGTAGATTAATGAATAAGTTAATTCTTATAAATACTTTGGATATGGAATTTGGAAAATATTTAAATTTCACTACAAATGATATGATCAAACACTGTCCAAATCACAAACCAGCAACCTAACATGTCATTCCATGCATGATAACAGCAAGTTGATCTGAGCATTAGGTCGAATCAATTAAAATGGTATCCGAGAATACCTCGTTTGAAGTGATATTTGAATTTGATTCAAATCAACTTCAAACCTAATACATGTTTGCTGTAATAGTATACCACCTTGCATCCTCATGCCATGCTCATGCAGCATCTTGTTGCACATGATTGTTATTGATTGTTGTCATTCCTTTCGGTAGGCTCCGCTCCCCCGGATTCCACCGAATATCCGTCTGACGGATATTGTCACTCCTCTGAGCAACAAGGCAAGCAATCATTTTGATCATCCCGATAAATCCCACGTTCTCGCTCCTACACTTACTTATTGCATTAGGATCAAATGCTTCAAATGCTTTTGCCACGTTAGTTGAACCGACTTCCTTTGCATGACCTATCCTTGTCACAGTAAATAGCCGAACCTTGCAATCTAGCATACCTGGTAGTTGCTTGAGCCATGATGTGCCTTATCCTGCTATGCATGCTATGCTTAGAGTTGTGGATGGTCTGTCATTTGGGAGATGAACAGAATTGTGATAATGTGTTCACTAAGTAAAGGTTGTGAGTTGAACCTGATTTGGTAAAGGTACCGGTGAAAGGCTGTGTAGGAGTACATGGCGGGTTCTTTCATTGGAACTGTCCTTAGGAACTGAGTTCCGTGTATGGAATCCAAGGCGAGATACTACCACATGCTGGGCCTTGAAATATGACCCCGCTCGAGTTATTAATCGCTTAGTACTCGGTCCAGGAGTTGCAAGTAGTTTCTGGTGTTTATAGTCATGCTGGATGCCGTGCATGGTGCTGACCTGAGAGGTGGGCTGTGATGCGGTAGGCAGTGGCATGGTGTACCAAGTGGCACCCGGATGGTGGTCTTGGGAACCCTGCGCACATCGTTTGAGGCCGTGGCGGAAACCTCGGTCGGACTTCCGTACGGGTTACTCTCAGATAGGCGATAAACCTGGACTAGGTACTAGTGTGGTTAACGGTCGTGGCCGACTCCCTCGCCGGGCTTCCGCTTGAAGGTTGCCGAGGTGCATGACGTGCACATGGGGGATAAGTGGCAAGAGCGTGTGTGACGAATTACACCCCTGCAGGGTTATGATCTATTCGAATAGCCGCGTCCGCGGATATAGACTACTTGGAGACATATGTTGTTCATAGATAACTTCAATGGCTACTCATAAAATTGTCAAGATAAGCATGAGTGTCGTGGACAACATTTCCGTATGGAGACGGAATGATTCCACGATGGAGTATTGTTGTGGTGTTAGTGGACTCGTGTGCGAGAAATCAAGTTGTCAAAAATTATTTAAAAATGCAAGTTGTCTAGCCACGAGTCAAATGTTGGCTTTCCGCATGAAACCCCACAATACATTATTGATACAGTGCATGAGTAGTTAGTTTATCATAAAGTCTTGCTGAGTACCTCCGTACTCATGTTTGCTTAATAATTGTTGCAGAGGTTGCTAATGACCCTAATGGAGGGTTCTTCATAGACATCGACGACGACGAGTAGCTGGTGTCCCAGCTACGATCTGGCCCTAGGTTGGGTCTGTAGTATAGTCAGGCCATGTGCCTTCTAGTTTCACCTGTGTGTACTCAGACAGTTTAAAACACTTCCTAATGATGTTATCCCATTATCAAGTAACAACACTTGCCTATGGCCAGGAAACCTTGACCATCTTTGATCAACGAGCTAGTCAACTAGAGGCTTACCAGGGACAATGTTTTGTCCATGTATCCACACAAGTATTGTGTTTCCAATCAATACAATTATAGCATGGATAATAAACGATTATCATGAACAAAGAAATATAATGATAACTAATTATTATTGCCTCTAGGGCATATTTCCAACAGTCTCCCACTTGCACTAGAGTCAATAATCTAGTTCACATCACCATGTGATTTCAACGAATCCAACACCCCTATAGTTCTGGGGTCTGATCACGTCTTGCTCGTGAGAGAGGTTTTAGTCAACGGTTCTGAAACTTTCAGATCCGTGCGTTCTTTACAAATCATTATGTCATCTTATAGATGTTGCTACTATGTGCTATTCGGAAGTGCTCCAAATATCTACTCCACTATACGAATCCGTTTCACTACTCATAGTTATTCGGATTAGTGTCAAAGCTTGCATCGACGTAACCCTTTACGACGAACTCTTTAACCACCTCCATAATCGAGAAAAATTCCTTAGTCCATCAGTTACTATGGATAAATTTTGACCGCTGCTAGTGATTCAATCATGGATCACTCTCTGTACCTCTCAACATACTTTGAGTCAAGGCACACATCACGTGCGGTACCCAGCATGGCGTACTTCAGATTCTACGGCCAAGGCATAGAAGACGACCTTCGTCTATTCTCTTTATTCTGCCGGGGTCGGGTTTTGAGTCTTACTCAAATTCGCACCTCACAACGCCACGAAGAACTCCTTCTTTGCTGATCTATTTTGAACTCCTTCAAAAACTTGTCAAGGCATGCATCTTATTGAAACTTCCATTAAGCGCTTTCGATCTATCTCCATAGATCTTTGATGCTCAACGTTCAAGTAGCGCAATCCAGGTACTCCTTTGAAAACTCCTTTCAAACAACCTTGTATGCTTTACAGAAATTCTACATTACTTCTGATCCACAATATGTCAACCACATATACTCATTAGAAATTCTATAGTGCTCCCACTCACTTCTTTGGAAATACAAGTTTCTCATAAACCTTGTACAAACCCAAAATCTTTGATCATCTCATCAAAGTGTATATTCCAACTCCGAGATGCTTGCACCAGTCCATTGAAGGATCGCTGGAGCTTGCATAATTGGTAGTATCTTTAGGATCCACAAAACCTCCTGGTTGTATCACATACAATGTTTCCTCAAGGAAACCGTCGAGGAAACAATGTTTTGACATCCTATGTGCAATATTTCATAAATAATGCAGCAACTACTAACATAATTCTAACAGACTTTTAGCATCGCTACGAGTGAGAAAGTCTCATCATAGTCAACTGTTTGATCTTGTCGGAAACATCTTTGCGACAAGTCGAGCTTTTCTTAATAGTGACTTATCACCATCATCGTCTGTCTTCCTTTTAAAGATCCATATTTACTCAATAGTCCTATGACCATCAAGTAGTTCTTCCAAAGTCTACACTTTGTTTTCTTACATGTATCCTCTCTCGGATTTCATGGCTTCCAGCCATTTGTCGGAATCCGGGCCCACCATTGCTTTCTCCATAACTCGTAGGTTCACTGTTGCTCAACAACATGACCTCCAAGACAGGGTTACCGTACCACTCTGCAGTGGGAAGCGACCTTGTCAACCTACGTGGTTTGTAGTAACTTGACCCGATGCTCGATGATCACCATCATCAGCTTTCACTTCAATTGGAGTAGGCGCCACAGGAACAACTTCCTGCGCCCTCCTACACACTGGTTGAAGTGATGGTTCAATAACCTCATCAAGTTCTACAACCCTCCCACTCAATTCCTTCGAGAGAAACCTTTCCTCGAGAAAGGATCCGTTTCTAGAAACAAACATTTTGCTTTCGGATCTGAGATAGGAGATGTACCCAACCGTTTTGGATATCCTATGAAGATGCATTTATCCGTTTTGGGTTCGAGCTTATCAGACTGAAACTTTTTCACATACGTGTCGAAGCCCCAAACTTTCGAGAAACGACAGTTTAGATTTCTTTAAACCTCAGTTTATACTGTGTCTTCTCAACGGAAATACGCGGTGCCCTATTTAAAGTGAATGCGGTTGTCTCTAATGCATAACCCATAAACGATAGTGGTAATTCGATAAGAGACATCATAGCATGCACCATACCAAATAGTGCGTGGCTATGACGTTCAGACACATCATCACACTATGATGTTCCAGGTGGCATGAACTGCGAAACAATTTCCACATTGTCTTAACTGCGTACCAAAACTCGTAACTCAGATATTCATTTCTATGATCATATCGTAGACAGTTTATCCTCTTGTTACGACGAACTTCACTCCTGAAACAGAATTGAACTTTTCAATATTTCAGACTTGTGATTCATTAAGTAAATACTCTTGTATCTACTCAAATGGTCATTGAAGTAAGAACATAATGATATCCACTGCGTGCCTCAGCACCCGTTGGACTGCATACATCAAAATGTATCACTTATGACAAGTTACTATCTTGTTTCATCTCAATGAAAACAAGGCCTTGCTCATGTGGTATGATTTGCATGTCACTAGTGATTCAAAATCAAGAGAGTATAAAGATCCATCAGCATGGAGCCTCTTCATGCAATTTATACCAACATGCCTCAAGCGGCAGTGCCACAAGTAAGTGGTACTATCATCATTACCTCGTATCTTTTGGCACCAATATCATGAACATGTGTAACCCTACGATTGAGATTCAATAAACCATTGAAGGTGATTATTCAAGCAAATAGAGTAACCACTATTCTCTTTAAATGAATAATCGTATTGCAATAAACACGATCCAATCATGTTCATGCTTAACGCAAGCACCAAGTAACAATTATTTAGGTTTAACACCAATCCTGATGGTAGAGGGAGTGTGCGACGTTTGATCATATCAACCTTGGAAACAGTTCCAACACGTATCGTCACCTCGCCTTTAGCTAGTCTCCGTTTATGCCATAGCTTTCATTTCGTGTTACTAATGACTTAGCAACCGAACCGGTATCCAATACCCTCGTGCTACTAGGAGTACTAGTAAAGTACACATCAACATCATGTATATCAAATATACTTCTTTCGACTTTTGCCAGCCTTCTTATCTACCAAGTATCTAGAGTTGCTCCGCCTTAATGGCCGTTCCCCTCATAACAGAAGCACTTACTCCTGGGCTTGGGTTTAATCTGGGGTCTCTTCATTAGTGCGGCAACTGCCTTGCCGTTTCACGAAGTATCCCTTCTAGCCCTTGCCTTTATCGATACTTAGTGGTTTTACTAACCATCATTTATTGATGCTCCTTCTTGATTTCTACTTTCGCAGTGTCAAACATCGCGAATCGCTCAAGGATCATTGTATTTATCCTTGATATGTTATAGTTCATCACGAAGCTCTCACAGCTTGGTGGTAGTGACTTTGGAGAACCATCACTATCTTATCTGGAAGATCAACTCCCACTTGATTCAAGCGATTGTTGTACTCACATAATCTGAGCTAACGCTCAACGATTGAGATTTTCTCCTTTACTTCGTGGGCAACGAATGTTGTCGGCGGTCTCATACCTCTTAACAAGGGCACAAGCATGAAATCACAATTTCATCTCTTTAGAACATCTCTTATGTTCCGTGACGTTTCAAAACGTCTTCGGCGCTTTGCTTCTAAGCCATTAAGTATTTTGCACTGAACTATCGTGTAGTCATCAGAAACGTGTATGTCGGATGTTCACAACATCTACAGACGACGCTCGAGGTGCAGCACACCGAGTGGTGCATTAAGGACATAAGCCTTCTGCGCAGCAACGAGGACAATCCTCGGTTTTACAGACTCAGTCTGCAAAGTTTGCTACTATCAACTTTCAACTAAACTTTCAACCCCGATGGCAACAAAGGTTTTACCTTCGGATCTAAGATAGAAGGTATACCCAATAGTTTCCTTAAGGTATCCTATGAATACGCATTTCTCCGCTTTGGGTTCGAGCTTTCCTGGTTGAAGTTTCTTCACATAAGCATCGCAACCCCAAACTTTAAGAAACGACAGCTTAGGTTTCTTGCCAAACCATAGTTCATACGGTGTCGTCTCAACGGATTTAGACGGTGCCCTATTTAAAGTGAATGCTGCATTTTCTAATGCGTATCCCCAAAATGATAGCGGTAAGTCGGTAAGAGACATCATAGATCGTACCATATCTAATAAAGTGCGATTACCACGTTCAGACACTCCGTTGCGTTGCGGTGTGCCAGGCGGCGTCAGTTGTGAAACGATTCCACACTTCCTTAGGTGTGTGCCAAACTCGTGACTCAAATATTCTCCTCCACATCATATCGTAGACATTTAATTTTTCTGTCACGTTGATTCTCAACCTCACTCTGAAATTCCTTGAACTTTTCAAACGTCTCAGATTTGTGCTTCATCAAGTAGATATACCCATACCTACTCAAATCATCGGTGAGAGTGAGAACATAACGATAACCACCGCGAGCTTCAACGTTCATTGGACCACACACATCAGTATGTATTATTTCCAATAAGTCGGTTGCTCTCTCCATTATTCCTGAGAATGGAGTCTTAGTCATCTTGCCCATGAGGCACGGTTCGCATGTGTCAAATGATTCAAAGTCAAGAGACTCTAATAGTCCATCAGTATGGAGCTTCTTCATGCGCTTAACACCGATATGACCAAGGCGGCAGTGCCACAAGTATGTGGGACTATCATTATCAATTTTACATCTTTTGGTACTCACACTATGAATATGTGTAACATCACGATCGAGATTCATCAAGAATAAACCATTCACCAGCGGAGCATTACCATAAAACATATCACTCATATAAATAGAACAACCATTATTCTCTGACTTAAATGAGTAGCCATCTCGCATTAAGCAAGACCCTGATACAGTGCTCATGCTTAAAGCTGGTACTAAATAACAATTATTAAGGTTTAAAACTAATCCCTATGGTAGATGTAGAGGTAGCGTGCCGACGGCGATCACATCGACCTTTGAACCATTCCCGACGCGCATCGTCACCTCGTCCTTGGCCAGTCTCCGCTTATTCCGCATTTCCTGCTTTGAGTTGCAAATGTGAGCAACAACACCGGTATCAAATACCCAGGAGCTACTACGAGCGCTGGTAAGGTACACATCAATAACATGTATATCACATATACCTTTAACGTTGCCGTCCTTCTTGTATGCTAAGTATTTGGGGCAGTTCCGCTTCCAGTGACCTTTTCCCTTGCAATAGAAGCACTCAGTCTCAGGCTTGGGTCCATTCTTTTTCTTCTTCCCGGCATATCGCTTACCGGGCGCGGCAACATCTTTGCCGTCTTTCTTGAAGTTTTTCTTACCCTTGCCTTTCTTGAAACTAGTGGTCTTGTTGACCATCAACACTTGATGCTCTTTCTTGATTTCTACTTCTGCAGACTTGAGCATCGAGTACAACTCGGGAATGGTCTTCTCCATCCCTTGCATGTTGTAGTTAAGCACAAAGCCTTTGTAGCTTGGTGGGAGAGACTGGAGGATTCTATCAATTATAGCATCATCCGGAAGTTCGACTCCAAGTGAAGTCAGACGACCGTGTAACCCAGACATTTTGAGTATGTGCTCACTGACAGAACTGTTCTCCTCCATCTTACAGCTAAAGAACTTGTCGGAGACTTCATATCTCTCGACACGGGCATGAGCTTGAAAAACTAGCTTCAGCTCCTGGAACATCTCATATGCCCCGTGTTGCTCAAAACGCCTTTGGAGCCCCGTTTCTAAACTGCATAACATGCCACACCTAACCAGAGAGTAATCATCACTCCGCGTTTGCCAGACGTTCAGAATGTTCTGGGCTGCTGCGGGAGCGGGAGGGTCACCTAGCAGTGCATCAAGGACATAAGCCTTTTTAGCCGCTTCAAGGATGAGCTTCAAGTTGCGAACCCAGTCCGCATAGTTGCTACCATCATCTTTCAGCTTGTTTTAATCTAGGAATGCGTTGAAATTGAGGTTGACGTTGGCCATCTACAATATTTATAAAGACAACTTTTAGACTAAGTTCATGACAATTAAGTTCATTTAATCAAATTAAGTATGAACTCCCACTTAAATCGACATCCCTCTAGTCATCTAAGTGATACATGATCCATGTTGACTAACCCGTGTCCGATCATCAGTTGAGACGGACTAGTCACCATGGTGAGCAACTCCATGCTGATCGTATTCAACCATACGACTCATGTTCGACCTTTCGGTCTCTTGTATTCGAGGTCATGTCTGTACATGCTAAGCTCGTCGAGTCAACCTAGGTGTTGCGCGTGTGTAAATCTGGCTTACACCCGTTGTATGCGAACGTTAGAATCTATCACACCCGATCATCACGTGGTGCTTCGAGACAACGAACCTTCGCAACGGTTCACACTTAGGGGAATACGTTCTCAAAATTTTAAGAGGGATCATCTTATTATGCTACCATCGTTCTAAGCAATAAGATGTAAAACATGATAAACATCACAATGCAATCATATAGTGACATAATATGGCCATTATCATCTTTGCTCTTTCGATCTCCATCTTCAGGCATCGCATGATCATCATCGTCACCGGCGTGACACCATGATCTCCATCATCATGATGTCCATCATCGTATCTCCGTGAAGTCATCACGCCAACTACTACTATCACTACTACTATAGCTAACCGTTAGCAATGAAGTAAAAGTACTAAGCACATGGCGTTGCATCTCATACAATAAATTAAGACAACTCCTATGGCTCCTGCCGGTTGTCATACTCATCGACATGCAAGTCGTGAAACCTATTACAATAACATGATCATCTCATACATCATACATGCAACATCACAACTTTGGCCATATCACATCACATGTCAAGCCCTGCAAAAACAAGTTAGACGTCCTCTAATTGTTGTTGCAAGTTTTACGTGGCTGATTTGGGTTTCTAGCAAGACCGCCTTCTTACCTACGTGACAGCCACAACGATGATATGCCAAAGCTATTTACCCTTCATAAGGACCCTTTTCATCAAATCCAATCCGACTAGAGTAGGAGAGAGAGACACCCGCTAGCCACCTTTATGCACGGTGTGCATGTCTGTCGGTGGAACCAGTCTCACGTAAGCGTACATGTAATGTCGGTCCGGGCCGCTTCATCCCACAATACCGCCGGAAAAGAATAAGACTAGTAGCGGCAAGCAAAGTGACAAATCATCGCCCACAACTTTTGTGTTCTACTCGTGCATAGAATCTACGCATAGAAAACATGGCTCTGATACCACTGTTGGGTAACGTAGCATAAATTCAAAATTTTCCTACGCATATTCAGATCTTCCTATGGAGAGACCAGCAACGAGAGAGGGGTAAGATCATCTTCATACCTTTGAAGATCGCTAAGCGGAAGCGTTGCTAGAGCGCGGTTGATGGAGTCGTACTCGCAGCGATTCCGATCTAGTGCCGAACTACGGCATCTTCGCGTTCAACACACGTGCAGCCCGGTGACGTCTCCCGCACCTTGATCCAGCAAGGAGGAGGGAGAGGTTGGGGAAGAACTCCAGCAGCACGATGGCATGGTGTCGATGGAGAGACGAGGTCTCCCGGCAGGGCTTCGCCAAGCACCAACACAGAGGAGGAGGAAGAAGGGCAGGGCTGCGTCGAGAGAGAGGGAAAACCGTGTGTCTCAATGGCCAAAACCCCTCTCTATTTATAGGAGGAGGGGATTGGGGTGTGCCATCCCTAGGGTTTCCCCCTAGGTTGTGCGGCAGCCACCAGATGGGAGGGGGGCGGCGGCCAGGGTAGGGTAACGGGGGGCGCACCCTAGGTGGGCCTCGGGCCTCACCTGCGCCTAGGGTTTCCCCCGCTCCCCCTTCTCTGGTGCGCATGGGCTGGGTGGGGGGTGCACCAGCCCACCTAGGGGCTGGTTCCCTTCCCCACTTAGCCCATCTAGCCTCCCGGGGTCGTTGCCCCCTTTCGGTGGTCCCCCGGGGCCACCTCCGGTGGTCCCGGTGGTCCCGGTACGTTACCGGTGATGCCCGAAACACTTCCAGTATGCGAAACCATCCGTCCTATATATCAATCTTTACCTCCGGACCATTCCAGAGCTCCTCGTGACATCCGGGATCTCATCCGGGACTCCGAACAACTTTCGATAACCTCGTATAACAATTCCCTATAACCCTAGCGTCACCGAACCTTAAGTGTGTAGACCCTACGGGTTCGGGAGACACGCAGACATGACCGAGACGCCTCTCTGGCCAATAACCATCAGCGGGGTCTGGATACCCATAGTGGCTCCCACTTGCTCCACGATGATCTCATAGGATGAACCACGATGTCAAGGATTCAATCAATCCCATACACGATTCCCTTTATCTGTCGGTATAGAACTTGCCCGAGATTCGATCGTCGGTATACCTATACCTTGTTCAATCTCGTTACCGGTAAGTCTCTTTACTCGTTCCGTAGCACGTCATCGTGTGACTAACTCCTTAGTCACATTGAGCGCTTGATGATGTTCTACCGAGTTGGCCCAGAGATATCTCTCCGTCACACGGAGTGACAAATCCCGATCTCGATTCGTACCAACCCAACAGACACTTTCGGAGGTACCCGTATTGCACCTTTATAGTCACCCAGTTACGTTGTGACGTTTGATACACCCAAAACACTCCTACAGTATCCGGGAGTTGCACAATCTCACGGTCGAAGGAAAAGATACTTGACATTAGAAAAGCTTTAGCATACGAAAAATACGATCTAGTGCTATGCTTAGGATTGGGTCTTGTCCATCACATCATTCTCCTAATGATGTGATCCCGTTATCAATGACATCTAATGCCCATGATCAGGAAACCATGATCATCTATTGACTAACGAGCTAGCCAACTAGAGGCTTGCTAGGGACACATTGTGATCTATTTATTCACACATGTATTACTGTTTCCTGTTAATACAATTATAGCATGAACAGTAGACGATTATCATGAACAAGGAAATATGATAATAACCATTTTATTATTGCCTCTAGGGCATATTTCCAACAACCCTTTGGTCATCGCCCTAGGGCGCCCTGAGGCCCCCCGAGACTCTTTGTGGTGGTATAGTGCTTCGATCCGAGCCCCCCTAGCGGGGGTCGACCACTGAAAGTGTTAGCCCCTCGGGCGGCAAGTCCTTGCTTTCACGCTCCTCGGCACCTAGGGGCAGTGTGGACTGTTCAACTCCCCAGAAAACCAAGAAAAGGAGGCTTCAAAGCCGGCAAAACGAGACAGTGCGAGAGAAAATTCCCCCATTTTTTTTCAAACATCAACTTTGAAAATCAACAAATTCTAGTCCGACAGAGGATAATTCAAACTCCACAAAGAAACAAGCAAACGCCGCGTCCGGCACCTAGGCTAATCTCCGCCGCCCTCTTTCCCAGCTGCTCACATAGTCATTGGCAGACTAAGTTGATTTCCTTCGTCTTCTCCCCAGCGCGGAGCTAAGAGATTCCACTATGCGTGGGATGGATCCCTTCCGCGTCCTTGGGGGCCCCTGGGCGTATACAGCCTCAGCTCATTATTAGGTGAGATATCGTGGTGGGGGTGTATCTGGGAGGTCGCGAGGACGCTTTGGCCTCGCGAGTGTCCCTACCCCCGAGGCCTAGGCACCCGATTCCGGAAGTCATTGGTGGATTGTGTTGATTGACTATGTCTCTACCCAGCGCGGGGCATAGGTCATCCACTCATTGTGGGATTGGCCCCTTCCGCATCATCGGGGGGCCCTGGGCGTATACAGCCTCGGCTCGTTATTACGTGAGAGTGTCACGGGATGAAGTAGGTTCCGGAAGGATTGAAGGATGATGTAGAGGAGCCGCGAGTTGGTGCAGGTCCCGTGGGGATTGTAGGGCGAACGCGAGGGTGCTCCGGCTCCGTGATGTTTCCTCCTTCACCTGAGATTGGTTGAGGGATTTTCTACTGCTCTACCTCGGCAGTTCCCAGTCCCGCATATTTCCAGGTCGTCCTGAGGCACCTCACGGGGCAAGGCCCCGACACCCCCCGATACCGACCGAATGTGCCTGGACGGCACCAGGATGGTCAAGTGGCCTTGTGACCGGTAAGGCTCCTAATGCGCGATGCTCAGGAGCCCCCTTTGATGTTTGAGCGACTCTACGTCGCCAAGACCCGGTCCCGCACATTTCCCAACCGCCGTTGCTTGCGACCGAATGGACGATCTCAGCTACGGGGTCAAGCCCTCCCAACCGTGATTACGACCGAATGTCCATGGACGATATCAAGAGTGGCAGATGGCCTTATGACTAGTAAAGTCCCTAAGGCTCGATGCTTTGGAGCCCCCCTTTGACACTCAAGCGGCCCCCATTTCATCCTGTTGATTGTGGCCTTAGGGAGCCGTGGGGCCTCCCGAGGTCCCGCGACGGGGCGACACGCATCGGCCTGAGCCCCCGAGCAGGGGGGGTAGATCGACCAAAGATGTAAGCAATGTAAATGTCAGATCACCGAATAGATGGCGTTGAAGTAATGGAAGCATGCATAAATGATAAGACGGGCGGAGGTGTGCCCTGAAGACTTGAAGTTCATGCGGCCAGCAGACACCCCCTAGAGCAGTGAACCAAAAAATTACCTTTCATGGCTTCTACACGCCTCGTGAGGCCCGGCCCTCGGTGCCCACACTAGCACCGTAGTCGCCTCGGGTGACCCTCGCCACTTATGTATTGTTGCTTTCTCCGACGCATCCTCCTAAGGCCGGGGACCCGGTTCTTCGCAGTTCCTCCATGGGGGCGGAGGCTGGCGTCATGCCCCGCGGCTTGGGGGCGCCTCCCTTCCCGCGCCACTTGGGCCTAGTGCTCCGCCGTCGGGAGCCCTAGGGAGCGGCTCAGGGGGACCCGCAGGGCGTCCCTTACTCCCGAGGAGGACTGGCGTCTGGGTCAACGCGTGAGGCTCTTCCTCGTTAGGAGGGTTAAGTGGTGTTACATAATACGGTACGTAAGGCTACGCGTAGCTGTTCGATCGACCTCCAAAGCCGTTCAACAGCACGATGGTGGTGGTCCCTCTCGGCGGCGGGGGGAGGTCCCCCCGATCGCATTAATCGGAGTTCTTCGTGCGATGGGCCTCCGCACGAAGTCGCTTGTTCCTGTTGCCGCCGTTGGGTGGCCCTGGCATTGCTCGGTGCAGACTCCTCCCTTGGTACCCTAGTGTGTCTACATCGCCATGGTTCGCCCGCGCCGGTGCCTGCGCCGCCTGTTGCTGGCTGCGCCTGAGGGAGCACTCCTTCCTAGCCGTCCCTGGTTGTTGGGGGGCGACCTGGTCTTGGTGATGCGCGGCGGTGTTTGCATCGAACGTCCTACCATTCTCATCATGCCTCTGGTGGTTGCCGACATGCTGTGCCTCGAGGCCGGCCGCCGGAATCTGGAGGAGGAGGGCAGCATGCGATGCGTCTTTCTCGGCCCCGTCCAGCATCGGAGGGGCGCTGCCGCCTGCACGCCCGGGGACGGTAGGGGGTGTGAACCCCCAGGGACTGGCAGAGCATCTCGCTCGCCATCTGCAGCGTGTCGTGCGCGTCGAGGTCCCCCGGGTTAATGCGGCGCGTCGAGGATGCCGGGGGCGCCTCCCAGCCGCCTTGCGCCTGGGCAACACTCGTGGTTGCGGTGGTGGAGACGATGTTGACGATCTTGTACGAGCTGCCTGGTACCATAAAGCCGGTATACGTGGTTCTGGCCGCTACTCGCTGGCTCACCTCACCTAACTCGCTTCTTGCTGTAGATGGCAGAGAACTCACTTGATGGTGAGAACGACGCAGAACACGACAGTTTACCTAGGTTCAGACCGCTGTGAAGCGTAATACCCTACTCCTGCTTTGGTGGATTGCCTCTTGTGGAGGTTGGTGGATGAACTAGTATAGTGTTCAAGGGCCTCCGGAGGCTGGGTGACCTTTGCATGGTGTGGGTGTGTCAATGAAAGGGTTGGATCAATGGGATGGGATCATATCCCCTTCAACAAAATTACCTATCCTCTATATATAGCGGCGGCCCGGATCCTCTTCCCTTATCGCAAGGAAGGGAAAGGATCCCACAACGGCCGATCTTTGAAGGGGAACAGGGGAACATGCTCCCCTGCCCCAAAGGTGGTCTTCGTGCAAAAGTGGCTGTCAACGCAGCAGGGGCGAGCCAGGGGTGATGTCCGTCTTGCCGGCGGGCGGCGATGGCCTTGTTGCACCAGAAAGGAAACCTTTGGGAGATGCCTTCGGCACCCGCGTACGTCATTCCCTCCTTTGCATGAAGGGGAAACTGCTCGGTCCTGCAATCCGCTGCCCGCGTGTCCTTTCTCCATGTCACCCTTGACTCTCGAGGATGGGTCTTGCCTCGCAATCTCCGCTGCTCCGGAGGGGTCCTGAGGAGGCCCACTGCGGGTCTTGAAGTTCTTCCTCCTCGCGAGGCTTGACCCCTCGCGAGGGCCTTGCCTTGAGTGATGTCGGGCCTATTGGTTTCTGGTCAATGAGGTGGGCCAACCCTGGGCCTCAGGCAGGCAGGTGTGGGTACCCCATTTCCCAGAACACCGACACACTAGGGTAGAAAGCCGAGCCTTCCACCTTTTACCAAGTATATAGGTCCATTAAATTAATTAGCAATTGTATGGTGATATAACAAGGAACCCATGTTATCACATGGAAGCAACGACACTTGCAACTAGCAATGCTAACACATGGTTAAACAAGCGGTAACATAGCCAATCAGTGGTTTGCTAGGTTGTAGGAAGGTTGAAGGATTCATGTAAATGTTGAGAGGCTGACATTTAACAGGTGGTAGGCAACGAGACATACGTAAAGAAACGAGCCCACTAGCATGGCATTGATAGTAATGGTATCTAGGAAAATGGTCATCTTGCTTGAGGCCCCGCTTGGAAAAAGCATGAATCCGGGAAGCAGGCGAACCGACGTAGTCGAACAGATCCTCGCACTCCGACACACTTGCGGAACTCTATCAAGAAGAAGCAAACCGGAAACACAAATCAACACATGATATTCACCAAGGCACATGCACGATATGATGCACAATCTAATATGATGCACGTCCATTTCAATTATGCAAGGCATGGATTGCAATTCACAACAATCAACCACTACACATTAAGTGAAGCTCAATATGCAATGAGTTGCATATAGACGAAACTCCACGTATGAATTATTTAGTTCACTCCCGTTTAGGTACATGACAATATTAAATGTTGTTTAAACATGGCAAGAGGGGAAGCATGTGATTCTACGTGTCATAGTAGTCGGTTTACACATATAGCTCATCTCCAATGGGGTTACAGCCTAAGACAAACAAGCAACACAAATCATATGAAATGGATGGAACATGCATAAAAAACTATTGATGTGGCTGGGAAAGCGAACCCAGATCAATGTGTGTGTGCAAAAGGATAAATAAACATGGCAAAATTGGGGTGCATGGGTTTCGAACCCAGGAACCTCCTGCTTGACCAGCTCGGCTACGACATGTGCTACTTATAATGGACAACGTCAAATTAACATGAATCAGCTTAATGTAGGTTGCAGGTCAACAGAAACAGGCCAAAAATAAATTGGCATAGCTCGGATTCCAACCCGAGATCTCTGGGATGGAACTCGGTGACGCTAGCCAGTTCACTTGTCCATGCTCGAGTGATAAATTGCAGGGTGTGTCCTATCCATATTAAAGAAACACGGGTGTTCTTCCCCACAACGCGCACACACACAGCGACAGAACAATGGCAGATACGAGGGCTGCACACCTGATGCACACATGCTGCAGATGGTGCAACAGATGGGTCGAGCTTGGAGGTCGGGGATGGGACGCTGAACCCGTTCCTTGTGGCAGCGAGCTCCGGTTCAAGTAGGCCATGGATGAGCTCCTGCTTGTTCCTGTGCTCTTACCAAAAATAGAGGAAGTTGCAGAGATCAGAGAGAGCAGAGGGAAAACCGAGGGAGGAAAGAGAGGGCAAGGGGAACCTGCTGCGGCGCGAGGTCGGCCTGGGCAGCACTAGTCGACGGCTGATGGCGGCGGGGCTGCGGTGGTGGAGGCCCTCAAGGCTGCTCCATGGGCGAGCTCCTGCTTGCACGAGAGGAACCACAGGGCACGGTCAACGGCAAATTGACCCAGCTGGCAACGCGTGACGTCTTGTGAAACGAACGGGAACGGTTTGGGATGGGCACTTCCGGGATTGGGGATCCCATTCCCGGCAACAAGGAATCTTGGGGCGGCATGGACGCGAAGCTCGATGCGGTGGCGCCATGACCATGATGGCCTCCCTGTAATAGAGAAAGAGAGATCAAGAGAGATACAGGGAGATGTGAGAGAGGAAAACAAGAGGAAACGAGAAGAAGGGGGATACAAGGAAGGGTCAGCAGAGATGGCGCCTGGTCACTGTAGGATTAGGAAAGAAAGCCAAACCGAGTCCTAGTAGTATTAGGATTCCTAGTCCTAGTCTATTTCCATAGTCACTTGTGGACGTGTATAAAAGACATCCTAGGGGTGTTGATTGTAACACCAGAAAAACGAAAAGCAATACAAAGCAAAGGCTTGACACGGGCCTTTAGCCATCAAATCCATCGATCAGTTTTATTCGTGTCGCTAGTTATGCAAGTTCCGTCAAGTAGCCGGCCGAAGCAAGAATCGCGTAGACACGCCTGTACAGCTGCATACGCACGTTCGAAAGCCAACAATTGGTATCTAGAGCCTCGACGATCTACGATCTACGATGACGGACAGCGACACTGAGTCGGTCAAGTCCGGGGGCGGCGGTGCCAAGGCGAACAAGAACGGTGACAAGGTGAAGAATGGCGTCAAGTCAGCAACCAGTGGTGGAGGAACGAGCGGCGCCAACGTCTAGGCGCATCGCAACATCCCCATCCAGTACCCGATGCTCACCGACGCCAACTACAGCGTGTGGGCGGTGAAGATGAGGATTATTCTTCGATCCCTTCGAGTATGGGAGGCCATCACGGACGACGACATCGACGACGAGCGCGACAAAGGTGCCACAGCCGCCATAGCCCAGTCTGTGCCGGATTCCGTGCTGATGACATTGGCGGAGTTCGAGACGGCAAGAGAGGCGTGGAATGCACTCAAGGAGATGAGGATCGGAGAAGATCGCGTCACCAAGGCTCGGGCACAAGTGCTGAAGCGCCAATTTCACAAGTTGCAGATGGAGGAAAGTGAATCGGTGAATGACTATGCCATGCGTCTTACTACTTTGGTGGGAGAGATCCGCGCGCTTGGTGCCAAGCTCGATGAGACCGAGATGGTGGAGAAATTTTTCAGTTCGATGACTGATAAATTCACGTACATCATCAGCACGCTCGAGCACCTTTACGACATCGACGACATGACCATAACGAAGGCAATCAGACGCTTGCGGACATGAGAAGAGAATGCTCGTGGCTGTCGGAAAAGCAATGGAGGAGGTAGCGACCAACTCATGTACTTGCGCACAGATTGGGAGACCCCAAGTAGCAATGGAAGGCGTGATGGTGGCGAAGGCTCCAGCAACGTGAAGCGCGACGGACAAAACGGAAAAGGCAAAGGAAAAGGCAAGCCACAAGGTCGTGGTAAGGCGGACCAATCTAAAGGGCGGAAGCCACGGAACTTGGATTTATCCGAGGTTAAGTGCTATAACTGCAACGAGATGGGTCACTTTGCAAAGGATTGTCCGAAGCCTAACAAGTGGGAGATCAAGGCAAATTTGGCAAAGCAGGAAGACGAAGGCCCGGTTCTTCTGATGGCCGAAGTTTCTGATCTCGCTAAAACGGTGGTTGTGAAACCAACCCGGAAGGTGCTACTTCATGAGAAGAATGTGACACCTAAGTTATCCGGGGATCACAATGGGTCGTGGTATCTCGATACGGGTGCCAGTAACCACATGACGGGATGCAAGGAGAAATTCCTCCAGCTGGAATACGATGTTGAAGGCTCGGACAAGTTCGGTGATGGTTCAGCTATGGAGATTTGCGGGCAAGGATCTGTCCTCTTCGAGGGTCTCACAGGCGAACATCGCATACTCACCGGGTGTACTACATCCCACGGCTTGGCAACAACATTATCTCTATTGGGAAGCTTGACGAGAATGGATGCAAGGTGAATATCGAGGACGGAGTGATGACGATCTTCGACAACCTCCGAAACGTGCTAGCTCGTGTTAATCGCACACGGAATAGGATCTATATCCTCAACCTTGATCAATCTCAACCGGAGTGTTGGCTCGCCAAGAGTGATGATGATTCATGGTTATGGCATGCTAGATTTGGACACGTTAACTTCTACGTCTTGAAGAAGATGTCAAAGATGGAGATGGTATCCGGGATGCCATTTATCGACCATGTTGATCGAATATGTGACGGGTGCTTGGTTGGAAAACAGCACCGCAGGCCGTTCCCTGCTCAGTCTACCTATCGTGCAAGTGATGCACTCGAGCTGCTCCATGGTGATCTATGTGGCCCTATCACCCCAGCAACTCACGCTGGAAAGAAGTATTTCTTCCTTGTGGTAGACGACTACTCGAGATATATGTGGGTCGTTCTCCTACGGTCTAAAGATGAGGCGTTTGAAGCATTCAAGAAGCTGAAGGCTGCAACAGAGACGGAACACAAGCTGAAGGTTCGCGCTCTACGGACAGATCGCGGCGGAGAGTTTACGTCGAATGAGTTCAACGACTACTGCGAGAAGATTGGCATAAAGAGGTTCCTCACGGCACCTTACACGACGCAGCAAAATGGAGTCGTTGAAAGGCCCAATCGAATCGTCGTTGACATGGCAAGGAGTTTACTCAAGAGCAAGAACCTGCCGGGGACTTTTTGGGGAGAAGCTGTCTCGGCGGCGGTCTATCTTCTCAACCGGGCTCCAACGAAGGCGGTGATCGGCAAGACTCCGTATGAAGCAATTTACGGACGTAAGCCGAATGTGTCTCATCTACGGACATTTGGGTGCGTGGCACATGTGAAGACGGCGGAGCCGCACCTCTCGAAGCTTGCCGATCGTAGCACCAAGATGGTGTTCATCGGATACGAGAGAAGTTCTGGCACCAAGGCATACCGCTTCTATGATCCACAAACCAAGCGTCTACGGATTTCACGCGACGTCGTGTTTGAAGAAAACCAACCGTGGAATTGGAGCGCCGGAGCCGACAATGCTCCAAACAGTAACATATTTGCAGTTGAATTTCCAACTGACGATGATGCAGGAGAAGATGTCCAGGTGGTTGGCAAGACGCCCAACCAAGGTGACCACAATGGTAGTGATCATCATGGTGCCGACACCGACGACAACGCGCATAGGTCGCAGGGAGATAGCGACAACGCCGCGCACGACACATGCGGAGATCTCGACGACAACATCGACAACGAGGCGCATAGTGACGATGACAATCAAGATGATGGTCACGGTCACGACGACTACGCCGACGACACGGATGTCGATGACACACCAGGGTCTCAGCCGTCTTCCTCAAGTGCATCAACACCGACACAATTTGTGTCGCCTCCTTCGCAAGCCACAATGGACTCCTCAGGGCCTCGTCGCTACAAGACCCTCATGAAAGTCTGCAAGTACACAAAGCCACTTACGCTCGAGTACTCCGGACTATGTCTGTTCGGAGTTGAGGAGCCGGCGAACTTCGTAGAGGCGAGCAAAAGTCCTAGCTGGACGCACGCCATGGATGAGGAGATGAAGGCAATTGAGAGCAATGGCACGTGGACTTTGGTAACCCGACCTCCAAACCAAAAGACGATAGGTTTGAAGTGGGTTTACAAGATAAAGAAGGACACAGAGGGTGCCATTGTGAGGTACAAGGCAAGACTCATTGCAAAGGGCTACGTTCAACGTCAAGGAGTTGACTATGATGAGGTGTTTGCACCGGTTGCTCGAATCGAGACGGTGAGAGTGCTCCTAGCTTTGGCAGCACAAGAGGATTGGAAGGTTCATCATATGGATGTTAAATCCGCTTTCCTCAACGGCGATCTCACAGAAGAAGTGTAAGTGGAACAACCCCTCGGCTACGAGAAGAAAGGCGAAGAAGGGAAAGTTTACAAGCTCAAGAAGGCACTTTACGGGTTGAAGCAAGCGCCAAGAGCTTGGAACTCAAAGTTAGACCGGAGTTTGGTCTCGCTCGGGTTCAAGACATGTCCCCTCGAGCACGCAGTCTATACAAAGAACTCCAAAGGCTCAAACCTGCTAGTTGGAGTTTATGTCGATGATCTGATTATCACCGGAGATAGCGTACGAGAAATTGAACGTTTCAAGGCGCAAATGAAGAACAAGTTTAGCATGAGTGATCAGGGATTACTCAGCTATTACTTGGGCATCGAAGTGAAGCAAAGCTCCGGAGAGATTTCCCTATGTCAATCGGCTTATGCGGTCAAGTTATTGGAAAAGTGTGGCATGTCAGATTGCTACGAGACACAAGTTCCAATGGACCAACGTCACAAGTTGACCAAGCGTAGCTCAAATCCGCCGGTGGACACCACAATGTATCGAAGCGTTGTCGGCAGCCTAAGATATTTGGTGCATACCCGACCTGACTTGGCTTATTCAGTCGGGATCGTGAGTCGTTTCATGGAGAATCCGACAACCGAGCACATGAGCGCGGTCAATCAAATCTTGCGCTATGTGAAAGGCACCATTAATCTTGGTTGCACGTATAGAAAGGGAAAGGAAGGATTGATCCTTCGTGGATATTCAGATAGCGACATGGCAGGTGATGTTGATGACCGAAAGAGCACAACGGGCATGGTTTTCTACCTTGGCCCGAATCCGATTAGCTGGAATTCTACCTTGGCACTGTCTTCATGCGAGGCAGAATACATAGCGGCAAGCACGGCGGCTTTTCAAGCAGTGTGGCTGAGAAGACTCCTAGTTATTCTTGCAAAGCGGGAGGTGCAGAAGGTGTCACTGAAGATCGATAACCAAGCTGCAATCTCGTTGTGAAAAAATCCGGTTCATCACGAAAGGAGCAAGCACATAGATACCCGGTTCCACCATATCCGGGAGTGCATTGAAGAAGGGTTGATCGAGGTTCAACATGTGAACATGAAAGACCAACTTGCCAATATTTTCACCAAGTCCCTCGGTCGACAGAAGTTCATCGAGATGAGGAGGAAAGTCGGAGTGCAAGAAGTGAAGTCAAGCAACAAGATTAAGGAGGTGAATGTAGAAGTTAATCATGTTGTTTCTTTAGGATTAGGAAAGAAAGTCAAACCGTGTCCTAGTAGTATTAGGATTCCTAGTCCTATTCTATTTCCATAGTCCCTTGTGGACGTGTATAAAAGACACCCTAGGGGTGTTGATTGTAACACCAGAAAAATGAAAAGCAATACAAAGCAAAGGCTCTACACGGGCCTTTAGCCATCAAATCCATCGATCAGTTTTATTCGTGTCGCTAGTTACGCAAGTTCCGTCAAGTAGCTGGCCGAAGCAAGAATCGCGTAGGCACGCCTGTACAGCTGCATATGCACGTTCAAAAGCCAACAGTCACCGGACTTCGGGGGATGGCTTGCATCGGTGGTCGGCGAGGTCCAGGTCATCGGTGACAATGAGACCGGGCGGTCTTGGGGTGGATCGGGAGTTGCGCGATGGTTGGCTTCTAGAGCAAAACGTGGAGGTGGGCTTGTTGGGTAGCTCATCGGTGATGAGGTTGCTGGTTGGTGGTATTTGGAAAATGAGGAAGAGGCTGGCGGTGGCGGAGAAACAAGGCTCCTAAATTTTAGGGATTGACTGATTTGGCTAGGGTTGCCTATTTTATATATAGTAGGGTTCAAATGGAGGGTATTGGGACTGATAAGAGACATCCGATCGCGATCGGACGAGTGCAGACAATTGGGGAGGTTAGTTGGGCTGTGAAGATAAGCTAGCGTGAGACGCGAGAGGGGTTTGTGGCCCATGATAAGATTTAAAATACCGGAAACATCCAACGATTTAACCGGCTATAGTGTCGTTATAGGTTTAAGGGTACTGGTATCAAACGACCTCCAATTGCGACGAAATTTGGCATGCGACCTACCTACACTATGTTAAGACTGCACGCCAAGTTTCAACCCAATCGAGAAAGTTTTATACACACTTTTAAAAACAATATTTTAAATGATGTCACGGGCGTGGGTGTGTGTGGTTGGTCTCAAAATGTTCAATGACAAAATAGAGAGAACCAGCAACTAATAATGGATGCAAGTTTTGAAAACTAGCGGGAACGGAGTGCTGATGCAATGCGGATGATGTGAATGATGCAATGATGAATACGACAAACAATCTAAACACATGGCGACAACGGAATAAAAGGGGAATCTTCTGGAGTGTTGGTTCCGGGCTATTACATCTTGGCTCTCCTGGTTCTCCCCATATGGAGACCTCCTCGATCTACTAACACTTCATCCACACAAAACTTAAGTGAGAAAACTCGTGAGATCTGTTAGTATAATAATGCAAATTACTTCCTTAAGTACTGTTGAAAACCCAATCATATTTTCTTTTTGGATTATAGCTACTGCAATATAACTTCTCCATCACTTATTCCACCAATACAATCAATAGTTTCATCAAAACGAACAAAACAATGCATCAAAAACAGAATCTGTCTAAACCATATCAGTCTATAGTAGTCTGAACATTGACCATACTTCTGTAACTTTAAAAATTCTAAAACATTAAGACGAAATAGAAACATTTCATAGCATTACTATGTAAAAATTCCATAAACTTTCAACGTTCCAGTAAAACGTGTAAATTCACACACTACAACCAAAGTTTCTGTTTTTGCACCGCACATACCAACAAGAAATCTAGTCATCCTAAAGGAAAATCTTGGGACATTATTTTTATAACACAATGGATTTGTACAAGGGGATAATTATTTTTGTTGAAAAGTTTCCATAATGGAGATTCACAAAGTTTCCATGGGCATGAACAAAGTTCGAGGACGTCCCCCACTTCAACAGTCTTCGTCTTTCTCACTTTCACTTTTCATTTTGAAAAGTTTTAGGTTCCCTTCTATATTTTTTGTTTTTAAACTTTATAAAAGCACATAACATAAATAAATGACTATTTTAAACTTCCGGGTTGTCTCCGTGACAACACTTTCTTTAAATCCATTAAGCTAGGCTAGATTTCTCATGTAATGGATCCATCCAGATTCCATGGTATATCGAAGCCAATTTTAATTAACAATGATTTGTAATTTAGTAGTGAGCACAAAGCAACATATATCATGAAATGATGTAGTGTAATTATATTCCTATGCATCGGCATGTCATAAAAGAGCAATTCGTGCACATCAAGTAAAGGCCAATACATAGCATAAGCAGTTTCTTGCAATTTTATCATGTTGGAAACATAAAGAGCTGGAGATGTAGTTCCTCTCTCATAATAATTGCAAGTAGGAGCAGGAATCACATGCATATTATATCCATCAAAATCATCATGTGTAATGGTAAAACACTACCCAATAATATAATCATTAATAAGAGCAAAATCCTCCAAAATAGTGTAGTTAGGAGAATTAAAAAGGATAATAGGACTATCATGTGTGGGTGTAATATCAACAACTCCATTCTTAACATAAGGAACTATAGAAAGTTAATCTTCACAAGGATAATTAATATTGGCATCTTGGCAACAATCATAGCAAGCATCTATTTCGTTAAAAAGGGATATTTCAAAAGAATCAACGGGGTCATAGAAGTTATCATAGGATTGATCCTTTGGTAAGCACGAAGGGAAATTAAACAATGTATGAGTTGAAGAGTTACTTTCATTAGAAGGTGGGCACGATTAGCTAATCCTCTCTTCCTCCATTTGTTATTCACTCTCCTCATCATCTTTTTCATCCAAACAATTTCATCAATTTATTTTTCGATATATAGTTTAACACATGCATTACAAGCATAGTTTCCATAGAAATATTTAATTATGGAAAAATTTTCAGATTTGAAAACAGTAGAATAATACTTTTCAATCAAAGAAGCAATTCCATAAGCACCCTTAAAATCAACAAACGACATCATAATAACTCTAAACACCATTAGCATAATAAGATAAGATTCCATTATCGCTAAACTCACATTGGTAAGGAAGGTGTTTCTTAGGGTCTTCGGAACAAAAAGTAAAATCATATATTTCACAGAAATTCCTAGCATAGCAATGCAAAGTATTAATATGATATCATAAAAGTTTCCCTTTTTGATATAAGAGGTGTTGTACATAATAAGCATGCTTATCTAATGGTGTTCACTGAACTAAAATATCTCGGGTTTCAACACGAGCATATAAGGATTGAAGATGATCCAAGTAAAAAAGCTTCAGTAGTATGGTAGATTTTGGCTGGTTCTTGAACCATTGGTTCGGTAGGTACAACTAATTTTTTTGGTATTTTGCATTTCCCACCCAAAACTAAAGATAGAAAACAAGAACAAAATAAAAACTACTTAGTGATAAAGCAAACAAGCACACACGAGAATATTCACCCCATGCTATTGGTCCCCGGCAACGGCGCCAAAAAGAGGTCTTGATAACCCACAAGTATAGGGGGTCGTTTGTAGCCCCTTTCAATAAATAAGTGTATCGTACCCAACGAGGAGCTAAAGGTAGAACAAATATCCCCTCAAGTTCTATCGACCACCGATACAACTCTACGCACACTTAACGTTTGCTTTACCTAAAACAAGAATAGAAACATAAGTACTTTGCGAGAATATAATTAGAAATAAATTTCAAGATAATAAATATAATAGTGTAGTAGGAAGCTTTTTGTAACACAAGAGAAAGATTTGTGCGTAGGCAATTGACTACTTTACTAGACCGCTACCAAGTTTTTATGTGGGAGAGGCCACTCCAAGCATGTCATCCATTACTTGGAATTCTATGCACAAATGATTGGAACTATTAGCAAGCATCCGCAACTTCTAACATTCATTGGGGCAAAACTAAAGCATAGCATAAATATATATATTGGTCCCCCTTCAATC
This sequence comes from Hordeum vulgare subsp. vulgare, assembly GCF_904849725.1. Classification (NCBI taxonomy): domain Eukaryota; kingdom Viridiplantae; phylum Streptophyta; class Magnoliopsida; order Poales; family Poaceae; genus Hordeum; species Hordeum vulgare. The sequence goes on from NC_058522.1 coordinate 162,856,877, forward strand.
CTGTATGCATCAATGTCTACGTTAGGAAGAAGTGTTCTATCACTCTTGCCCTCCAATGCATAGTCCTATCAACATAGAACTAACCCTATGGCGAGATCCACACGCGTGCTCATATGATGGGCACCGAAGAACAACAACATATCCAGAAGCAAATTAAACCAATTAGCCCATAGGAAAAACGGATCTACTCAGACATCATAGGAGAGCAACATATCATTGGGAAATAGAATGTAGTGTTAAGCACCATCTTTAAGTAGAGAGTTACATCGGTAAAAGAGGTGTTACACCGTAGCATAGAGGGGGAGAGTAGGTGTTGATGGTAGCAAGAATGTTGATGTAGATCACCATCATGGTCCTTGCCCCGGCGGCACCCCGACACCACCAAAAGAGAGGTGGACAGAGCCCCCCTCCTTCTTTTTCCTTGGCCTACCCCTAGATGGGAGGAGAGTTCCCCCTCTGATCCATGGTCTCCATCACGGCAGAGGGGTAGGATCCACTCCGAGATTGGAGCTCCCTCTTTGTTCTCTTCTATTTCGTGTTTTTTGTTTTCTGGCCCTTCGCCATTTCTTAAATATACGAGATCTGTAACTCTGACCGGGCTGAATTTTTTACACGGTTTGTTTCCATAAATTATCTTTCTTGCGCCATAATAAGAGACCCAACTGACTTACAGGGTGGTCACTAACCATCACCGCGCCACGGGCGATGGACCGTGCACTAGTATCTAGTGGTGGCCGTGGTCCTCCATTGATGTTGATTCCAATTCCCAAAAATCACAGATATTCCAAAATAATTCCGTGTAATTATTATGGCATTTGGACTTCGTTTGATATGGATATGTTGCAAAACAAAAACATGCAACAAACATGAACTAGCACTTGGCACTGGATTAGTAAGTTAGTCCCATTATTAATATAAAATGTTGCCAAAAGTATATGAAAGTTGTAGAACATTGGCATGAAGCAATCAAAAACTATAGATACAACAGAGACGTATCATGCTGCCACAACAACGCAATTTGGTATCAGTATATACATAACAACGTTTGTGTCGCAAATTGATTCCGGTAAGATATGACAACACGTATGTACACGTACAACATAAGATATGCATACATTAACCATCATAACACTAGTACAAAACTCTTTTCCTTTAATTAGGAACAATCTTGAAGAATAGAAAAAACCCTGCATCTCCATGATGGACCACACAGATCCACCGATCTCCAATCTTCAAGTTGTAGTTACTTAGTAGGTGCCTCCATTCATTTATTTCGCGAGTTGTCCATCTGCTGCAATCAAGTATATATGTACCTCTGAAATAGATCATATCGGTGGAAATAATTGTCATATCACCCTGGTGATTGTCCATCACCGGAGGCACAACAGATCTTGGGAGCTTCTGCCCTTCAACAAAATAGTAACATAGTAAGCAATATAGTAACCCACACTTGACTTGTGTAAGAGAATGTATATATGTGAAAGACATGCTATATAGTGGAAACTCTTAACAAATGCATTTTCTACAAATGTTGCCTTTGTTTATGGTATGTACTAGTGGCATGTATCGTGCATCTTTAAGCTTTGGTTAATCCTTTCCAATTAGCACAACCAAAATATGTGTGATCTATCAAAATATGGAAAAACAATTGACCTTCCGTGCTTTTAACCCAACTCAAGCTGAAGAAACTTATTCAATGGTCACTGCTAACCGCTTTTGGTCCCAAATCTTTGGTGTTGCTTTTTCCAATAAACGTTGGTTACATTTCAAAAATGGACATATTGACTGCTAGAAATTTGATGAAATATAATTGAATCCACGTTTCAACAAACATTGACAACTATTTCGACATTCCCCACAAAAAGAAATGTAGCGCGAGACAATTAGCAAGAACAGACAATGCAACATATAACACATTTCATCAATTGGGGGCATGAGGGGAATGGAGGCGCCCGTGATGACTGTGCGATGGTGAGGGGTTGTAGCATGGACGGGCCGGTCGGACATGCCGCCAAAGGGAGAGAGTGGTCGGACACGACAGAGGGAGAGGCTCTTCGATGAGCGGGTGGTCCAGGGAAACGAATGGGTAGCGCAGCACGCGGCATGGCTGGCACATGATGGGGGATGGCGAAGAACAATGTCCAGCAGCTGTGGGATAAGGGGAAAATGAGTCATTCTCACAACACAATGCAACTAAAGTGCGAGTTGGTTGTTAGTGCTGACGCTAGTGATGTGGTTAACACCAGTAGTAATTGGTGTTGTGTTGTTAGGGCTCCTAATTGACAGATGGCATGTGCAAATGCATATTACATATGAATTGTGGATTGAAGTATATAATAATGCAAATTAGGAGGTACACACAAATGAAGTACACAAACTAATGTGTGAAGTATTACACACAATATGAAAATTACACAAAAGTACAACACGAATAATGAAGTACACAAATCCTATAGAACGAAGTTGTTTGACAATCCTCTCAACGATGGTTTGAGTCTTTTATGTTCCTTGAATATTTCGAGAGCGTGTTATGACTATTTCTTTTGGGTCCACACCAAACTGACCATAATCATCCTCATTGGCAACTCCATCCATCCCGACGATGCATATCTTGGATCTCCTGACGACAACATGACTCGTCTTTGTTGGGTCCATTATCTAGAAGCATTGTGACACATGCTTAGCAAATACCCAAGGCTCATATTTGGCGGTAATTCCTTTGACACCCTCTGAACCAGTATGTTGTCCTTCGTGAAGAGACATGGTAACGACACCACGTTCTTCCTTCTCGACATTCTTCGCTCATCTAACCCGGAATAGTGGCAGTATGTGATCTTTGGCATACTAAAGTTCCCATATCTCTTCGATCCTTCTGTAGTATCTGTTATTTTCATTATCGCTGGAGGCAATTATTGTGAAGCCTAAGTTATGGTTATCATAGTTTTTGTGTTTTGCCTCGGTATAAAATGTGTATCCATTGCTATCATATGATTAGTCGGTGGCGATAGTGCATGCGGGGCCTACTCTTAATGCATAGATGAGATTTGCATTGGAAATATCCGTTGGTAGTGGTTTATCCCAAATTTGCTCTTTCAACCAAAATGCAAAGTTGGAGTTTTTCCCTCTAATGATCTGGCTTCGGTTCTCTCTCTCCCTGACATTGCATGCTCTCTCTTTAAGGTGTCCTTGTGAGTCTGCTGCCAAGAACTTATTATATATTCTTGTTGTAACACCGTTGTATGCACTCTGTCAAAGTCGTCTCAGCGGTTTTGTATAACCACATTTAAGTCACAGTTCAACTGTGAGTGCCTACTCCTTCGGGCCTATCGACATGCTTCGTATGGATAGGCCCTGTTACGAACATAACCCTTCACAGTTCGATTCATCCTTTCAAATGGGAACATGGTGTGCAAGAATGTCGGTCCAAGATCTTTAACCTCAGAAACTATATGAACCAGGAGATGCACCATCACATCAAAGAATGATGGTCAGAAATATATCTCGAGCTCACATGGTATTGTGATGATCTCCTCTTGTAGTCACGTGAGGTATCGGGCACTAATCGACTTCATAGAGAGAACGTAAAAAATGTTGCACAAGTCAAGAAGTGTATTGTGGACGTGATCATCCATTATCCCTCTAAGAGCTATCAAAAGTAATTGTGTCATCATCACATGAAAATCATGAGACTTCATGTTGCTAAACATTTACTTTTTTGTATGAAGATATTTGCGATTAGCCCCGAGTAACTATAAGGAACTTTGATGCCATCAAGGCAATTGAAAAGTTGATGAAACTCATCCTCGTCAAGCGTGAAGCAAGTTGGGGGGAATATTCTTTTTGGTTTTCGACACTGTTTTGCCCTTGTTTGTCTCGTCGACTATGGCGATGTTTTTTCCTTTTGCCGTCTCCTTGGTTCTTTTAAGGGATGTGGGTTGGAGCTCTTCCCTAATACCTATATATTTCAAGTATTGTCTTGCCCTTATACCATATTGACTTTTTTCTAGCATGTCAAAAAGTGTGACAAGCAAACTCTCACGGATATTATGCATCTATGAAGAGAATGCTGCGAAGTGAGTAGTTCCCAATACATCAAGCCCAGAAAATAGACTTTCTTTTCCATACTATTAGCATCATTTTTCAGAGGCATTCTTCTTCTTCCTTCCTCGCTTCGGGCAATCTTCCCAATTCTTTAGCATCTCATGGATTTCTTCTCCACTCCTCTTACATGGAGGCCCCCGAGCCTCATCCGTGTTGTCGAACAAATCTACATGACTTCTCCACTCACTATCTTTGCCAAGCCACCTTCGATGGCCCATGAACAATGTTTTGCAACTGCCCTTTTTAATAGCTGGCTAAAGGATGTGTCATCCATAGATTAAACACATACGTGATCTCCATGACACGCTTGTCCTAAAATATGTATGTAACCTAGATAGTCATGAACGGTCGTGAACAATGTTGCTCGCATTCAAAACTAGCTTCTAGTGATAGCATCCCATGTTTTGACCCATTCATCCTTCCATAATATGTCTAACTCAAGATAGCTCACGACACGCTTCCATAGCTCAAGATAGCTCACGACACGCTTGTCTAGTGATACGTCTCCAAAGTATCTATAATTTTTTATGGTTCCATGCTATTATCTTGTCAAACTTTGGATGTTTTGTATGCCTTTTATATCTTTTTTGGGACTAACTTATTAACTAAGTGCCAAGTGCCAGTTCCTATTTTTTCTGTGTTTTTGACCCTTTTCAGAGGAGAATATTAAACGGAGTCCAAACAGAATAAAACTTCCGAAAAGATTTTTTCCGGAACAGAAGATATGCAGGGGGCGTGAGAACCAAGGCAGAGGCCACCAAGGGAGGCCACAAGCCCCCTAGGCGCAGCCAGGGGGGCCACGCCTAGCAGGCTTGTGGGCCCCCTGTGGCTCGTCTTCCCTACCTCTGCCGCCTATAAATTCCCAAAAAATCCAAAATTACGCGGAGATCCATGAAAATACTTTTCCGCCGCCGCAAGCTTCTGTCTCTGCAAGATCCCATCTGGGGCATGTTTTGGTGCCCTGCCGGAGGGGGATTCGAATAAGGAGGGCTTCTTCATCAATACCATTGCCTCTCCGATGATGCGTGAGTAGTTCACCATAGACCTTCGGGTCCATAGCTAGTAGCTAGATGGCTTCTTCTCTCTCTTGGATCTTCAATACAAAGATCTCCATGATCTTCATGGAGATCTATACGATGTAATCTTCTTTTGTGGTGTGTTTGTGGAGATCCGATGAATTGTGGATTTATGATCATATTATCTATGAATCTTATTTTAGTTTCTTCTGATCTCTTACATGCATGATTTCATATCCTTGTAATTCTCTTCGAGTTGTGGGTTTTGTTTGGCCAACTTGATCTATGATTCTTGCAATGGGAGAAGTGCTTGGTTTTGGGTTCATACCATGCGGTGACCTCACCCAATGACAGAAGGGGTAGCGAGGCACGCATCGTGTTGTTGCCATCAAGGGTAAAAAGATGGGGTTTACATCATTGGTTTGAGTTTATCCCTCTACATCATGTCATCTTGCTTAAGGCGTTACTCTGTTCGTCATGAACTCAATACACTAGATACATGCTGGATAGCGGTCGATGTGTGGAGTAATAGTAGTAGATGCAGAAAGTATCGGTCTACTTGTCTCAGACGTGCTGCCTATATGTATGATCATTGCCTTAGATATCGTCATGACTTTGCGCGGTTCTATCAATTGCTCGACAGTAATTTGTTCACCAACCGTAATATTTGCTATTTTGAGATAAGCCTCTAGTGAACACTATGGCCCCCGGGTCTACTTCACATCGTATTTTTAGCCTTACACTTTTACTTCGTTGCACTTTCCGCCTTCAGATCTCACTTTGCAATCAATCTTGAAGGGATTGACAACACCTTTATAGCGTTGGGTGCAAGCTCGTTTTTTTTGCGCAGGTACTCCAGACACTTGGCTTGATTCTCCTACTGGATTGATACCTTGGTTCTCAAACTGAGGGAAATACTTACTGCTACTGTGCTGCATCACCCTTTCCTCTTGAAGGGAAAAACCAACACATGCTCAAGAGGTAGTATCCAGCCCTTGAATTAGCATTACCATGTGTATGTACTTTCGTTTCATGCATAGCCAAGGTGGGAGGTTGTACATTCAAACAAACAGGGGCCATGTACCATATGTGCTACTCTAGTTGCCAAATGGATTTAGTCCGTCGCTAGTGACACCCAATCTAGGGTTTCTTGGTTCTGCTGCTAATTCTAGTTCCATGCAGTCGAGTGCTTTCCACTGACAACCATCTGCAATATGTCTGAGAATGCCATCATTTTTGGATTTCCTAGTCTTGTGTGAAGTCATGTTCTTTGCTTCCTTCGCGTTGTGAAATAACGTTGCATGCATGTAATCAGCGGAAGGTACCATACAACATTTTGAGGATCCTTGTTTCAACAATTGTATTGGGGTTCCTTGGAAGTTCGACACTCTTTTTCGTGCACATGCTCGTTACGATACAAGATGTAATCATTTATGAATGCATAATATATTACATGTGGCAAATCAAGAGGGCACAAGAATTTTTTGCCTCATCGATACTCTTAGGCAACAAATTCTCCTCGGCAAAACTTTATGTAAATATTCCAATGTAGCACCCCAACTTGCGTATCTATTCTTGAATCTTGCCTTGATGTCTAGAAGTTTGACCGTGACATGAAAATGGGTGTGCTTAGGATCGTAATCTTTATACAGTGGAGCTTTCATGTCTAACCCCAATTGCGACAACTTGACACACTCTTTAATAGCAGCCCTCTCACTTGTCATCTTTTCCCAATGCAGTTTTCTAACACGGGGATCCTGGAGCTTTTCAGCCAATGGCATATCCTGTCTGACATGGTCCTCTTCATGTTTGGGTGGCGTTTCATTTTTTCCTCCTCCAAACGCATGTTAATTATTGTTTCCTCCTTCTGACGGCCCTGCTAATTCATCAAAGGGGGTTTCTGCTTCCATATTCGACGCTCAGTTGTCACCGTTAGGAAAATCAATATTCTCAACATGCTTTGTCCATCATTTATAACCTTTAATGAAACCAGGATGAAGCAAGTGTACGAGGACGCTACTGTTGAACGGGTTGTGGAAAACTCCGTTTTTGCAACCCTTGCATGGACATATTATATGTGTTCTACACTTTTGTATCATATTCTTCACCGCGAAATTGAGTAAGGCCTTCACACTTCGATCCATATTGAATCTTCCGATAGATCAAAGTAGCATGTAAAGGGAAATATAAAAATAATTACATACATTTTAACAAGTCATATAAAATTTCGGCACGATCTTTGCTAAAAATGGTATATATTGAGTACCAGAAATTTGACGAAACAGAAATGTATCAGTGTTTCGTCAAAACATTGGCAACTCTCTCTACAAGTTTGCAATCAATGCATGTTTTGCCATATAGCAACCACACATGTACATAACATACATAATTAAATGATGGGGAAGTGGTTTGTGTTAATTACCTTCAACAAGAAGAGACACAAGCTGAGCTAGCTAGCTAATCCTCTCGATCGATCGCGCAATAAGCCTATGGAGCGTAGGTAGGTCGGAGAGCGCCACTAATGGAGGGTGATGGAAAATTTCAAGCAAGTGGGTGTAGGAGAGAGCTAGCTAGCAAGCTTAACTACCTAGAGAGTGGGGTGTGTAGGAGAAGAGAGATGAGGAAGACGAAGATGGAAGTGAGCCTAATGCATCATCTATGTCGCATCCCTAGCTTTAGACTTGTTTGTCATTGCATTTCATGCATGCATTTTTAAAATTCAAATGAATTTCAATTGAGGAGTGATCATGGCTCAGAAATAATTTTGTCAAATAAACCAGATAAAAATTGCTTCAATTAAAACACTAAATATTTGAGTTCGCTTTAATTCTGCTACAAAAGAATTACAACTCCAATAATTTTGAAAATTTGTGAGTGGCTATGAATATATATTATCAAGCCACATAATAATTATCAGGTGCTACAATAGTGATTTGGTTATAAACCAAATTCAAAACATATTACAAAAATTAGACAATAGAAATATATTAGAGAGAGAGAGAGTTACCTGGCCCAGTAGCCGGCCAAACCTAGCATCGAGGGTAACCTCGTCTTCCTCCTCTCGCGAGTAGGCAAAGGGGAAGAAGCACACAACGCTAGCCGCGCGCACGCACCCGAGCTGCCTGTCTGCATGGTCATGACAGCGCGACGATGGGGATGAATACCCGGTGTCGTGCGGATCGAACCCTCCCCAATTTCGCCACCTCCTTGCTCTTTCTCTCCTCACCCCCAATTTCGCCACCTCCTCGCTCTTTCTCTCCTCACCCCCCCGGCGGACGCAGCCATGGCTGTGCGCCTCTAACCACCGCATCCATCGGCCATCTTCATCCCGCCAGCGAGCCCAGAAGATCCGCCATTGAGCCAAGCATCCCCTTGGTGAAGGAATCGAGCCCAGACAACTGGATGCATCGCCATTGAGCTCGTCCTCGTCGCCATAGCCACCGGTGTTCTTTGTCGGTTCATTGCATCCACGACAGCCCCAAGCTGGCGAGCTTCTCAGTAGCCCCCGTGTGAGCCCCGCCTCGTTTCCCCTCCTCCCCTGGTCGTGCCCGTGCCCTAGCTACCGCCGCTCGAGCTCCATGCTTAGACTGTTGATATGCTCTACACGCACTCGTCATACCAATGGACTCCTAGAGTTCCCAGGGTCCCGTATAGCCCTTAATTCATTCCTTCCGAGCACCATAGCTCCACCCTCCTCCAAGTTTGAGCTCCGGTAGCTGCACTGGTCGTCGCCTTCATTCGCTCCGACCACCCGTGGTGAAGCTAGTCGCACGGATGGACGAGGCTCACTCCCACTTCCCTATAGAGCGCCTCTGCGGCAAAACCGTCGCCCATAGGTGAAACCCGAGCATCTCTGGCGTGCCACCGCCGCGGTTTGTGGTCTCCGGTGGCTAAATGCCAGTGATGATGTGGCCTTTTTAGTTAGGGCTTATGACGCAATTAGTTAACCCCACTTACACTGACAAGGGGCTCGACCTAACTAATTGACAATAGGTTAATTTTAGTCAAACCTTGTTTACCCTCAAGCACCGACATGTGGGTCCGAGGTGTCAGGTTTGACCCTCGTCAACTCGATTGACCTGATGATATCATGATGACGTCACACACCCGCAATTAGCTATTTCCGGATTAAAAATTAATCCAGCAAAATTCAGAAAATATTCAAAACTTCTAAAAATCATAGAAATTCAACCGTAACTCCAATGAAAATAAATTATATATGAAAAATTATCACAAAAATCCAGTGAATCTGTTTATTACATTTTCATGTATTATAGAGCAACTTATGTCTTCTACTAAGGACAACTGAATTAAATGACATTTAAATAATCACATATGGAGATTGAATTTGAACCTTTGGTTCAAACTAACTACAATTAATAGTGTAGCTAGATGCATTAGCTCAAACAACATCATAATAAAATGACATGCACATGCATCATAATGTTACATTCCTGTGAATTAAATGTTGTTTCTTTTGTTGTTGTCGGTGTTTGTTATCACTCTGTAAACATTGTTTTGGCCCTGTGATCATTGTCACCGATGAAAACTCATGTTATCTTCAGAAGTGCCAGGCAAGCAACCCCTCATTGAGCATTCTTATACAATCCCACTCTCTCATTCCTTCTCTCTTTTAAATGCATTAAGAAAATAATGATTCAACTGTTACTTATTCTCGGTAGTTGAACCCATTTCTATGCATGACCTGTCCTTGCCACAGTAAATAGTTAAAAGCACTTAGCATGAGTAGCAACTTCTTGAGCCTTATTGTGCTTACTCATCCATGCTTGCTTATTGTGCCTGCTATGCTTAGATTTGTGTTGGGTCTGATCCATCTCGGCGCTGAATTGGAATGATCCTGTCCTAATGATGAGATTTAAGTGGCTTGACCTGTTTCGTCAAGATAGTGATGAGAGGTCGCGTTGAAGAATATGGTGGATTATGTTGTGATACCGATCATAGGAACTAGGTTTCGTGCTTATTAGAGCCTACCCCGTTGTTACACAGACATGTGCGGGTTAGGGGCCCAGGCATGTGATGCATGGCGTGTGTGGCCGTCGTGGAATATGGCACGACACCTATGTCGGATTGGACACAGATACGTGTTATAGGATGGAACGTTGTTGATGGGATGAGGACGCCGGTTTCTCTAAGTCAGGGTGAATGAATCCGATTTGGTAAAGGTAGCAGTGAGAGGCCATGTAGGAGTACATGGTGGGTTCTCTCATTGGGACTGTTCTTAAGAGCTGAATTCTTTGTATGTTATCCAAGATAGCTACTACCACAAATTGGGCCCTGAAATATGACCCCGCTCGACTTATTAATTGCCTTGATCTCTGCCCAAGAGTTGCAACTAGTTTGTGGTGTTTGTAAGAAAAGTGTTGGCGGCCATGTTTAACTCTGCCCGATGGGGTAGGCTTCAGTGCGGTAGATACACAGTGGAAAGGTGTACCAAGTAGCACCGGGATGTTGGGTTTGTGGAACCGTGCGCACATCGTTTGAGGCTGTAGAATAAACTTCGGCTGGACTTCCTTGCGGGTTAGTCCGAAATAGGCGATAAACCTGCACTAGGATCTTGTGTGGTTAATGCTCGTGGTCTACATCCACGCCGGGCTTCGCTTGAAGGTTGCCGAGATACATGACATGTATATGGTCCTAAGTGGTGGAAACATGTGTCAATAAGTACACCCCTGCAAGGTTATGAATCTGTCCGAATAGTCGTGTCCTCGTATATGGAGTACTTGGAAACATTCTGTGGTACATAGACAATTTAAATAGATACTCTAAAATGCACAACATACGCGTGAGTGGTATGGATGGCCTTCTCATAGGGAGACGGGAGTGGATCGATAGTGGTGTATTGATTTGGTGAATATGTGGACTCGTGTATGATATCCCACCTCAAAGATACTACTTGTAGTCATAGTACAGGTTATCCAAGAGTCAAAGTTGGCTTGCTGCAATAAACACCATAACCCCTTTTTTGATAATGATGCATATCTAGATAGTTATAATGCAAGTCTTGGTGAGTACCTTTGTACTCATGGTTGCTTATTTATCTTTGTGCAAATGAGATCTTAGCCTCACTATTAGTTCTATGCAGTGAGTTCGATGTTGACTGTAATAGCTTGGGAATCCGAGACAGAGGTCTGGCTCCATTGGTAGTGTTGTTGTAGATTTTCAGGCTCCTCCAGCCACTTTTAGTAGATGTCTGTACCCACACAGGTTATGCTTCCGCATGATGCTTGTATGACTTGAGTGGTGGGTCATGTGACCCCTCTTTGTAATATCACACTATGTTGACTCTTATGAGTCTTTAATAAATGCTTGAGCCATAGAGTTGTGTTGTGATGCCATGTTGTATCTACACGTATCCTGCATATTGTGTGTATGGTTTGGAATGCATTGTATGTGTGGGATTCGACACCTAGTTGTGTGCCTTTAGTAGCCTTCTTTATAGGGAAATGCCTCTTCGTGCTTCCACTGAGCCTTGGTAGCTGGCTACTGCTCCGGACACATTTATTACCGACATGTATACTTCTTTGCTGCTGTGTATGTCCTCACGGGGAAATGTCACGCGGTGTAATGGAATCCATGTATCTTGCTAAGACTGTTCTACACTCCCTGACGATCGACACCTGCATAGCTGGGTTACATATGCTTGTCCCTATACGGTTGTGCCACTTGGGTCGACAACTAGTTATGGTGACATGGGTTCCGTGACATATGATTACTAGCGACACATTCATATACGTGAGACAAAGACGAAAATGGTCTCGGCCACAGTAAGATGGCAGCCGTGGAGTTTTCCGTGCGTGAGGCCGCAAAGTGATGTGATGTTCTACATGCTGGATTCGTATGGCTTAGGATCAGGTTCGGACAACGTTAGCATCAGAGCATGACTGTCTGTAGGATTACCAAGCCAAACTGGTCGATGTGGAGTCCAACAACTCTTTAGTTATACAAGGGTATTTATTTTGGAAGGGAAGTGTTGACGTTCTGGGAATGGGGTACCCAGACTTGCCTACCTGTGTCCCATGGCTGGCCCACTTCATCAAACAAAACCAATGAGCCCGACACCACACAATGAAAGCCCCTCGCTAGGGGCCAAGACTTATGAGGAGGAGTAGCTTCAAGACCCACACGGGGGCCTCCTCAGGACCCCTCCAGAGCGGCGGAGATTCCGAGGCGAGACCCGGCCTCAGGAGGCAGGGATAAAGCGGAGAAAGGACAGACGAGCAACAGATTGCAGGACGGTGCAATTTCCCCTTTCGAGCAAAGGAGGGAAGGACGTATGCGGTTCCCAAGGCATCTCCCTGAAGGTTTCCATTCTGGTGCAATGAAGCCACCACCGCCCGCCTGCAGGACGGACGTCATCCCTAGACACGTCCCTGCTATGCTGACAACCACTTTGCAGATGAACACCACCTTTGGACAGAGGGAGCATGTTCCTCTGCCCCCCTTTAATATTGGCCACTTTGGGATCTCTTCCCGTCCCGGCGATAAGGGAAGAGGACCCGGGCCACCGCTATATATTGAGGATAGGTTACTTCATAGAGATGGGAGATTCATTCATTTAGCCCACTGGCACCGCACAGTGGCCACCCAACCTCCGGAGGCCCTCGAACATTGTACTAGTACATCCACCAACCTCTACGCGAGGCCCTCGAACACTATACTGTTGGGGAACGTTGCATGGGAAACAAAAAAAATCCTACGCACATGAAGACCTATCATTGTGATGATCATCTACGAGAGGGAGATCGGATCTACATACCCTTGTAGATCGCTAAGTAAGAAGCATTAAGAAACATGGTTGAGGTAGTGGACCGTCTTCACGATCCAAACCACTGCCGTCCCACGATCCATCCCGATCTAGCACCGAACGGACGACACCTCTGCATTAAGCACACGTACAGGTCGATGACGATCTCCGCCTTCTTGATCCAGCAAGAGAGATGAAGAGGTAGCTGAATTCTCCGGCAGCACGATGGCATGGTGGTGATGATGTCGGAGCTACTCCGGCAGGGCTTCGCCGTGCCGTACCGTTCTAGCTACAATATGTCACGAAGTAGTGGAGGTAGAGAGGTTTGCACAAAGGCTTGAGGTGCAAAAACCCTCTCAAACCTCCACTATATATAGGAGGAACCAAGGGGTGTCTTGCCTTGCCTCCTACTCCAAGTAGGAGGGGTCGGCCGAGCGAAGGAGGAAGGTTTACTTTTCCAATTCGGTTTGAAGGAGGAGTCCATTACTTCTTGCACACCTCCTATTTTTTTATTTTCCTTTATTGTTGCCTTAGCTGAAATAGGCTTATTGGGCTGGCCTCATCAGCACACTAAGGGCTGGTGCGCCCCCCATGGGCCTATTAGGTTATCTCCCGGGTGGGTGGCCCCTCCAGGTAAAACCCCGGAACCCATTTGTCACTCTCAGTACTTTAACGGTAATGCCCGAAATCTTTCCGGAAACCAAATGCAACAATCCTATATATCAATCTTCATTTCTGGACCATTCCGAAGACACTAGTGACGTCCAGGATCTCATCCAGGAATCCGAACAACATTCGGTTACCAACATCAATAATTCAACTATACCGAAAACGTCACCGAACCATAAGTGTGCAGACCCTACGGGTTCGAGAACTGTGTAGACATGACCGAGACATTCTCTGGCAAATTAGTGGGACCAGGACATCCATTCCCTTTGTCCTTCGGTATGTTAATTGCCCGAGATTCGATCATCGGCATCTCCATACCTATTTCCATCTCGTTACCGGCAAATCTCTTTACTCTTTCCGTAATACAGGATCCCGTGACTAACTCTTTAGTCACATTGCTTGCAAGGCTTGTTTGTGATGTTGTATTACCGAGTGGGCCCTGAGATACCTCTTCGTCACACGGAGTGACAAGTCCGAGTCTTGATCCATGCTAACTCAATGGACACCTCCGGAGATGCCTGTAGAGTACCTTTATAGTCACCCAGTAACGTTGCTACGTTTGATACACACAAGGCATTCCTCCGTTGTTAGTGAGTTGCATGATCTGATGGTCATACGAATGAATACTTGACATCTAGAAAACAATAGCAATAAAATGACACGATCATATGCTACGTTAATTGTTTGGGTCTCGTCCATCACATCATTGTCCTAATGATGTGATCCCGTCATCAAGTAACAACACTTGTCTATTGCTAGGAAACCTTAACCATGCTCGACAAACAGGCTAGTTAACTAGAGACTTACTAGGGACATTGTTTTGTCTATATATCCACACATGCATTTATGTTTCCATTCAATACAATTATAGCATGGATAATAAACATTTATCTTGAAACAAGAAATATAATAATAAATATTTTATTATTGCCTCTAGGACATATTTCGAAAAGTCTTCCACTTGCACTAGAGTCTATAATCTAGCCCGACATCTCCATGTGACTTACAATGTAATGAACCTAACACCCATACAGTTGTGGTGTTGTTCATGCTTTACTCGTGGAAGAAGCTTAGTCAGCGGATCTGCAACATTCAGATCCGTGTGCACTTTGCAAATATTTATGTCCTCCTCATTGATGTAATCGCGGATGGCGTTGAAGCGTCACTTTATGTGTCTGGTCCTCTTGTGAAACCTTGGTTCCTTGGCTAGAGCAACGGAACCAGTGTTGTCACAGAACTGATTGATTGGATCCAGTGCACTTGGCACTACTCCAAGATCTTACATGAATTGCTTCATCCAGACACCCTCCTTAGCCGCCTCTCGGGCAGCTATGTACTCCGCCTCGCATGTAGAATCAGCTACGATGCTTTGCTTCGAACTGCACAAGCTTACCGCACCCCCATTAAGAATAAATACATATCCGGTTTGCGACTTAGAGTCATCTGGATCAATTTCAAAGGTTGCATCGACGTAACCCTTTACAACGAGCTCTTCGCCAGAAATAGGAAACATTTCCTTAGTCCTTTTCAGGTACTTCAGAATATTCTTGGCCGCCGCCCAGTGTTCCACTCCTGGATCAATTTGAAACCTCCCTGCCATACTTATGGTCAGGCTGACATCCGGACTTGTGCACAACATTGCATACATGATAGACCCTATGGGTGAAGAATAGGGGATGACACTCATCTTTTCTCTATCTTCTGCAGTTACTGGACATTGAGTCTTACTCAACTTCACACCTTGTAACACAGGCAAGAACCCCTTCTTGGATTGTTCCATTTTGAACTTCTTCAATAATTTATCAAGGTATGTGCTTTGTGAAAGAGCTATTAGGCGTCTCGACCTATCTCCATAGATCTTTATGCCCAATATGTAAGCAACTTATCCTAGGTCTTTCATTGAAAAACATTATTCAAGTAATCCTTTACGCTTTCCAAAAACTCCACATTGATTCCAATCAGCAATATGTGATCCACATATAATATTTGAAACGCCATAGAGCTCCCACTCACTTTCTTGTAAATACAAGCTTCACCAAAAACTTGTATAAACCCAAACGCCTTGATCACCTCATCGGAGCGCTGATTCCAACTCCGAGGTGCTTGCACCAGTCCATGAATGGATCGCAGGAGCTTGCACACCTTGTCAACATTCTCTGATTTGACAAAACCTTTGGGTTGCATCATATAAAAATCTTCCTTTAGAAACCCGTTAAGGAACGTCGTTTTGACAACCATCTGCTAGATGTCATAATCGAAAAATGCAACTATTGCTAACATGATTCGGACGGACTTAAGGATCGCTACGGGTGAGAATGTCTCATCGTAGTCAACTCCTTGAACTTGTGAAAAACCCTTTGCCACAAGTCGAGCTTTATAAATGGTCACATTACCGTCCGCGTCCGTCTTCTTCTTAAAGATCCTTTTGTTCTGAATAGCCTTGCGAGCTTTGATACGTCCATTTTGCATCATGATTTCATGTTGATATTTATTGCTTTATGGACTGTTATTATACTTTGTGGAACCTTACTTATGCCTTTTCTCTCTTATTTTGCAAGGTTTATTTGAAGAGGGAGAATACTGGCAGCTGGAATTCTGGACTGGAAAAGGAGCAAGTATGATTCCTCTATTCTGTGCAACTCCAAATGCCCTGAAAATCAATGTGGATTTTTTTGGAATTTATAAAAAATACTGGGCGAAAGAAGTGTCAGAGGGGAGCAACAAGGGGCCCACAAGCCTAGTTGTCGCGGCCTACCCCCCTGGCAGCGGCAACAGGGCTTGTGGGCACCCTGGTGGCCCACTGGCCCCCCTCTTTTGCTATATGAAGGGTTTCGTCCAGAAAAAAAATCAGGGTGGAGCGTTTTCGTGGATTCTCCGCCGCCACGAGGCGGAACATGAGCAGATCCAATCTAGAGCTCCGGCAGGACGATCCTGCCGGGGAAACTTCCCTCCCGGAGGGGGAAATCATTGCCATTGTCATCACCAACACTCCTCTCGTCGGAGGGGAGGCATCTCCATCAACATCTTCATCAGCACCATATCCTCTCCAAACCCTAGTTCATCTCTTGTAACCAATCTCCATCCCGCGACTCCGATTTGTACTTGTAAGGTTGCTAGTAGTGTTGATTACTCTTCGTAGTTGATGCTAGTTGGATTACTTGGTGGAAGAGTTCATGTTCAGATCCTTCATGCTATTCATTACACCTCTGATCAAGATTATGATTATGCTTTGTGAGTAGTTACTTTTGTTCCTGAGGACATGGGATAAGTCATGCTAATAATAGTCATGTGAATTTGGTATTCGTTCGGTATTTTGATATGTAGTGTGTTGTTTTTCCTCTAGTGGTGTTATGTGCACGTCGACTACATAACACTTCACCATATTTGGGCCTAGAGGAAGGCATTAGGGAGTAGTAAGTAGATCATGGGTTGCTGGAGTGACAGAAGCTTAAATCCCAGTCTATGCGTTGCTTCGTAAGGGGCTGATTTGGATCCGCTAGTTTAATGCTATGGTTACACGTTGTCTTAATTCTTCTTTCGTAGTTGCGGATGCTTGCGAGAGGGGTTAATCATAAGTGGTATGCTTGTCCAATTAAGGGCAGTACCCAAGCGCCGGTCCACCCATATATCAAACTATCAAAGTAAGGAACGCGGAACATATGAACATGATGAAACTAGCATGACAGAAATTCCCGTGTGTCCTCGGGAGCGTTTTTCCTCTTATAAGACTTTGTTCAGGCTTGTCCCTTGCTACAAAAGGGATTGGGCCACTTGCTGTACCGTTTCTACTACTTGTTACTTTTTACTTTTCCCTTGCTACGTTTCACCTCACTACACCATCACTTGTTACCGCTACTTTCAGTGCTTGCAGTTATTACCTTGCTGCAAACCGTTTATCAGAGCCTTCTCCTCCTCGTTGGGTTCGACACTCTTACTTATCGAAAGGATTACGATTGATCCCCTATACTTTTGGTTCATCAAGTCTCTTTTCTGGCGCCGTTGTCGGGGAGGAAAGCGCCTTTGGTAAGTGGAATTTGGTAAGGAAACATTTCTATACTGTGCTGAAATTTATTGTCACTTGTCACTATGGAAACTGTTACTTTGAGGAGTTCGTTCGGGGTATCTTCACCACGAACGGAAGCACGAGGAGTTGTTCCTCAACCTGAGGTACCTACTAAAAATATCTTTTATGAAATTCCTTCGGGTATGCTTGAGAAACTGCTGGCTAATCCTTTTACAGGAGATGGATCTTCACATCCAGACTTGCATCTAATCTATGTAGATGAAGTTTGTGGTTTATTTAAGCTTACAGGTTTACCCGAGGATGAGGTAAAGAAGAAAGTCTTTCCTTTATCTTTGAAGTATAAGGCATTGACATGGTATAGGCTATGTGATGATACTGGATCATGGGACTACAATCGGTTGAAATTGGAATTTCATCAAAAGTTTTATCCTATGCAGTTAGTACATCGTGATCGGAATTATATTTATAACTTTTGGCCTCGTGACAGGGAAAGCATAGCTCAAGCTTGGGGAGGCTTAAATCAATGCTATATTCATGCCCCAATCATGAGCTCTCGAGAGAAATTATCACTCAAAACTTTTATGCTCGGCTTTCCCATGAAGATCGTACCATGCTTGACACTTCTTGTACCGGTTCTTTTATGAAGAAGGATATTGACCACAAGTGGAATTCATTGGAAAGAATCAAATGTAACTCTGAAGATTGGGAGCTGGAAGAAGGTAAGGAGTCTGGTATGAATTTCCAGTTTGATTGCGTTAAATCTTTTGTTCAAACAAACACTTCTAGAGATTTGAGCGCTAAGTATGGACTTGACTCTGTGATAGTAGCTTCTTTATGTGAATCTTTTGCTGCTCATGTTGATTTTCCCAAAGAGAAGTGGTTTAAGTATCATCCTCCTGTAGAAATCAACATAGTTAAACCCAATCTAGTTGAGGAGAAAGTTATTGCCTTTAGTGATCTTATTGTTCCTTGTGCTTACACTGAGAAACCACCTTACCCTGCTAGGAAAAAGGATTATTCTAAAGCTCCAACTGTGATATGTAGGGGTTACATGAGACCACTTGCACCCCCTGAGGAAATTAGAGTTGAACCTAGTGTTGCTATTATCAAACATCTCTTAGCCGAAGACGTAGATGGGCATGTTATCAAATTCTGTGAGGACTCCGCTAGAATAGCTAAACCTCACGCGAAAGACAAATACGAACCTGTAGTTGGCCTGCCCGTTGTTTCTGTCAAGATAGGAGATCACTGTTACTATGGTTTATGTGATATGGGTGCTAGTGTTAGTGCAATACCCCAGTCCCTATATGATGAAATCAAGGATGAGATTGCACCTACTGAGTTAGAACCCATTAATGTCACTATTACGCTAGCTAATAGAGACACTATCTGCCCTCTCGGAATTGTGAGAGACGTAGAAGTCCTGTGTGGTAAGACGAAGTATCCTACTGATTTCCTCGTCCTTGCTACTGCACATCATAGCTTTTGTCCCATCATATTTGGTAGACCCTTTCTCAACACTGTCAATCCTCACATTGATTGCATTAAACAGACTGTCACTGTTAGTTTCAAGGGTGTGTCTCATGAATTTAACTTCTCCAAGTTTGGAAGACAACCCCCTGAAAAAGAGTCGCCTGGTAGGGATGAAATCATTGCTCTTGCCTCTATTGCCGTACCTCCTACGGATCCTTTAGAGCAATATCTGCTTGAGCATGAAAATGATATGCATATGGAGGAAAGAGATGAGATAGATAAAATCTTCTTAGAACAATATCCTATTCTCAAAAATAATCTGCCTGTTGAACTCCTTGGGGATCCTCCCCCACCAAAGGGTGATACTGTGTTCGAGCTAGAACAGTTACCAGATACTCTTAAGTATTCCTATCTTTATGAGAAGGAGATATATCCTGTTATTATTAGTGCTCACCTCTCGAGTCATGAAGAGAAGAAGTTATTAAAAACTTTGAGGAAGCACCGTGCTTCTATTGGATATACTCTTGATGATCTTAAGGGTATTAGCCCCACTCTATGTCAGCACAAGGTTAAAACCGATCCTGATTCTAAGCCAGTTGTTGATCATCAACAGAGACTAAATCCGAGGATGAAAGAGGTCGTAAGAAAAGAAATATTAAAGCTTCTGGAAGCAGGAATCATTTATCCTGTTTCTCATAGTGATTGGGTAAGTCCAGTACATTGCGTACCTAAGAAGGGAGGTATCACCGTCGTTCCTAATGATAAAATGAACTAATCCCGTAGAGGATTATTACTGGCTATAGGATGGTGATATACTTCCGGAAACTGAACAAGGCAACCAGGAAAGACCATTATCCTTTGCCGTTTATCAACCAAATGCTAGAAAGGCTATCTAAACACACACACTTCTGCTTTCTAGATGGTTATTCAGGTTTCTCGCAAATACCTGTTGCTCAATCTGATCAGGAGAAAACCACTTTCACCTGCCCCTTCGGTACCTTTGCTTATAGACGCATGCCTTTTGTCTTGGGCAATGCACCTGCCACCTTTCAAAGATGTATGATGGCTATATTCTCTGACTTTTGTGAAAAGATTGTTGAGGTTTTCATGGATGATTTCTCCGTCTACGGTTCTTCCTTTGACGATTGCCTCAGCAAGCTTGATCGAGTCTTGCAGAGATGCAAAGATACCAACTTCATCTTGAATTGGGAGAAGTGCCACTTCATGGTTAATGAAGGCATCGTCTTTGGACACAAAATCTCTAAGAAAGGCATTGAAGTTGATAAGGCTAAGGTTGATGCAATTGAGAAAATGCCTTGCCCCACAGATATCAGAGGTATACGAAGTATCCTAGGTCATGCTGGTTTCTATAGAAGGTTCATTAAAGACTTCTCTAAGATTTCTAGGCCTCTTACCAACCTCTTGCAGAAGGATGTTCCTTTTGTTTTTGATGAGGATTGTGAGGAAGCTTTCGAAATACTTAAGAAGGCCTTGATAACTGCACCTATTGTTCAACCACCTGATTGGAACTTGCCCTTTAAAATCATGTGCGATGATAGTGATTATGCTGTTGGTGCTATTCTAGGACAAAGAGTTCACAAGAAGTTGAATATCATTCACTATGCTAGTAAAACTCTAGACAGTGCCCAAAGAAACTATGCCACTACGGAGAGTTTTTAGCAGTCGTGTTTGCATGTGTAAAGTTTAGATCTTACATAGTTGACTCCAAAGTCACTATTCACTCAGATCATGCTGCTATTAAGTACCTCATGGAGAAGAAGGACGCTAAGCTTAGGCTAATCAGATGGGTTCTCCTGCTACAGGAATTTGATTTGCACGTTGTTGACCGAAAGGGTGCTGATAACCCTGTAGCAGATAACTTGTCTAGGGTAGAGAATGTCCTTGATGACCCACGACCTATTGATGACAGCTTTCGTGATGAGAAATTGAATGTCATCCGCACTTCACATAGTGCACCATGGTATGCTGATTACGGAAACTATATCGTAGCCAAATACATACCAACCAGTTTCACCTACCAGCAAAAGAAGAAATTCTTCTTTGATTTGAGACACTATTTTTGGGATGATCCTCACCTTTATAAGGAAGGAGTAGATGGTGTTATTAGATGTTGTGTGCCTGAACATGAACAGGGACAGATCCTGCAGAAGTGTCATTCCGAGGCTTACGGAGGACACCATGCTGGAGACAGAACTGCTCATAAGGTATTGCAATCAGGTTTCTATTGGCCCACTCTCTTCAAGGATGTCCGTAAGTTTGTCTTGTCTTGTGACAAATGCCAAAGAATAGGGAATATCAATAAGCGTCAGGAAATGCCTATGAACTATTCACTTGTCATTGAACCATTTGATGTCTAGGGCTTTGATTATATGGGATCCTTCCCGAGTTCCAATGTGTAAACTCACATCTTAGTTGCTGTGGATTACGTCACTAAGTGGGTAGAAGCTATCCCCACTAAAAATGCTGATCACCACACCTCTATTAAGATGCTTAAAGAAGTCATTTTCCCAAGATTTGGAGTCCCTAGATATCTTATGACTGATGGTGGTTCACACTTTATTCATGGTGTTTTCCACAAGATGCTCGCTAAGTATGATGTCAACCATATAGTTGCATCTCCTTATCATCCTCGGTCTAGTGGTCAAGTGGAGTTGAGTAATAGGGAGATCAAATTGATCTTGCAAAAGACCGTCAATAGATCTCGAAAGAATTGGTCTAGCAAACTTGACGATGCACTATGGGCTTATAGGACTGCTTATAAGAATCCCATGGGCATGTCGTCGTATAAAATGGTTTACGGTAAGGCCTGTCATTTACCCCTTGAGCTGGAACATAAAGCTTATTGGGCAATCAAAGAGCTCAACTTCGATTTCAAACTTGCCGGTGAGAAGCGGTTGTTCTATATCAGCTCATTAGATGAATGGAGGGCCCAGGCATATGAGAATGCCAAGTTGTTCAAAGAAAAGGTTAAGAGATGGTACGATAAAAGAATACAAAAACGAGAGTTCAATGTAGGTGATTATGTCCTGCTATACAATCCTCGTTTAAGATTCTTTGCACGCAAGCTTCTCTCTAGATGGGAAGGTCCCTACGTTGTCGAGGAAGTATATCGTTCCGGTGCCATCAAAATCAATAACACGGAAGGTAATTTTTCTAGAGTTGTGAATGGGTAAAGAATCAAGCATTACATCTCTAGTACTCCCATAAATGTTGAGACCAATATCATCAATATCATAACTCCAGAGGACTACATAAGGGATGTTTATCAGCCTGTTCCAGACCCTGAAAACCAAGAGGTATTTGTTTCGGTAAGTAATTGGACTCCGAAACTTCTCCAATAGGAAATTTTCTACGTTTTGGATTTTTTAGAAAATTAGAAAAATAAAAAGGAGTCCGGAGAGCGCACGAGGTGGCCACAAGCTTGGTTGCCACGGCCTCCCCCTGGCCGCGGCAACACGGCTTGTGGGCACCTCGTGTGCCTCCCGGACTCCGTTTTCTTGCCGGAGCACCCCTTCTGGTCCAGAAAAAATCATTATATATACGCCCGAGGGTTTTGCTCTCCGTATCGCGCAGTTTTCCTCTCTTTTCGTTTCGAGCTTGTTTTTGTCGCAGATCTAGACCATCATGACTTCCCCAAAAGCTCCTAAGGACAAGATCTTCGAGAAGGTCATCAATCCCTACCTCACGGAAGTGCAGAAACACCCTCAATCTATTAAGATGAGTGAGGGGATGTTGCACATCCGTGATGTTGAGGGGCATAAGAAGACCGGAAGCGTGGAAACGAGGCTCGAAGCAATAGAGCAACAAGTCTTCAAGTGCCAAGGGATGGTGGAGCGTGGACTCAACGCCAACCACATGATGATCACGGAGTTCACCAGCAATCACAAGATGGATGCCATTGACATTGGAAGCACCTCTCCAGGCTCTATGACAGGGTTGATCAACTCCAGGGCCAGATCTATGACCTGCAGAACCAAAACTGTGAGTATGAGTATAGATTTAAATCAATACGGTTGGCTGCAGATTTTAGGATTCCGGCGACTCGATCATCCTGCCACGATGGAGCACCTATGCCTTGGAAGACGGAGGATCAGACTACTTCAACAACACCACCACCATCACCACCAAAGGAAGACAACTAAGCATTGGTATGGGCAATCCCCTTGGCTTATGCCAAGCCTGGGGGAGTTGCCCTGGTATCGTATCACCTTTATATCTCTTGCTTTTACCTTTGTTTTAGTTATTTCCTTGTCAATTTTTATTTCTTCTCTTAGTGGAATAAGTCTTTAGTGTTTTAGTTTGAGTATTTTCCTTTGTGTCTCCCCTGATGTATTCGAGCTTGCGAGCTATATAATAAAGAGTATCTTAGTCAAGGGCTTTGTTTTGTGCCGTGATCAAAAGTATGAAAAGAACGATAGCATGAAAGATCATGAGATGATCCTATGGAAAGTGACAGCTTCACATATAACAAGTATGATGATTGAAACTTGTTGAGAGTAGACCAACATAGACCTCAGTCATTGTTGCAATTAATAAGAAGTAATAAGGAAAGAGAGGGTCACATATAAATATATCATCTTAGACACTTTCTATAATTGTGAGCACTCACCAAACTATTACATGCTTAGAAGTAGATGTTGGACAAGGAAGACAACATAATGAATTGTGTTTGCTTGGTCCCAAACAATCTTATATGATTAGAGATCCCTTAGCATGTGACAATTGCTTCCACCTCATATTAGCTAAAACTCCCGCACCAAGTAGAGATACTACTTGTGCATCCATAAACCTTCAACCCAGTTTTGCCATGAGTGTCCACCATACCTACCTATGGATTGAATAAGATCCCTCAAGTAAGTTGTCATCGGTGCAAGAAATAAAAATTGCTCTCTAATATGTATGATCTATTAGTGTGTGGAAAATAAGCTTTGTACGAACATGTGATGAGGAAGACATAAAAGCGACAGACTGCATAATAAAGTTCTTTATCACAGGAGGCAATATAAAGTGACGTTCCTCTTCACTAAGAGGACAGACATCCAAGCCTCAAAAGCACATGACAACCTCTGCTTCCCTCTGCGAAGGGCCTATCTTGTACCTTTACTTTTTGCCCTTGTAAGAGTCATGGTGATCTTCACCAATTCCTTATTTAGCCTTTTTCTTGGTGAACGTCATATGCTTGGGAAAGATCTATATTCATATATCAACTTGGAGCTGAGTACTTATGCTTTATTATTGTTGACTTTACCCTTGAGGTAAATAGTTGGGAGGCAAAACTATAATCCCCTATCTTTCTTTGTGTCCAACTGAAACTTTGATATCATGAGTACCACGTGAGTTGTAACAATTGTGGAGAACAAAAGAGATGATTGAGTATATGGATTTGCTTTGCAAGCTCTTATTTGACTCTTTCTGATAATATGATAAATGGCAATTGCTTCAATGACTATGGACTGTTGTTGGCTACTTCTCGGTAAGGTTTTTATTTCATACTTTGCTTTGTGAAGGAATTGTTACTTTCCCATAAGAATCTCTATGATGTATTGCTGTTCTATGTGTGATCATGATGCCCACATGTCCGTATTTTGTTTTATCGACACCTTCATCCCTAAACATGTGGACATGTTTTAGATCTTGGTTTTCGCTTGAGGAGAAGCGATGTCTAAGCTTGGGGGAGTTGATACATCCATTTTGCATCATGCTTTCATGTTGATATTTATTGCTTTATGGACTCTTATTATACTTTGTGGAACCTTACTTATGCCTTTTGTCTCTTATTTTGCAAGGCTTATTTGAAGAGGGAGAATACCGGCAGCTGGAATTCTGGAGTGGAAAAGGAGCAAGTATGAGTCCTCTATTCTACGCAACTCGAAATGCCCTGAAAATCAACCTGGATTTTTTTGGAATTTATAAAAAATACTGGGCGAAAGAAGTGTCGAAGGGGAGCAACCAAGGGCCCACAAGCCTGGTTGCCGCGGCCTACCCCCCTGGCCGCAGCAACAGGGCTTGTGGGCACCCTGGTGGCCCACTGGCCCCCCTCTTTTGCTATATGAAGGGTTTCATCCAGAAAAAAATCAGGTTTGAGCTTTTTCGTGGATTCTCCGTCGCCACAAGGTGGAACTTGAGCAGATCCAATCTAGTGCTCCAGCAGGACGATCCTGCCGGGGAAACTTCCCTCCCGGAGGGGTAAATCGTCGCCATCGTCTTCACGAACACTCCTCTCGTCGGAGGGGAGGCATCTCCATCAACATCTTCATTAGCACCATCTCCTCTCCAAACCCTAGTTCATCTCTTGTAACCAATCTCTGTCTCGCGACTCCGATTGGTACTTGTAAGGTTGCTAGTAGTGTTGATTACTCTTTGTAGTTGATGCTAGTTGGATTACATGGTGGAAGAGTTTATGTTCAGATCCTTCATGCTATTCATTACACCTCTCATCATGATTATGATTAT